>NC_133705.1:2400000-3600000 GCF_048934315.1 Petromyzon marinus
ACTTGGAGTTAAGTAGCAGTGGGATACGGTCGCCACTTGTACGCATAAGAGTTATTTGATTAAGGGTTTAACGCGTCTGCAAGCGTTCTGAGGTAAATCTTTAATAACATTACAGATTAAAGTTGCTAATGTCAACATTCATAGTAACAGTTATATAGTTGAGGTAATTCTCAAAACGCGGAATTATGACTAGAATTCTGTATAAAAATATTTTTGAAATAAATATAGCATGTATAGCTGTTAAAGTCTATAAAAGCATGTTAAATATGTGATATGTATATTTAAACACTCACAATAACATAGTTCCGTAGCTTACACGATAAAAAAACTCTTTTGCATGTTTGTATATGATTACAATAAAATCGATAGGGAAATATGCTGTAATTAAAGTTTTGAGGCAAATCATTAATTATTTGTCTTAAGGCTTAAATCATAATACTGTAATGGTTTAACAATTTTACAATAATTCTATATTTCAGTTTATTTTGGTATAGCCCTGTGAGCCATCCGGCTCTTGAAGCGGGTGCAACCACAACAAACAAAAAAACAAAAACACGAACAAGAAAAACATCTTAAAGTGACTATGTGACTGTGCAAACAGAAAATCCTTGAAAAAAAAAGCACCGTACACCAACGCTGTGTGCAAAAAATCCCAGTGGGATGCAAGTCAAACAAGAAAAACCACAAAAACTTAGATTAAGGCCATCAGTCTAACTCCGTACTGCAACAAAACAAACATGTCCAAGCCAAAAAACGTTTTCCTAATCACCAAAAAATAAAGCTATAATTGCAACGTAACAGTGATCACAAGGGCTGTAACCGAATTTTTACAATAAACTACATAAATAACATGTAACACCAAACCCTAGAAACATAGCTGGCTGCATTAGTTACTCCACAACAACAGAAGCATCGGTCGGAGTATCAAATTTTTCAATGCACCTTTAAGATCAGCACGCTAAATCAAAATACATAATACTTAGCAGCGTCATCCGGAGAGAAACATTTTATTTTATTTTACGCCAATGAATAGCAGTGGCAGCTAGGGGTGTACAACTCCTCTAGAGCAGTTTTGAGAGAAGATCTCATTGGTAGAGATTCAAGTTGCAGTTTATTGGCAATAGCATTCCAGACTCTGGGGGCATCAATAGCAAAGGCCCTTCCTCGAGTTTTTGTACGACAATAGGGAAGGTGAAGCTGGCAAATGAGCGAAGACCTGAGGTCAAATTTGTTCTTTGAAACAGAGAGGAGATCCAGCAGGTAGTCTGCGGATTTTTTTGTAAGTTCATCGTGAATAAATAAGATCTGGTGCACAAGCCGTCGAACATTAAGAGATGTTAAGTTTGACCCAATGTAGAGATCACAGTGGTGAGTCCTATATGGGCAGTTCAATGTAAATCTTAAGGCCGAGTGATAGATGGAATCAAGCTTCTTCAGTACAGTGCTTGGGGCTGATTTATACACGATGTCACGGTAGTCAAGTAGAGGCAGAATGGTAGCTTTTATCAATTCCAAACGGAACATTGGGGGGAAGCAGTGCTTGTGTCGATACAGAAAACCAATTTTTATTTTTGTCTTTTTTCCAATATAATCAATGTGATCTTCAAAATTCAGTTTTGAATCCAGATCAGAAAGTAATTTGTTAAATGTTTATTTTATTAAAAGTGACTGCTGTATTAATTTATATGATTACTCGCGACCAATAACAGTGCGGATATTTGAAGCGGTCCTGGGCATCTCCTAGGTCGACTCAGCCTTCGAATGAGTTACCCGGTGCGGTGTGTAAATATCAGCACTGGGGAGACACAGAGGCGGCCGGGTGAAGTTTTGGCCACCCACCCCCTCATATGCCGTATTTGTCTTCATAGGTGCTAGGGAACAGCACTTGCCCCAACAGTCTGTTAAGTTCATGTAGGGGTTTTGTATTGGCCCGCAAAAACTCCTATTCGGTCCTCAGTAAGGAAAATGTTCCCCACCCACTGCTCGCTTCAACGTTGATATATATAAACTTGACTTGAAGAACGACAGACCCATTGGCCTCATCACAAGGATAGAAATTGAAGACAAGCTGGGTTGAAAATGCATTGGCTCAGTTACTATGTAGACAGTCTTTGAGTACTGCAATAATTAAATAAAAATAATGTATAGTTTACAGCGCCTTTATCAGTCCCCTGCTGGATGAAGACCTCCCCCACGCCATGTTGGCGATGGTTGATTTTACTTCCCCCACGGTGTTCAGTGTTGGTGAAGGTGAGCAGGGTGGGGGGAGGGGAAGGAGAAGTGGGTAGGATCGGTTCTAGTATTACTTTCCACTGTTAACCGTGGCCATAAATCAAAATCCGTTCATAACACAGCACGTTAACCACTGCACCACCGCTCCTCTCGCCAGTGAAGCCAGCCACACAGGACTCGTCACGAGAAGAGACGACGACCAGTGGTCGAGACTAACGACGGAGAGACACCAAAAGGGTGTGAACGCGCCCGCGGGGAGGAAATCCAGCGCGGAGATGGAGCGACGACATCAGCTCACGCGCTGGAGATGACATGGATTGTTGCGGCACCAGTTCGTGACAGGTGACGACGGATTTGGAGGAGTCCACCATCCAGCAGTGGATAAATCATAGCCGATTATTCTGATGGGTGGGTTGCCAGCACCTCGTCCGGCTTTCTTTCTCTGCCAAATGCTGGTGTTTACACAGGGAACCAGGTACTCATTTGAGGCTGAGTCGACCTAGGGGGTGCCCAGAACCGGTTCAAATATTCTGGACCCCCCCATGGACCCTTATATCCGCCTATTTTGGGTGCCCCGGTGGTGAGATATTAACTACCTCGCCTGGTGTGCAGGAGGTCGTGGATTCGATCCCGACCCTAACACCTGTATATTTGATGTTTGCATGTCTCTCTCCCCAGGGTCGCATCGTTTTTCTTCTCCGGGTTCTCCCCTTCACATTTATAAACATGCGTTTAGAGTATTTGGTTGCTATAAATGTCCACATAATAAGCCATTTCGTTGAGCTATCAACTATGGCCAGGTCGCTTCTGAAAAAGAGCTATGTTACTCAGCGGGCCTTACCTGGCAACGTAAAAACAATAGTCTAGTTTTAGTTTCATTCTGATAATGATTCAGCAGGTGCAGTGAAATTAACCAATGTGGCCACTGGAGGGCGGAGGTTTACGCATCATAGCGAGTCGCGTCCACTCAGCCTGGGGTCAAACGAGATACAAGACACAGACTTCCCGTATTACCTTAACAGACTGTTGAGGGCAATTGCCGTTAACGAGCACCTTTGAAGGCCAGCCGCCTTTGTCTTCCCAGTGGCGATGTTTACACACCGCACCAGGTGCTCATTTGAGGCTGAGTCAACCTTGGGGAGGCCCGGGAACGGTTCAGTTAATCGTCACCTGGTGTTGGTGGCCGTGATCGGGACTCGAACTCGGGTCACCGGGTTCGTAGCGCAGCATTAACCACTGCACCATCGCTCCCAACACACGACAGATGCCTCCTCTCTCTCTGCCTGGCCCCCACGAGTATGAATCAAAAGTCGGGGGTGCAACTTACAATCCTGTATGTGTGTGTGGGGATACAAAGGCGGCCGGGCGTTGTGCTGACCAACCCAACGCCTCGTGTGCAGTTTCCGGTCTTCATAGGTGCAACTCGCTAACAGCACTTTCCCCAACAGTCTGTTACAGGCTACACGGGGGAGCTTTGTCTTTGTAGAGCGCTGGAGCAGTGGTTAGCGCACTCTACGAACCCGGCGAACCGAGTTCGATTCCCGCTCACGACCACCAACAGCAGGTGACGATTATTTAAACCGGTTGTGGGCCTCCCCTCGGTCAACTCAGCCTCAAGTTAGTTCCCGGTGCGGTGTGCAGTAAACATCGCCGCTGCGGAGACAAAGGCGGCCGGGCGTGGTTGTTGACCACCCGCCCCCTCGTGTGCCCTGCTGGCTTTCATCTTTCATAGGTGCTGCTTACTCGCTCTAACAGCACTTGCCCCAACAGTCTGTTACAGGCTACACGGGGGATCTTTTACTTGTCACCAGATTTGTGCGTCTTACTTTCTGAAGCGTCTCATGGGTTTCGGGGAATGTGGCTGTAGGCAACCGTCTCTGTGATTTCTGTGCCTCTGTAGATTCACAAAACTCAAGAGGGAGAGTGCCGCCGCGCGTTGCAGTCGGCTCCTGCCATTGTCTCTCCACTGCTGGATGAAGGCATCTTCCACCATTCGCCCTCACTCACGGTCCATCGCTCCCACCGTCCGTCCATCTCTTGCACGTGAACTCATTCATCGCTTCGTCTCCACAGGGGTCGTCCTTTATGGTATTGTTTTCGGTTTATATTTTGTGTCTGGGTTGTAATGTACTGGAGAGTGGTGTAAAGTGAGTATTGTGTGTGGAGTGTGTCGTGCAGTGTGGTATACAGTGTTGTGTATAGTGTAGTGTCTGTAGTTTGTGGTTTATCGTCTAGTGTCTGTAATTTGTGCTGTATAGTGTGCAATAACGTGGATAGTACAGTCTGTGTCATATATAGTGTTGTGTGAAGTGTCAAGTATAATATGAATAGTGTACTCTTTGGTTCTATTCGGTAAAGTCACGTAGGTAAAAAATGAAATAACAAAAATCACGGCGTTTCGGCCACAACACAAGTGGCCTTCATCAGGTGAAGGGACCGTGCTGTCATGAGAACAGTGTTGGAGTGAAAACAGCCAAGCCCAGGTCGCGTCCTTTATGCTGTGTGGGAGGAAGCAAAACGCTTTGACAAAGCAATTAGCATAAAAATGAGCATGATGTAAGTAGGAGGTGCATGGGCCATGATGGACCAGGAGCGGGTGGGGACCATGATGGACCAGCAGCGGGGGGGGGGATGTAGAGTGAGTGAGTGGAGTGAGTGAGTGGAGTGAATGAGTGGAGTGAGTGAGTGGAGTGAATGAGTGAGTGGAGTGAGTGAGTGGAGTGAGTGGGTGGAGTGAGTGGGTGGAGTGAGTGGGTGGAGTGAGTGGGTGGAGTGAGTGAGTGGAGTGAGTGGGTCGAGTGAGTGGGTGGAGTGAGTGGGTGGAGTGAGTGGGTGAAGTGAGTGGGTGAAGTGAGTGGGTGGAGTGAGTGGGTGGAGTGAGTGGGTGGAGTGAGTGAGTGGAGTGAGTGGAGATAAATAAGCAGCTGTGAAAGTTTGGGATACCACTACTTGAAAAAAATTACTGTACCATTGAAAATTAGTTTAATGTTTGGTTTGATATAGAACATCTTTCCAATGATTGCTTAATTTGAAACCATCCTCTCGGTTGAAGTTGTGTCCGTGTTTGTAAATCTGAATTGCCTCGTGGACAAATCTCTGATAAAAACCCGTGGGTTTTCAGAGAACCTTGGTATCGGAGAAAACTATATCGTGATCACCCACAGCGTTGTAACAGTGGTCAGCTACGGCAGAAGAATTCGTTCTGCCGTGTTTCAAATCTGATTTGTGCTCGCGAATTCGGTCAGAGACATGTCGCTTCGTTTCCCCGATATAGCAATCACCACAAGTGCAGCTCAATTTGTAAACCCCGGGGTACTATAAGTCAGGAACGACATCATTCACGGATGGGATCAGGTCACGGATTCTGTGTACTGTATTGAACCGGACCAGGATCTTGTGTTTGTTTAGAATTTTGGAAATCTTTTGAGTAACGCCTGTTATATATGGTTATGTGATGGTTTTGACCGGATTATCAAGTGGTTGTTTCTGTATGGAGGGAGAAACAGCTTTGCGGATGGTAAGGTCAGAGTATCTGTTTCTCTTGAGGGCCAGGTGTACATGTTTTAATTCACTGGTCAGGTGGTGTTGGTCCAAAATGCAATGTGCCCTGTGGTAGAACGTTTTGTTGAGATAATTATTTGAGCTGGGTGGTGGTGGGTATCAGGTTTCAAGTAGGAGTCTGTGTGGGTGGGTTTCCTGTAGACAGAATGCCCCAGTGAGCCATCAGGTCTCCTCTCAAACAGAACATCTAAGAATGGTAGCTTGCCATCTTTCTCCACTTCCATGGTGAATTTGATGGCGGGATGTCTAGAATTGATGTGGTATAGGAAAAGGTTGAAAGCTGGGAGGCCATGTGGCCAAATGCCTAAAGTGTCATCCACATATCTCTTCCACAGGAAAGTTCTGAGGGTGGACGTCTGGATGGCGTCTGATTCAAATTTCTCCATGAAAACATTGACTATCACTAGTGATAAAGGAGAACCCATGGGGGTACCCTGATTTTGTTTGTAGAAGGAGCCATTCCAAGTAAAGTAGGTATTGGTGAGGCAGTGTCTAATCAGCACAGGTGTATCGGGATCTAGTCCATGTTGTACCAAATTTTCAATTATTTCAATGGTATCAGGTACCGGGACCTTGGTGAACAGGGAGACCACATCGAAGCTGACAAGGATATTGTCAGGGGACAGTACAACGTCTTTGACCATAGAGACTAAATGAGCTGAGTTAAGTACTGCTGAGGAGGTCTTGCCAGTGAAAGGTAGCAAGGTATCTGACAGAAAACGTGCTAGCTTATAGGTAGGGGAGTTGATCGTGGATACGATGGGTCGTAGTGGAGTGCCTTCTTTATGAATCTTGGGGAGACCATAGAATCTAGGGGGTCTTGCAGCAGAAGGTTTTAAGGAGGGACGTTTATTTGGTTTGATTAGGGAGGTCGAACTTGTGATGATCTTGTTGGTTTTTATAGTTAGCCTATTAGTAGAGTCATTTTTAATTTTTGAGTGACTTCCATCGTTGAGTAGGTTCTGGATTTTGTTGTTGTACGAATCTTTATCCATTATTACAGTAGCGTTGCCTTTGTCGGCTGAGAGGATGTCTATATCACTTCTACATTATGAGACCTCCTTTGCCAGTAACAAGATATAGGAATAGGTTTTACCCTTTTAACTGGCACAAAAACTGACACATTTATTCAAGGCATCATGTTTGTAATAACCAAAATGCACACATTTGACTGCTTGTGTTGTGGTTATTGCAAACATGATGCCTTGAATAAAGGTGTCAGTTTTTGTGCCAGTTAAAAGGGTAAAACCTATTCCTATATATCACTTCTGTTTTTTTTAAATTCGCGAGTTCAGAGCGTTCATTTTTGCTGATGTTGCTAATGGGTTTCTTAGCATTCTTAAGAATAGTGGCTATTTCAGCTCTCGCAACGTCTGCTTGGATGTGTCCTATGCCTTTAAGGGCCACATCGACCTGAGAGATGATATCATCTACGTTGTACTGTCCCCTGACGATATCCTTGTCAGCTTCGATGTGGTCTCCCTGTTACCAAGGACCTGGTACCTGATACCATTGAAATAATTGAAAATTTGGTACAACATGGACTAGGCCCCGATACACCTGCACTGATTAGACACTGCCTCACCAATACCTACTTTACTTGGAATGGCACCTTCTACAAACAAAATGAGGGTACCCCCATGGGTTCTCCCTTATCACCAGTGATAGCCAATGTTTTGATGTAGAAATTTGAATCAGACGCCATCCAGACTTCCACCCTCAGACCTTCCCTGTGGAAGAGATATGTGGATGACACTTTCGTCATTTGGCCACATGGCCTCCCAGCTTTGAACCTTTTCCTACACCACATCAATTCTAGACATCCCACCATCAAGTTCACCATGGAAGTGGAGAAAGATGGCAAGCTACATTTCTTGGATGTTCTGTTTGAGAGGAGACCTGATGGCTCACTGGGGCATTCTGTCTACAGGAAACCCACCCACACAGATTCCTACTTGAAACCTGATTCCCACCACCACCCAGCTCAAAATAATTCTCTCATCAAAACGTTATACCACAGGGCACATTGCATTTCGGACCAATACCACCTGACCAGTGAAATAAAACATGTACACCTGGCCCTCAAGAGAAACGGATACTCTGACCGTACCATCCGCCAAGCTGTTTCTCCCTCCATACAGAAACAACCACTTGATACTCCGGTCAAACCCATCACAGAACCATATATAACAGGCGTTACAAAAAAGATCTATAAAATTCTAAACAAACACAAGATCCTGGTCCGGTTCAATACAGTACACAGAATCCGTGACCTGATCCCATCCGTGAAGGATGTCGTTCCTAACTTTCAGTACCCCGGGGTTTACAAATTGAGCTGCACTTGTGGTGATTGCTATATCGGGGAGACGAAGCAACATGTCTCTGACCGAATTCGCGAGCACAAATTAGATTTGAAACACGGCAGAACGAATTCTTCTGCCGTAGCTGACCACTGTTACAACGCTGTGGGTGATCACGATATAGTTTTCTCCGATACCAAGGTTCTCTGCAAACCCACGGGTTTTTATCAGAGATTTGTCCACGAGGCAATTCAGATTTACAAACACGGACACAATTTCAACCGAGAGGATGGTTTCAAATTAAGTAATCATTGGAAAGATGTTCTAAATGAAACCAAACATTAAACTAATTTTCAATGGTACAGTAAATTTTTTCAAGTATTGGTATCCCAAACTTTCACAGCTGCTTATTTCTCTCCACTCACTCCACTCACTCACTCACACCACTCACTCACTCCACTCACTCCACTCACTCACTCCACTCACTCACTCCACTCACTCACTCCACTCACTCCACTCACTCTACTCCCCCCCCCCCCCGCTGCTGGTCCGTCATGGTCCCCACCCGTTCCTGGTCCATCATGGCCCATGCACCTCCTACGTACATCATGCTCATTTTTATGCTAATTGCTTTGTCAAAGCGTTTTGCTTCCTCCCACACAGCATAAAGGATGCGACCTGGGCTTGGATGTTTTCACTCCAACGCTGTCCTCATGACAGCACGGTCCCTTCACCTGATGAAGGCCACTTGTGTTGTGGCTGAAACGTCGTGATTTTTGTTATTTTATTTTTTACCTAGGTGACTTTACCGAATAGAACCAAAGAGTATGGATCCTTGCAGTCACGAAAGCTTAAAATCTAGAATATGAATAGTGTGTTGTACAGTGTATATTGTGTACTGTGTGTTGTTTAGGTGGTGTTGCATAAAGCGTGTATAATAAATTAAATGTGATGGAAAGTGTAGTGTGGTGTCAAGTGTAGCGTATGTGGTGTGATGTATAGTGTAGTGTGTGGCGAAAAACACATTTCCTAGGAGTTGAGCCATACTTCATCACGCTGGTGAGTGCATGGTGGTAGGATCGGTTCAGGTATCACGAGCCAGTGATGCTCCCCATAGCTGGCAATTAAATTGAGATTGTAGGCTTCATTGACTCTATCATGGAGCTCTTGTGGTATTGCAGCCACACACCGTTGGTCATTGTATATTTGCGTGCGGAATTAATGCATTCAAATGTAGCGGTTGTAATCGAGCTATTTAGTCCATGGGCCAGAGCAGTAATTGGTACAATGTAAGGTAGCATGTTTAATCACACTTTCGGATAAATACGCCTAATGAGTGTGTTACTTGATACACTCGGCTACATATGGTGCGAAATAAATTCAACATGCATACAACACCTCTCATTTTAAATGTTTATCAAATAATTCACTGTTTTTGCCCCTACATTTGGAATTTGCAACCACTGAAGTGATGCCATCTCGTGGATTAAGTGGGTATCTGAACTGCATGGCAAAACAGCCATCAAAATTCACTACTTTATTAAACAGAAATAATGCAGTAGTCATTTCATAAAGTCACGTAGAATGAGAATAAAATAATAAATTGATAAAATAAAATAACACAATAATATTCTCACGACGTTTCGCCCACAACACAAGCGGCCTTCATCAGGTGAAGGGACGAGACTGTCTGGTAGGACAGCGCTGGAGTGAAAGAGCCACGTTCAGATCACGACCTTTAAGCTGTGTGAGAGGAAACAAAGCGCCTTGACAAAGGAATTAGCATATAATTTAGCATTGAAATGGCTGAGTGATTAGCTTGTGACTGGTCACAGAAATAGCTATGTTAAAAGTTAAAGCATACACATCCGCAGAGGCACCCCTTGATAAAGGAATTAGCATAGAATTTAGCATTGAAATAGCTAAGTTAAAGCATACACATCCGCAGAGGCACCCCTTGACAAAGGAATTAGCATAGAATTTAGCATTGAAATAGCTGAGTGATTAGCTTGTAACTGGTCACAGAAATAGCTACGTTAAAGTCAGAGCATACACATTCACCGAGGCACTTAGTACAAATCAAACAGGAGAATTTAGCATTGAAATAACTAGGCGAATTTAGCATTGAAATAACTGAGTGATTAGCTAGTGACTGGTCACAGAAATGACTATGTTGAAGTCAAGGCCTACACATCTGAGCTATTCACAGTACTATATAGTCAACCAATAAAAAAAACTAAAATATAAATTACCTTAATGTTATCAATAAACTCTATATTCTCCAATCAGCTAAGCTACCAACAATAAGTCGTTATATATCACAATGCTATATGGCGAAAAAATGGGTGGATTCTTACCCTCAACTTTAGCACCACGTATGGCTACGGGCCCCGTTCAGACGGACGAGTTCATCCATGGTCGGAACAGAGGAGGGGGAGAGAGACAGCTGCGAGGCGCTATCATACTCCATGTTGTAAACCATACCATTAACCGTGGTGTGAGAGGTATTAAGAGTCAATGCTGGCGAAAGAGCTGCGGTCTGAAGGTCATCGTAAAATACAATTAATTAAGAACAGAAATGATTTAAAACATCTTTCCAATGGTTACTAAGCCAGAATCCATCTTCTCGGTTGAAATTGCCTCTGTGTTTGTATATGTGAATGGCCTCATGAACGAATCTCTCATGGTAGCCGGTTGGTTTGCAAAGAACCTCCGTCTTGGAGAAGTCAATGTCATGTGAGCCCACTGAATTATAACAGTGATCTGTCACGGCAGAGGAGTTCGTCCTACCGTGTTTCAAGTCTGCTTTATGTTCGCGGATGCGGTCCGAGATATGTCGTTTGGTTTCTCCAATGTAGCTACTACCACAGAGGCACTTTAGTTTTTAAACGCCCGGGTACTGTATGTCTGGAACAGCATCTTTTACAGATGGAACTAAATCACGGATTTTATGTACTGTGTTGAATCGGACCTGGATCTTGTGTTTATTCAGGATTTTGGAGATATTTTTAGTGACCCCTGCAATGTAGGGTAAGGTGATGGTTTTGAGTGGCTCCACAAGAGGATCCTTCTTCATGACTGGAGTGATGGCTTTGCGGATTGTGTAGTCGGAGTAACCATTAGCCCTGAGAGCCTGGTGTACGTGCTTGAGTTCACTGGTAATGTGTTCCTGGTCGGAAATGCATTGGGCTCTATGGTATAGAGTCTTGATGAGGGAGTTCTTCTGGGATAGATGGTGGTGGGAATCCGGTTTCAAGTAAGCATCTGTATGGGTAGCTTTCCTGTAGACAGAGTGGCTCATTGAACCATCATGTCTTCTTTTAATTAAGACATCCAAAAAGGGTAGTTTGCCATCTTTTTCGACCTCCATGGTAAATCTGATGGCTGGGTGTATGGAATTGATGTGGTCGCGGAATTGTTCTAGAGCAGGCTGGCCATGTGGCCAGATGACAAAGGTGTCATCAACGTACCTCTTCCATAAGGTCGGGCGTAGAGTGGCAGTCTGGATGGCGTCAGTTTCAAATTTTTCCATGAATACGTTGGCTACAACCGGAGATAGGGGGGAGCCCATTGGGTGCCCTCAGTTTGTTTGTAGAAAGTTCCATTCCAGGTGAAATATGTGTTGGTTAAGCAATGTCTCACCAGGGGGGGTACATCAGTATGCAGTCCTTGATGAACCAGGTCTTCAATGATAGCGATGGTGTCAGGTACCGGGACTTTGGTGAACAAGGACACCACATTAAAACTGACAAGCAGGTCGTCTGGGGACAGGAAAATGCCTTTGATTGTCGATACCAGGTGAGTAGAATTTAGTACCGCAGAGGTGGTTTTTCCAGTGAAAGGTCGCAGTATATCAGCAAGAAAACGTGCCAGTTTGTAGGTGGGGGAGTTGATAGTAGAGACGATGGGACGAAGGGGTGTATCTTCTTTGTGTATCTTTGGAAGGCCATATAATCTTGGTGGTCTGGCAGCAGAGGGTTTCAACGAGAACTGTTTGATCTCATCAATTAATGCTGTTGAATCAGAGATGATTTTGTTCGATTTGGTGACCAGGCTGTTGGTGGGATCTCTTTTTATTTTTGTATAGCTGCCATCGTTGTTGTGGCCGAAACGTCGTGAGAATATTATTGCGTTATTGTATCAATTTATTATTTTATTCTCATTTTACGTGACTTTACCGAAAGAACCAAAGAAGATGAATCATTGCAGTCACGAAAGCTTTAAATCGAAATTTAAGTCATTTCATAGGTTCACGTTGCTGTATGGATGTCCCTTGGCTATTAGATCTGGACATGGCCTTACGAACTACATACAGAATAATTCCCAAGAATAAGAAATTGATTCAAACTTTTTTTTTATTTTAAAGTACGTATTGTATTCACAAAATTATAAAATGTACACATTTACAATGGTAATAATCTTATTTGTGGATGTGGTGCTGGCGCTGCTGGGCTGTGTTGTATCAGCGGTATTCATCAGGACCCGGTGTGCATCGCCCTTGCAGTGGTGGCAGCGGTGGTGGCAGGGGCAGCAACTTGACCACGTCCCTTGTGATATCATCCATCAGTGATGACGGTTGATCGCCGGGGTCGGGGGTCGTCGCTGCCGCCTATTTTGATGCCATTTCCCATGTCCGCCGTTGATTTGACTGCACACGGGTATGGCCTTCATCTCTGGAGACCTGCACACAGCACATGGAACGACCGCTACGTGAGTTTCATTGGCCCAAAGGGCAACCTGGTGAACTTCCCGTGAGCTCAACAGAGATCGAGCCTTAACAGCAAAGGTGGAAGGCAACCTGCCCAACTTAGGTTAAATTTATAATGATAACGGCGTGGCTCAAATTTCTTGCTCATGCCACTGCTGGCAGAGGATCCTCGAGTAGACAAACTCTGGATGATATTTGGTCTACTCTTCCACATTGACCACACTTGTGTGCATACCCACAAATACAACTCATGGGTTACTCACCTGACGTAGAAGAGGATGTATGCCTGTTTCTCCATGACCACCCTGGTGTCGACCGGCGTCACCAAGTCGTCGTCCATCCGGAACCATCTCCCATCGCAGATCTGTATGCAAACAACATCGAAGATTAATTACGACGATTATCCAATTGCACCTAAACTCCCCATATATTCGTAAAATGACACATGAGGAACAGAGGTGACCCTCTTATTCCACCTATTATTGTGTTGTCCTATAAGTTGAGTAATCGAACCGATAATCCATAAAAATAATTAATTACATTTGAAAGTTCAAATCCTGGTTGGGACTTCACGTGGTCCATCATCTATCCAGGGTCAATAAAGTAACTACACATTTTTGGTGAAGTCACCAGTGGTTGTTCTATGCATACGCTCTCCCTCAGTCACAGCAAAGGACAATTTTCACCACTGGCTGAGGCCTATAAATGGGAGATGAGCACCACCTCATGGCTCATAGGAGCAGGAATCGTTTTGATTTTATTCACTGAATCGAATTATTTAAAGGATCTACGCGTACGAATGATTGGCGTGTGATTGTGTGATAATGAATGCAGTACATCACCTTGTTGTAACAGTAGTAATGTCCCTCTGTGCTGCATTTCCCGGAGTGCACAAGGACTGAGTATAACCTGTACACTACAGGGTCTGCGTCCTCCTGCTGCGACATGAATGGCCGCACGTCCAGGTGCTCTGGGTACGGGCAATGCTGCAGTGGTGCGGAAGGAGGCAGTGATGCAGAAGCAGAGATGGTGTTAGGCAGGGAAGAGGGGAACAATGATGCAGGGTCGAGTTATTGATTATAATTTTTGTTCTATTTTTTTACTTTACCAGGTAATGCTGACTGAACTATATAGCTCTTTCTCAGAAGCGATCTAGCCACAAATGATAGCTCAACAAAGTGGCTTTTCACTGTGAATAGTTTTAGCAGCCAAATATTCTAGAAGCAACTGGAGGACCCGGAGAAAAACCCACGTGAATACAGGGAGAACATGCAAACTCCAAATATACAGGCATTAGGATCGGGATCAAACCCACGACCTGTATGCTTGGGGAGGGAGTTAAGATTTCACCGCCATAGAGCCCAGTTTACGTAGATTAACCAGGTGGGCGCTCGAGAGAACATGAAAAGTCACATTTGTACGAGTGATCTCGGTTAAAACCGTGGCAAAAGAAATAACGCGAAATAAATCACAGAAATTACTCAAAAAGTAAGCAGCACAAAAACATGCAATGAGAAATTGGAGAAAATGCAGCCACATTTTAGGAGAAATGTAAAAAAAACGTGTATATTAACCAAACATTACCCGATTGATCTTGTTTCCAAACAGGTCATATCTCTTGATGGAGAGGGCCAAGACGTTCGGGAGATGGTGAAGGCTCATCCTCTTCGTGGCCTTCACCTTGCAACAGCACCTGCGCACCAAAAAGTAGCAGCGTCAGTTTAATGACCGAGATGCCCAGTGAATAACTGTACAAATATGTTGGCGTGACAAAGTAGACAGACTCGCGTGACATTGACGTCGTGCCATACTCACCTTTGGCAAGTGTATTCGTCCAGTGTCTCTGTCTTGGTGAAATCTGCAAAAGCAGTCAGCAGATCTGGCGAATTCTGTCAAATAGAACGATGTGAAGGCAAATGAGTGCTTGAAAAGAACACTGGAAACATTTTGCAGCCGTTAAAACAGTGAGTCCTTATGTTGTACTGGCTGTTGTGTGACATAAGAGGGCATTATCATTAGTTGACAGTAATTAAGGATGTGCTCCCAATTTTCAGATTCATCCAATGTGCAGCATTCCAGACGATGGGCAAACTTAATGTGTTTGAGTGACGCGACTAGTGTAATGTACACGATCCGAAAAAGATCAAAAGTGTTGCTTGAAAATAAGAAAATATTCATCCCAACGTTTAAATTCGAAACTCGTCACGAGCAAAGATACCATTTAATTAAATCAAGAATTCCTCGATTCTCACGTTGATGTGAAGACTGATGTCCAGGCAGTTTTCGAATCTGTCCGAGGTGCAGGAACACTGCGTGCACTCCACTGTGGAACACAAGTAAACGCACGCGCACACATCCACACGTGCAATTAGAGGAAGTTAGCATTCTGATTAGCAGAATCGAATAAAATGTGTTTGTATCTGATCAAATGGGTTGTTGTGTCTGTGTGCTTGTGCATTTTTCTATTGTGCGGGGAGTGGAAATATAGCGGTTAGCGCACTGGTGAACTGAGTTCGATCCTCGCTCACGGTCGATTCAGCCTCAAATTAGTATCTGGTGCATTGTGTAACATCAGCACTGGTGCTAGCCACCCGAAGGTGGCCGGGCATGGTGCTAGCCACACCACCTTGTCATGTGCCCTGTTGGCCTACATAGGTACTTGCTAATAGCAATTGCTCCAGCATTCTGTTAAGGCTTCAGGGAGATCTCTGTATTTGTGTGTTTTGCTTATGTCCTGCTGGGTACATGCGTATGAGTGCAGGGTTCATCTGCACTGTGCAGCATGCGTCGTCATACTCGGTGTGATTGCTACTTGCAGCGATGATTTTGCACATGGAGCTGGCACACACCTGTCGATTTTAGCTGCCCTGTGAAGATCTGGTGAATCACCGAGGTCTTCTCCACATGTTCTTCTGGCCTGCACGTGGAAATGAATGACATCACACATTCGGTGGCTTCCAGATGCATCATCTTTACTAAGTGCGCTCATGGGAGAGTTATACTCCTTTTTGTTTCGACCCTACGTTACTTTGCAGCCAAGCGCTTATTTAAATAATATTCTATAAACTTTGTTGTGATTTTTTGGTAACAGGTTGGGAACCAGTGGCCTAGGACGTGCACTACTTACTTGTGGTGGTTGATTGGGCAGGAGAGATGCAGAGCTTCTACGATGTAGCAGAAGAACTCATGCACGTCCTCCTGTTTGCCAAACTGCAGGTGTTTGGCGATCCCTGTGGGTAAATGGATGGAGGTCATAAGCGGTTTGAACACAAGGTTACAAGGGAAACGTTTTACCAATGCGCCACTCTGCCACCCAATGAATATGTTCTAAATTCAATGTGCACAATTGTGTTGTACTGAACAGAACTCACGTTTGAGGTTTTGGACGATTTCCAAGGGCTTGATGACCTTGCCCTTGGAGCTGAATGTTGCAATGGTGTGCCTTTCCATTATGCACATCATGCAAAATCCATTATATGTACCTGTGAAATGAGGCAGAGGTGGCACATGCTATCAGTACAACACCGATCAAACAGCTCAGCTGTAGGTGCAGCACACAACAAGGACATCTTCACAGAACAATTATTTTCAGCTTGGTATTTCAAAGTGTTCTGGGAACTCACATCTTCCTGAGTGGTGCCTGGAGATCAGGTAGTTTGCCAGTGGTGCGGTGTAAGTGAGGCACTGCAGGGTGGCATTGAGGAAACAGGTGTTCCCCATGTTGTCAAGGCCAGCACCCTCGCATGCGTTCCACTGCCACGTGAGGCTCAGGTTTTCCCCCGATTCTGGCGCTAGTCGTGGAGCTCCATTATCGTTGTTATCTGCGCACAAAACATACAGGAAATTTTCTCTTTACACTCGAGGCACTCTGGAGACTGGCTCGAAAGTTGCGTGGTGAAGCCAGAACTTGTGATATTGTTTTAGCGGTGCTCTTTATTAACCCTTTCACAACCATGTATTTTTCAACTCTAGGTGACCTTGCAGTGAGCTGTTTCTTGACGTAATTTCTGTTAACGTGGTCAGGGTAACAATATTCAACGGATAGGGCATAAACCTGGTCCTTGTCCAATATTTTGACTATGCAAATTTTGCCACGAAATGAACGGTTATCGACGGGCATCGATGGATCCTGGATATCACGTTGATTTTCCTCCATAAATTGTGTCTCATGGCTTCGTGTCACTTTTGCCATCCCGATTATACGTAAGTATATAACACAGTACATTGTGCAAATATCTGACAAACGTTTTATCTGGAACTAATCCCTACTGCAGAGTTGCTTATGAGATTGCAGTTGCACTACATTGATGTGTTTTTATCCACTGTTTCTGAACGCAGTCCCAAATGCCAAACACGTCAATTACCCAGCAGGGAAGTTATAGTAGATAAGCGTTAACACCTTTTTGGGATTAAGCAAGGTTATAAGAACTTGGGAGAAGATACCATGAGAGCGAATTCCAAAGTCAAGCTAGTGGTTACAAAGTCACTTTGGTACAAGCTTACCTTCCACGGCAATCTTTTCTGGCACAGGATGGGCAGCTAGCTTCTGGGAGGTGGGCCTGATGATGGCAGACGCTGTCGATGGAATGGCGTCCTTCTGTCTGTCATCCGGCATCCTCCCATGAGCGGTATGCTGGCTGCCCCTCCTTCGGGCAGCTTGGCCACCCCGGCGTCTTGGTCTCCTCACTTGAGCGGCTGCCTGGCCTAACCCGCAATTTGCTGCCTCGCCTTGCCCTTGACCAGCAGACTGAGCACTCCCGCAACCTGGACTGCCCTGGTGGCTTGTAACCTGGCATCCCTTCCATTCAGCAGCCTTGTTGCTAGCAGCACGAATATCTTGGTGGCTTGCAATTGGACTCGCTTTGTCCCCTTCATCTTGGCTCGGCTCCCGATCTACCACCGGGCTTGGCCCATGGTCTGCCACCCGGTTTGAACCGCTGTCCGCTATTGGGTTGGGCCCATAGCTACCCATCTGACTTGCCTCTTGGCTAGGCACCGGGCTCGTCTGAAGGCTAGCCACCAGGCTCATCTCATTGCTAGCCACGAAGCTAATCTCACAATTATCTTCTGGGTCCACCTTGTGGCTTGCTTCTAGGCCCATCTCATGTTTATCTACCAGGCTTGCCTCATGACTTGCCACCTCAGTCTTCTCATGGCTAGCCACCGGGCTCATCTCATAGTTATCCACTGGGTCCAACTTGCAGCTTGCCTCTGGGCCTATCTCATGGCTAGCTACCAGGCTCATCTCACGGTTATCCACTGTGTCCACCTCGCGGCTTGTCTCCAGGCCCATCTCATTGTTAGCCACTGGCCTCGCCTCAAGACTTGCCACCTCGGTCTTCTCATGACTAGCCACTGGGCTCGTCTCATGGCTTGCTGCAGAGCTCTGAACACAGCTGCTTGGCTCATAAACCTCATCATCTGAAACACTGCAGAAGCAACAGAAGATGTTCTTGAGATGTTTAATGAAGCCCTTTTTCTTGGCCTTCGACATTGTGGCGATGTGGTTGCAAAGTATAAAAATGCATCCAAAAACGTGTCCTCAAGATGATGATGGCTGGATTTGATTTTTTGAAAAATTTGCAACAGAAAACCCAGAACACGTCTGACCCTCACGGTGCCAGATGAGCAACTGAATTTGTGGGCGGATGTGACATCACAGTGATGTCATTGCACTGGAGTCACATGGTTGTGTATGTAATCGTGATATAATGGTGACATCACAGTGATGTCATTGCACTGGAGTCACACGGTCTATGTATTCGTGATATAATGGTGACGTCACAGTGATGTCACAGCGCACTGAGGTCACAGGGTGCCCCGTGGGAATGTGATTCTCGTTGCCTGTGCAACAAGCACCCTCTATTCATTTTATGTCTGTAATTGAACGAATGTTAATAATGAATTGTTTTTAAAAGTAATTTATCTCAAGATAACATTCGTTGCAGGAAATGTATTTTAGTTTATATTGATCTATGATTGTGCCCTTTTGCATGCTTTGTCTCACGATATATTCAATCGAGATGATTGTTGTACTTTATGTTCTTGTATTTGTAATTTTGGTGACTTAAGTTACTCTTGCAAATGACACCGTCCTTGTCTCTAAGCAAAATACATTTAAAACTGTCTTCAAATCGCTTCACTTAATGTAATAATCCCCGCAGCACTGGTGTAACGTCTAAGTTTGACTACACAGCCACTCCCTCTCCTCTCCAGGCTTAACAGAACTCCAACTGCTATTTCTCCCCTATTTGTCTATTATCTCATTCCTGTGTTTAATTGCCCCAACCGACAGCCTCGTGGCTGCCCGTCGATCACGCCGCACGTCACAGCCACGAGCTGTAGGGGCGGGGCTCCGTCCACTCAGTGGTGCTCTTAACGTTCACATTCAGCAGCATGGGTCGGGAGTCTAATCTCTGCAGTTCCACGTTGTGGTTCCACCTCCCTATGTCATGTAGCCTCTCAATTTCTTTATTCACGAGGATTGTGTTTCATCATACAAAACGGTACCGGAGACCTTTTTACGAGATTTGGCGGCGACGGCCATCTTGGTAAGGGTAATGCAAAGCGCCAGCTGAACCCGAGACGCCCCAGTGAAGAGGCACTAACGGCCATCTTCGTAATGGAAAACAAGTCCCTTGAGAATTAAAAGGACCTGCCATCTTGGATAGGGCAGTGCAAGGGGCAGCATCACCAAGGGAAACAGGAGCAGGCATCTTCGTAAGGGAAAGTGGCCGCGGCATAGATTGGCGGGAATCGCCATCTTGTCGAGAGCTCGGAGACACGGACATTCTCGGAGATAGGAGCAATCGTGATAATGATTTGTGCCGCGATGAAAGTTACTCAACTTTTGTTCACAGTTATGGTTAACGTTTGCGTGAGTACAAGCGCAGGGAGAGTTGCCACTCGTCGGATTGTTGTCGTTTCTTCGTCACAAATTAATGTTTGCCTCAAATATTTGTTCAGCTGAGGTAAAATAACCACGTGCCCGTGGGCGGCGTGTAGGCACGCGGGAAGGCCTCGCGGCCTCTGTGTCGGTGTCTGCTGAGAGTAGAGACGAGGAACGAGAGACGCCGCGTCGCTCAACAGGGAGAAGAGTGTCGCGCGTCACAGTCGGCTTCTGCCATTGTCTCTCCACTGCTGGATGAAGGCATCTTCCACCGGTCGTCGCTCACGGTCCCTCGCTCCCAGCGTGCGTCCGTCTCTTGCACGTCAAACTCGTTCCGTCTCTCCGTCTCTGCTCCAGTGGAAAGGGCTGAAATCAAAGTGTCGCTTTTTGCGTGCAGGTACGTGAAATAAAGGGTCACTGGGTTGGTTTAATATATTATACTTGGAGTTAAGTAGCAGTGGGATACGGTCACCACTTGTACGCATAAGAGTTATTTGATTAAGGGTTTAACGCGTCTGCAAGCGTTCTGAGGTAAATCTTTAATAACATTACAGATTAAAGTTGCTAATGTCAACATTCATAGTAACAGTTATATAGTTGAGGTAATTCTCAAAACGCGGAATTATGACTAGAATCAAAAGTCGATATGATTGGTAAGAATTCTGTATAAAAAATATTTTTGAAATAAATATAGCATTTATAGCTGTTAAAGTCTATAAAAGCATGTTAAATATGTGATATGAATATTTAAACACTCACAATAACATAGTTCCGTAGCTTACACGATAAAAAAAACTCTTTTGCATGTTTGTATATGATTACAATAAAATCGATAGGGAAATATGCTGTAATTAAAGTTTTGAGGCAAATCATTAATTATTTGTCTTAAGGCTTAAATCATAATACTGTAATGGTTTAACAATTTTACAATAATTCTATATTTCAGTTTATTTTGGTATAGCCCTGTGAGCCATCCGGCTCTTGAAGCGGGTGCAACCACAACAAACAAAAAAACAAAAACACGAACAAGAAAAACATCTTAAAGTGACTATGTGACTGTGCAAACAGAAAATCCTTGAAAAAAAAAGCACCGTACACCAACGCTGTGTGCAAAAAATCCCAGTGGGATGCAAGTCAAACAACAATAACCACAAAAACTTAGATTAAGGCCATCAGTCTAACTCCGTACTGCAACAAAACAAACATGTCCAAGCCAAAAAACGTTTTCCTAATCACCAAAAAATAAAGCTATAATTGCAACGTTATGGTGATCACAAGGGCTGTAACCGAATTTTTACAATAAACTACATAAATAACATGTAACACCAAACCCTAGAAACATAGCTGGCTGCATTAGTTACTCCACAACAACAGAAGCATCGGTCGGAGTATCAAAATTTTCAATGCACCTTTAAGATCAGCACGCGAAATCAAAATACATAATACTTGGCAGCGTCATCCGGAGCGAAACATTTTATTTTATTTAACGCCAATGAATAGCAGTGGCAGCTAGGGGTGTACAACTCCTCTAGAGCTGTTTTGAGAGAAGATCTCATTGGTAGAGATTCAAGTTGCAGTTTATTGGCAATAGCATTCCAGACTCTGGGGGCATCAATATCAAAGGCCCTTCCTCGAGTTTTTGTACGGCAATAGGGAAGGTGAAGCTGGCAAATGAGCGAAGACCTGAGGTCAAATTTGTTCTTTGAAACAGAGAGGAGATCCAGCAGGTAGTCTGCGGATTTTTTTGTAAGTTCATCGTGAATAAATAAGATCTGGTGCACAAGCCGTCGAACATTAAGATATGTTAAGTTTGACCCAATGTAGAGATCACAGTGGTGAGTCCTATATGGGCAGTTCAATGCAAATCTTAAGGCCGAGTGATAGATGGAATCAAGCTTCTTCAGTACAGTGCTTGGGGCTGATTTATACACGATGTCACAGTAGTCAAGTAGAGGCAGAATGGTAGCTTTTATAAATTCCAAACGGAACATTGGGGGGAAGCAGTGCTTGTGTCGATACAGAAAACCAATTTTTATTTTTGTCTTTTTTCCAATATAATCAATGTGATCTTCAAAATTCAGTTTTGAATCCAGATCAGAAAGTAATTTGTTAAATGTTTATTTTATTAAAAGTGACTGCTGTATTAATTTATATGATTACTCGCGACCAATAACAGTGCGGATATTTGAAGCGGTCCTGGGCATCTCCTAGGTCGACTCAGCCTTCGAATGAGTTACCCGGTGCGGTGTGTAAATATCAGCACTGGGGAGACACAGAGGCGGCCGGGTGAAGTTTTGGCCACCCACCCCCTCATATGCCGTATTTGTCTTCATAGGTGCTAGGGAACAGCACTTGCCCCAACAGTCTGTTAAGTTCATGTAGGGGTTTTGTATTGGCCCGCAAAAACTCCTATTCGGTCCTCAGTAAGGAAAATGTTCCCCACCCACTGCTCGCTTCAACGTTGATATATATAAACTTGACTTGAAGAACGACAGACCCATTGTCCTCATCACAAGGATAGAAATTGAAGACAAGCTGGGTTGAAAATGCATTGGCTCAGTTACTATGTAGACAGTCTTTGAGTACTGCAATAATTAAATAAAAATAATGTATAGTTTACAGCGCCTTTGTCAGTCCCCTGCTGGATGAAGACCTCCCCCACGCCATGTTGGCGATGGTTGATTTTACTTCCCCCACGGTGTTCAGTGTTGGTGAAGGTGAGCGGGGTGGGGGGGGGAAGGAGAAGTGGGCAGGATCGGTTCTAGTATTACTTTCCACTGTTAACCGTGGCCATAAATCAAACTCCGTTCATAACACAGCACGTTAACCACTGCACCACCGCTCCTCTCGCCAGTGAAGCCAGCCACACAGGACTCGTCACGAGAAGAGACGACGACCAGTGGTCGAGACTAACGACGGAGAGACACCAAAAGGGTGTGAACGCGCCCGCGGGGAGGAAATCCAGCGCGGAGATGGAGCGACGACATCCGCTCACGCGCTGGAGATGACATGGATTGTTGCGGCACCAGTTCGTGACAGGTGACGACGGATTTGGAGGAGTCCACCATCCAGCAGTGGATAGATCATAGCCGATTATTCTGATGGGTGGGTTGCCAGCACCTCGTCCGGCCGTCTTTGTCTGCCAAATGCTGGTGTTTACACAGGGAACCAGGTACTCATTTGAGGCTGAGTCGACCTAGGGGGTGCCCAGAACCGGTTAAAATATTCTGGACCCCCCCATGGACTCTTATATCCGCCTATTTTGGGTGCCGCGGTATCGAGATATTAACTACCTCGCCTGGTGTGCAGGAGGTCGTGGATTCGATCCCGACGCTAACACCTTCTGTATATTTGATGTTTTAATGTCTCTCTCCCCAGGGTCGCGTCGTTTTTCTTCTCCGGGTTCTCCCCTTCACATTTATAAACATGCGTTTAGAGTATTTGGTTGCTATAAATGTCCACATAATAAGCCATTTCGTTGAGCTATCAACTATGGCCAGGTCGCTTCTGAAAAAGAGCTATGTAGCTCAGCGGGCCTTACCTGGCAACGTAAAAACAATAGTCTAGTTTTAGTTTCATTCTGATAATGATTCAGCAGGTGCAGTGAAATTAACCAATGTGGCCACTGGAGGGCGGAGGTTTACGCATCATAGCGAGTCGCGTCCACTCAGCCTGGGGTCAAACGAGATACAAGACAAAGACTTCCCGTATTACCTTAACAGACTGTTGAGGGCAATTGCTGTTAACGAGCACCTATGAAGGCCAGCCGCCTTTGTCTTCCCAGTGGCGATGTTTACACACTGCACCAGGTGCTCATTTGAGGCTGAGTCAACCTTGGGGAGGCCCGGGAACGGTTCAGTTAATCGTCACCTGGTATTGGTGGCCGTGATCGGGACTCGAACTCGGGTCACCGGGTTCGTAGCGCAGCGTTAACCGCTGCACCATCGCTCCAAACACACGACAGACGCCTCCTCTCTCTCTGCCCGGCCCCCACGAGTGTGAAGCAAAAGTCGGGGGTGCAACTTACAATCCTGTATGTGTGTGTGGGGATACAAAGGCGGCCGGGCGTTGTGCTGACCAACCCAACGCCTCGTGTGCAGTTTCTGGTCTTCATAGGTGCAACTCGCTAACAGCACTTTCCCCAACAGTCTGTTACAGACTACACGGGGGAGCTTTGTCTTTGTAGAGCGCTGGAGCAGTGGTTAGCGCACTCTACGAACCCGGCGAACCGAGTTCGATTCTCACTCACGATCACCAACAGCAGGTGACGATTATCTAAACTGGTTGTGGGCCTCCCCTAGGTCGACTCAGTCTCAAATTAGTTCGCGGTGCGGTGTGCAGTAAACATCGCCGCTGCGGAGACAAAGGCGGCCGGGCGTGGTTGTTGACCACCCGCCCCCTCGTGTGCCCTGCTGGCTTTCATCTTTCATAGGTGCTGCTTACTCGCTCTAACAGCACTTGCCCCAACAGTCTGTTACAGGCTACACGGGGGATCTTTTACTTGTCACCAGATTTGTGCGTCTTACTTTCTGACGCATCTCATGGGTTTCGGGGAATGTGGCTGTAGGCAACCGTCTCTGTGATTTCTGTGCCTCTGTAGATTCACAAAACTCAAGAGGGAGAGTGCCGCCGCGCGTTGCAGTCGGCTCCTGCTATTGTCTCTCCACTGCTGGATGAAGGCATCTTCCACCAGTCGCCCTCACTCACGGTCCATCGCTCCCACCGTCCGTCCATCTCTTGCACGTGAACTCATTCATCGCTTCGTCTCCACAGGGGTCGTCCTTTACGGTATTGTTTTCGGTTTATATTTTATGTCTGGGTTGTAATGTACTGGAGAGTGGTGTAAAGTGAGTATTGTGTGTGGAGTGTGTCGTGCAGTGTGGTATACAGTGTTGTGTATAGTGTAGTGTCTGTAGTTTGTGGTTTATCGTCTAGTGTCTGTAATTTGTGCTGTATAGTGTGCAATAACGTGGATAGTACAGTCTGTGTCATATATAGTGTTGTGTGAAGTGTCAAGTATAGTATGAATAGTGTACTCGTTGGTTCTATTCGGTAAAGTCACATAGGTAAAAAATGAAATAACAAAAATCACGGCGTTTCGGCCACAACACAAGTGGCCTTCATCAGGTGAAGGGACCGTGCTGTCATGAGAACAGTGTTGGAGTGAAAACAGCCAAGCCCAGGTCGCGTCCTTTATGCTGTGTGGGAGGAAGCAAAACGCTTTGACAAAGCAATTAGCATAAAAATGAGCATGATGTACGTAGGAGGTGCATGGGCAATGATGGACCAGGAGCGGGTGGGGACCATGATGGACCAGCAGCGGGGGGGGGGGGGGATGTAGAGTGAGTGAGTGGAGTGAGTGGAGTGAGTGAGTAGAGTGAATGAGTGGAGTGAGTGAGTGGAGTGAGTGAGTGAGTGGAGTGAGTGAGTGGAGTGAGTGGGTGGAGTGAGTGGGTGGAGTGAGTGGGTGGAGTGAGTGGGTGGAGTGAGTGAGTGGAGTGAGTGGGTGGAGTGAGTGGGTGGAGTGAGTGGGTGGAGTGAGTGGGTGGAGTGAGTGGGTGGAGTGAGTGGGTGGAGTGAGTGAGTGAGTGGATTGAGTGGAGATAAATAAGCAGCTGTGAAAGTTTGGGATACCACTACTTGAAAAAAATTACTGTACCATTGAAAATTAGTCTAATGTTTGGTTTGATATAGAACATCTTTCCAATGATTGCTTAATTTGAAACCATCCTCTCGGTTGAAGTTGTGTCTGTGTTTGTAAATCTGAATTGCCTCGTGGACAAATCTCTGATAAAAACCCGTGGGTTTGCAGATAACCTTGGTATCGGAGAAAACTATATCGTGATCACCCACAGCGTTGTAACAGTGGTCAGCTACGGCAGAAGAATTCGTTCTGCCGTGTTTCAAATCTGATTTGTGCTCGCGAATTCGGTCAGAGACATGTCGCTTCGTTTCCCCGATATAGCAATCACCACAAGTGCAGCTCAATTTGTAAACCCCGGGGTACTGTAAGTCAGGAACGACATCATTCACGGATGGGATCAGGTCACGGATTCTGTGTACTGTATTGAACCGGACCAGGATCTTGTGTTTGTTTAGAATTTTGGAAATCTTTTGAGTAACGCTTGTTATATATGGTTCTGTGATGGTTTTGACCGGAGTATCAAGTGGTTGTTTCTGTATGGAGGGAGAAACGGCTTGGCGGATGGTAAGGTCAGAGTATCTGTTTCTCTTGAGGGCCAGGTGTACATGTTTTAATTCACTGGTCAGGTGGTGTTGGTCCAAAATGCAATGTGCCCTGTGGTAGAACGTTTTGTTGAGATAATTATTTTGAGCTGGGTGGTGGTGGGTATCAGGTTTCAAGTAGGAGTCTGTGTGGGTGGGTTTCCTGTAGACAGAATGCCCCAGTGAGCCATCAGGTCTCCTCTCAAACAGAACATCTAAGAATGGTAGCTTGCCATCTTTCTCCACTTCCATGGTGAATTTGATGGCGGGATGTCTAGAATTGATGTGGTATAGGAAAAGGTTGAAAGCTGGGAGGCCATGTGGCCAAATGCCTAAAGTGTCATCCACATATCTCTTCCACAGGGAAGTTCTGAGGGTGGACGTCTGGATGGCGTCTGATTCAAATTTCTCCATGAAAACATTGACTATCACTAGTGATAAAGGAGAACCCATGGGGGTACCCTGATTTTGTTTGTAGAAGGAGCCATTCTAAGTAAAGTAGGTATTGGTGAGGCAGTGTCTAATCAGCACAGGTGTATCGGGATCTAGTCCATGTTGTACCAAATTTTCAATTATTTCAATGGTATCAGGTACCGGGACCTTGGTGAACAGGGAGACCACATCGAAGCTGACAAGGATATTGTCAGGGGACAGTACAACGTCTTTGACCATAGAGACTAAATGAGCTGAGTTAAGTACTGCTGAGGAGGTCTTGCCAGTGAAAGGTAGCAAGGTATCTGACAGAAAACGTGCTAGCTTATAGGTAGGGGAGTTGATCGTGGATACGATGGGTCGTAGTGGAGTGCCTTCTTTATGAATCTTGGGGAGACCATAGAATCTAGGGGGTCTTGCAGCAGAAGGTTTTAAGGAGGGACGTTTATTTGGTTTGATTAGGGAGGTCGAACTTGTGATGATCTTGTTGGTTTTTATAGTTAGCCTATTAGTAGGGTCATTTTTAATTTTTGAGTGACTTCCATCGTTGAGTAGGTTCTGGATTTTGTTGTTGTACGAATCTTTATCCATTATTACAGTAGCGTTGCCTTTGTCGGCTGAGAGGATGACTATATCACTTCTACATTATGAGACCTCCTTTGCCAGTAACAAGATATAGGAATAGGTTTTACCCTTTTAACTGGCACAAAAACTGACACCTTTATTCAAGGCATCATGTTTGCAATAACCAAAATGCAAACATTTGACTGCTTGTGTTGTGGTTATTGCAAACATGATGCCTTGAATAAAGGTGTCAGTTTTTGTGCCAGTTAAAAGGGTAAAACCTATTCCTATATATCACTTCTGTTTTTTTAAATTCGCGAGTTCAGAGCGTTCATTTTTGCTGATGTTGCTAATGGGTTTCTTAGCATTCTTAAGAATAGTGGCTATTTCAGCTCTCGCAATGTCTGCTTGGATGTGTCCTATGCCTTTAAGGGCAACATCGACCTGAGAGATGATATCATCTACGTTGTACTGTCCCCTGACGATATCCTTGTCAGCTTCGATGTGGTCTCCCTGTTACCGGGGACCCGGTACCTGATACCATTGAAATAATTGAAAATTTCGTACAACATGGACTAGGCCCCGATACACCTGCACTGATTAGACACTGCCTCACCAATACCTACTTTACTTGGAATGGCACCTTCTACAAACAAAATGAGGGTACCCCCACGGGTTCTCCCTTATCACCAGTGATAGCCAATGTTTTGATGTAGAAATTTGAATCAGACGCCATCCAGACTTCCACCCTCAGACCTTCCCTGTGGAAGAGATATGTGGATGACACTTTCGTCATTTGGCCACATGGCCTCCCAGCTTTGAGCCTTTTCCTACACCACATCAATTCTAGACATCCCACCATCAAGTTCACCATGGAAGTGGAGAAAGATGGCAAGCTACATTTCTTGGATGTTCTGTTTGAGAGGAGACCTGATGGCTCACTGGGGCATTCTGTCTACAGGAAACCCACCCACACAGATTCCTACTTGAAACCTGATTCCCACCACCACCCAGCTCAAAATAATTCTCTCATCAAAACGTTATACCACAGGGCACATTGCATTTCGAACCAGTACCACCTGACCAGTGAAATAAAACATGTACACCTGGCCCTCAAGAGAAACGGATTCTCTGACCGTACCATCCGCCAAGCTGTTTCTCCCTCCATACAGAAACAACCACTTGATACTCCGGTCAAACCCATCACAGTACCATATATAACAGGCGTTACTAAAAAGATCTACAAAATTCTAAACAAACACAAGATCCTGGTCCGGTTCAATACAGTACACAGAATCTGTGACCTGATCCCATCCGTGAAGGATGTCGTTCCTAACTTTCAGTACCCCGGGGTTTACAAATTGAGCTGCACTTGTGGTGATTGCTATATCGGGGAGACGAAGCAACATGTCTCTGACCGAATTCGCGAGCACAAATTAGATTTGAAACACGGCAGAACGAATTCTTCTGCCGTAGCTGACCACTGTTTCAACGCTGTGGGTGATCACGATATAGTTTTCTCCGATACCAAGGTTCTCTGCAAACCGACGGGTTTTTATCAGAGATTTGTCCACGAGGCAATTCAGATTTACAAACACGGACACAATTTCAACCGAGAGGATGGTTTCAAATTAAGTAATCATTGGAAAGATGTTCTAAATGAAACCAAACATTAAACTAATTTTCAATGGTACAGTAAATTTTTTCAAGTATTGGTATCCCAAACTTTCACAGCTGCTTATTTCTCTCCAATCACTCCACTCACTCACTCACACCACTCACTCACTCCACTCACTCCACTCACTCACTCCACTCACTCACTCCACTCACTCACTCCACTCACTCTACTCCCCCCCCCCCCCCCCCCGCTGCTGGTCCGTCATGGTCCCCACCCGTTCCTGGTCCATCATGGCCCATGCACCTCCTACGTACATCATGCTCATTTTTATGCTAATTGCTTTGTCAAAGCGTTTTGCTTTCTCCCACACAGCATAAAGGATGCGACCTGGGCTTGGCTGTTTTCACTCCAACGCTGTCCTCATGACAGCACGGTCCCTTCACCTGATGAAGGCCACTTGTGTTGTGGCTGAAACGTCGTGATTTTTGTTATTTTATTTTTTACCTACGTGACTTTACCGAATAGAACCAAAGAGTATGGATCCTTGCAGTCACGAAAGCTTAAAATCTAGAATATGAATAGTGTGTTGTACAGTGTATATTGTGTACTGTGTGTTGTTTAGGTGGTGTTGCATAAAGCGTGTATAATAAATTAAATGTGATGGAAAGTGTAGTGTGGTGTCAAGTGTAGCGTATGTGGTGTGATGTATAGTGTAGTGTGTGGCGAAAAACACATTTCCTAGGAGTTGAGCCATACTTCATCACGCTGGTGAGTGCAGGGTGGTAGGATCGGTTCAGGTATCACGAGCCAGTGATGCTCCCCATAGCTGGCAATTAAATTGAGATTGTAGGTTTCATTGACTCTATCATGGAGCTCTTGTGGTATTGCAGCCACACACCGTTGGTCATTGTATATTTACGTGCGGAATTAATGCATTCAAATGTAGCGGTTGTAATCGAGCTATTTAGTCCATGGGCCAGAGCAGTAATTGGTACAATGTAAGGTAGCATGTTTAATCACACTTTCGGATAAATACGCCTAATGAGTGTGTTACTTGATACACTCGGCTACATATGGTGCGAAATAAATTCAACATGCATACAACACCTCTCATTTCAAATGTTTATCAAATAATTCACTGTTTTTGCCCCTACATTTGGAATTTGCAACCACTGAAGTGATGCCATCTCGTGGATTAAGTGGGTATCTGAACTGCATGGCAAAACAGCCATCAAAATTCACTACTTTATTAAACAGAAATAATGCAGTAGTCATTTCATAAAGTCACGTAGAATGAGAATAAAATAATAAATTGATAAAATAAAATAACACAATAATATTCTCACGACGTTTCGCCCACAACACAAGCGGCCTTCATCAGGTGAAGGGACGAGACTGTCTGGTAGGACAGCGCTGGAGTGAAAGAGCCACGTTCAGATCACGACCTTTAAGCTGTGTGAGAGGAAACAAAGCACCTTGACAAAGGAATTAGCATATAATTTAGCATTGAAATGGCTGAGTGATTAGCTTGTGACTGGTCACAGAAATAGCTATGTTAAAAGTTAAAGCATACACATCCGCAGAGGCACCCCTTGATAAATGAAATAGCATAGAATTTAGCATTGAAATAGCTAAGTTAAAGCATACACATCCGCAGAGGCACCCCTTGACAAAGGAATTAGCATAGAATTTAGCATTGAAATAGCTGAGTGATTAGCTTGTAACTGGTCACAGAAATAGCTACGTTAAAGTCAGAGCATACACATTCACCGAGGCACTTAGTACAAATCAAACAGGAGAATTTAGCATTGAAATAACTAGGCGAATTTAGCATTGAAATAACTGAGTGATTAGCTAGTGACTGGTCACAGAAATGACTATGTTGAAGTCAAGGCCTACACATCTGATCTATTCACAGTACTATATAGTGAACCAATAAAAAACTAAAATATAAATTACCTTAATGTTATCAATAAACTATATATTCACCAATCAGCTAAACTACCAACAATAAGTCGTTATATATCACAATGCTATATGGCGAAAAAATGGGTGGATTCTTACCCTCAACTTTAGCACCACGGATTGCTACGGGCCCCGTTCAGACGGACGAGTTCATCCATGGTCGGAACAGAGGAGGGGGAGAAAGACAGCTGCGAGGCGCTATCATACTCCATGTTGTGAACCATACCATTAACCGTGGTGTGAGAGGTATTAAGAGTCAATGCTGGCGAAAGAGCTGCGGTCTGAAGGTCATCGTAAAATACAATTAATTAAGAACAGAAATGATTTAAAACATCTTTCCAATGGTTACTAAGCCAGAATCCATCTTCTCGGTTGAAATTGCCTCTGTGTTTGTATATGTGAATGGCCTCATGAACGAATCTCTCATGGTAGCCGGTTGGTTTGCAAAGAACCTCCGTCTTGGAGAAGTCAATGTCATGTGAGCCCACTGAATTATAACAGTGATCTGCCACGGCAGAGGAGTTCGTCCTACCGTGTTTCAAGTCTGCTTTATGTTCGCGGATGCGGTCCGAGATATGTCGTTTGGTTTCTCCAATGTAGCTACTACCACAGAGGCACTTTAGTTTGTAAACGCCCGGGTACTGTATGTCTGGAACAGCATCTTTTACAGATGGAACTAAATCACGGATTTTATGTACTGTGTTGAATCGGACCTGGATCTTGTGTTTATTCAGGATCTTGGAGATCTTTTTAGTGACCCCTGCAATGTAGGGTAAGGTGATGGTTTTGAGTGGCTCCACAAGAGGATCCTTCTTCATGACTGGAGTGATGGTTTTGCGGATTGTGTAGTCGGAGTAACCATTAGCCCTGAGAGCCTGGTGTACGTGCTTGAGTTCACTGGTAATGTGTTCCTGGTCGGAAATGCATTGGGCTCTATGGTATAGAGTCTTGATGAGGGAGTTCTTCTGGGATGGATGGTGGTGGGAATCCGGTTTCAAGTAAGCATCTGTATGGGTAGCTTTCCTGTAGACAGAGTGGCTCATTGAACCATCATGTCTCCTTTTAATTAGGACATCCAAAAAGGGTAGTTTGCCATCTTTTTCGACCTCCATGGTAAATCTGATGGCTGGGTGTATGGAATTGATGTGGTCGCGGAATTGGTCTAGAGCAGGCTGGCCATGTGGCCAGATGACAAAGGTGTCATCAACGTACCTCTTCCATAAGGTCGGGCGTAGAGTGGCAGTCTGGATGGCGTCAGTTTCAAATTTTTCCATGAATACGTTGGCTACAACCGGAGATAGGGGGGAGCCCATTGGGGTGCCCTCAGTTTGTTTGTAGAAAGTTCCATTCCAGGTGAAGTATGTGTTGGTTAAGCAATGTCTCACCAGGGGGGGTACATCAGTATGCAGTCCTTGATGAACCAGGTCTTCAATGATAGCGATGGTGTCAGGTACCGGGACTTTGGTGAACAAGGACACCACATCAAAACTGACAAGCAGGTCGTCTGGGGACAGGGAAATGCCTTTGATTGTCGATACCAGGTGAGTAGAATTTAGTACCGCAGAGGTGGTTTTTCCAGTGAAAGGTCGCAGTATATCAGCAAGAAAACGTGCCAGTTTGTAGGTGGGGGAGTTGATAGTAGAGACGATGGGACGAAGGGGTGTATCTTCTTTGTGTATCTTTGGAAGGCCATATAATCTTGGTGGTCTGGCAGCAGAGGGTTTCAACGAGAACTGTTTGATCTCATCAATTAATGCTGTTGAATCAGAGATGATTTTGTTCGATTTGGTGACCAGGCTGTTGGTGGGATCTCTTTTTATTTTTGTATAGCTGCCATCGTTGTTGTGGCCGAAACGTCGTGAGAATATTATTGCGTTATTTTATTTTATAAATTTATTATTTTATTCTCATTTTACGTGACTTTACCGAAAGAACCAAAGAAGATGAATCATTGCAGTCACGAAAGCTTTAAATCGAAATTTAAGTCATTTCATAGGTTCACGTTGCTGTATGGATGTCCCTTGGCTATTAGATCTGGACATGGCCTTACGAACTACATACAGAATCATTCCCAAGAATAAGAAATTGATTCAAACTTTTTTATTTTAAAGTACGTATTGTATTCACAAAATTATAAAATGTACACATTTACAATGGTAATAATCTTCTTTGTGGATGTGGTGCTGGCGCTGCTGGGCTGTGTTGTATCAGCGGTATTCATCAGGACCCGGTGTGCATCGCCCTTGCAGTGGTGGCAGCGGTGGTGGCAGGGGCAGCAACTTGACCACGTCCCTTGTGATATCATCCATCAGTGATGACGGTTGATCGCCGGGGTCGGGGGTCGTCGCTGCCGCCTATTTTGATGCCATTTCCCATGTCCGCCGCTGATTTGACTGCACACGGGTATGGCCTTCATCTCTGGAGACCTGCACACAGCACATGGAACGACCGCTACGTGAGTTTCATTGGCCCAAAGGGCAACCTGGTGAACTTCCCGTGAGCTCAACAGAGATCGAGCCTTAACAGCAAAGGTGGAAGGCAACCTGCCCAACTTAGGTTAAAGTTAAAATGATAACGGCGTGGCTCAAATTTCTTGCTCATGCCACTGCTGGCAGAGGATCCTCGAGTAGACAAACTCTGGATGATATTTGGTCTACTCTTCCACATTGACCACACTTGTGTGCATACCCACAAATACAACTCGTGGGTTACTCACCTGACATAGAAGAGGATGTATGCCTGTTTCTCCATGACCACCCTGGTGTCGACCGGCGTCACCAAGTCGTCGTCCATCCGGAACCATCTCCCATCGCAGATCTGTATGCAAACAACATCGAAGATTAATTACGACGATTATCCAATTGCACCTAAACTCCCCATATATTCGTAAAATGACACATGAGGAACAGAGGTGACCCTCTTATTCCACCTATTATTGTGTTGTCCTATAAGTTGAGTAATCGAACCGATAATCCATAAAAATAATTAATTACATTTGAAAGTTCAAATCCTGGTTGGGACTTCACTTGGTCCATCATCTATCCAGGGTCAATAAAGTAACTACACATTTTTGGTGAAGTCACCAGTGGTTGTTCTATGCATACGCTCTCCCTCAGTCACAGCAAAGGACAATTTTCACCACTGGCTGAGGCCTATAAATGGGAGATGAGCACCACCTCATGGCTCATAGGAGCAGGAATCGTTTTGATTTTATTCACTGAATCGAATTATTTAAAGGATCTACGCGTACGAATGATTGGCGTGTGATTGTGTGATAATGAATGCAGTACATCACCTTGTTGTAACAGTAGTAATGTCCCTCTGTGCTGCATTTCCCGGAGTGCACAAGGACTGAGTATAACCTGTACACTACAGGGTCTGCGTCCTCCTGCTGCGACATGAATGGCCGCACGTCCAGGTGCTCTGGGTACGGGCAATGCTGCAGTGGTGCGGAAGGAGGCAGTGATGCAGAAACAGAGATGGTGTTAGGCAGGGAAGAGGGGAAGAATGATGTAGGGTCGAGTTATTGATTATAATTTTTGTTCTATTTTCTTACTTTACCAGGTAATGCTGACTGAACTATATAGCTCTTTCTCAGAAGCGATCTAGCCACAAATGATAGCTCAACAAAGTGGCTTTTCACTGTGAATAGTTTTATCAGCCAAATATTCTAGAAGCAACTGGAGGACCCGGAGAAAAACCCACGTGAATACAGGGAGAATATGCAAACTCCAAATATACAGGCATTAGGATCGGGATCAAACCCACGACCTGTATGCTTGGGGAGGGAGTTAAGATTTCACCGCCATAGAGCCCAGTTTAGGTAGATTAACCAGTTGAGCGCTCGAGAGAACATGAAAAGTCACATTTGTACGAGTGATCTCGGTTAAAACCGTGGCAAAAGAAATAACGCGAAATAAATCACAGAAATTACTCAAAAAGGAAGCAGCACAAAAACATGCAATGAGAAATTGGAGAAAATGCAGCCACATTTTAGGAGAAATGTAAAAAAAACTTGTATATTAACCAAACATTACCCGATTGATCTTGTTTCCAAACAGGTCATATCTCTTGATGGAGAGGGCCAAGACGTTCGGGAGATGGTGAAGGCTCATCCTCTTCGTGGCCTTCACCTTGCAACAGCACCTGCGCGCCAAAAAGCAGCAGCGTCAGTTTAATGACCGAGATGCCCAGTGAATAACTGTACAAATATGTTGGCGTGACAAAGTAGACAGACTCGCGTGACATTGACGTCATGCCATACTCACCTTTGGCAAGTGTATTCGTCCAGTGTCTCTGTCTTGGTGAAATCTGCAAAAGCAGTCAGCAGATCTGGCGAATTCTGTCAAATAGAACGATGTGAAGGCAAATGAGTGCTTGAAAAGAACACTGGAAACATTTTGCAGCCGTTAAAACAGTGAGTCCTTATGTTGTACTGGCTGTTGTGTGACATAAGAGGGCATTATCATTAGTTGACAGTAATTAAGGACGTGCTCCCAATTTTCAGATTCATCCAATGTGCAGCATTCCAGACGATGGGCAAACTTAATGTGTTTGAGTGACGCGACTAGTGTAATGTACACGATCCGAAAAAGATCAAAAGTGTTGCTTGAAAATGAGAAAATATTCATCCCAACGTTTAAATTCGAAACTCGTCACGAGCAAAGATACCATTTAATTAAATCAAGAATTCCTCGATTCTCACGTTGATGTGAAGACTGATGTCCAGGCAGTTTTCGAATCTGTCCGAGGTGCAGGAACACTGCATGCACTCCACTGTGGAACACAAGTAAACGCACGCGCACACATCCACACGTGCAATTAGAGGAAGTTAGCATTCTCATTAGCAGAATCGAATAAAATGTGTTTGTATCTGATCAAATGGGTTGTTGTGTCTGTGTGCTTGTGCATTTTTCTATTGTGCGGGGAGTGGAAATATAGCGGTTAGCGCACTGGTGAACTGAGTTCGATCCTCGCTCACGGTCGATTCAGCCTCAAATTAGTATCTGGTGCATTGTGTAACATCAGCACTGGTGCTAGCCACCCGAAGGTGGCCGGGCATGGTGCTAGCCACACCACCTTGTCATGTGCCCTGTTGGCCTACATAGGTACTTGCTAATAGCAATTGCTCCAGCATTCTGTTAAGGCTTCAGGGAGATCTCTGTATTTGTGTGTTTTGCTTATGTCCTGCTGGGTACATGCGTATGAGTGCAGGGTTCATCTGCACTGTGCAGCATGCGTCGTCATACTCGGTGTGATTGCTACTTGCAGCGATGATTTTGCACATGGAGCTGGCACACACCTGTCGATTTTAGCTGCCCTGTGAAGATCTGGTGAATCACCGAGGTCTTCTCCACATGTTCTTCTGGCCTGCACGTGGAAATGAATGACATCACACATTCGGTGGCTTCCAGATGCATCATCTTTACTAAGTGCGCTCATGGGAGAGTTATACTCCTTTTTGTTTCGACCCTACGTTACTTTGCAGCCAAGCGCTTATTTAAATAATATTCTATAAACTTTGTTGTGATTTTTTGGTAACAGGTTGGGAACCAGTGGCCTAGGACGTGCACTACTTACTTGTGGTGGTTGATTGGGCAGGAGAGATGCAGAGCTTCTACGATGTAGCAGAAGAACTCATGCACGTCCTCCTGTTTGCCAAACTGCAGGTGTTTGGCGATCCCTGTGGGTAAATGGATGGAGGTCATAAGCGGTTTGAACACAAGGTTACAAGGGAAACGTTTTACCAATGCGCCACTCTGCCACCCAATGAATATGTTCTAAATTCAATGTGCACAATTGTGTTGTACTGAACAGAACTCACGTTTGAGGTTTTGGACGATTTCCAAGGGCTTGATGACCTTGCCCTTGGAGCTGAATGTTGCAATGGTGTGCCTTTCCATTATGCACATCATGCAAAATCCATTATATGTACCTGTGAAATGAGGCAGAGGTGGCACATGATATCAGTACAACACCGATCAAACAGCTCAGCTGTAGGTGCAGCACACAACAAGGACATCTTCACAGAACACAATTATTTTCAGCTTGGTATTTCAAAGTGTTCTGGGAACTCACATCTTCCTGAGTGGTGCCTGGAGATCAGGTAGTTTGCCAGTGGTGCGGTGTAAGTGAGGCACTGCAGGGTGGCATTGAGGAAACAGGTGTTCCCCATGTTGTCAAGGCCAGCACCCTCGCATGCGTTCCACTGCCACGTGAGGCTCAGGTTTTCCCCCGATTCTGGCGCGAGTCGTGGAGCTCCATTATCGTTGTTATCTGCGCGCAAAACATACAGGAAATTTTCTCTTTACACTCGAGGCACTCTGGAGACTGGCTCGAAAGTTGCGTGGTGAAGCCAGAACTTGTGATATTGTTTTAGCGGTGCTCTTTATTAACCCTTTCACAACCATGTATTTTTCAACTCTAGGTGACCTTGCAGTGAGCTGTTTCTTGACGTAATTTCTGTTAACGTGGTCAGGGTAACAATATTCAACGGATAGGGCATAAACCTGGTCCTTGTCCAATATTTTGACTATGCAAATTTTGCCACGAAAGGAACGGTTATCGACGGGCATCGATGGATCCTGGATATCACGTTGATTTTCCTCCATAAATTGTGTCTCATGGCTTCGTGTCACTTTTGCCATCCCGATTATACGTAAGTATATAACAGTACATTGTGCAAATATCTGACAAACGTTTTATCTGGAACTAATCCCTACTGCAGAGTTGCTTATGAGATTGCAGTTGCACTACATTGACGTGTTTTTATCCACTGTTTCTGAACGCAGTCTCAAATGCCAAACACGTGAATTACCCAGCAGGGAAGTTATAGTAGATAAGCGTTAACACCTTTTTGGGATTAAGCAAGGTTATAAGAACTTGGGAGAAGATACCATGAGAGGGAATTCCAAAGTCAAGCTAGTGGTTACAGAGTCACTTTGGTACAAGCTTACCTTCCACGGCAATCTTTTCTGGCACAGGATGGGCAGCTAGCTTCTGGGAGGTGGGCCTGATGATGGCAGACGCTGTCGATGGAATGGCGTCCTTCTGTCTGTCATCCGGCATCCTCCCATGAGCGGTATGCTGGCTGCCCCTCCTTCGGGCAGCTTGGCCACCCCGGCGTCTTGGTCTCCTCACTTGAGCGGCTGCCTGGCCTAACCCGCAATTTGCTGCCTCGCCTTGCCCTTGACCAGCAGACTGAGCACTCCCGCAACCTGGACTGCCCTGGTGGCTTGTAACCTGGCATCCCTTCCATTCAGCAGCCTTGTTGCTAGCAGCACGAATATCTTGGTGGCTTGCAATTGGACTCGCTTTGTCCCCTTCATCTTGGCTCGGATCCCGATCTACCACCGGGCTTGGCCCATGGTCTGCCACCCGGTTTGAACCGCTGTCCGCTATTGGGTTGGGCCCATAGCTACCCATCTGACTTGCCTCTTGGCTAGGCACCGGGCTCGTCTCAAGGCTAGCCACCAGGCTCATCTCATTGCTAGCCACGAAGCTAATCTCACAATTATCTTCTGGGTCCACCTTGTGGCTTGCTTCTAGGCCCATCTCATGTTTATCTACCAGGCTTGCCTCATGACTTGCCACCTCAGTCTTCTCATGGCTAGCCACCGGGCTCATCTCATAGTTATCCACTGGGTCCAACTTGCAGCTTGTCTCCAGGCCCATCTCATTGTTAGCCACTGGCCTCGCCTCAAGACTTGCCACCTCGGTCTTCTCATGACTAGCCACTGGGCTCGTCTCATAGCTTGCTGCAGAGCTCTGAACACAGCTGCTTGGCTCATAAACCTCATCATCTGAAACACTGCAGAAGCAACAGAAGATGTTCTTGAGATGTTTAATGAAGCCCTTTTTCTTGGCCTTCGACATTGTGGCGATGTGGTTGCAGAGTATAAAAATGCATCCAAAAACGTGTCCTCAAGATGATGATGGCTGGATTTGATTTTTTGAAAAATTTGCAACAGAAAACCCAGAACACGTCTGACCCTCACGGTGCCAGATGAGCAACTGAATTTGTGGGCGGATGTGACATCACAGTGATGTCATTGCACTGGAGTCACATGGTTGTGTATGTAATCGTGATATAATGGTGACGTCACAGTGATGTCATTGCACTGGAGTCACACGGTCTATGTATTCGTGATATAATGGTGACGTCACAGCAATGTCACAGCGCACTGAGGTCACATGGTGCCCCGTGGGAATGTGATTCTCGTTGCCTGTGCAACAAGCACCCTCTATTCATTTTATGTCTGTAATTGAACGAATGTTAATAATGAATTGTTTTTAAAAGTAATTTATCTCAAGATAACATTCGTTGCAGGAAATGTATTTTAGTTTATATTGATCTATGATTGTGCCCTTTTGCATGCTTTGTCTCACGATATATTCAATCGAGATGATTGTTGTACTTTATGTTCTTGTATTTGTAATTTTGGTGACTTAAGTTACTCTTGCAAATGACACCGTCCTTGTCTCTAAGCAAAATACATTTAAAACTGTCTTCAAATTGCTTCACTTAATGTAATAATCCCCGCAGCACTGGTGTAACGTCTAAGTTTGACTACGCAGCCACTCCCTCTCCTCTCCAGGCTTAACAGAACTCCAACTGCTATTTCTCCCCTATTTGTCTATTATCTCATTCCTGTGTTTAATTGCCCCAACCGACAGCCTCGTGGCTGCCCGTCGATCACGCCGCACGTCACAGCCACGAGCTGTAGGGGCGGGGCTCCGTCCACTCAGTGGTGCTCTTAACGTTCACATTCAGCAGCATGGGTCGGGAGTCTAATCTCTGCAGTTCCCCGTTCTGGTTCCACCTCCCTATGTCATGTAGCCTCTCAATTTCTTTATTCACGAGGATTGTGTTTCATCGTACAAAACGGTACCGGAGACCTTTTTACGAGATTTGGCGGCGACGGCCATCTTGGTAAGGGTAATGCAAAGCGCCAGCTGAACCCGAGACGCCCCAGTGAAGAGGCACTAACGGCCATCTTCGTAATGGAAAACAAGTCCCCTGAGAATTAAAAGGACCTGCCATCTTGGATAGGGCAGTGCAAGGGGCAGCATCACCAAGGGAAACAGGAGCAGGCATCTTCGTAAGGGAAAGTGGCCGTGGCATAGATTGGCGGGAATCGCCATCTTGTCGAGAGCTCGGAGACACGGACATTCTCGGAGATAGGAGCAATCGTGATAATGATTTGTGCCGCGATGAAAGTTACTCAACTTTTGTTCACAGTTATGGTTAACGTTTGCGTGAGTACAAGCGCAGGGAGAGTTGCCACTCGTCGGATTGTTGTCGTTTCTTCGTCACAAATTAATGTTTGCCTCAAATATTTGTTCAGCTGAGGTAAAATAACCACGTGCCCGTGGGCGGCGTGTAGGCACGCGGGAAGGCCTCGCGGCCTCTGTGTCGGTGTCTGCTGAGAGTAGAGACGAGGAACGAGAGACGCCGCGTCGCTCAACAGGGAGAAGAGTGTCGCGCGTCACAGTCGGCTTCTGCCATTGTCTCTCCACTGCTGGATGAAGGCATCTTCCACCGGTCGTCGCTCACGGTCCCTCGCTCCCAGCGTGCGTCCGTCTCTTGCACGTCAAACTCGTTCCGTCTCTCCGTCTCTGCTCCAGTGGAAAGGGCTGAAATCAAAGTGTCGCTTTTTGCGTGCAGGTACGTGAAATAAAGGGTCACTGGGTTGGTTTAATATATTATACTTGGAGTTAAGTAGCAGTGGGATACGGTCACCACTTGTACGCATAAGAGTTATTTGATTAAGGGTTTAACGCGTCTGCAAGCGTTCTGAGGTAAATCTTTAATAACATTACAGATTAAAGTTGCTAATGTCAACATTCATAGTAACAGTTATATAGTTGAGGTAATTCTCAAAACGCGGAATTATGACTAGAATTCTGTATAAAAATATTTTTGAAATAAATATAGCATGTATAGCTGTTAAAGTCTATAAAAGCATGTTAAATATGTGATATGTATATTTAAACACTCACAATAACATAGTTCCGTAGCTTACACGATAAAAAAACTCTTTTGCATGTTTGTATATGATTACAATAAAATCGATAGGGAAATATGCTGTAATTAAAGTTTTGAGGCAAATCATTAATTATTTGTCTTAAGGCTTAAATCATAATACTGTAATGGTTTAACAATTTTACAATAATTCTATATTTCAGTTTATTTTGGTATAGCCCTGTGAGCCATCCGGCTCTTGAAGCGGGTGCAACCACAACAAACAAAAAAACAAAAACACGAACAAGAAAAACATCTTAAAGTGACTATGTGACTGTGCAAACAGAAAATCCTTGAAAAAAAAGCACCGTACACCAACGCTGTGTGCAAAAAATCCCAGTGGGATGCAAGTCAAACAAGAAAAACCACAAAAACTTAGATTAAGGCCATCAGTCTAACTCCGTACTGCAACAAAACAAACATGTCCAAGCCAAAAAACGTTTTCCTAATCACCAAAAAATAAAGCTATAATTGCAACGTAACAGTGATCACAAGGGCTGTAACCGAATTTTTACAATAAACTACATAAATAACATGTAACACCAAACCCTAGAAACATAGCTGGCTGCATTAGTTACTCCACAACAACAGAAGCATCGGTCGGAGTATCAAATTGTTCAATGCACCTTTAAGATCAGCACGCTAAATCAAAATACATAATACTTAGCAGCGTCATCCGGAGCGAAACATTTTATTTTATTTTACGCCAATGAATAGCAGTGGCAGCTAGGGGTGTACAACTCCTCTAGAGCAGTTTTGAGAGAAGATCTCATTGGTAGAGATTCAAGTTGCAGTTTATTGGCAATAGCATTCCAGACTCTGGGGGCATCAATAGCAAAGGCCCTTCCTCGAGTTTTTGTACGGCAATAGGGAAGGTGAAGCTGGCAAATGAGCGAAGACCTGAGGTCAAATTTGTTCTTTGAAACAGAGAGGAGATCTAGCAGGTAGTCTGCGGATTTTTTTGTAAGTTCATCGTGAATAAATAAGATCTGGTGCACAAGCCGTCGAACATTAAGAGATGTTAAGTTTGACCCAATGTAGAGATCACAGTGGTGAGTCCTATATGGGCAGTTCAATGTAAATCTTAAGGCCGAGTGATAGATGGAATCAAGCTTCTTCAGTACAGTGCTTGGGGCTGATTTATACACGATGTCACGGTAGTCAAGTAGAGGCAGAATGGTAGCTTTTATCAATTCCAAACGGAACATTGGGGGGAAGCAGTGCTTGTGTCGATACAGAAAACCAATTTTTATTTTTGTCTTTTTTCCAATATAATCAATGTGATCTTCAAAATTCAGTTTTGAATCCAGATCAGAAAGTAATTTGTTAAATGTTTATTTTATTAAAAGTGACTGCTGTATTAATTTATATGATTACTCGCGACCAATAACAGTGCGGATATTTGAAGCGGTCCTGGGCATCTCCTAGGTCGACTCAGCCTTCGAATGAGTTACCCGGTGCGGTGTGTAAATATCAGCACTGGGGAGACACAGAGGCGGCCGGGTGAAGTTTTGGCCACCCACCCCCTCATATGCCGTATTTGTCTTCATAGGTGCTAGGGAACAGCACTTGCCCCAACAGTCTGTTAAGTTCATGTAGGGGTTTTGTATTGGCCCGCAAAAACTCCTATTCGGTCCTCAGTAAGGAAAATGTTCCCCACCCACTGCTCGCTTCAACGTTGATATATATAAACTTGACTTGAAGAACGACAGACCCATTGGCCTCATCACAAGGATAGAAATTGAAGACAAGCTGGGTTGAAAATGCATTGGCTCAGTTACTATGTAGACAGTCTTTGAGTACTGCAATAATTAAATAAAAATAATGTATAGTTTACAGCGCCTTTATCAGTCCCCTGCTGGATGAAGACCTCCCCCACGCCATGTTGGCGATGGTTGATTTTACTTCCCCCACGGTGTTCAGTGTTGGTGAAGGTGAGCGGGGTGGGGGGAGGGGAAGGAGAAGTGGGTAGGATCGGTTCTAGTATTACTTTCCACTGTTAACCGTGGCCATAAATCAAACTCCGTTCATAACACAGCACGTTAACCACTGCACCACCGCTCCTCTCGCCAGTGAAGCCAGCCACACAGGACTCGTCACGAGAAGAGACGACGACCAGTGGTCGAGACTAACGACGGAGAGACACCAAAAGGGTGTGAACGCGCCCGCGGGGAGGAAATCCAGCGCGGAGATGGAGCGACGACATCAGCTCACGCGCTGGAGATGACATGGATTGTTGCGGCACCAGTTCGTGACAGGTGACGACGGATTTGGAGGAGTCCACCATCCAGCAGTGGATAAATCATAGCCGATTATTCTGATGGGTGGGTTGCCAGCACCTCGTCCGGCTTTCTTTCTCTGCCAAATGCTGGTGTTTACACAGGGAACCAGGTACTCATTTGAGGCTGAGTCGACCTAGGGGGTGCCCAGAACCGGTTAAAATATTCTGGACCCCCCCATGGACCCTTATATCCGCCTATTTTGGGTGCCCCGGTGGTGAGATATTAACTACCTCGCCTGGTGTGCAGGAGGTCGTGGATTCGATCCCGACCCTAACACCTGTATATTTGATGTTTGCATGTCTCTCTCCCCAGGGTCGCATCGTTTTTCTTCTCCGGGTTCTCCCCTTCACATTTATAAACATGCGTTTAGAGTATTTGGTTGCTATAAATGTCCACATAATAAGCCATTTCGTTGAGCTATCAACTATGGCCAGGTCGCTTCTGAAAAAGAGCTATGTTACTCAGCGGGCCTTACCTGGCAACGTAAAAACAATAGTCTAGTTTTAGTTTCATTCTGATAATGATTTAGCAGGTGCAGTGAAATTAACCAATGTGGCCACTGGAGGGCGGAGGTTTACGCATCACAGCGAGTCGCGTCCACTCAGCCTGGGGTCAAACGAGATACAAGACACAGACTTCCCGTATTACCTTAACAGACTGTTGAGGGCAATTGCCGTTAACGAGCACCTTTGAAGGCCAGCCGCCTTTGTCTTCCCAGTGGCGATGTTTACACACCGCACCAGGTGCTCATTTGAGGCTGAGTCAACCTTGGGGAGGCCCGGGAACGGTTCAGTTAATCGTCACCTGGTGTTGGTGGCCGTGATCGGGACTCGAACTCGGGTCACCGGGTTCGTAGCGCAGCATTAACCGCTGCACCATCGCTCCCAACACACGACAGACGCCTCCTCTCTCTCTGCCTGGCCCCCACGAGTATGAAGCAAAAGTCGGGGTGCAACTTACAATCCTGTATGTGTGTGTGGGGATACAAAGGCGGTCGGGCGTTGTGCTGACCAACCCAACGCCTCGTGTGCAGTTTCCGGTCTTCATAGGTGCAACTCGCTAACAGCACTTTCCCCAACAGTCTGTTACAGGCTACACGGGGGAGCTTTGTCTTTGTAGAGCGCTGGAGCAGTGGTTAGCGCACTCTACGAACCCGGCGAACCGAGTTCGATTCCCGCTCACGACCACCAACAGCAGGTGACGATTATTTAAACCGGTTGTGGGCCTCCCCTCGGTCAACTCAGCCTCAAGTTAGTTCCCGGTGCGGTGTGCAGTAAACATCGCCGCTGCGGAGACAAAGGCGGCCGGGCGTGGTTGTTGACCACCCGCCCCCTCGTGTGCCCTGCTGGCTTTCATCTTTCATAGGTGCTGCTTACTCGCTCTAACAGCACTTGCCCCAACAGTCTGTTACAGGCTACACGGGGGATCTTTTACTTGTCACCAGATTTGTGCGTCTTACTTTCTGACGCGTCTCATGGGTTTCGGGGAATGTGGCTGTAGGCAACCGTCTCTGTGATTTCTGTGCCTCTGTAGATTCACAAAACTCAAGAGGGAGAGTGCCGCCGCGCGTTGCAGTCGGCTCCTGCCATTGTCTCTCCACTGCTGGATGAAGGCATCTTCCACCATTCGCCCTCACTCACGGTCCATCGCTCCCACCGTCCGTCCATCTCTTGCACGTGAACTCATTCATCGCTTCGTCTCCACAGGGGTCGTCCTTTATGGTATTGTTTTCGGTTTATATTTTGTGTCTGGGTTGTAATGTACTGGAGAGTGGTGTAAAGTGAGTATTGTGTGTGGAGTGTGTCGTGCAGTGTGGTATACAGTGTTGTGTATAGTGTAGTGTCTGTAGTTTGTGGTTTATCGTCTAGTGTCTGTAATTTGTGCTGTATAGTGTGCAATAACGTGGATAGTACAGTCTGTGTCATATATAGTGTTGTGTGAAGTGTCAAGTATAGTATGAATAGTGTACTCTTTGGTTCTATTCGGTAAAGTCACGTAGGTAAAAAATGAAATAACAAAAATCACGGCGTTTCGGCCACAACACAAGTGGCCTTCATCAGGTGAAGGGACCGTGCTGTCATGAGAACAGTGTTGGAGTGAAAACAGCCAAGCCCAGGTCGCGTCCTTTATGCATTGTGGGAGGAAGCAAAACGCTTTGACAAAGCAATTAGCATAAAAATGAGCATGATGTAAGTAGGAGGTGCATGGGCCATGATGGACCAGGAGCGGGTGGGGACCATGATGGACCAGCAGCGGGGGGGGGGATGTAGAGTGAGTGAGTGGAGTGAGTGAGTGGAGTGAATGAGTGGAGTGAGTGAGTGGAGTGAGTGAGTGAGTGGAGTGAGTGAGTGGAGTGAGTGGGTGGAGTGAGTGGGTGGAGTGAGTGGGTGGAGTGAGTGGGTGGAGTGAGTGAGTGGAGTGAGTGGGTCGAGTGAGTGGGTGGAGTGAGTGGGTGGAGTGAGTGGGTGAAGTGAGTGGGTGAAGTGAGTGGGTGGAGTGAGTGGGTGGAGTGAGTGGGTGGAGTGAGTGAGTGGAGTGAGTGGAGATAAATAAGCAGCTGTGAAAGTTTGGGATACCACTACTTGAAAAAAATTACTGTACCATTGAAAATTAGTTTAATGTTTGGTTTGATATAGAACATCTTTCCAATGATTGCTTAATTTGAAACCATCCTCTCGGTTGAAGTTGTGTCCGTGTTTGTAAATCTGAATTGCCTCGTGGACAAATCTCTGATAAAAACCCGTGGGTTTTCAGAGAACCTTGGTATCGGAGAAAACTATATCGTGATCACCCACAGCGTTGTAACAGTGGTCAGCTACGGCAGAAGAATTCGTTCTGCCGTGTTTCAAATCTGATTTGTGCTCGCGAATTCGGTCAGAGACATGTCGCTTCGTTTCCCCGATATAGCAATCACCACAAGTGCAGCTCAATTTGTAAACCCCGGGGTACTATAAGTCAGTAACGACATCATTCACGGATGGGATCAGGTCACGGATTCTGTGTACTGTATTGAACCGGACCAGGATCTTGTGTTTGTTTAGAATTTTGGAAATCTTTTGAGTAACGCCTGTTATATATGGTTCTGTGATGGTTTTGACCGGATTATCAAGTGGTTGTTTCTGTATGGAGGGAGAAACAGCTTGGCGGATGGTAAGGTCAGAGTATCTGTTTCTCTTGAGGGCCAGGTGTACATGTTTTAATTCACTGGTCAGGTGGTGTTGGTCCAAAATGCAATGTGCCCTGTGGTAGAACGTTTTGTTGAGATAATTATTTTGAGCTGGGTGGTGGTGGGTATCAGGTTTCAAGTAGGAGTCTGTGTGGGTGGGTTTCCTGTAGACAGAATTCCCCAGTGAGCCATCAGGTCTCCTCTCAAACAGAACATCTAAGAATGGTAGCTTGCCATCTTTCTCCACTTCCATGGTGAATTTGATGGCGGGATGTCTAGAATTGATGTGGTATAGGAAAAGGTTGAAAGCTGGGAGGCCATGTGGCCAAATGCCTAAAGTGTCATCCACATATCTCTTCCACAGGGAAGTTCTGAGGGTGGACGTCTGGATGGCGTCTGATTCAAATTTCTCCATGAAAACATTGACTATCACTAGTGATAAAGGAGAACCCATGGGGGTACCCTGATTTTGTTTGTAGAAGGAGCCATTCCAAGTAAAGTAGGTATTGGTGAGGCAGTGTCTAATCAGCACAGGTGTATCGGGATCTAGTCCATGTTGTACCAAATTTTCAATTATTTCAATGGTATCAGGTACCGGGACCTTGGTGAACAGGGAGACCACATCGAAGCTGACAAGGATATTGTCAGGGGACAGTACAACGTCTTTGACCATAGAGACTAAATGAGCTGAGTTAAGTACTGCTGAGGAGGTCTTGCCAGTGAAAGGTAGCAAGGTATCTGACAGAAAACGTGCTAGCTTATAGGTAGGGGAGTTGATCGTGGATACGATGGGTCGTAGTGGAGTGCCTTCTTTATGAATCTTGGGGAGACCATAGAATCTAGGGGGTCTTGCAGCAGAAGGTTTTAAGGAGGGACGTTTATTTGGTTTGATTAGGGAGGTCGAACTTGTGATGATCTTGTTGGTTTTTATAGTTAGCCTATTAGTAGGGTCATTTTTAATTTTTGAGTGACTTCCATCGTTGAGTAGGTTCTGGATTTTGTTGTTGTACGAATCTTTATCCATTATTACAGTAGCGTTGCCTTTGTCGGCTGAGAGGATGTCTATATCACTTCTACATTATGAGACCTCCTTTGCCAGTAACAAGATATAGGAATAGGTTTTACCCTTTTAACTGGCACAAAAACTGACACATTTATTCAAGGCATCATGTTTGTAATAACCAAAATGCACACATGCAAACATGATGCCTTGAATAAAGGTGTCAGTTTTTGTGCCAGTTAAAAGGGTAAAACCTATTCCTATATATCACTTCTGTTTTTTTTAAATTCGCGAGTTCAGAGCGTTCATTTTTGCTGATGTTGCTAATGGGTTTCTTAGCATTCTTAAGAATAGTGGCTATTTCAGCTCTCGCAACGTCTGCTTGGATGTGTCCTATGCCTTTAAGGGCCACATCGACCTGAGAGATGATATCATCTACGTTGTACTGTCCCCTGACGATATCCTTGTCAGCTTCGATGTGGTCTCCCTGTTACCAAGGACCTGGTACCTGATACCATTGAAATAATTGAAAATTTGGTACAACATGGACTAGGCCCCGATACACCTGCACTGATTAGACACTGCCTCACCAATACCTACTTTACTTGGAATGGCACCTTCTACAAACAAAATGAGGGTACCCCCATGGGTTCTCCCTTATCACCAGTGATAGCCAATGTTTTGATGTAGAAATTTGAATCAGACGCCATCCAGACTTCCACCCTCAGACCTTCCCTGTGGAAGAGATATGTGGATGACACTTTCGTCATTTGGCCACATGGCCTCCCAGCTTTGAACCTTTTCCTACACCACATCAATTCTAGACATCCCACCATCAAGTTCACCATGGAAGTGGAGAAAGATGGCAAGCTACATTTCTTGGATGTTCTGTTTGAGAGGAGACCTGATGGCTCACTGGGGCATTCTGTCTACAGGAAACCCACCCACACAGATTCCTACTTGAAACCTGATTCCCACCACCACCCAGCTCAAAATAATTCTCTCATCAAAACGTTATACCACAGGGCACATTGCATTTCAGACCAATACCACCTGACCAGTGAAATAAAACATGTACACCTGGCCCTCAAGAGAAACGGATACTCTGACCGTACCATCCGCCAAGCTGTTTCTCCCTCCATACAGAAACAACCACTTGATACTCCGGTCAAACCCATCACAGAACCATATATAACAGGCGTTACTAAAAAGATCTATAAAATTCTAAACAAACACAAGATCCTGGTCCGGTTCAATACAGTACACAGAATCCGTGACCTGATCCCATCCGTGAAGGATGTCGTTCCTAACTTTCAGTACCCCGGGGTTTACAAATTGAGCTGCACTTGTGGTGATTGCTATATCGGGGAGACGAAGCAACATGTCTCTGACCGAATTCGCGAGCACAAATTAGATTTGAAACACGGCAGAACGAATTCTTCTGCCGTAGCTGACCACTGTTACAACGCTGTGGGTGATCACGATATAGTTTTCTCCGATACCAAGGTTCTCTGCAAACCCACGAGTTTTTATCAGAGATTTGTCCACGAGGCAATTCAGATTTACAAACACGGACACAATTTCAACCGAGAGGATGGTTTCAAATTAAGTAATCATTGGAAAGATGTTCTAAATGAAACCAAACATTAAACTAATTTTCAATGGTACAGTAAATTTTTTCAAGTATTGGTATCCCAAACTTTCACAGCTGCTTATTTCTCTCCACTCACTCCACTCACTCACTCACACCACTCACTCACTCCACTCACTCCACTCACTCACTCCACTCACTCACTCCACTCACTCACTCCACTCACTCCACTCACTCTACTCCCCCCCCCCCCCCGCTGCTGGTCCGTCATGGTCCCCACCCGTTCCTGGTCCATCATGGCCCATGCACCTCCTACGTACATCATGCTCATTTTTATGCTAATTGCTTTGTCAAAGCGTTTTGCTTCCTCCCACACAGCATAAAGGATGCGACCTGGGCTTGGCTGTTTTCACTCCAACGCTGTCCTCATGACAGCACGGTCCCTTCACCTGATGAAGGCCACTTGTGTTGTGGCTGAAACGTCGTGATTTTTGTTATTTTATTTTTTACCTACGTGACTTTACCGAATAGAACCAAAGAGTATGGATCCTTGCAGTCACGAAAGCTTAAAATCTAGAATATGAATAGTGTGTTGTACAGTGTATATTGTGTACTGTGTGTTGTTTAGGTGGTGTTGCATAAAGCGTGTATAATAAATTAAATGTGATGGAAAGTGTAGTGTGGTGTCAAGTGTAGCGTATGTGGTGTGATGTATAGTGTAGTGTGTGGCGAAAAACACATTTCCTAGGAGTTGAGCCATACTTCATCACGCTGGTGAGTGCATGGTGGTAGGATCGGTTCAGGTATCACGAGCCAGTGATGCTCCCCATAGCTGGCAATTAAATTGAGATTGTAGGCTTCATTGACTCTATCATGGAGCTCTTGTGGTATTGCAGCCACACACCGTTGGTCATTGTATATTTGCGTGCGGAATTAATGCATTCAAATGTAGCGGTTGTAATCGAGCTATTTAGTCCATGGGCCAGAGCAGTAATTGGTACAATGTAAGGTAGCATGTTTAATCACACTTTCGGATAAATACGCCTAATGAGTGTGTTACTTGATACACTCGGCTACATATGGTGCGAAATAAATTCAACATGCATACAACACCTCTCATTTCAAATGTTTATCAAATAATTCACTGTTTTTGCCCCTACATTTGGAATTTGCAACCACTGAAGTGATGCCATCTCGTGGATTAAGTGGGTATCTGAACTGCATGGCAAAACAGCCATCAAAATTCACTACTTTATTAAACAGAAATAATGCAGTAGTCATTTCATAAAGTCACGTAGAATGAGAATAAAATAATAAATTGATAAAATAAAATAACACAATAATATTCTCACGACGTTTCGCCCACAACACAAGCGGCCTTCATCAGGTGAAGGGACGAGACTGTCTGGTAGGACAGCGCTGGAGTGAAAGAGCCACGTTCAGATCACGACCTTTAAGCTGTGTGAGAGGAAACAAAGCGCCTTGACAAGGGAATTAGCATATAATTTAGCATTGAAATGGCTGAGTGATTAGCTTGTGACTGGTCACAGAAAGAGCTATGTTAAAAGTTAAAGCATACACATCCGCAGAGGCACCCCTTGATAAAGGAATTAGCATAGAATTTAGCATTGAAATAGCTAAGTTAAAGCATACACATCCGCAGAGGCACCCCTTGACAAAGGAATTAGCATAGAATTTAGCATTGAAATAGCTGAGTGATTAGCTTGTAACTGGTCACAGAAATAGCTACGTTAAAGTCAGAGCATACACATTCACCGAGGCACTTAGTACAAATCAAACAGGAGAATTTAGCATTGAAATAACTAGGCGAATTTAGCATTGAAATAACTGAGTGATTAGCTAGTGACTGGTCACAGAAATGACTATGTTGAAGTCAAGGCCTACACATCTGAGCTATTCACAGTACTATATAGTCAACCAATAAAAAAAACTAAAATATAAATTACCTTAATGTTATCAATAAACTCTATATTCTCCAATCAGCTAAGCTACCAACAATAAGTCGTTATATATCACAATGCTATATGGCGAAAAAATGGGTGGATTCTTACCCTCAACTTTAGCACCACGTATAGCTACGGGCCCCATTCAGACGGACGAGTTCATCCATGGTCGGAACAGAGGAGGGGGAGAGAGACAGCTGCGAGGCGCTATCATACTCCATGTTGTAAACCATACCATTAACCGTGGTGTGAGAGGTATTAAGAGTCAATGCTGGCGAAAGAGCTGCGGTCTGAAGGTCATCGTAAAATACAATTAATTAAGAACAGAAATGATTTAAAACATCTTTCCAATGGTTACTAAGCCAGAATCCATCTTCTCGGTTGAAATTGCCTCTGTGTTTGTATATGTGAATGGCCTCATGAACGAATCTCTCATGGTAGCCGGTTGGTTTGCAAAGAACCTCCGTCTTGGAGAAGTCAATGTCATGTGAGCCCACTGAATTATAACAGTGATCTGCCACGGCAGAGGAGTTCGTCCTACCGTGTTTCAAGTCTGCTTTATGTTCGCGGATGCGGTCCGAGATATGTCGTTTGGTTTCTCCAATGTAGCTACTACCACAGAGGCACTTTAGTTTGTAAACGCCCGGGTACTGTATGTCTGGAATAGCATCTTTTACAGATGGAACTAAATCACGGATTTTATGTACTGTGTTGAATCGGACCTGGATCTTGTGTTTATTCAGGATTTTGGAGATATTTTTAGTGACCCCTGCAATGTAGGGTAAGGTGATGGTTTTGAGTGGCTCCACAAGAGGATCCTTCTTCATGACTGGAGTGATGGCTTTGCGGATTGTGTAGTCGGAGTAACCATTAGCCCTGAGAGCCTGGTGTACGTGCTTGAGTTCACTGGTAATGTGTTCCTGGTCGGAAATGCATTGGGCTCTATGGTATAGAGTCTTGATGAGGGAGTTCTTCTGGGATAGATGGTGGTGGGAATCCGGTTTCAAGTAAGCATCTGTATGGGTAGCTTTCCTGTAGACAGAGTGGCTCATTGAACCATCATGTCTCCTTTTAATTAAGACATCCAAAAAGGGTAGTTTGCCATCTTTTTCGACCTCCATGGTAAATCTGATGGCTGGGTGTATGGAATTGATGTGGTCGCGGAATTGGTCTAGAGCAGGCTGGCCATGTGGCCAGATGACAAAGGTGTCATCAACGTACCTCTTCCATAAGGTCGGGCGTAGAGTGGCAGTCTGGATGGCGTCAGTTTCAAATTTTTCCATGAATACGTTGGCTACAACCGGAGATAGGGGGGGACCCATTGGGGTGCCCTCAGTTTGTTTGTAGAAAGTTCCATTCCAGGTGAAGTATGTGTTGGTTAAGCAATGTCTCACCAGGGGGGGTACATCAGTATGCAGTCCTTGATGAACCAGGTCTTCAATGATAGCGATGGTGTCAGGTACCGGGACTTTGGTGAACAAGGACACCACATCAAAACTGACAAGCAGGTCGTCTGGGGACAGGGAAATGCCTTTGATTGTCGATACCAGGTGAGTAGAATTTAGTACCGCAGAGGTGGTTTTTCCAGTGAAAGGTCGCAGTATATCAGCAAGAAAACGTGCCAGTTTGTAGGTGGGGGAGTTGATAGTAGAGACGATGGGACGAAGGGGTGTATCTTCTTTGTGTATCTTTGGAAGGCCATATAATCTTGGTGGTCTGGCAGCAGAGGGTTTCAACGAGAACTGTTTGATCTCATCAATTAATGCTGTTGAATCAGAGATGATTTTGTTCGATTTGGTGACCAGGCTGTTGGTGGGATCTCTTTTTATTTTTGTATAGCTGCCATCGTTGTTGTGGCCGAAACGTCGTGAGAATATTATTGCGTTATTTTATTTTATCAATTTATTATTTTATTCTCATTTTACGTGACTTTACCGAAAGAACCAAAGAAGATGAATCATTGCAGTCACGAAAGCTTTAAATCGAAATTTAAGTCATTTCATAGGTTCACGTTGCTGTATGGATGTCCCTTGGCTATTAGATCTGGACATGGCCTTACGAACTACATACAGAATCATTCCCAAGAATAAGAAATTGATTCAAACTTTTTTTTTATTTTAAAGTACGTATTGTATTCACAAAATTATAAAATGTACACATTTACAATGGTAATAATCTTATTTGTGGATGTGGTGCTGGCGCTGCTGGGCTGTGTTGTATCAGCGGTATTCATCAGGACCCGGTGTGCATCGCCCTTGCAGTGGTGGCAGCGGTGGTGGCAGGGGCAGCAACTTGACCACGTCCCTTGTGATATCATCCATCAGTGATGACGGTTGATCGCCGGGGTCGGGGGTCGTCGCTGCCGCCTCTTTTGATGCCATTTCCCATGTCCGCCATTGATTTGACTGCACACGGGTATGGCCTTCATCTCTGGAGACCTGCACACAGCACATGGAACGACCGCTACGTGAGTTTCATTGGCCCAAAGGGCAACCTGGTGAACTTCCCGTGAGCTCAACAGAGATCGAGCCTTAACAGCAAAGGTGGAAGGCAACCTGCCCAACTTAGGTTAAATTTATAATGATAACGGCGTGGCTCAAATTTCTTGCTCATGCCACTGCTGGCAGAGGATCCTCGAGTAGACAAACTCTGGATGATATTTGGTCTACTCTTCCACATTGACCACACTTGTGTGCATACCCACAAATACAACTCGTGGGTTACTCACCTGACGTAGAAGAGGATGTATGCCTGTTTCTCCATGACCACCCTGGTGTCGACCGGCGTCACCAAGTCGTCGTCCATCCGGAACCATCTCCCATCGCAGATCTGTATGCAAACAACATCGAAGATTAATTACGACGATTATCCAATTGCACCTAAACTCCCCATATATTCGTAAAATGACACATGAGGAACAGAGGTGACCCTCTTATTCCACCTATTATTGTGTTGTCCTATAAGTTGAGTAATCGAACCGATAATCCATAAAAATAATTAATTACATTTGAAAGTTCAAATCCTGGTTGGGACTTCACGTGGTCCATCATCTATCCAGGGTCAATAAAGTAACTACACATTTTTGGTGAAGTCACCAGTGGTTGTTCTATGCATACGCTCTCCCTCAGTCACAGCAAAGGACAATTTTCACCACTGGCTGAGGCCTATAAATGGGAGATGAGCACCACCTCATGGCTCATAGGAGCAGGAATCGTTTTGATTTTATTCACTGAATCGAATTATTTAAAGGATCTACGCGTACGAATGATTGGCGTGTGATTGTGTGATAATGAATGCAGTACATCACCTTGTTGTAACAGTAGTAATGTCCCTCTGTGCTGCATTTCCCGGAGTGCACAAGGACTGAGTATAACCTGTACACTACAGGGTCTGCGTCCTCCTGCTGCGACATGAATGGCCGCACGTCCAGGTGCTCTGGGTACGGGCAATGCTGCAGTGGTGCGGAAGGAGGCAGTGATGCAGAAACAGAGATGGTGTTAGGCAGGGAAGAGGGGAAGAATGATGCAGGGTCGAGTTATTGATTATAATTTTTGTTCTATTTTTTTACTTTACCAGGTAATGCTGACTGAACTATATAGCTCTTTCTCAGAAGCGATCTAGCCACAAATGATAGCTCAACAAAGTGGCTTTTCACTGTGAATAGTTTTAGCAGCCAAATATTCTAGAAGCAACTGGAGGACCCGGAGAAAAACCCACGTGAATACAGGGAGAACATGCAAACTCCAAATATACAGGCATTAGGATCGGGATCAAACCCACGACCTGTATGCTTGGGGAGGGAGTTAAGATTTCACCGCCATAGAGCCCAGTTTACGTAGATTAACCAGGTGGGCGCTCGAGAGAACATGAAAAGTCACATTTGTACGAGTGATCTCGGTTAAAACCGTGGCAAAAGAAATAACGCGAAATAAATCACAGAAATTACTCAAAAAGTAAGCAGCACAAAAACATGCAATGAGAAATTGGAGAAAATGCAGCCACATTTTAGGAGAAATGTAAAAAAAACGTGTATATTAACCAAACATTACCCGATTGATCTTGTTTCCAAACAGGTCATATCTCTTGATGGAGAGGGCCAAGACGTTCGGGAGATGGTGAAGGCTCATCCTCTTCGTGGCCTTCACCTTGCAACAGCACCTGCGCACCAAAAAGTAGCAGCGTCAGTTTAATGACCGAGATGCCCAGTGAATAACTGTACAAATATGTTGGCGTGACAAAGTAGACAGACTCGCGTGACATTGACGTCGTGCCATACTCACCTTTGGCAAGTGTATTCGTCCAGTGTCTCTGTCTTGGTGAAATCTGCAAAAGCAGTCAGCAGATCTGGCGAATTCTGTCAAATAGAACGATGTGAAGGCAAATGAGTGCTTGAAAAGAACACTGGAAACATTTTGCAGCCGTTAAAACAGTGAGTCCTTATGTTGTACTGGCTGTTGTGTGACATAAGAGGGCATTATCATTAGTTGACAGTAATTAAGGATGTGCTCCCAATTTTCAGATTCATCCAATGTGCAGCATTCCAGACGATGGGCAAACTTAATGTGTTTGAGTGACGCGACTAGTGTAATGTACACGATCCGAAAAAGATCAAAAGTGTTGCTTGAAAATAAGAAAATATTCATCCCAACGTTTAAATTCGAAACTCGTCACGAGCAAAGATACCATTTAATTAAATCAAGAATTCCTCGATTCTCACGTTGATGTGAAGACTGATGTCCAGGCAGTTTTCAAATCTGTCCGAGGTGCAGGAACACTGCGTGCACTCCACTGTGGAACACAAGTAAACGCACGCGCACACATCCACACGTGCAATTAGAGGAAGTTAGCATTCTGATTAGCAGAATCGAATAAAATGTGTTTGTATCTGATCAAATGGGTTGTTGTGTCTGTGTGCTTGTGCATTTTTCTATTGTGCGGGGAGTGGAAATATAGCGGTTAGCGCACTGGTGAACTGAGTTCGATCCTCGCTCACGGTCGATTCAGCCTCAAATTAGTATCTGGTGCATTGTGTAACATCAGCACTGGTGCTAGCCACCCGAAGGTGGCCGGGCATGGTGCTAGCCACACCACCTTGTCATGTGCCCTGTTGGCCTACATAGGTACTTGCTAATAGCAATTGCTCCAGCATTCTGTTAAGGCTTCAGGGAGATCTCTGTATTTGTGTGTTTTGCTTATGTCCTGCTGGGTACATGCGTATGAGTGCAGGGTTCATCTGCACTGTGCAGCATGCGTCGTCATACTCGGTGTGATTGCTACTTGCAGCGATGATTTTGCACATGGAGCTGGCACACACCTGTCGATTTTAGCTGCCCTGTGAAGATCTGGTGAATCACCGAGGTCTTCTCCACATGTTCTTCTGGCCTGCACGTGGAAATGAATGACATCACACATTCGGTGGCTTCCAGATGCATCATCTTTACTAAGTGCGCTCATGGGAGAGTTATACTCCTTTTTGTTTCGACCCTACGTTACTTTGCAGCCAAGCGCTTATTTAAATAATATTCTATAAACTTTGTTGTGATTTTTTGGTAACAGGTTGGGAACCAGTGGCCTAGGACGTGCACTACTTACTTGTGGTGGTTGATTGGGCAGGAGAGATGCAGAGCTTCTACGATGTAGCAGAAGAACTCATGCACGTCCTCCTGTTTGCCAAACTGCAGGTGTTTGGCGATCCCTGTGGGTAAATGGATGGAGGTCATAAGCGGTTTGAACACAAGGTTACAAGGGAAACGTTTTACCAATGCGCCACTCTGCCACCCAATGAATATGTTCTAAATTCAATGTGCACAATTGTGTTGTACTGAACAGAACTCACGTTTGAGGTTTTGGACGATTTCCAAGGGCTTGATGACCTTGCCCTTGGAGCTGAATGTTGCAATGGTGTGCCTTTCCATTATGCACATCATGCAAAATCCATTATATGTACCTGTGAAATGAGGCAGAGGTGGCACATGCTATCAGTACAACACCGATCAAACAGCTCAGCTGTAGGTGCAGCACACAGCAAGGACATCTTCACAGAACACAATTATTTTCAGCTTGGTATTTCAAAGTGTTCTGGGAACTCACATCTTCCTGAGTGGTGCCTGGAGATCAGGTAGTTTGCCAGTGGTGCGGTGTAAGTGAGGCACTGCAGGGTGGCATTGAGGAAACAGGTGTTCCCCATGTTGTCAAGGCCAGCACCCTCGCATGCGTTCCACTGCCACGTGAGGCTCAGGTTTTCCCCCGATTCTGGCGCGAGTCGTGGAGCTCCATTATCGTTGTTATCTGCGCACAAAACATACAGGAAATTTTCTCTTTACACTCGAGGCACTCTGGAGACTGGCTCGAAAGTTGCGTGGTGAAGCCAGAACTTGTGATATTGTTTTAGCGGTGCTCTTTATTAACCCTTTCACAACCATGTATTTTTCAACTCTAGGTGACTTTGCAGTGAGCTGTTTCTTGACGTAATTTCTGTTAACGTGGTCAGGGTAACAATATTCAACGGATAGGGCATAAACCTGGTCCTTGTCCAATATTTTGACTATGCAAATTTTGCCACGAAATGAACGGTTATCGACGGGCATCGATGGATCCTGGATATCACGTTGATTTTCCTCCATAAATTGTGTCTCATGGCTTCGTGTCACTTTTGCCATCCCGATTATACGTAAGTATATAACACAGTACATTGTGCAAATATCTGACAAACGTTTTATCTGGAACTAATCCCTACTGCAGAGTTGCTTATGAGATTGCAGTTGCACTACATTGATGTGTTTTTATCCACTGTTTCTGAACGCAGTCCTAAATGCCAAACACGTCAATTACCCAGCAGGGAAGTTATAGTAGATAAGCGTTAACACCTTTTTGGGATTAAGCAAGGTTATAAGAACTTGGGAGAAGATACCATGAGAGCGAATTCCAAAGTCAAGCTAGTGGTTACAGAGTCACTTTGGTACAAGCTTACCTTCCACGGCAATCTTTTCTGGCACAGGATGGGCAGCTAGCTTCTGGGAGGTGGGCCTGATGATGGCAGACGCTGTCGATGGAATGGCGTCCTTCTGTCTGTCATCCGGCATCCTCCCATGAGCGGTATGCTGGCTGTCCCTCCTTCGGGCAGCTTGGCCACCCCGGCGTCTTGGTCTCCTCACTTGAGCGGCTGCCTGGCCTAACCCGCAATTTGCTGCCTCGCCTTGCCCTTGACCAGCAGACTGAGCACTCCCGCAACCTGGACTGCCTTGGTGGCTTGTAACCTGGCATCCCTTCCATTCAGCAGCCTTGTTGCTAGCAGCACGAATATCTTGGTGGCTTGCAATTGGACTCGCTTTGTCCCCTTCATCTTGGCTCGGCTCCAGATCTACCACCGGGCTTGGCCCATGGTCTGCCACCCGGTTTGAACCGCTGTCCGCTATTGGGTTGGGCCCATAGCTACCCATCTGAAGTGCCTCTTGGCTAGGCACCGGGCTCGTCTCAAGGCTAGCCACCAGGCTCATCTCATTGCTAGCCACGAAGCTAATCTCACAATTATCTTCTGGGTCCACCTTGTGGCTTGCTTCTAGGCCCATCTCATGTTTATCTACCAGGCTTGCCTCATGACTTGCCACCTCAGTCTTCTCATGGCTAGCCACCGGGCTCATCTCATAGTTATCCACTGGGTCCAACTTGCAGCTTGCCTCTGGGCCTATCTCATGGCTAGCTACCAGGCTCATCTCACGGTTATCCACTGTGTCCACCTCGCGGCTTGTCTCCAGGCCCATCTCATTGTTAGCCACTGGCCTCGCCTCAAGACTTGCCAGCTCGGTCTTCTCATGACTAGCCACTGGGCTCGTCTCATGGCTTGCTGCAGAGCTCTGAACACAGCTGCTTGGCTCATAAACCTCATCATCTGAAACACTGCAGAAGCAACAGAAGATGTTCTTGAGATGTTTAATGAAGCCCTTTTTCTTGGCCTTCGACATTGTGGCGATGTGGTTGCAAAGTATAAAAATGCATCCAAAAACGTGTCCTCAAGATGATGATGGCTGGATTTGATTTTTTGAAAAATTTGCAACAGAAAACCCAGAACACGTCTGACCCTCACGGTGCCAGATGAGCAACTGAATTTGTGGGCGGATGTGACATCACAGTGATGTCATTGCACTGGAGTCACATGGTTGTGTATGTAATCGTGATATAATGGTGACGTTACAGTGATGTCATTGCACTGGAGTCACACGGTCTATGTATTCGTGATATAATGGTGACGTCACAGTGATGTCACAGCGCACTGAGGCCACATGGTGCGCCGTGGGAATGTGATTCTCGTTGCCTGTGCAACAAGCACCCTCTATTCATTTTATGTCTGTAATTGAACGAATGTTAATAATGAATTGTTTTTAAAAGTAATTTATCTCAAGATAACATTCGTTGCAGGAAATGTATTTTAGTTTATATTGATCTATGATTGTGCCCTTTTGCATGCTTTGTCTCACGATATATTCAATCGAGATGATTGTTGTACTTTATGTTCTTGTATTTGTAATTTTGGTGACTTAAGTTACTCTTGCAAATGACACCGTCCTTGTCTCTAAGCAAAATACATTTAAAACTGTCTTCAAATCGCTTCACTTAATGTAATAATCCCCGCAGCACTGGTGTAACGTCTAAGTTTGACTACGCAGCCACTCCCTCTCCTCTCCAGGCTTAACAGAACTCCAACTGCTATTTCTCCCCTATTTGTCTATTATCTCATTCCTGTGTTTAATTGCCCCAACCGACAGCCTCGTGGCTGCCCGTCGATCACGCCGCACGTCACAGCCACGAGCTGTAGGGGCGGGGCTCCGTCCACTCAGTGGTGCTCTTAACGTTCACATTCAGCAGCATGGGTCGGGAGTCTAATCTCTGCAGTTCCCCGTTGTGGTTCCACCTCCCTATGTCATGTAGCCTCTCAATTTCTTTATTCACGAGGATTGTGTTTCATCGTACAAAACGGTACCGGCGACCTTTTTACGAGATTTGGCGGCGACGGCCATCTTGGTAAGGGTAATGCAAAGCGCCAGCTGAACCCGAGACGCCCCAGTGAAGAGGCACTAACGGCCATCTTCGTAATGGAAAACAAGTCCCCTGAGAATTAAAAGGACCTGCCATCTTGGATAGGGCAGTGCAAGGGGCAGCATCACCAAGGGAAACAGGAGCAGGCATCTTCGTAAGGGAAAGTGGCCGCGGCATAGATTGGCGGGAATCGCCATATTGTCGAGAGCTCGGAGACACGGACATTCTCGGAGATAGGAGCAATCGTGATAATGATTTGTGCCGCGATGAAAGTTACTCAACTTTTGTTCACAGTTATGGTTAACGTTTGCGTGAGTACAAGCGCAGGGAGAGTTGCCACTCGTCGGATTGTTGTCGTTTCTTCGTCACAAATTAATGTTTGCCTCAAATATTTGTTCAGCTGAGGTAAAATAACCACGTGCCCGTGGGCGGCGTGTAGGCACGCGGGAAGGCCTCGCGGCCTCTGTGTCGGTGTCTGCTGAGAGTAGAGACGAGGAACGAGAGACGCCGCGTCGCTCAACAGGGAGAAGAGTGTCGCGCGTCACAGTCGGCTTCTGCCATTGTCTCTCCACTGCTGGATGAAGGCATCTTCCACCGGTCGTCGCTCACGGTCCCTCGCTCCCAGCGTGCGTCCGTCTCTTGCACGTCAAACTCGTTCCGTCTCTCCGTCTCTGCTCCAGTGGAAAGGGCTGAAATCAAAGTGTCGCTTTTTGCGTGCAGGTACGTGAAATAAAGGGTCACTGGGTTGGTTTAATATATTATACTTGGAGTTAAGTAGCAGTGGGATACGGTCACCACTTGTACGCATAAGAGTTATTTGATTAAGGGTTTAACGCGTCTGCAAGCGTTCTGAGGTAAATCTTTAATAACATTACAGATTAAAGTTGCTAATGTCAACATTCATAGTAACAGTTATATAGTTGAGGTAATTCTCAAAACGCGGAATTATGACTAGAATCAAAAGTCGATATGATTGGTAAGAATTCTGTATAAAAAATATTTTTGAAATAAATATAGCATTTATAGCTGTTAAAGTCTATAAAAGCATGTCAAATATGTGATATGAATATTTAAACACTCACAATAACATAGTTCCGTAGCTTACACGATAAAAAAAAACTCTTTTGCATGTTTGTATATGATTACAATAAAATCGATAGGGAAATATGCTGTAATTAAAGTTTTGAGGCAAATCATTAATTATTTGTCTTAAGGCTTAAATCATAATACTGTAATAGTTTAACCATTTTACAATAATTCTATATTTCAGTTTATTTTGGTATAGCCCTGTGAGCCATCCGGCTCTTGAAGCGGGTGCAACCACAACAAACAAAAAAACAAAAACACGAACAAGAAAAACATCTTAAAGTGACTATGTGACTGTGCAAACAGAAAATCCTTGAAAAAAAAAGCACCGTACACCAACGCTGTGTGCAAAAAATCCCAGTGGGATGCAAGTCAAACAACAATAACCACAAAAACTTAGATTAAGGCCATCAGTCTAACTCCGTACTGCAACAAAACAAACATGTCCAAGCCAAAAAACGTTTTCCTAATCACCAAAAAATAAAGCTATAATTGCAACGTAACAGTGATCACAAGGGCTGTAACCGAATTTTTACAATAAACTACATAAATAACATGTAACACCAAACCCTAGAAACATAGCTGGCTGCATTAGTTACTCCACAACAACAGAAGCATCGGTCGGAGTATCAAATTTTTCAATGCACCTTTAAGATCAGCACGCTAAATCAAAATGCATAATACTTGGCAGCGTCATCCGGAGCGAAACATTTGATTTTATTTTACGCCAATGAATAGCAGTGGCAGCTAGGGGTGTACAACTCCTCTAGAGCAGTTTTGAGAGAAGATCTCATTGGTAGAGATTCAAGTTGCAGTTTATTGGCAATAGCATTCCAGACTCTGGGGGCATCAATAGCAAAGGCCCTTCCTCGAGTTTTTGTACGGCAATAGGGAAGGAGAAGCTGGAAAATGAGCGAAGACCTGAGGTCAAATTTGTTCTTTGAAACAGAGAGGAGATCCAGCAGGTAGTCTGCGGATTTTTTTGTAAGTTCATCGTGAATAAATAAGATCTGGTGCACAAGCCGTCGAACATTAAGATATGTTAAGTTTGACCCAATGTAGAGATCACAGTGGTGAGTCCTATATGGGCAGTTCAATGTAAATCTTAAGTCCGAGTGATAGATGGAATCAAGCTTCTTCAGTACAGTGCTTGGGGCTGATTTATACACGATGTCACAGTAGTCAAGTAGAGGCAGAATGGTAGCTTTTATCAATTCCAAACGGAACATTGGGGGGAAGCAGTGCTTGTGTCGATACAGAAAACCAATTTTTATTTTTGTCTTTTTTCCAATATAATCAATGTGATCTTCAAAATTCAGTTTTGAATCCAGATCAGAAAGTAATTTGTTAAATGTTTATTTTATTAAAAGTGACTGCTGTATTAATTTATATGATTACTCGCGACCAATAACAGTGCGGATATTTGAAGCGGTCCTGGGCATCTCCTAGGTCGACTCAGCCTTCGAATGAGTTACCCGGTGCGGTGTGTAAATATCAGCACTGGGGAGACACAGAGGCGGCCAGGTGAAGTTTTGGCCACCCACCCCCTCATATGCCGTATTTGTCTTCATAGGTGCTAGGGAACAGCACTTGCCCCAAAAGTCTGTTAAGTTCATGTAGGGGTTTTGTATTGGCCCGCAAAAACTCCTATTCGGTCCTCAGTAAGGAAAATGTACCCCACCCACTGCTCGCTTCAACGTTGATATATATAAACTTGACTTGAAGAACGACAGACCCATTGGCCTCATCACAAGGATAGAAATTGAAGACAAGCTGGGTTGAAAATGCATTGGCTCAGTTACTATGTAGACAGTCTTTGAGTACTGCAATAATTAAATAAAAATAATGTATAGTTTACAGCGCCTTTGTCAGTCCCCTGCTGGATGAAGACCTCCCCCACGCCATGTTGGCGATGGTTGATTTTACTTCCCCCACGGTGTTCAGTGTTGGTGAAGGTGAGCGGGGTGGGGGGGGAAGGAGAAGTGGGCAGGATCGGTTCTAGTATTACTTTCCACTGTTAACCGTGGCCATAAATCAAACTCCGTTCATAACACAGCATGTTAACCACTGCACCACCGCTCCTCTCGCCATGCATGTCTCTCTCCCCAGGGTCGCGTCGTTTTTCTTCTCCGGGTTCTCCCCTTCACATTTATAAACATGCGTTTAGAGTATTTGGTTGCTATAAATGTCCACATAATAAGCCATTTCGTTGAGCTATCAACTATGGCCAGGTCGCTTCTGAAAAAGAGCTATGTAGCTCAGCGGGCCTTACCTGGCAACGTAAAAACAATAGTCTAGTTTTAGTTTCATTCTGATAATGATTCAGCAGGTGCAGTGAAATTAACCAATGTGGCCACTGGAGGGCGGAGGTTTACGCATCACAGCGAGGCGCGTCCACTCAGCCTGGGGTCAAACGAGATACAAGACACAGACTTCCCGTATTACCTTAACAGACTGTTGAGGGCAATTGCTGTTAACGAGCACCTTTGAAGGCCAGCCGCCTTTGTCTTCCCAGTGGCGATGTTTACACACCGCACCAGGTGCTCATTTGAGGCTGAGTCAACCTTGGGGAGGCCCGGGAACGGTTCAGTTAATTGTCACCTGGTGTTGGTGGCCGTGATCGGCACTCGAACTCGGGTCACCGGGTTCGTAGCGCAGCGTTAACCGCTGCACCATCGCTCCCAACACACGACAGACGCCTCCTCTCTCTCTGCCCGGCCCCCACGAGTGTGAAGCAAAAGTCGGGGGTGCAACTTACAATCCTGTATGTGTGTGTGGGGATACAAAGGCGGCCGGGCGTTGTGCTGACCAACCCAACGCCTCGTGTGCAGTTTCCGGTCTTCATAGGTGCAACTTGCTAACAGCACTTTCCCCAACAGTCTGTTACAGGCTACACGGGGGAGCTTTGTCTTTGTAGAGCGCTGGAGCAGTGGTTAGCGCACTCTACGAACCCGGCGAACCGAGTTCGATTCCCGCTCACGACCACCAACAGCAGGTGACGATTATTTAAACCGGTTGTGGGCCTCCCCTCGGTCAACTCAGCCTCAAGTTAGTTCCCGGTGCGGTGTGCAGTAAACATCGCCGCTGCGGAGACAAAGGCGGCCGGGCGTGGTTGTTGACCACCCGCCCCCTCGTGTGCCCTGTTGGCTTTCATCTTTCATAGGTGCTGCTTACTCGCTCTAACAGCACTTGCCCCAACAGTCTGTTACAGGCTACACGGGGGATCTTTTACTTGTCACCAGATTTGTGCGTCTTACTTTCTGACGCGTCTCATGGGTTTCGGGGAATGTGGCTGTAGGCAACCGTCTCTGTGATTTCTGTGCCTCTGTAGATTCACAAAACTCAAGAGGGAGAGTGCCGCCGCGCGTTGCAGTCGGCTCCTGCCATTGTCTCTCCACTGCTGGATGAAGGCATCTTCCACCAGTCGCCCTCACTCACGGTCCATCGCTCCCATCGTCCGTCCATCTCTTGCACGTGAACTCATTCATCGCTTCGTCTCCATAGGGGTCGTCCTTTACGGTATTGTTTTCGGTTTATATTTTGTGTCTGGGTTGTAATGTACTGGAGAGTGGTGTAAAGTGAGTATTGTGTGTGGAGTGTGTCGTGCAGTGTGGTATACAGTGTTGTGTATAGTGTAGTGTCTGTAGTTTGTGGTTTATCGTCTAGTGTCTGTAATTTGTGCTGTATAGTGTGCAATAACGTGGATAGTACAGTCTGTGTCATATATAGTGTTGTGTGAAGTGTCAAGTATAGTATGAATAGTGTACTCTTTGGTTCTATTCGGTAAAGTCACGTAGGTAAAAAATGAAATGACAAAAATCACGGCGTTTCGGCCACAACACAAGTGGCCTTCATCAGGTGAAGGGACCGTGCTGTCATGAGAACAGGGTTGGAGTGAAAACAGCCAAGCCCAGGTCGCGTCCTTTATGCTGTGTGGGAGGAAGCAAAACGCTTTGACAAAGCAATTAGCATAAAAATGAGCATGATGTACGTAGGAGGTGCATGGGCCATGATGGACCAGGAGCGGGTGAGCACCATGATGGACCAGCAGCGGGGGGGGGGGGGGGGGGGATGTAGAGTGAGTGAGTGGAGTGAGTGGAGTGAGTGAGTGGAGTGAATGAGTGGAGTGAGTGAGTGGAGTGAGTGAGTGAGTGGAGTGAGTGAGTGGAGTGAGTGGGTGGAGTGAGTGGGTGGAGTGAGTGGGTGGAGTGAGTGGGTGGAGTGAGTGAGTGGAGTGAGTGGGTGGAGTGAGTGGGTGGAGTGAGTGGGTGGAGTGAGTGGGTGGAGTGAGTGGGTGGAGTGAGTGGGTGGAGTGAGTGAGTGGAGTGAGTGGAGATAAATAAGCAGCTGTGAAAGTTTGGGATACCACTACTTGAAAAAAATTACTGTACCATTGAAAATTAGTTTAATGTTTGGTTTGATATAGAACATCTTTCCATTGATTGCTTAATTTGAAACCATCCTCTCGGTTGAAGTTGTGTCCGTGTTTGTAAATCTGAATTGCCTCGTGGACAAATCTCTGATAAAAACCCGTGGGTTTTCAGAGAACCTTGGTATCGGAGAAAACTATATCGTGATCACCCACAGCGTTGTAACAGTGGTCAGCTACGGCAGAAGAATTCGTTCTGCCATGTTTCAAATCTGATTTGTGCTCGCGAATTCGGTCAGAGACATGTCGCTTCGTTTCCCCGATATAGCAATCACCACAAGTGCAGCTCAATTTGTAAACCCCGGGGTACTGTAAGTCAGGAACGACATCATTCACGGATGGGATCAGGTCACGGATTCTGTGTACTGTATTGAACCGGACCAGGATCTTGTGTTTGTTTAGAATTTTGGAAATCTTTTGAGTAACGCCTGTTATATATGGTTCTGTGATGGTTTTGACCGGAGTATCAAGTGGTTGTTTCTGTATGGAGGGAGAAACAGCTTGGCGGATGGTAAGGTCAGAGTATCTGTTTCTCTTGAGGGCCAGGTGTACATGTTTTAATTCACTGGTCAGGTGGTGTTGGTCCAAAATGCAATGTGCCCTGTGGTAGAACGTTTTGTTGAGATAATTATTTTGAGCTGGGTGGTGGTGGGAATCAGGTTTCAAGTAGGAATCTGTGTGGGTGGGTTTCCTCTAGACAGAATGCCCCAGTGAGCCATCAGGTCTCCTCTCAAACAGAACATCCAAGAATGGTAGCTTGCCATCTTTCTCCACTTCCATGGTGAATTTGATGGCGGGATGTCTAGAATTGATGTGGTATAGGAAAAGGTTGAAAGCTGGGAGGCCAAGTGGCCAAATGCCGAAAGTGTCATCCACATATCTCTTCCACAGGGAAGTTCTGAGGGTGGACGTCTGGATGGCGTCTGATTCAAATTTCTCCATGAAAACATTGACTATCACTAGTGATAAGGGAGAACCCATGGGGGTACCCTGATTTTGTTTGTAGAAGGAGCCATTCCAAGTAAAGTAGGTATTGGTGAGGCAGTGTCTAATCAGCACAGGTGTATCGGGATCTAGTCCATGTTGTACCAAATTTTCAATTATTTCAATGGTATCAGGTACCGGGACCTTGGTGAACAGGGAGACCACATCGAAGCTGACAAGGATATTGTCAGGGGACAGTGCAACGTCTTTGACCATAGAGACTAAATGAGCTGAGTTAAGTACTGCTGAGGAGGTCTTGCCAGTGAAAGGTAGCAAGGTATCTGACAGAAAACGTGCTAGCTTATAGGTAGGGGAGTTGATCGTGGATACGATTGGTCGTAGTGGAGTGCCTTCTTTATGAATCTTGGGGAGACCATAGAATCTAGGGAGTATTGCAGCAGAAGGTTTTAAGGAGGGACGTTTAGTTGGTTTGATTAGGGAGGTCGAACTTGTGATGATCTTGTTGGTTTTTATAGTTAGCCTATTAGTAGGGTCATTTTTAATTTTATGAGTGACTTCCATCGTTGAGTAGGTTCTGGATTTTCTTGTTGTACGAATCTTTATCCATAATTACAGTAGCGTTGCCTTTGTCGGCTGAGAGGATGACTATATCACTTCTACATTATGAGACCTCCTTTGCCAGTAACAAGATATAGGAATAGGTTTTACCCTTTTAACTGGCACAAAAACTGACACCTTTATTCAAGGCATCATGTTTGCAATAACCAAAATGCAAACATTTGACTGCTTGTGTTGTGGTTATTGCAAACATGATGCCTTGAATAAAGGTGTCAGTTTTTGTGCCAGTTAAAAGGGTAAAACCTATTCCTATATATCACTTCTGTTTTTTAAATTCGCGAGTTCAGAGCGTTCATTTTTGCTGATGTTGCTAATGGGTTTCTTAGCATTCTTAAGAATAGTGGCTATTTCAGCTCTCGCAACGTCTGCTTGGATGTGTCCTATGCCTTTAAGGGCCACATCGACCTGAGAGATGATATCATCTACGTTGTACTGTCCCCTGACGATATCCTTGTCAGCTTCGATGTGGTCTCCCTGTTACCAAGGTCCCGGTACCTGATACCATTGAAATAATTGAAAATTTGGTACAACATGGACTAGGCCCCGATACACCTGCGCTGATTAGACACTGCCTCACCAATACCTACTTTACTTGGAATGGCACCTTCTACAAACAAAATGAGGGTACCCCCATGGGTTCTCCCTTATCACCAGTGATAACCAATGTTTTGATGTAGAAATTTGAATCAGACGCCATCCAGACTTCCACCCTCAGACCTTCCCTGTGGAAGAGATATGTGGATGACACTTTCGTCATTTGGCCACATGGCCTCCCAGCTTTGAACCTTTTCCTACACCACATCAATTCTAGACATCCCACCATCAAGTTCACCATGGAAGTGGAGAAAGATGGCAAGCTACATTTCTTGGATGTTCTGTTTGAGAGGAGACCTGATGGCTCACTGGGGCATTCTGTCTACAGGAAACCCACCCACACAGATTCCTACTTGAAACCTGATACCCACCACCACCCAGCTCAAAATAATTATCTCATCAAAACGTTATACCACAGGGCACATTGCATTTCGGACCAATACCACCTGACCAGTGAAATAAAACATGTACACCTGGCCCTCAAGAGAAACGGATACTCTGACCGTACCATCCGCCAAGCTGTTTCTCCCTCCATACAGAAACAACCACTTGATACTCCGGTCAAAACCATCACAGAACCATATATAACAGGCGTTACTAAAAAGATCTACAAAATTCTAAACAAACACAAGATCCTGGTCCGGTTCAATACAGTACACAGAGTCCGTGACCTGATCCCATCCGTGAAGGATGTCGTTCCTGACTTTCAGTACCCCGGGGTTTACAAATTGAGCTGCACTTGTGATGATTGCTATATCGGGGAGACGAAGCAACATGTCTCTGACCGAATTCGCGAGCACAAATTAGATTTGAAACACGGCAGAACGAATTCTTCTGCCGTAGCTGACCACTGTTACAACGCTGTGGGTGATCACGATATAGTTTTCTCTGATACCAAGGTTCTCTGCAAACTCACGGGTTTTTATCAGAGATTTGTCCACGAGGCAATTCAGATTTACAAACACGGACACAATTTCAACCGAGAGGATGGTTTCAAATTAAGTAATCATTGGAAAGATGTTCTAAATCAAACCAAACATTAAACTAATTTTCAATGGTACAGTAATTTTTTTCAAGTATTGGTATCCCAAACTTTCACAGCTGCTTATTTCTCTCCACTCACACCACTCATTCACTCCACTCACTCCACTCACTCCACTCACTCACTCCACTCACTCACTCCACTCACTCACTCCACTCACTCACTCACTCCACTCACTCCACTCACTCACTCCACTCACTCTACTAGACCCTCCCCCCCCCCCGCTGCTGGTCCGTCATGGTCCCCACCCGTTCCTGGTCCATCATGGCCCATGCACCTCCTACGTACATCATGCTCATTTTTATGCTAATTCCTTTGTCAAAGCGTTTTGCTTCCTCCCACACAGCATAAAGGATACGACCTGGGCTTGGCTGTTTTCACTCCAACGCTGTCCTCATGACAGCACGGTCCCTTCACCTGATGAAGGCCACTTGTGTTGTGGCTGAAACGTCGTGATTTTTGTTATTTTATTTTTTACCTACGTGACTTTTCCGAATAGAACCAAATAGTATGGATCCTTGCAGTCACGAAAGCTTCAAATCTAGAATATGAATAGTGTGTTGTACAGTGTATATTGTGTACTGTGTGTTGTTTAGGTGGTGTTGCATAAAGCGTGTATAATAAATTAAATGTGATGGAAAGTGTAGTGTGGTGTCAAGTGTAGCGTATGTGGTGTGATGTATAGTGTAGTGTGTGGCGAAAAACACATTTCCTAGGAGTTGAGCCATACTTCATCACGCTGGTGAGTGCAGGGTGGTAGGATCGGTTCAGGTATCACGAGCCAGTGATGCTCCCCATAGCTGGCAATTAAATTGAGATTGTAGGCTTCATTGACTCTATCATGGAGCTCTTGTGGTATTGCAGCCACACACCGTTGGTCATTGTATATTTACGTGCGGAATTAATGCATTCAAATGTAGCGGTTGTAATCGAGCTATTTAGTCCATGGGCCAGAGCAGTAATTGGTACAATGTAAGGTAGCATGTTTAATCACACTTTCGGATAAATACGCCTAATGAGTGTGTTACTTGATACACTCGGCTACATATGGTGCGAAATAAATTCAACATGCATACAACACCTCTCATTTCAAATGTTTATCAAATAATTCACTGTTTTTGCCCCTACATTTGGAATTTGCAACCACTGAAGTGATGCCATCTCGTGGATTAAGTGGGTATCTGAACTGCATGGCAAAACAGCCATCAAAATTCACTACTTTATTAAACACAGAAATAATGCAAGTCATTTCATAAAGTCACATAGAATGAGAATAAAATAATAAATTGATAAAATAAAATAACACAATAATATTCTCACGACGTTTCGCCCACAACACAAGCGGCCTTCATCAGGTGAAGGGACGAGACTGTCTGGTAGGACAGCGCTGGAGTGAAAGAGCCACGTTCAGATCACGACCTTTAAGCTGTGTGAGAGGAAACAAAGCACCTTGACAAAGGAATTAGCATATAATTTAGCATTGAAATGGCTGAGTGATTAGCTTGTGACTGGTCACAGAAATAGCTATGTTAAAAGTTAAAGCATACACATCCGCTGAGGCACCCCTTGATAAATGAATTAGCATAGAATTTAGCATTGAAATAGCTAAGTTAAAGCATACACATCCGCAGAGGCACCCCTTGACAAAGGAATTAGCATAGAATTTAGCATTGAAATAGCTGAGTGATTAGCTTGTAACTGGTCACAGAAATAGCTACGTTAAAGTCAGAGCATACACATTCACCGAGGCACTTAGTACAAATCAAACAGGAGAATTTAGCATTGAAATAACTAGGCGAATTTAGCATTGAAATAACTGAGTGATTAGCTAGTGACTGGTCACAGAAATGACTATGTTGAAGTCAAGGCCTACACATCTGAGCTATTCACAGTACTATATAGTGAACCAATAAAAAAACTAAAATATAAATTACCTTAATGTTATCAATAAACTATATATTCACCAATCAGCTAAACTACCAACAATAAGTCGTTATATATCACAATGCTATATGGCGAAAAAATGGGTGGATTCTTACCCTCAACTTTAGCACCACGGATAGCTACGGGCCCCGTTCAGACGGACGAGTTCATCCATGGTCGGAACAGAGGAGGGGGAGAGAGACAGCTGCGAGGCGCTATCATACTCCATGTTGTGAACCATACCATTAACCGTGGTGTGAGAGGTATTAAGAGTCAATGCTGGCGAAAGAGCTGCGGTCTGAAGGTCATCGTAAAATACAGTTAATTAAGAACAGAAATGATTTAAAACATCTTTCCAATGGTTACTAAGCCAGAATCCATCTTCTCGGTTGAAATTGCCTCTGTGTTTGTATATGTGAATGGCCTCATGAACGAATCTCTCATGGTAGCCGGTTGGTTTGCAAATAACCTCCGTCTTGGAGAAGTCAATGTCATGTGAGCCCACTGAATTATAACAGTGATCTGCCACGGCAGAGGAGTTCGTCCTACCGTGTTTCAAGTCTGCTTTATGTTCGCGGATGCGGTCCGAGATATGTCGTTTGGTTTCTCCAATGTAGCTACTACCACAGAGGCACTTTAGTTTGTAAACGCCCGGGTACTGTATGTATGGAACAGCATCTTTTACAGATGGAACTAAATCACGGATTTTATGTACTGTGTTGAATCGGACCTGGATCTTGTGTTTATTCAGGATTTTGGAGATCTTTTTAGTGACCCCTGCAATGTAGGGTAAGGTGATGGTTTTGAGTGGCTCCACAAGAGGATCCTTCTTCATGACTGGAGTGATGGTTTTGCGGATTGTGTAGTCGGAGTAACCATTAGCCCTGAGAGCCTGGTGTACGTGCTTGAGTTCACTGGTAATGTGTTCCTGGTCGGAAATGCATTGGTCTCTATGGTATAGAGTCTTGATGAGGGAGTTCTTCTGGGATGGATGGTGGTGGGAATCCGGTTTCAAGTAAGCATCTGTATGGGTAGCTTTCCTGTAGACAGAGTGGCTCATTGAACCATCATGTCTCCTTTTAATTACGACATCCAAAAAGGGTAGTTTGCCATCTTTTTCGACCTCCATGGTAAATCTGATGGCTGGGTGTATGGAATTGATGTGGTCGCGGAATTGGTCTAGAGCAGGCTGGCCATGTGGCCAGATGACAAAGGTGTCATCAACGTACCTCTTCCATAAGGTCGGGCGTAGAGTGGCAGTCTGGATGGCGTCAGTTTCAAATTTTTCCATGAATACGTTGGCTACAACCGGAGATAGGGGGGAGCCCATTGGGGTGCCCTCAGTTTGTTTGTAGAAAGTTCCATTCCAGGTGAAGTATGTGTTGGTTAAGCAATGTCTCACCAGGGGGGGTACATCAGTATGCAGTCCTTGATGAACCAGGTTTTCAATGATAGCGATGGTGTCAGGTACCGGGACTTTGGTGAACAAGGACACCACATCAAAACTGACAAGCAGGTCGTCTGGGGACAGGGAAATGCCTTTGATTGTCGATACCAGGTGAGTAGAATTTAGTACCGCAGAGGTGGTTTTTCCAGTGAAAGGTCGCAGTATATCAGCAAGAAAACATGCCAGTTTGTAGGTGGGGGGGTTGATAGTAGAGACGATGGGACGAAGGGGTGTATCTTCTTTGTGTATCTTTGGAAGGCCATATAATCTTGGTGGTCTGGCAGCAGAGGGTTTCAACGAGAACTGTTTGTTCTCATCAATTAATGCTTTTGAATCAGAGATGATTTTGTTCGTTTTGGTGACCAGGCTGTTGGTGGGATCTCTTTCCACGTGTTGGTGGGATCTCTTTTTATTTTTGTATAGCTGCCATCGTTGTTGTGGCCGAAACGTCGTGAGAATATTATTGTGTTATTTTATTTTATCAATTTATTATTTTATTCTCATTTTACGTGACTTTACCGAAAGAACCAAAGAAGATGAATCATTGCAGTCACGAAAGCTTTAAATCGAAATTTAAGTCATTTCATAGGTTCACGTTGCTGTATGGATGTCCCTTGGCTATTAGATCTGGACATGGCCTTACGAACTACATACAGAATCATTCCCAAGAATAAGAAATTGATTCAAACTTTTTTATTTTAAAGTACGTATTGTATTCACAAAATTATAAAATGTACACATTTACAATGGTAATAATCTTCTTTGTGGATGTGGTGCTGGCGCTGCTGGGCTGTGTTGTATCAGCGGTATTCATCAGGACCCGGTGTGCATCGCCCTTGCAGTGGTGGCAGCGGTGGTGGCAGGGGCAGCAACTTGACCACGTCCCTTGTGATATCATCCATCAGTGATGACGGTTGATCGCCGGGGTCGGGGGTCGTCGCTGCCGCCTCTTTTGATGCCATTTCCCATGTCCGCCGTTGATTTGACTGCACACGGGTATGGCCTTCATCTCTGGAGACCTGCACACAGCACATGGAACGACCGCTACGTGAGTTTCATTGGCCCAAAGGGCAACCTGGTGAACTTCCCGTGAGCTCAACAGAGATCGAGCCTTAACAGCAAAGGTGGAAGGCAACCTGCCCAACTTAGGTTAAAGTTATAATGATAACGGCGTGGCTCTCAAATTTCTTGCTCATGCCACTGCTGGCAGAGGATCCTCGAGTAGACAAACTCTGGATGATATTTGGTCTACTCTTCCACATTGACCACACTTGTGTGCATACCCACAAATACAACTCGTGGGTTACTCACCTGACGTAGAAGAGGATGTATGCCTGTTTCTCCATGACCACCCTGGTGTCGACCGGCGTCACCAAGTCGTCGTCCATCCGGAACCATCTCCCATCGCAGATCTGTATGCAAACAACATCGAAAATTAATTACGACGATTATCCAATTGCACCTAAACTCCCCATATATTCGTAAAATGACACATGCGGAACAGAGGTGATCCACTTATTCCACCTATTATTGTGTTGTTTTATAAGTTGAGTAATCAAACCGATAATCCATAAAATAATTGATTACATTTGCAAGTAAAAATCCTGGTTGGGCCTTCATTGGCCCATCATCTATCCAGGGTCAATAAAGTAACTACACATTTTTGGTGAAGTCATCAGTGGTGGTTCTATGCATACGCTCTCCCTCGGTCACAGGAAAGGGCAATTTTCACCACTGGCTGAGGCCTATAAATGGGAGATGAGCACCACCTCATGGCTCATAGGAGCAGGAATCGTTTTGATTTTATTCACTGAATCGAATTATTTAAAGGACCTACGCGTACAAATGATTGGCGTGTGATTGTGTGATAATGAATGCAGTACATCACCTTGTTGTAACAGTAGTAATGTCCCTCTGTGCTGCATTTCCCGGAGTGCACAAGGACTGAGTATAACCTGTACACTACAGGGTCTGCGTCCTCCTGCTGCGACATGAATGGCCGCACGTCCAGGTGCTGTGGGTACGGGCAATGCTGCAGTGGTGAGGGAGGAGGCAGTGATGCAGAAACAGAGATGGTGTTAGGCGGGGAAGAGGAGAAGAATGATGCAGGGTAGAGTTTAGTTCTTTATTATAATTTTTGTTCTATTATTTCTTCACTTTACCAGGTAATGCTGACTGAACTGTATAGCTCTTTCTCAGAAGCGATCTAGCCACTAATGATAGCTCAACGAAGTGGCTTATCACTGTGAATAGTTATAGCAGCCAAATACTCTAGAAGCAACTGGAGGACCCGGAGAAAAACCCACGTGAACACAGGGAGAACATGCAAACTCATAATATACAGGCATTAGGATCGGGATCAAACCCACGACCTCCTGTATGCTAGGGGAGGGAGTTAAGATTTCGCTGCCAAAGAGCCCAGTTTAGGTAGATTAACCAGGTGGGAGCTCGAGAGACCATGAAAAGTCACATTTGTACGAGTGATCTCAGTTAAAACCGTGGCAAAAGAAATAACGCGAAATAAATCACAGAAATTACTCAAAAAGGAAGCAGCACAAAAACATGCAATGAGAAATTGGAGAAAATGCGGCCACATTTTAGGAGAAATGTAAAAAAAACGTGTATATTAACCAAACATTACCCGATTGATCTTGTTTCCAAACAGGTCATATCTCTTGATGGAGAGGGCCAAGACGTTCGGGAGATGGTGAAGGCTCATCCTCTTCGTGGCCTTCACCTTGCAACAGCACCTGCGCACCAAAAAGCAGCAGCGTCAGTTTAATGACCGAGATGCCCAGTGCAAAACTGTACAAATATGTTGGCGTTACAAAGTAGACAGACTCGCGTGACATTGACGTCGTGCCATACTCACCTTTGGCAAGTGTATTCATCCAGAATCTCTGTCTTTGTGAAATCTGCAAAAGCAGCCAGCAGATCTGGCGAATTCTGTGAAATAGAACGACGTGAAGGCAAATGAGTGCTTGAAAAGAACACTGGAAACACATTTTGCAGCCGTTAGAACAGTGAGTCCTTATGTTGTACTGGCTGTGGTGTGACATAAGAGGGCATTATCATTAGTTGACAGTAATTAAGGACGTGCTCCCAATTTTCAGATTCATCGTGTGTACAGTATTCCAGACGATCGGCAAACTTCATGTGTTTGAGTGACGCTACTTGTGTAATGTACACGATCCGAAAAAGATCAAAAGTGTTGCTTGAAAATGAGAAAATATTCATCCCAATGTTTAAATTCGAAACTCGTCAGCAGCAAAGATACCATTTAAGTAAATCAAGAATTCCTCGATTCTTACGTTGATGTGAAGACTGATGTCCAGGCAGTTTTCGAATCTGTCCGAGGTGCAGGAACACTGCGTGCACTCCACTGTGGAACACAAGTAAACGCAGGCGCACACATTCACACGTGCAATTAGAGGAAGTTAGCATTCTGATTAGCAGAATCGAATAAAATGTGTTTGTATCTGATCAAATGGGTTGTTGTGTCTGTGTGCTTGTGCATGTTTCTATTGTGCGGGGAGTGGAAATATAGCGGTTAGCGCACTGGTGAACTGAGTTCGATCCTCGCTCACGGCCAAAACATCTGAACCTCGGCTTTTCCCAGGTCGATTCAGCCTCAAATTAGTATCTGGTGCATTGTGTAACTTCAGCACTGGTGCTAGCCACCCGAAGGTGGCCGGGCATGGTGCTAGCCACACCACCTTGTCATGTGCCCTGTTGGCCTACATAGGTACTCGCTAATTGCAATTGCTCCAGCATTCTGTTAAGGCTTCAGGGAGATCTCTGTATTTGTGTGTTTTGCTTATGTCCTGCTGGGTACATGCGTATGAGTGCAGGGTTCATCTGCACTGTGCAGCATGCGTCGTCATACTCGGTGTGATTGCTACTTGCAGCGATGATTTTGCACATGGAGCTGGCACACACCTGTCGATTTTAGCTGCCCTGTGAAGATCTGGTGAATCACCGAGGTCTTCTCCACATGTTCTTCTGGCCTGCACGTGGAAATGAATGACATCACACATTCGGTGGCTTCCAGATGCATCATCTTTACCAAGTGCGCTCATGGGAGAGTTATACTCCTTTTTGTTTCGACCCTACGTTACTTTGCAGCCAAGCACTTATTTAAATAATATTCTATAAACTTTGTTGTGAATTTTTGGTAACAGGTTGGGAACCAGTGGCCTAGGACGTGCACTACTTACTTGTGGTGGTTGATTGGGCAGGAGAGATGCAGAGCTTCTACGATGTAGCAGAAGAACTCATGCACGTCCTCCTGTTTGCCAAACTGCAGGTGTTTGGCGATCCCTGTGGGTAAATGGATGGAGGTCATAAGCGGTTTGAACACAAGGTTACAAGGGAAACGTTTTACCAATGCGCCACTCTGCCACCCAATGAATATGTTCTAAATTCAATGTGCACAATTGTGTTGTACTGAACAACTCACGTTTGAGGTTTTGGACGATTTCCAAGGGCTTGATGACCTTGCCCTTGGAGCTGAATGTTGCAATGGTGTGCCTTTCCATTATGCACATCATGCAAAATCCATTATATGTACCTGTGAAATGAGGCAGAGGTGGCACATGCTATCAGTACAACACCGATCAAACAGCTCAGCTGTAGGTGCAGCACACAGCAAGGACATCTTCAAAGAACACAATTATTTTCAGCTTGGTATTTCAAAGTGTTCTGGGAACTCACATCTTCCTGAGTGGTGCCTGGAGATCAGGTAGTTTGCCAGTGGTGCGGTGTAAGTGAGGCACTGCAGGGTGGCATTGAGGAAACAGGTGTTCCCCATGTTGTCAAGGCCAGCACCCTCGCATGCGTTCCACTGCCACGTGAGGCTCAGGTTTTCCCCCGATTCTGGCGCGAGTCGCGGAGCTCCATTATCGTTGTTATCTGCGCACAAAACATACACGAAATTTTCTCTTTACACTCGAGGCACTCTGGAGACTGGCTCGAAAGTTGCGTGGTGAAGCCAGAACTTGTGATATTGTTTTAGCGGTGCTCTTTATTAACCCTTTCACAACCATGTATTTTTCAACTCTAGGTGACCTTGCAATGAGCTGTTTTTTCACATAATTTCTGTTAACGTGGTCAGGGTAACAATATTCAACGGATAGGGCATAAACCTGGTCCTTGTCCAATATTTTGACTATGCAAATTTTGCCACGAAAGGAACGGTTATCGACGGGCATCGATGGATCCTGGATATCACGTTGATTTTCCTCCATAAATTGTGTCTCATGGCTTCGTGTCACTTTTGCCATCCCGATTATACGTAAGTATATAACACAGTACATTGTGCAAATATCTGACAAACGTTTTATCTGGAACTAATCCCTACTGCAGAGTTGCTTATGAGATTGCAGTCGCACTACATTGACGTGTTTTTATCCACTGTTTCTGAACGCAGTCCCAAATGCCAAAAACGTCAATTACCCAGCAGGGAAGTTATAGTAGATAAGCGTTAACACCTTTTTGGGATTAAGCAAGGTTATAAAAACTTGGGAGAAGATACCATGAGAGCGAATTCCAAAGTCAAGCTAGTGGTTACAGAGTCACTTTGGTACAAGCTTACCTTCCACGGCAATCTTTTCTGGCACAGGATGGGCAGCTAGCTTCTGGGAGGTGGGCCTGATGATGGCAGACGCTGTCGATGGAATGGCGTCCTTCTGTCTGTCATCTGGCATCCTCCCATGAGCGGTATGCTGGCTGCCCCTCCTTCGGGCAGCTTGGCCACCCCGGCGTCTTGGTCTCCTCACTTGAGCGGCTGCCTGGCCTAACCCGCAATTTGCTGCCTCGCCTTGCCCTTGACCAGCAGACTGAGCACTCCCGCAACCTGGACTGCCCTGGTGGCTTGTAACCTGGCATCCCTTCCATTCAGCAGCCTTGTTGCTAGCAGCACGAATATCTTGGTGGCTTGCCATTGGACTCGCTTTGTCCCCTTCATCTTGGCTCGGCTCCCGATCTACCACAGGGCTTGGCCCATGGTCTGCCACCCGGTTTGAACCGCTGTCCGCTATTGGGTTGTGCCCATAGCTACCCATCTGACTTGCCTCTTGGCTAGGCACCGGGCTCGTCTCAAGGCTAGCCACCAGGCTCATCTCATTGCTAGCCACGAAGCTAATCTCACAATTATCTTCTGGGTCCACCTTGCGGCTTGCTTCTAGGCCCATCTCATGTTTATCTACCAGGCTTGCCTCATGACTTGCCACCTCGGTCTTCTCATGGCTAGCCACCGGGCTCATCTCATAGTTATCCACTGGGTCCAACTTGCAGCTTGGCTCTGGGCTTATCTCATGGCTAGCTACCAGGCTCATCTCACGGTTATCCACTGTGTCCACCTCGCGGCTTGTCTCCAGACCCATCTCATTGTTAGCCACTGGGCTCGCCTCAAGACTTGCCACCTCGATCTTCTCATGGCTAGCCACTGGGCTCGTCTCATGGCTTGCTGCAGAGCTCTGAACACAGCTGCTTGGCTCATAAACCTCATCATCTGAAACACTGCAGAAGCAACAGAAGATGTTCTTGAGATGTTTAATGAAGCCCTTTTTCTTGGCCTTCGACATTGTGGCGATGTGGTTGCAAAGTATAAAAATGCATCCAAAAACGTGTCCTCAAGATGATGATGGCTGGATTTGATTTGTTGAAAAATTTGCAACAGAAAACCCAGAACACGTCTGACCCTCACGGTGCCAGATGAGCAACTGAATTTGTGGGCGGATGTGACATCACAGTGATGTCATTGCACTGGAGTCACATGGTTGTGTATGTAATCGTGATATAATGGTGACGTCACAGTGATGTCATTGCACTGGAGTCACACGGTCTATGTATTCGTGATATAATGGTGACGTCACAGTGATGTCACAGCGCACTGAGGTCACATGGTGCCCCGTGGGAATGTGATTTTCGTTGCCTGTGCAACAAGCACCCTCTATTCATTTTATGTCTGTAATTGAACGAATGTTAATAATGAATTGTTTTTAAAAGTAATTTATCTCAAGATAACATTCGTTGCAGGAAATGTATTTTAGTTTATATTGATCTATGATTGTGCCCTTTTGCATGCTTTGTCTCACGATATATTCAATCGAGATGATTGTTGTACTTTATGTTCTTGTATTTGTAATTTTGGTGACTTAAGTTACTCTTGCAAATGACACCGTCCTTGTCTCTAAGCAAAATAAATTTAAAACTGTCTTCACATCGCTTCACTTAATGTAATAATCCCCGCAGCACTGGTGTAAAGTCTAAGTTTGACTACGCAGCCACTCCCTCTCCTCTCCAGGCTTAACAGAACTCCAACTGCTATTTCTCCCCTATTTGTCTATTATCTCATTCCTGTGTTTAATTGCCCCAACCGGCAGCCTCGTGGCTGCCCGTCGATCACGCCGCACGTCACAGCCACGAGCTGTAGGAGCGGGGCTCCGTCCACTCAGTGGTGCTCTTAACGTTCACATTCAGCAGCATGGGTCGGGAGTCTAATCTCTGCAGTTCCCCGTTGTGGTTCCACCTCCCTATGTCATGTAGCCTCTCAATTTCTTTATTCACGAGGATTGTGTTTCATCGTACAAAACGGTACCGGCGACCTTTTTACGAGATTTGGCGGCGACGGCCATCTTGGTAAGGGTAATGCAAAGCGCCAGCTGAACCCGAGACGCCCCAGTGAAGAGGCACTAACGGCCATCTTCGTAATGGAAAACAAGTCCCCTGAGAATTAAAAGGACCTGCCATCTTGGATAGGGCAGTGCAAGGGGCAGCATCACCAAGGGAAACAGGAGCAGGCATCTTCGTAAGGGAAAGTGGCCGCGGCATAGATTGGCAGGAATCGCCATCTTGTCGAGAGCTCGGAGACACGGACATTCTCGGAGATAGGAGCAATCGTGATAATGATTTGTGCCGCGATGAAAGTTACTCAACGTTTGTTCACAGTTATGGTTAACGTTTGCGTGAGTACAAGCGCAGGGAGAGTTGCCACTCGTCGGATTGTTGTCGTTTCTTCGTCACAAATTAATGTTTGCCTCAAATATTTGTTCAGCTGAGGTAAAATAACCACGTGCCCGTGGGCGGCGTGTAGGCACGCGGGAAGGCCTCGCGGCCTCTGTGTCGGTGTCTGCTGAGAGTAGAGACGAGGAACGAGAGACGCCGCGTCGCTCAACAGGGAGAAGAGTGTCGCGCGTCACAGTCGGCTTCTGCCATTGTCTCTCCACTGCTGGATGAAGGCATCTTCCACCGGTCGTCGCTCACGGTCCCTCGCTCCCAGCGTGCGTCCGTCTCTTGCACGTCAAACTCGTTCCGTCTCTCCGTCTCCGCCCCAGTGGAAAGGGCTGAAATCAAAGTGTCGCTTTTTGCGTGCAGGTACGTGAAATAAAGGGTCACTGGGTTGGTTTAATGTATTATACTTGGAGTTAAGTAGCAGTGGGATACGGTCACCACTTGTACGCATAGAGTTATTTGATTAAGGATTTAACGCGTCTGCAAGCGTTCTGAGGTAAATCTTTAATAACATTACAGATTAAAGTTGCTAATGTCAACATTCATAGTAACAGTTATATAGTTGAGGTAATTCTCAAAACGCGGAATTATGACTAGAATCAAAAGTCGATATGATTGGTAAGAATTCTGTATAAAAAATATTTTTGAAATAAATATAGCATTTATAGCTGTTAAAGTCTATAAAAGCATGTTAAATATGTGATATGTATATTTAAACACTCACAATAACATAGTTCCGTAGCTTACACGATAAAAAAAAACTATTTTGCATGTTTGTATATGATTACAATAAAATCGATAGGGAAATATGCTGGCCATCATATAAGGCCATCAGTCTAACTCCGTACTGCAACAAAACAAACATGTCCAAGCCAAAAAACGTTTTCCTAATCACCAAAAAATAAAGCTATAATTGCAACGTAACAGTGATCACAAGGGCTGTAACCGAATTTTTACAATAAACTACATAAATAACATGTAACACCAAACCCTAGAAACATAGCTGGCTGCATTAGTTACTCCACAACAACAGAAGCATCGGTCGGAGTATCAAATTTTTCAATGCACCTTTAAGATCAGCACGCTAAATCAAAATACATAATACTTGGCAGCGTCATCCGGAGCGAAACATTTTATTTTATTTTACGCCAATGAATAGCAGTGGCAGCTAGGGGTGTACAACTCCTCTAGAGCAGTTTTGAGAGAAGATCTCATTGGTAGAGATTCAAGTTGCAGTTTATTGGCAATAGCATTCCAGACTCTGGGGGCATCAATAGCAAAGGCCCTTCCTCGAGTTTTTGTACGGCAATATTGAAGGTGAAGCTGGCAAATGAGCGAAGACCTGAGGTCAAATTTGTTCTTTGAAACAGAGAGGAGATCCAGCAGGTAGTCTGCGGATTTTTTTGTAAGTTCATCGTGAATAAATAAGATCTGGTGCACAAGCCGTCGAACATTAAGATATGTTAAGTTTGACCCAATGTAGAGATCACAGTGGTGAGTCCTATATGGGCAGTTCAATGTAAATCTTAAGGCCGAGTGATAGATGGAATCAAGCTTCTTCAGTACAGTGCTTGGGGCTGATTTATACACGATGTCACAGTAGTCAAGTAGAGGCAGAATGGTAGCTTTTATCAATTCCAAACGGAACATTGGGGGGAAGCAGTGCTTGTGTCGATATAGAAAACCAATTTTTATTTTTGTCTTTTTTCCAATATAATCAATGTGATCTTCAAAATTCAGTTTTGAATCCAGATCAGAAAGTAATTTGTTAAATGTTTATTTTATTAAAAGTGACTGCTGTATTAATTTATATGATTACTCGCGACCAATAACAGTGCGGATATTTGAAGCGGTCCTGGGCATCTCCTAGGTCGACTCAGCCTTCGAATGAGTTACCCGGTGCGATGTGTAAATATCAGCACTGGGGAGACACAGAGGCGGCCGGGTGAAGTTTTGGCCACCCACCCCCTCATATGCCGTATTTGTCTTCATAGGTGCTAGGGAACAGCACTTGCCCCAACAGTCTGTTAAGTTCATGTAGGGGTTTTGTATTGGCCCGCAAAAACTCCTATTCGGTCCTCAGTAAGGAAAATGTTCCCCACCCACTGCTCGCTTCAACGTTGATATATATATAAACTTGACTTGAAGAACGACAGACCCATTGGCCTCATCACAAGGATAGAAATTGAAGACAAGCTGGGTTGAAAATGCATTGGCTCAGTTACTATGTAGACAGTCTTTGAGTACTGCAATAATTAAATAAAAATAATGTATAGTTTACAGCGCCTTTGTCAGTCCCCTGCTGGATGAAGACCTCCCCCACGCCATGTTGGCGATGGTTGATTTTACTTCCCCCACGGTGTTCAGTGTTGGTGAAGTTGAGCGGGGTGGGGGGAGGGAGAAGTGGGCAGGATCGGTTCTAGTATTACTTTCCACTGTTAACCGTGGCCAAAAATCAAACTCCGTTCATAACACAGCACGTTAACCACTGCACCACCGCTCCTCTCGCCAGTGAAGCCAGCCACACAGGACTCGTCACGAGAAGAGACGACGACCAGTGGTCGAGACTAACGACGGAGAGACACCCAAAGGGTGTGAACGCGCCCGCGGGGAGGAAATCCAGCGCGGAGATGGAGCGACGACATCAGCTCACGCGCTGGAGATGACATGGATTGTTGCGGCACCAGTTCGAGACAGGTGACGACGGATTTGGAGGAGTCCACCATCCAGCAGTGGATAGATCATAGCCGATTATTCTGATGGGTGGGTTGCCAGCACCTCGTCCGGCCGTCTTTGTCTGCCAAATGCTGGTGTTTACACAGGGAACCAGGTACTCATTTGAGGCTGAGTCGACCTAGGGGGTGCCCAGAACCGGTTAAAATATTCTGGACCCCCCCATGGACGCTTATATCCGCCTATTTTGGGTGCCCCGGTGGCGAGATATTAACTACCTCGCCTGGTGTGCAGGAGGTCGTGGATTCGATCCCGACCCTAACACCTTCTGTATATTTGATGTTTGCATGTCTCTCTCCCCAGGGTCGCGTCGTTTTTCTTCTCCGGGTTCTCCCCTTCACATTTATAAACATGCGTTTAGAGCAGTGGTTCTTAACCTTGTTGGAGGTACCGAACCCCACCAGTTTCATATGCGCATTCACAGAACCCCTCTTTAGTGAAAAATAAAATGTGATTTTTTTCAAATTCAAGACATAGATATGTTTTTTACTGGTACACAAAATGAGCCGTGCATGAACATTACCTTGTTCAAAGAATAAAACCAACACAATGCATAAACTCACAACAAATTACATACCTGGAAATCTATGTGACTTCTGCTGTTGCCTTTGAGAGATCAGTTCAGATATGCGTGGCTTCACCTTGGCAAGTGCCACTCTCATGTCATTTTCACAGCAAAGTCTGTTCCTTTTCTTCGTTTTTATGTCCAGCATCCTCGAAAAGGATTGCTCACAAAGATATGTTGTAACAAATGGTATAAAAAAAAATCCAGGGCTTTCTTAGCAATAACTGGATACTTGTTCATTTGTCGACACCAAAACGTTGAGAGCGTTGTTGTTCTGAAGAGTTGCTGTTGAACCTGGCTCTGCTGAATTTCAATGATTTCGTCGAGGAATTCATCATTGACATCTGCTGTTTCAACAGCAAACGTGAACGGCTGTCTCACCCATGCTGGATATGACTCTCTTGTAGGGAAATATCCGTCGAGAGACTTTGCAAGCTCATCTAAGTGCGTGGCAATTGTTTGCTTCAGTTCCGTGGATACAGAAATATCTCCGATTCCAGACACATCTTCGATCTTACTTGCACAGTCGTCCAGAAGCGGGAAGTTTGCGAAGTTATTGTTCTCTGTTCGTCGTTTCCATAACGGTAGCTTTTTTTGAAAAGCCTTCAGGTGTTCTTCCGCTTCCATGATATTGACTCCACCACCCTGCATCTGCTGATTGAGATGATTGAGAGCTGCGAATATATCAGCCATGTACGCTAAAATGAGAATGAACTCAGGATTTTTGAAGCAATCTGCATGGCAGTGTTGGTGCTCTTGCAAAAACAGGGCTAATTCCACACGCATGGCAAAAACACGATTCAGCACCTGTCCCCGGGATAACCACCGAATATTAGAATGGAGCAGAAGTACCTCAAATTCAGAGCCCATTTCTTTACACAGCTCACTGAAGATGCGGTGCCTCAGAGCACTTTTTCGCACATAGTTCACACATTCCACCACAGTTTTTAATACTTCTGCCATTTTTGGAGGTAAGGTTTTTGTTGCCAACGCATGCCTGTGCAGAATACAATGCGTCACAATGATGTGTGGTGCATCGGCCTTTACAAGCGCACCAAAACCAGACTTTCTTCCCAGCATGACTGGAGCTCCGTCCGTACAAACTGCAGAAACCATATCCCATGAAAGATTGTTGTCTCTGAAGAAGTCATCCACAAGCTTCTTCACATCGGCTGCCTTCGTTGTTGTTGTAAGAGGCTTACAAAATAAAAACTCTTCTTTTATCATGTCGTCTTTCACATAGCGTACAAAAACAGCAAGCTGGCTTAGATCAGAAACGTCTGTGGTTTCGTCGAGTTGAAGGCTGAATTTTGCCGGGCTTGAAATCAGATCCGCGCTACTTGAGCCAAGATGTCTTTACTCATGTCTTCTATTCTGTCACTGACGGTGTCATTTGAAAGGGGAATTTGGGATAATTTACCTTCGGCCGCTGTTCCGAGTATCAGATTTGCCATCTTTAATGCAGCTGGTTTCACAAGTGTTTCCCACCCAAAACAAGGGGAGAGAACAAACTCCACACAGAGAAATTGGCCCAAGTTGGGAATCGAACCCAGATCCCTCTAGCTATGAGGCACAGGTGTTCCAGCTCTGCCACCCGCACAAACACACAGACAATGCAAACCCCACATGTACATTCGGCTATATAAATGTTCTCCATAATTGGTTTCTGGGTGAGACCATGTAACAATGCGGCCATACATTCACCATGTAACCCTACATCCACTATATTGTTGCCAGACTAATGCTCGTTTCATGGCCAACTGCCAAGTTTATTTGTACTGCACAAGGATAGCTGCCATTGGGAGGAGGGTTGCCCCCTTTCAAATGCATTGAGACGAGAAATGCAAGATGTGAGTGGCTCATCACGTGTAAAGCGCTCTGAGATGCCATCAAAGTCAAAGGGGGCGACTTAGTCGACCACGAATCACCATAGATATTTTCCACAATCGTGCATGGGTGAAGCGGGCCAGCGATAGCAGGTTCATCACTCACTGCTCACAGTTCCGCTTTGGCGTCCTGCCCTGGGTATTACTGCTGCTGCGTTAACCACAAAGACACGCACACCCTCTCCTTCGTAGCAGACGTTAAAAATCTCCCCTGATGTCATTGGAAATGAGTAGGCCATTGTGTGCCAGGGATCAATTATAATACACATATACAAATGTCACTGCAAGTGATTCGATTGTATTTACACAGCAATGCCAGCCACTGCTGTGAAACTACAGGAGTCTGTGTTAGATTCAGCAGCATCTTTCTTCGTGCTAGCCTTGCATTGAGAGAATGACAGCTGCAATGCCAAGCGTACTCACTGATTGTGTTGTTTTGTGTGGTTATTAAATTCGAATTAATCCGCCACATAGTCCACCCACAGATTATAAGGAGACGACTGCGATGTCTGCCGTAGCAGGAAGGTTGAACGGTGTCATGTGCGTCTCTTCACAGAGCGGAGTCAGCGCAGCAATCCTCGCAGGCCGTTGAAGAGAAGAGAGAGGTTGTGGAGAAGAAGATGAAAGAGGAAGTGAAGGAGGAGGTGAAAGAGGAAATGGAGAAGGTGGAGAGGGAGTTGGAGAAGACAAATGAGGAGATAGCGGTGGAGGACGAAGAGGACGACAAGGAGATGGAGGAGAAGATGGCTGTGGAGGAGGAAAAGGAGAAGATGGTGGTGGTGGTGGAAGAGATGGTGATGCAGGAGGTCGAAAAGACGGAGAAAGAGAAGACGGAGGAGACAGAGGAGGCGACGGGGAAGGAGACAGAGGAGGAGACAGGAGACAGAGTGGCAGGAGGCGGTGGTAGTGCAGGAACGAAAGGGTCTGGCTCGTGTGGCGAACGCGATCCGTGCGCTCTTCCGCAGCATGATGCTGTTTGGTTGCGGCCGGTCGACCGCACAGTTGGGGTGATGGAGGTGCCACTGGGACCGCAGCCAGGGAAGGAAACTGAGCAGCAGATGCCAGGGCTGTACTGGACACTGACTGCTGCCAACAGACTAATTCTGTTAAGAGTTAGCATCAATCCAATGCATTATGTAATAATTATCATTGTTGTTTTTATTATAAACTTTATGACATAAACCTATGAGGAAACAATGTAACTTTGCATTGCTTGTGAGCGCTGCCTGGGTTGGTTCAATGTGCCTTGGCTCGTGTGCAGTGTCCCGGCTGTGTGTGCGGCGGTACAATGACAACTATGTCATGAGAGAAGTTTCAGGCAATGGCCCTTCTTCAGAACGTGTACAAGCAGTGGTGGGAAAAGATCATCAGGCGATTCGTCTGACACATCCACCCCTTCACTGCCCCTCTGCCAAGCTGCTTCCGCTGTCCTGCTGCCCCTCTGCCCACTGCCCCATTGCCTCACTGCCCCTCTGCTCCGCTGCCCCACTGCTTTGATGCCACTCTGCCCTAATGCCCCGCTGTTCCATTGCTCCACTTTCCCACTGCCATCACATCCATCACGAAGCAGCGAGACGTCCATACCACCTCATTAAATATTACCCTGATGTGCACGCAGAGAGAGAGAGACCCTCGTTTAGCATTGCATACTGAAGGGGGCTGCTATGATGCAATGGCTCGTAAACTTCACTGGCAATAGAGAGATTGCTGGTTCCACCTTCTGGCACAGCAGTTGAAACAAATGGTCGAGTATCTGAAGTTCCCCTGCCTCTGTCCGCCAAACAGTACAACTGGGTACACCAAAATCGAGTGGCAAGTTGCGTGTGGTGGGTAAAAGTGGGGTACTCCTTCCTCTTCAAAATCATCTGACGAGTATGGAAGAATAGACCAAAATATCGTTCAAACGCCTTTCTAGAGGTCTCTATTGTGTAAATTATTCTTGCCAGCAGAGGCATGAGAAAGCAATTGCAGGACTGCTCCACAATACCAATTGTCTTGGCAAAGTATTCCAATAATGCTTCTTACTAAACAGGCTGCATATGTATTTAACATGGGGGGGGATGTTGATTGTTTAGAAATGGTCCAGTGGCTCAGAGGTCAGAGCACTAAAATGGGGTTGAATCCAGGCATTCACCTACGATTAAAGCAGGTTCTCAAGTCTGGTGAATTAATGGTCTCAGCGCGGTTGCCATTGACTGCACATTATAAACCATCACATTACTGCTTGGGTGAGTGGGAAATTGAGTAAGTGGGTGGGTAGGTGGTGGATGAATGAGTGCATCGGTGTGTGGATATGTGGGTGAGTGGATGGGTAATTGGATCAGTTGGTGCCTGGGTGAGTGGATGGTTGGTGGTTGAATGGGTGGATGGGTAATTGAATGAGTGGGTTAGTGTGTAAATTGGTGGATGTGTTAATGAGTAAGTGGATGGTTGAGTTGGTGAATTATTAGGTGGGTGGATGAGTGAGTGGGTGGGTCAGTGAGTTAGTTTGAATGAATCAGTGGTTGAGTGGCTAATTAAATGAATGGGGAGCTGGATACATGATTTGGTGCTTGGGTGGGTCAGTGGGTAATTGAGCGAGTGGGTGAATGAGTATAGGGGTGAGTGGATTTTTGAATGAGTGATTGGGTGAATGGGTGAGTTCGTGAGTCTGTGTGTGAGAGGGTAATGGAGTGGTTGGATGTGTGAGTGGGTAAATTAGTGGGTGAATGAGTGGTGGGTGAGTGGGGAGGTGATTGAGTGAGTGGGTGAGTTAGCTGGTGGGCAAGTGGGTGCGTGGGTGGGTGGGAGAGCGGGTGGGTGAGTTAGTAGGTGGGTGAGTGAGTGAGCGGGTGAGTGAGTGAGTGGGTGGCTGGGTGAGTGGGTGGTTGAATGGGTGGGTGGGTGAGTGGCTGGGTGAGTGAGTGGGTGAGTGGGTGGGTGAGTAGTTGAGTGGGTGGGTGAGTGGGTAATTGAGTGAGTGGGTGAATAAGTACGTGGGTTTAGTGGTATTTGAATGATTGAGTGATTGGGTGAGTTGCTGAGTGTGTGTATGAGTGAGTGGGTGGGTGAGAGTGGGTGGGTGGGTGAGTCAGAGTGGATGGGTGAGTAGGTGGGTGGATGGGTGAGGGTGAGTGAGTGGGTGGGAGATTGAGTGAGTGGATGAGTGGGTGGGTGAGTGAGTGTGTCGATATGTGGTGAGTCTGTCCCTGGTGAGTGTCTCTGGTGAGTCTGAGGACCAGACACTGTTCTGACCATTCCGTCCCTTTCGAGCGCCTTGCTGGCCTTCATCGGGGCTCACTACCAACACGAGCTGCCCCAGATATGTATATAAGAATCAAAATCTGAATATGTAATCATACTGGAGGAATCCGATGAGCTATAAAGCTTTTTTCAGAGATGTCCAGTAGGGACGGCTTTGTACGTTACAGCAACAATCAATACAAACAAAAACGATCGGAGTGCAAGGTATAGGAAAAGTAAACAAATCACTAAAAAAAGAATAAACTAAGCAATTTTTAAAAATATTATCAGGTAAAGTCCAATGAGGCATTAGCTTATTTTTAAGAAGCCACTTGACCACAAATGATAACTCATGTCTGGGGGCAGCTATTGAAGGCTGAATTTCTTTCGCACCGTACATAGCCAACCGTGCTAATCGGAGGTGCCGGGGAAGGACACCAAAAGTATTAGGTTAGGGTCAGGGCTATAGGGTCAGGGCTATAGGGTCAGGGCTATAGGGTTAGGGCTACAGGATGTAGGGGCACTGCAGGTTCTCCACAAGGCACGTGATGCCCTCTAGTGGACAAACGCATAACTACAGCTGCTGCTGCTGCAGCTCAAGGAACAAGATATCCGAGCTGTACAGCCTCCACATCGCCACTTCTCCACGCACACAATGCGAGTGGTGCTACTCAGCCGCACAAGCTTCTAAGAGTGCATCTCATCATCAACATTAACTCAACACAAGCAGCACCCTGAAACAGGCTTCGTCTCTCAGTGTCTCATCAGCAGTCAGGCTCGCTTGAACTGGTGAACTGCCAGATGTTACTGAGATGGGGGGGGGGGGTACCATGTGGAGGACGTAACCTGTTCATGATTATTCTTAGTTTTTTCGGTAAAGTCACGTTGAAGAGAAAAACAACAAAATAACAAAATATATATAAAACAATAAAAATTCTCACGACGTTTCGACCATAACTCAAACGGTCATCATCAGGTGTGTCGGTTTGCATAAATTTATTTTGAAAACGGCATATTTATTTATTTATATAAAATAACGTTTGCGTCACGCGCAACGATTGGCTGTTTGCCAGGACTAGTCCATCTATTTTTTGAAAAGAGGAGGGGGGAGACGAAATTTGTTTTTATGTATGCTGTCTGAAAGCCACTGTAAGCGTGAACAATCAATCAAGAACTGAAATGATTTATCAAATCTTTCCAATGATTGCTAAGATAGAATCGATCTTCTCGGTTGAAATTGTCTCTGTGTTTGTATATGTGGATAGCCTCATGAACGAATCTCTCATGGAAGCCAGATGGCTTACAAAGAACCTCCGTCTTGGAAAAGTCAATGGCATGTGAGCCTACTGAATTAGAACAATGATCTGCTACGGCCGAGGTGTTGGTCCTACCGTGTTTAAGGTCTGCTTTATGTTCACGAATGCGGTCCGAGATATGGCGTTTGGTTTCTCCAATGTAACTACTACCACAGAGGCAACTTAGTTTGTAGACACCAGGGTATTGTATGTCCGGAATCACATCTTTTACAGACGGAACCAGATCACGGATTTTATGTAATGTGTTGAAACGGACCTGGATCTTGTGTTTATTCAAGATTTTGGAGATCTTTTTTGTGATCCCAGCAATGTAGGGTAAAGTGATGGTTTTGAAAGGCTCCTCAAGAGGGTTCTTCTTCATGGTTTGAGTGATAGCTTTGCGGATTGTATAGTCGGAGTAACCATTAGCCCTAAGAGCTTGGTGTACGTGCTTGAGTTCACTGCTTATGTGTTCCTGGTCGGATATGCATTGGGCTCTATGATACAGAGTCTTGATGAGAGAATTCTTCTGTGATGGATGGTGGTGGGAATCCGGTTTCAGATAAGCATCCGTATGGGTAGCTTTCCTGTAGACAGAGTGGCTCATTGAACCATCAGGTCTCTTTTTAATTAGGACATCCAAAATAGGTATCTTGCCATCTATTTCGACTTCCATGGTAAATCTGATGGCTGGGTGTATGGAATTGATGTGGTCGAAGAATTGGTCTAGAGCAGGCCGGCCATGTGGCCAGATGACAAAAGTGTCATCCACGTACCTCTTCCATAAGGTTGGGCGCAGAGTGGCAGTCTGGATGGCGTCAGTCTCAAATTTCTCCATGAAAATGTTAGCTATAACTGGAGAAAGGGGGGAGCCCATTGGGGTGCCCTCAGTTTGTTTGTAGAAAGTTCCATTCCAAGTGAAGTATGTATTGGTTAAACAGTGTCTCACCAGGGGGGGTACCTCAGTGTTTAGTCCTTGATGAACCAAGTCTTCAATGATTGCAATGGTGTCAGGTACAGGAACCTTGGTGAATAAGGAAACTACATCAAAACTGACAAGCAGGTCGTCTGGGGACAGGGAAATACCCTTGATTGTTGATACCAGGTGAGTAGAATTTTGTACCGCAGAGGTGGTCTTTCCAGTGAAAGGACGCAGGATTTCAGACAAAAAACGAGCTAGTTTGTAGGTGGGGGAGCTGATAGTAGAGACTATGGGACGAAGAGGTGTATCAACTTTATGTATTTTTGGTAAGCCGTATAATCTTGGTGGCCTGGCAGCAGAAGGTTTCAATGAAAACTGTTTAGATTGATCAATTAATGCGGTTGAATCAGAAATTATTTTGTTGGTTTGTGTGACGAGGCTGTTGGTGGGATCTCTTTTTATTTTTGTATAACTACCATCGTCGAGTAATTCTTTAATTTTGTTGTTGTATTCTATTTTATCCATGATAACAGTAGCATTGCCTTTGTCAGCTGAGAGAACTACAATATCATTCCTCTTTTTTAATTTATATAATTCAAAACGCTCATTTTTGCTGAGGTTGCTAGCTGGCATCTTAGCGTTTTTGAGGGTTGCAGCGATGGTCGAAACGTCGTGAGAATTTTTATTGTTTTATATATATTTTGTTATTTTGTTGTTTCTCTTCAACGTGACTTTACCGAAAAAACTAAGAATATGAATTACTGCAGTCACGAAAGCTTTAAATCAAAATTTAATCGCCTCTACGGGGAGGGTTTTCACATAACTTTAAGATCCTTCAACAAACTCCGGGATAAGAAAGCTCAGCTGATCGAGTCTCTCACCTTCCTGAAGAGATGCCGCGACTCTGGGGTAATACCAATCGCATTTACACTCACCTCTGCTACTGTAACTTCTTCTAATGCGAAACGAATTCTTTTCAAAACTAGCTTAGCTCTTATCTCAGAAAAAATCAGACTTATACGCACAGAACTAGATCAGTTAGACAAGACACTCTACAAATCACACTTATCATTGACGGCAATAATGTCCACATCGGATTGGGAACATGTAGACAATATGACTGCCTCTTCAGCTGCTACTATGTCGACCAAATGTAAGGAAAACCTGATTTCCAAATTTAACCTCCTATTCAACAAAAGACCGGACCCACACACCAAAAAGTTAGACGTTAATAAAGTCGTAATTAATCGCAGTAACAGTTCTATTTCCGATGGTCTGAAATCCGTTTTAGCTAAAGGTCTAAACTTTGCAGTCACACCTAAACACATACCAGTTAATGATATAATTGCCCAAGTAGACGTTGCTCTCAGGGGCCTGGGTCACATCGCTGCAGACGTAGCAAGATCTGAAATCGCTGCAACCCTCAAAAACGCTAAGATGCCAGCTAGCAACCTCAGCAAAAATGAGCGTTTTGAATTATATAAATTAAAAAAGAGGAATGATATTGTAGTTCTCTCAGCTGACAAAGGCAATGCTACTGTTATCATGGATAAAATAGAATACAACAACAAAATTAAAGAATTACTCGACGATGGTAGTTATACAAAAATAAAAAGAGATCCCACCAACAGCCTCGTCACACAAACCAACAAAATAATTTCTGATTCAACCGCATTAATTGATCAATCTAAACAGTTTTCATTGAAACCTTCTGCTGCCAGGCCACCAAGATTATACGGCTTACCAAAAATACATAAAGTTGATACACCTCTTCGTCCCATAGTCTCTACTATCAGCTCCCCCACCTACAAACTAGCTCGTTTTTTGTCTGAAATCCTGCGTCCTTTCACTGGAAAGACCACCTCTGCGGTACAAAATTCTACTCACCTGGTATCAACAATCAAGGGTATTTCCCTGTCCCCAGACGACCTGCTTGTCAGTTTTGATGTAGTTTCCTTATTCACCAAGGTTCCTGTACCTGACACCATTGCAATCATTGAAGACTTGGTTCATCAAGGACTAAACACTGAGGTACCCCCCCTGGTGAGACACTGTTTAACCAATACATACTTCACTTGGAATGGAACTTTCTACAAACAAACTGAGGGCACCCCAATGGGCTCCCCCCTTTCTCCAGTTATAGCTAACATTTTCATGGAGAAATTTGAGACTGACGCCATCCAGACTGCCACTCTGCGCCCAACCTTATGGAAGAGGTACGTGGATGACACTTTTGTCATCTGGCCACATGGCCGGCCTGCTCTAGACCAATTCTTCGACCACATCAATTCCATACACCCAGCCATCAGATTTACCATGGAAGTCGAAATAGATGGCAAGATACCTTTTTTGGATGTCCTAATTAAAAAGAGACCTGATGGTTCAATGAGCCACTCTGTCTACAGGAAAGCTACCCATACGGATGCTTATCTGAAACCGGATTCCCACCACCATCCATCACAGAAGAATTCTCTCATCAAGACTCTGTATCATAGAGCCCAATGCATATCCGACCAGGAACACATAAGCAGTGAACTCAAGCACGTACACCAAGCTCTTAGGGCTAATGGTTACTCCGACTATACAATCCGCAAAGCTATCACTCAAACCATGAAGAAGAACCCTCTTGAGGAGCCTTTCAAAACCATCACTTTACCCTACATTGCTGGGATCACAAAAAAGATCTCCAAAATCTTGAATAAACACAAGATCCAGGTCCGTTTCAACACATTACATAAAATCCGTGATCTGGTTCCGTCTGTAAAAGATGTGATTCCGGACATACAATACCCTGGTGTCTACAAACTAAGTTGCCTCTGTGGTAGTAGTTACATTGGAGAAACCAAACGCCATATCTCGGACCGCATTCGTGAACATAAAGCAGACCTTAAACACGGTAGGACCAACACCTCGGCCGTAGCAGATCATTGTTCTAATTCAGTAGGCTCACATGCCATTGGCTTTTCCAAGACGGAGGTTCTTTGTAAGCCATCTGGCTTCCATGAGAGATTCGTTCATGAGGCTATCCACATATACAAACACAGAGACAATTTCAACCGAGAAGATGGATTCTATCTTAGCAATCATTGGAAAGATTTGATAAATCATTTCAGTTCTTGATTGATTGTTCACGCTTACAGTGGCTTTCAGACAGCATACATAAAAACAAATTTCGTCTCCCCCCTCCTCTTTTCAAAAAATAGATGGACTAGTCCTGGCAAACAGCCAATCGTTGCGCGTGACGCAAACGTTATTTTATATAAATAAATAAATATGCCGTTTTCAAAATAAATTTATGCAAACCGACACACCTGATGATGACCGTTTGAGTTATGGTCGAAACGTCGTGAGAATTTTTATTGTTTTATATATATTTTGTTATTTTGTTGTTTCTCTTCAACGTGACTTTACCGAAAAAACTAAGAATATGAATTACTGCAGTCACGAAAGCTTTAAATCAAAATTTAATCGCCTCTACGGGGAGGGTTTTCACATAACTTTAAGATCCTTCAACAAACTCCGGGATAAGAAAGCTCAGCTGATCGAGTCTCTCACCTTCCTGAAGAGATGCCGCGACTCTGGGGTAATACCAATCGCATTTACACTCACCTCTGCTACTGTAACTTCTTCTAATGCGAAACGAATTCTTTTCAAAACTAGCTTAGCTCTTATCTCAGAAAAAATCAGACTTATACGCACAGAACTAGATCAGTTAGACAAGACACTCTACAAATCACACTTATCATTGACGGCAATAATGTCCACATCGGATTGGGAACATGTAGACAATATGACTGCCTCTTCAGCTGCTACTATGTCGACCAAATGTAAGGAAAACCTGATTTCCAAATTTAACCTCCTATTCAACAAAAGACCGGACCCACACACCAAAAAGTTAGACGTTAATAAAGTCGTAATTAATCGCAGTAACAGTTCTATTTCCGATGGTCTGAAATCCGTTTTAGCTAAAGGTCTAAACTTTGCAGTCACACCTAAACACATACCAGTTAATGATATAATTGCCCAAGTAGACGTTGCTCTCAGGGGCCTGGGTCACATCGCTGCAGACGTAGCAAGATCTGAAATCGCTGCAACCCTCAAAAACGCTAAGATGCCAGCTAGCAACCTCAGCAAAAATGAGCGTTTTGAATTATATAAATTAAAAAAGAGGAATGATATTGTAGTTCTCTCAGCTGACAAAGGCAATGCTACTGTTATCATGGATAAAATAGAATACAACAACAAAATTAAAGAATTACTCGACGATGGTAGTTATACAAAAATAAAAAGAGATCCCACCAACAGCCTCGTCACACAAACCAACAAAATAATTTCTGATTCAACCGCATTAATTGATCAATCTAAACAGTTTTCATTGAAACCTTCTGCTGCCAGGCCACCAAGATTATACGGCTTACCAAAAATACATAAAGTTGATACACCTCTTCGTCCCATAGTCTCTACTATCAGCTCCCCCACCTACAAACTAGCTCGTTTTTTGTCTGAAATCCTGCGTCCTTTCACTGGAAAGACCACCTCTGCGGTACAAAATTCTACTCACCTGGTATCAACAATCAAGGGTATTTCCCTGTCCCCAGACGACCTGCTTGTCAGTTTTGATGTAGTTTCCTTATTCACCAAGGTTCCTGTACCTGACACCATTGCAATCATTGAAGACTTGGTTCATCAAGGACTAAACACTGAGGTACCCCCCCTGGTGAGACACTGTTTAACCAATACATACTTCACTTGGAATGGAACTTTCTACAAACAAACTGAGGGCACCCCAATGGGCTCCCCCCTTTCTCCAGTTATAGCTAACATTTTCATGGAGAAATTTGAGACTGACGCCATCCAGACTGCCACTCTGCGCCCAACCTTATGGAAGAGGTACGTGGATGACACTTTTGTCATCTGGCCACATGGCCGGCCTGCTCTAGACCAATTCTTCGACCACATCAATTCCATACACCCAGCCATCAGATTTACCATGGAAGTCGAAATAGATGGCAAGATACCTTTTTTGGATGTCCTAATTAAAAAGAGACCTGATGGTTCAATGAGCCACTCTGTCTACAGGAAAGCTACCCATACGGATGCTTATCTGAAACCGGATTCCCACCACCATCCATCACAGAAGAATTCTCTCATCAAGACTCTGTATCATAGAGCCCAATGCATATCCGACCAGGAACACATAAGCAGTGAACTCAAGCACGTACACCAAGCTCTTAGGGCTAATGGTTACTCCGACTATACAATCCGCAAAGCTATCACTCAAACCATGAAGAAGAACCCTCTTGAGGAGCCTTTCAAAACCATCACTTTACCCTACATTGCTGGGATCACAAAAAAGATCTCCAAAATCTTGAATAAACACAAGATCCAGGTCCGTTTCAACACATTACATAAAATCCGTGATCTGGTTCCGTCTGTAAAAGATGTGATTCCGGACATACAATACCCTGGTGTCTACAAACTAAGTTGCCTCTGTGGTAGTAGTTACATTGGAGAAACCAAACGCCATATCTCGGACCGCATTCGTGAACATAAAGCAGACCTTAAACACGGTAGGACCAACACCTCGGCCGTAGCAGATCATTGTTCTAATTCAGTAGGCTCACATGCCATTGACTTTTCCAAGACGGAGGTTCTTTGTAAGCCATCTGGCTTCCATGAGAGATTCGTTCATGAGGCTATCCACATATACAAACACAGAGACAATTTCAACCGAGAAGATGGATTCTATCTTAGCAATCATTGGAAAGATTTGATAAATCATTTCAGTTCTTGATTGATTGTTCACGCTTACAGTGGCTTTCAGACAGCATACATAAAAACAAATTTCGTCTCCCCCCTCCTCTTTTCAAAAAATAGATGGACTAGTCCTGGCAAACAGCCAATCGTTGCGCGTGACGCAAACGTTATTTTATATAAATAAATAAATATGCCGTTTTCAAAATAAATTTATGCAAACCGACACACCTGATGATGACCGTTTGAGTTATGGTCGAAACGTCGTGAGAATTTTTATTGTTTTATATATATTTTGTTATTTTGTTGTTTCTCTTCAACGTGACTTTACCGAAAAAACTAAGAATATGAATTACTGCAGTCACGAAAGCTTTAAATCAAAATTTAATCGCCTCTACGGGGAGGGTTTTCACATAACTTTAAGATCCTTCAACAAACTCCGGGATAAGAAAGCTCAGCTGATCGAGTCTCTCACCTTCCTGAAGAGATGCCGCGACTCTGGGGTAATACCAATCGCATTTACACTCACCTCTGCTACTGTAACTTCTTCTAATGCGAAACGAATTCTTTTCAAAACTAGCTTAGCTCTTATCTCAGAAAAAATCAGACTTATACGCACAGAACTAGATCAGTTAGACAAGACACTCTACAAATCACACTTATCATTGACGGCAATAATGTCCACATCGGATTGGGAACATGTAGACAATATGACTGCCTCTTCAGCTGCTACTATGTCGACCAAATGTAAGGAAAACCTGATTTCCAAATTTAACCTCCTATTCAACAAAAGACCGGACCCACACACCAAAAAGTTAGACGTTAATAAAGTCGTAATTAATCGCAGTAACAGTTCTATTTCCGATGGTCTGAAATCCGTTTTAGCTAAAGGTCTAAACTTTGCAGTCACACCTAAACACATACCAGTTAATGATATAATTGCCCAAGTAGACGTTGCTCTCAGGGGCCTGGGTCACATCGCTGCAGACGTAGCAAAATCTGAAATCGCTGCAACCCTCAAAAACGCTAAGATGCCAGCTAGCAACCTCAGCAAAAATGAGCGTTTTGAATTATATAAATTAAAAAAGAGGAATGATATTGTAGTTCTCTCAGCTGACAAAGGCAATGCTACTGTTATCATGGATAAAATAGAATACAACAACAAAATTAAAGAATTACTCGACGATGGTAGTTATACAAAAATAAAAAGAGATCCCACCAACAGCCTCGTCACACAAACCAACAAAATAATTTCTGATTCAACCGCATTAATTGATCAATCTAAACAGTTTTCATTGAAACCTTCTGCTACCAGGCCACCAAGATTATACGGCTTACCAAAAATACATAAAGTTGATACACCTCTTCGTCCCATAGTCTCTACTATCAGCTCCCCCACCTACAAACTAGCTCGTTTTTTGTCTGAAATCCTGCGTCCTTTCACTGGAAAGACCACCTCTGCGGTACAAAATTCTACTCACCTGGTATCAACAATCAAGGGTATTTCCCTGTCCCCAGACGACCTGCTTGTCAGTTTTGATGTAGTTTCCTTATTCACCAAGGTTCCTGTACCTGACACCATTGCAATCATTGAAGACTTGGTTCATCAAGGACTAAACACTGAGGTACCCCCCCTGGTGAGACACTGTTTAACCAATACATACTTCACTTGGAATGGAACTTTCTACAAACAAACTGAGGGCACCCCAATGGGCTCCCCCCTTTCTCCAGTTATAGCTAACATTTTCATGGAGAAATTTGAGACTGACGCCATCCAGACTGCCACTCTGCGCCCAACCTTATGGAAGAGGTACGTGGATGACACTTTTGTCATCTGGCCACATGGCCGGCCTGCTCTAGACCAATTCTTCGACCACATCAATTCCATACACCCAGCCATCAGATTTACCATGGAAGTCGAAATAGATGGCAAGATACCTTTTTTGGATGTCCTAATTAAAAAGAGACCTGATGGTTCAATGAGCCACTCTGTCTACAGGAAAGCTACCCATACGGATGCTTATCTGAAACCGGATTCCCACCACCATCCATCACAGAAGAATTCTCTCATCAAGACTCTGTATCATAGAGCCCAATGCATATCCGACCAGGAACACATAAGCAGTGAACTCAAGCACGTACACCAAGCTCTTAGGGCTAATGGTTACTCCGACTATACAATCCGCAAAGCTATCACTCAAACCATGAAGAAGAACCCTCTTGAGGAGCCTTTCAAAACCATCACTTTACCCTACATTGCTGGGATCACAAAAAAGATCTCCAAAATCTTGAATAAACACAAGATCCAGGTCCGTTTCAACACATTACATAAAATCCGTGATCTGGTTCCGTCTGTAAAAGATGTGATTCCGGACATACAATACCCTGGTGTCTACAAACTAAGTTGCCTCTGTGGTAGTAGTTACATTGGAGAAACCAAACGCCATATCTCGGACCGCATTCGTGAACATAAAGCAGACCTTAAACACGGTAGGACCAACACCTCGGCCGTAGCAGATCATTGTTCTAATTCAGTAGGCTCACATGCCATTGACTTTTCCAAGACGGAGGTTCTTTGTAAGCCATCTGGCTTCCATGAGAGATTCGTTCATGAGGCTATCCACATATACAAACACAGAGACAATTTCAACCGAGAAGATGGATTCTATCTTAGCAATCATTGGAAAGATTTGATAAATCATTTCAGTTCTTGATTGATTGTTCACGCTTACAGTGGCTTTCAGACAGCATACATAAAAACAAATTTCGTCTCCCCCCTCCTCTTTTCAAAAAATAGATGGACTAGTCCTGGCAAACAGCCAATCGTTGCGCGTGACGCAAACGTTATTTTATATAAATAAATAAATATGCCGTTTTCAAAATAAATTTATGCAAACCGACACACCTGATGATGACCGTTTGAGTTATGGTCGAAACGTCGTGAGAATTTTTATTGTTTTATATTTATTTTGTTGTTTCTCTTCAATGTGACTTTACCGAAAAAACTAAGAATATGAATTACTGCAGTCACGAAAGCTTTAAATCAAAATCTGTTCATGATTATTGAGGGCGGCTGTTCGATGTGGAGTGACGTCACTTGTTCATGATTATTAGTGAGGGGGGGAGTACTGCATCTTGAGTGACGTCACCCGCTTATGATTATGAATGAGGGGTGGGGGTGTGTCCATTTGGAGGACGTCACCTTCTCATGAATATTAATGAGGGGGGCTGGTCGATGTGGAGTGACGTCACGAACGTTAAGGACATACATTCCTGGGTGATTACAGTAGATAAATAACAGTTATGGTTAACGTTTGCGTGAGTACAAGCGCAGGGAGAGTTGCCACTCGTCGGATTGTTGTCGTTTCTTCGTCACAAATTAATGTTTGCCTCAAATATTTGTTCAGCTGAGGTAAAATAACCACGTGCCCGTGGGCGGCGTGTAGGCACGCGGGAAGGCCTCGCGGCCTCTGTGTCGGTGTCTGCTGAGAGTAGAGACGAGGAACGAGAGACGCCGCGTCGCTCAACAGGGAGAAGAGTGTCGCGCGTCACAGTCGGCTTCTGCCATTGTCTCTCCACTGCTGGATGAAGGCATCTTCCACCGGTCGTCGCTCACGGTCCCTCGCTCCCAGCGTGCGTCCGTCTCTTGCACGTCAAACTCGTTCCGTCTCTCCGTCTCCGCCCCAGTGGAAAGGGCTGAAATCAAAGTGTCGCTTTTTGCGTGCAGGTACGTGAAATAAAGGGTCACTGGGTTGGTTTAATGTATTATACTTGGAGTTAAGTAGCAGTGGGATACGGTCACCACTTGTACGCATAAGAGTTATTTGATTAAGGGTTTAACGCGTCTGCAAGCGTTCTGAGGTAAATCTTTAATAACATTACAGATTAAAGTTGCTAATGTCAACATTCATAGTAACAGTTATATAGTTGAGGTAATTCTCAAAACGCGGAATTATGACTAGAATCAAAAGTCGATATGATTGGTAAGAATTCTGTATAAAAAATATTTTTGAAATAAATATAGCATTTATAGCTGTTAAAGTCTATAAAAGCATGTTAAATATGTGATATGTATATTTAAACACTCACAATAACATAGTTCCGTAGCTTACACGATAAAAAAAAACTATTTTGCATGTTTGTATATGATTACAATAAAATCGATAGGGAAATATGCTGTAATTAAAGTTTTGAGGCAAATCATTAATTATTTGTCTTAAGGCTTAAATCATAATACTGTAATGGTTTAACCATTTTACAATAATTCTATATTTCAGTTTATTTTGGTATAGCCCTGTGAGCCATCCGGCTCTTGAAGCGGGTGCACCAAACCCTAGAAACATAGCTGGCTGCATTAGTTACTCCACAACAACAGAAGCATCGGTCGGAGTATCAAATTTTTCAATGCACCTTTAAGATCAGCACGCTAAATCAAAATACATAATACTTGGCAGCGTCATCCGGAGCGAAACATTTTATTTTATTTTACGCCAATGAATAGCAGTGGCAGCTAGGGGTGTACAACTCCTCTAGAGCAGTTTTGAGAGAAGATCTCATTGGTAGAGATTCAAGTTGCAGTTTATTGGCAATAGCATTCCAGACTCTGGGGGCATCAATAGCAAAGGCCCTTCCTCGAGTTTTTGTACGGCAATATTGAAGGTGAAGCTGGCAAATGAGCGAAGACCTGAGGTCAAATTTGTTCTTTGAAACAGAGAGGAGATCCAGCAGGTAGTCTGCGGATTTTTTTGTAAGTTCATCGTGAATAAATAAGATCTGGTGCACAAGCCGTCGAACATTAAGATATGTTAAGTTTGACCCAATGTAGAGATCACAGTGGTGAGTCCTATATGGGCAGTTCAATGTAAATCTTAAGGCCGAGTGATAGATGGAATCAAGCTTCTTCAGTACAGTGCTTGGGGCTGATTTATACACGATGTCACAGTAGTCAAGTAGAGGCAGAATGGTAGCTTTTATCAATTCCAAACGGAACATTGGGGGGAAGCAGTGCTTGTGTCGATATAGAAAACCAATTTTTATTTTTGTCTTTTTTCCAATATAATCAATGTGATCTTCAAAATTCAGTTTTGAATCCAGATCAGAAAGTAATTTGTTAAATGTTTATTTTATTAAAAGTGACTGCTGTATTAATTTATATGATTACTCGCGACCAATAACAGTGCGGATATTTGAAGCGGTCCTGGGCATCTCCTAGGTCGACTCAGCCTTCGAATGAGTTACCCGGTGCGATGTGTAAATATCAGCACTGGGGAGACACAGAGGCGGCCGGGTGAAGTTTTGGCCACCCACCCCCTCATATGCCGTATTTGTCTTCATAGGTGCTAGGGAACAGCACTTGCCCCAACAGTCTGTTAAGTTCATGTAGGGGTTTTGTATTGGCCCGCAAAAACTCCTATTCGGTCCTCAGTAAGGAAAATGTTCCCCACCCACTGCTCGCTTCAACGTTGATATATATATAAACTTGACTTGAAGAACGACAGACCCATTGGCCTCATCACAAGGATAGAAATTGAAGACAAGCTGGGTTGAAAATGCATTGGCTCAGTTACTATGTAGACAGTCTTTGAGTACTGCAATAATTAAATAAAAATAATGTATAGTTTACAGCGCCTTTGTCAGTCCCCTGCTGGATGAAGACCTCCCCCACGCCATGTTGGCGATGGTTGATTTTACTTCCCCCACGGTGTTCAGTGTTGGTGAAGTTGAGCGGGGTGGGGGGAGGGAGAAGTGGGCAGGATCGGTTCTAGTATTACTTTCCACTGTTAACCGTGGCCAAAAATCAAACTCCGTTCATAACACAGCACGTTAACCACTGCACCACCGCTCCTCTCGTCAGTGAAGCCAGCCACACAGGACTCGTCACGAGAAGAGACGACGACCAGTGGTCGAGACTAACGACGGAGAGACACCCAAAGGGTGTGAACGCGCCCGCGGGGAGGAAATCCAGCGCGGAGATGGAGCGACGACATCAGCTCACGCGCTGGAGATGACATGGATTGTTGCGGCACCAGTTCGAGACAGGTGACGACGGATTTGGAGGAGTCCACCATCCAGCAGTGGATAGATCATAGCCGATTATTCTGATGGGTGGGTTGCCAGCACCTCGTCCGGCCGTCTTTGTCTGCCAAATGCTGGTGTTTACACAGGGAACCAGGTACTCATTTGAGGCTGAGTCGACCTAGGGGGTGCCCAGAACCGGTTAAAATATTCTGGACCCCCCCATGGACGCTTATATCCGCCTATTTTGGGTGCCCCGGTGGCGAGATATTAACTACCTCGCCTGGTGTGCAGGAGGTCGTGGATTCGATCCCGACCCTAACACCTTCTGTATATTTGATGTTTGCATGTCTCTCTCCCCAGGGTCGCGTCGTTTTTCTTCTCCGGGTTCTCCCCTTCACATTTATAAACATGCGTTTAGAGCAGTGGTTCTTAACCTTGTTGGAGGTACCGAACCTCACCAGTTTCATATGCGCATTCACAGAACCCCTCTTTAGTGAAAAATAAAATGTGATTTTTTTCAAATTCAAGACATAGATATGTTTTTTACTGGTACACAAAATGAGCCGTGCATGAACATTACCTTGTTCAAAGAATAAAACCAACACAATGCATAAACTCACAACAAATTACATACCTGGAAATCTATGTGACTTCTGCTGTTGCCTTTGAGAGATCAGTTCAGATATGCGTGGCTTCACCTTGGCAAGTGCCACTCTCATGTCATTTTCACAGCAAAGTCTGTTCCTTTTCTTCGTTTTTATGTCCAGCATCCTCGAAAAGGATTGCTCACAAAGATATGTTGTAACAAATGGTATAAAAAAAAATCCAGGGCTTTCTTAGCAATAACTGGATACTTGTTCATTTGTCGACACCAAAACGTTGAGAGCGTTGTTGTTCTGAAGAGTTGCTGTTGAACCTGGCTCTGCTGAATTTCAATGATTTCGTCGAGGAATTCATCATTGACATCTGCTGTTTCAACAGCAAACGTGAACGGCTGTCTCACCCATGCTGGATATGACTCTCTTGTAGGGAAATATCCGTCGAGAGACTTTGCAAGCTCATCTAAGTGCGTGGCAATTGTTTGCTTCAGTTCCGTGGATACAGAAATATCTCCGATTCCAGACACATCTTCGATCTTACTTGCACAGTCGTCCAGAAGCGGGAAGTTTGCGAAGTTATTGTTCTCTGTTCGTCGTTTCCATAACGGTAGCTTTTTTTGAAAAGCCTTCAGGTGTTCTTCCGCTTCCATGATATTGACTCCACCACCCTGCATCTGCTGATTGAGATGATTGAGAGCTGCGAATATATCAGCCATGTACGCTAAAATGAGAATGAACTCAGGATTTTTGAAGCAATCTGCATGGCAGTGTTGGTGCTCTTGCAAAAACAGGGCTAATTCCACACGCATGGCAAAAACACGATTCAGCACCTGTCCCCGGGATAACCACCGAATATTAGAATGGAGCAGAAGTACCTCAAATTCAGAGCCCATTTCTTTACACAGCTCACTGAAGATGCGGTGCCTCAGAGCACTTTTTCGCACATAGTTCACACATTCCACCACAGTTTTTAATACTTCTGCCATTTTTGGAGGTAAGGTTTTTGTTGCCAACGCATGCCTGTGCAGAATACAATGCGTCACAATGATGTGTGGTGCATCGGCCTTTACTAGCGCACCAAAACCAGACTTTCTTCCCAGCATGACTGGAGCTCCGTCCGTACAAACTGCAGAAACCATATCCCATGAAAGATTGTTGTCTCTGAAGAAGTCATCCACAAGCTTCTTCACATCGGCTGCCTTCGTTGTTGTTGTAAGAGGCTTACAAAATAAAAACTCTTCTTTTATCATGTCGTCTTTCACATAGCGTACAAAAACAGCAAGCTGGCTTAGATCAGAAACGTCTGTGGTTTCGTCGAGTTGAAGGCTGAATTTTGCCGGGCTTGAAATCAGATCCGCGCTACTTGAGCCAAGATGTCTTTACTCATGTCTTCTATTCTGTCACTGACGGTGTCATTTGAAAGGGGAATTTGGGATAATTTACCTTCGGCCGCTGTTCCGAGTATCAGATTTGCCATCTTTAATGCAGCTGGTTTCACAAGTGTTTCCCACCCAAAACAAGGGGAGAGAACAAACTCCACACAGAGAAATTGGCCCAAGTTGGGAATCGAACCCAGATCCCTCTAGCTATGAGGCACAGGTGTTCCAGCTCTGCCACCCGCACAAACACACAGACAATGCAAACCCCACATGTACATTCGGCTATATAAATGTTCTCCATAATTGGTTTCTGGGTGAGACCATGTAACAATGCGGCCATACATTCACCATGTAACCCTACATCCACTATATTGTTGCCAGACTAATGCTCGTTTCATGGCCAACTGCCAAGTTTATTTGTACTGCACAAGGATAGCTGCCATTGGGAGGAGGGTTGCCCCCTTTCAAATGCATTGAGACGAGAAATGCAAGATGTGAGTGGCTCATCACGTGTAAAGCGCTCTGAGATGCCATCAAAGTCAAAGGGGGCGACTTAGTCGACCACGAATCACCATAGATATTTTCCACAATCGTGCATGGGTGAAGCGGGCCAGCGATAGCAGGTTCATCACTCACTGCTCACAGTTCCGCTTTGGCGTCCTGCCCTGGGTATTACTGCTGCTGCGTTAACCACAAAGACACGCACACCCTCTCCTTCGTAGCAGACGTTAAAAATCTCCCCTGATGTCATTGGAAATGAGTAGGCCATTGTGTGCCAGGGATCAATTATAATACACATATACAAATGTCACTGCAAGTGATTCGATTGTATTTACACAGCAATGCCAGCCACTGCTGTGAAACTACAGGAGTCTGTGTTAGATTCAGCAGCATCTTTCTTCGTGCTAGCCTTGCATTGAGAGAATGACAGCTGCAATGCCAAGCGTACTCACTGATTGTGTTGTTTTGTGTGGTTATTAAATTCGAATTAATCCGCCACATAGTCCACCCACAGATTATAAGGAGACGACTGCGATGTCTGCCGTAGCAGGAAGGTTGAACGGTGTCATGTGCGTCTCTTCACAGAGCGGAGTCAGCGCAGCAATCCTCGCAGGCCGTTGAAGAGAAGAGAGAGGTTGTGGAGAAGAAGATGAAAGAGGAAGTGAAGGAGGAGGTGAAAGAGGAAATGGAGAAGGTGGAGAGGGAGTTGGAGAAGACAAATGAGGAGATAGCGGTGGAGGACGAAGAGGACGACAAGGAGATGGAGGAGAAGATGGCTGTGGAGGAGGAAAAGGAGAAGATGGTGGTGGTGGTGGAAGAGATGGTGATGCAGGAGGTCGAAAAGACGGAGAAAGAGAAGACGGAGGAGACAGAGGAGGCGACGGGGAAGGAGACAGAGGAGGAGACAGGAGACAGAGTGGCAGGAGGCGGTGGTAGTGCAGGAACGAAAGGGTCTGGCTCGTGTGGCGAACGCGATCCGTGCGCTCTTCCGCAGCATGATGCTGTTTGGTTGCGGCCGGTCGACCGCACAGTTGGGGTGATGGAGGTGCCACTGGGACCGCAGCCAGGGAAGGAAACTGAGCAGCAGATGCCAGGGCTGTACTGGACACTGACTGCTGCCAACAGACTAATTCTGTTAAGAGTTAGCATCAATCCAATGCATTATGTAATAATTATCATTGTTGTTTTTATTATAAACTTTATGACATAAACCTATGAGGAAACAATGTAACTTTGCATTGCTTGTGAGCGCTGCCTGGGTTGGTTCAATGTGCCTTGGCTCGTGTGCAGTGTCCCGGCTGTGTGTGCGGCGGTACAATGACAACTATGTCATGAGAGAAGTTTCAGGCAATGGCCCTTCTTCAGAACGTGTACAAGCAGTGGTGGGAAAAGATCATCAGGCGATTCGTCTGACACATCCACCCCTTCACTGCCCCTCTGCCAAGCTGCTTCCGCTGTCCTGCTGCCCCTCTGCCCACTGCCCCATTGCCTCACTGCCCCTCTGCTCCGCTGCCCCACTGCTTTGATGCCACTCTGCCCTAATGCCCCGCTGTTCCATTGCTCCACTTTCCCACTGCCATCACATCCATCACGAAGCAGCGAGACGTCCATACCACCTCATTAAATATTACCCTGATGTGCACGCAGAGAGAGAGAGACCCTCGTTTAGCATTGCATACTGAAGGGGGCTGCTATGATGCAATGGCTCGTAAACTTCACTGGCAATAGAGAGATTGCTGGTTCCACCTTCTGGCACAGCAGTTGAAACAAATGGTCGAGTATCTGAAGTTCCCCTGCCTCTGTCCGCCAAACAGTACAACTGGGTACACCAAAATCGAGTGGCAAGTTGCGTGTGGTGGGTAAAAGTGGGGTACTCCTTCCTCTTCAAAATCATCTGACGAGTATGGAAGAATAGACCAAAATATCGTTCAAACGCCTTTCTAGAGGTCTCTATTGTGTAAATTATTCTTGCCAGCAGAGGCATGAGAAAGCAATTGCAGGACTGCTCCACAATACCAATTGTCTTGGCAAAGTATTCCAATAATGCTTCTTACTAAACAGGCTGCATATGTATTTAACATGGGGGGGGATGTTGATTGTTTAGAAATGGTCCAGTGGCTCAGAGGTCAGAGCACTAAAATGGGGTTGAATCCAGGCATTCACCTACGATTAAAGCAGGTTCTCAAGTCTGGTGAATTAATGGTCTCAGCGTGGTTGCCATTGACTGCACATTATAAACCATCACATTACTGCTTGGGTGAGTGGGAAATTGAGTAAGTGGGTGGGTAGGTGGTGGATGAATGAGTGCATCGGTGTGTGGATATGTGGGTGAGTGGATGGGTAATTGGATCAGTTGGTGCCTGGGTGAGTGGATGGTTGGTGGTTGAATGGGTGGATGGGTAATTGAATGAGTGGGTTAGTGTGTAAATTGGTGGATGTGTTAATGAGTAAGTGGATGGTTGAGTTGGTGAATTATTAGGTGGGTGGATGAGTGAGTGGGTGGGTCAGTGAGTTAGTTTGAATGAATCAGTGGTTGAGTGGCTAATTAAATGAATGGGGAGCTGGATACATGATTTGGTGCTTGGGTGGGTCAGTGGGTAATTGAGCGAGTGGGTGAATGAGTATAGGGGTGAGTGGATTTTTGAATGAGTGATTGGGTGAATGGGTGAGTTCGTGAGTCTGTGTGTGAGAGGGTAATGGAGTGGTTGGATGTGTGAGTGGGTAAATTAGTGGGTGAATGAGTGGTGGGTGAGTGGGGAGGTGATTGAGTGAGTGGGTGAGTTAGCTGGTGGGCAAGTGGGTGCGTGGGTGGGTGGGAGAGCGGGTGGGTGAGTTAGTAGGTGGGTGAGTGAGTGAGCGGGTGAGTGAGTGAGTGGGTGGCTGGGTGAGTGGGTGGTTGAATGGGTGGGTGGGTGAGTGGGTGGGTGAGTGAGTGGGTGAGTGGGTGGGTGAGTAGTTGAGTGGGTGGGTGAGTGGGTAATTGAGTGAGTGGGTGAATAAGTACGTGGGTTTAGTGGTATTTGAATGATTGAGTGATTGGGTGAGTTGCTGAGTGTGTGTATGAGTGAGTGGGTGGGTGAGTGAGAGTGGGTGGGTGGGTGAGTCAGAGTGGATGGGTGAGTAGGTGGGTGGATGGGTGAGGGTGAGTGGGTGGGTGGGAGATTGAGTGAGTGGATGAGTGGGTGGGTGAGTGAGTGTGTCGATATGTGGTGAGTCTGTCCCTGGTGAGTGTCTCTGGTGAGTCTGAGGACCAGACACTGTTCTGACCATTCCGTCCCTTTCGAGCGCCTTGCTGGCCTTCATCGGGGCTCACTACCAACACGAGCTGCCCCAGATATGTATATAAGAATCAAAATCTGAATATGTAATCATACTGGAGGAATCCGATGAGCTATAAAGCTTTTTTCAGAGATGTCCAGTAGGGACGGCTTTGTACGTTACAGCAACAATCAATACAAACAAAAACGATCGGAGTGCAAGGTATAGGAAAAGTAAACAAATCACTAAAAAAAGAATAAACTAAGCAATTTTTAAAAATATTATCAGGTAAAGTCCAATGAGGCATTAGCTTATTTTTAAGAAGCCACTTGACCACAAATGATAACTCATGTCTGGGGGCAGCTATTGAAGGCTGAATTTCTTTCGCACCGTACATAGCCAACCGTGCTAATCGGAGGTGCCGGGGAAGGACACCAAAAGTATTAGGTTAGGGTCAGGGCTATAGGGTCAGGGCTATAGGGTCAGGGCTATAGGGTTAGGGCTACAGGATGTAGGGGCACTGCAGGTTCTCCACAAGGCACGTGATGCCCTCTAGTGGACAAACGCATAACTACAGCTGCTGCTGCTGCAGCTCAAGGAACAAGATATCCGAGCTGTACAGCCTCCACATCGCCACTTCTCCACGCACACAATGCGAGTGGTGCTACTCAGCCGCACAAGCTTCTAAGAGTGCATCTCATCATCAACATTAACTCAACACAAGCAGCACCCTGAAACAGGCTTCGTCTCTCAGTGTCTCATCAGCAGTCAGGCTCGCTTGAACTGGTGAACTGCCAGATGTTACTGAGATGGGGGGGGGGGTACCATGTGGAGGACGTAACCTGTTCATGATTATTGAGGGCGGCTGTTCGATGTGGAGTGACGTCACTTGTTCATGATTATTAGTGAGGGGGGGGGAGTACTGCATCTTGAGTGACGTCACCCGCTTATGATTATGAATGAGGGGTGGGGGTGTGTCCATTTGGAGGACGTCACCTTCTCATGAATATTAATGAGGGGGGCTGGTCGATGTGGAGTGACGTCACGAACGTTAAGGACATACATTCCTGGGTGATTACAGTAGATAAATAACAGCCGCCATTCGCCACTAATTGGCGGTGACGTCACCACGACGCTTGTGCCAGGCCATGTGCACCTTGAGGCCACGTGAAGTGTCGAACGCCCGCTGGCAGGTCACGGGGCAGACCCAGGTGCCACGGGTCGACTGACTGAGATGACTGAGATGACTGGCTGATGCACCACCTGTGCCCCCTATTGTGCCAACCTGCTGTGCCCTAGCCACCCGGCGCTCCGCTCGTTGTTGTGAGCGTCGCTCCTCTGCCCTCCATTGTTGTTGGAGGGCGACTACCTCCAAATGCCCAGTAGCGTCCTTCATGAGCCTCCTCCACAGAGGCCGATTTTGACACTGCTGGTACCAGTCATCGGCAACTCCACTCAGCTCCACGTCCTCCTGTACCACATCACTCCATCTCTTCTCTAGCCCATGCCGCGCACGTTTAGCCCCCTCGATCCGGCCGAACAAAAGCTGTTTCGGCATGCGGTGGCTGGGCATGCGGGCTACATGACCCAGCCATCGCAGCCTTGCCCGCCGGAGGAGCTCACCGATGGGACCTTGCCCAGATCTTTCAAGGATTTGTGAGCTCCTCACACAATCCAGTCTGGTTAAACCCAGGATGGATCGTAGGCAGGCCTGTCTAAATGTTTCTAACCGGCGAAGATGTTCCATTAGGGGGGTCCACGTTTCGCAAGCGTAGAGAAGTGAGGAAATGACCGTGACCGAGAAGACCCGAAGCTTCGTGTGGCGCGACAGACCAGGCAGCTTCCACACAACGTTACGCAACCGATGAAAAGATATTGCCACTCGACTTATTCAGAGTGAGACCTCTGCTGTTAAACTGGAGCCGGTCATAAGCACATTACCCAAGTATGGGAAACTCTCTACTCTCTCCACAACTGCCCCATCACCGATTGGGAGTTGTGGGGGTGGAGTGTCCGATGGTACAAAATACCCAGGCAGGTGCTTAGTTTTGGTGTTGCTGATGGTAAGGCCACATCTATTAGTAGTACGCTCCAGTCTCAGCAGCAGCATCTCCAACTCCTCCTCTGAATGAGCAGCTATTACCAAATCATCGGCATACATAACGTGGTTGAGCAATAGGGAGCCATCCCTTGACCGCACCCGGGCATCGATCAGCCTCCCATTATATCTGTACCATATGGAGATTCCCCCGGTACAGCTATTGAAGGCTTCACGAACTACGTGGTCAAAATAGATGTTAAATAATGTGGGAGCTAGAGGACATCCCTGTCGTACCCCAAGGTATACAGGGAATGGCTCGGACTCCCGGCCACGTAGTTTTACCCGGGCCCGCTCACCCTCATGAAGGTCCTTAATGATCGTGAGCAAAGGGTCAGGTACTCCAAAAGCACGAAGAACAAACCAGAGCCCAGGCCTACTGATGGTATCATAGGCCTTGACCAGGTCAATAAAGCAGAGATGTAGGTCTTGCTGGAATTCCCTACACCTCTGCTGTAGCAGACGGACAGAAAATATGGCATCTGTGCAGGACCGCCCTTTCCTGAAACCGCATTGGGGCTCTGCAAGCCTCTGCTCAGCGTGCCTGGAAAGGCGATGTTGAATAATCCTTGCCAGGACCTTTCCCGGCACACTGAGGAGTGAGATGCCCCTGTAGTTGTTACAGTCTGTGCGGTCTCCCTTCTTAAAGAGGGGGACCACCAGGGCATCCTTCCAATCCTGCGTAACCTGTCAAGTGGTCCTGACTGTTGTTATGATGTCATATAGGGCAGTCTGTGCACCAACGCCACCCTCCCTCAGCATTTCGCTTGGGAGATCATCTTTGCCCGCTGCCTTTCCTGATCTCAGACTCCGGATTGCCTTCAGTACTTCCTCAACAGATGGCACTTCAGCCAGCCACTGACAGGCGGTGACTTCTTCCAATATTTGAGGCACCGCAGCCTCAGCAGAGTCATCCTCACTTTGTGCCACGATTTTTTCCTGGCTGAGGGATTTTCCTTCCCCCAGGACCTCACAGAAATGCTCAGCAGATCTGCAAACCTGTTTCACCGGGGGGTCAGAGATTGGATCACCGTTTTTTCCCCTAATGATGGTAATAGGTGTGGCGCTGCAGGTTACTTTTTGATGGAGTTAAATAGAGATTTGTGATCGTGGGCCACTGAGGCAGACTCCATCTCCTCAGCAACCCGCGACCACCACCCATCCTTGCAGTGCCTCACGGCTCTCCGAACCTCCGAGCGAAGGCTGCGGTAAGCCTCCTCATTCTCTGACGTGGGATTCTGTAGCCGATGACAGTGGGCCTGTCGCTTTTTCTCAACCATCTTGAACGCCTCCTCTGTCAACCAGGGTATCTGGGGAGGTCTGGACCGCGTACCCAAAGCAGCCATTGCAGCTGCATGAGTCACAGTCCTAAACCTCGCCCATTTACCCTCGACATCAGGAGGAGTGGGGGACGATGCCAACCCCAGCCGCAGGCGATGATGAAATTCTCAGTAGATATATGGGCCCTGCTTCACCCACCCACCCATTCACTCCCTCATCCATCCACTCACCTACTCACCCATCCACTCACTTACTCAATGAGCCGCTCACCTTCTCACCCAGTACTTACACATTAACTGACCCTGCCACCCACTCAATTTCTAACCCACCCACTCAATTTCTAACCCACTCACTCACCCAACCAGCTGCCCACTCCCTCAGCCACTCACCTACTTACCCACCCACTTACACATCCACTTACCATGCAACCCACTCAATTTCTAACCCACCCACTCACCCAACCACCTGCCCACTCATCTACTTACCCATTACCACGGAATTATTCACCCACTCACCCATCAGTCAACCACCCAATAATTCAACCACTCACAAGCTAAATCACCTATTAATTAAATCACCCACTAACTCAACCACCCACTAACTCGACCACCCACTAACTCAACCACCGAGCCACTCACCCACTCAGCAAGCCACCCACTACTATATCTCTAACCCACTATTTCACTCACACACCGACTCACTCACCTATCCACTTATGCACTCACTCACCCACCTCCCACTCACCTACACACTAAACTAAATCTAAATTATGTTTATTTTACCAGGTAAGGCACACTGAGCTATATAGCTCGTTTTCAAAACAACCTTCACCACAAATGATAGCTCAACAATGTGGCGTATCACGGATACATTTATAGCAGACAACTCCTCTAAATGCATGTTTCTAAATGTTTAGACTTTAAGGAAATAGAGACGCAACAAGGTAGGGATTGAACCTAGAAGCTCCTGGATACCAGGCAAGATAGTATCTCGTCACCATGGCGCTACGCTCTTGGACTCTCTCACCCACTCAAACACCTACCCACTAACTTAACCACTCACTAACTCAACCAGTCACTTACTCAACCACCCACAAACTCAACCACCGAGCCATTCACACACGCACCCACTCACCATGCCACCCACTGTTGTTATTCTGTCTCTCACTGTTCAAATAAACCTACCATTAAAATTATAGACTGATCATTTTTTTTGTCAGTGGGCAAACGTACAAAATCAGCAGGGGATCAATTATCGATTTAAAGCTTTCGTGACTGCAATGATTCATCTTCTTTGGTTCTTTCGGTAAAGTCACGTAAAATGAGAATAAAATAATAAATTGATAAAATAAAATAACACAATAATATTCTCACGACGTTTCGGCCACAACACAAGCGGCCTTCATCAGGTGAAGGGACGAGACTGTCTGGTAGGACAGCGCTGGAGTGAAAGAGCCACGTTCAGATCACGGCCTTTAAGCTGTGTGAGAGGAACAAAGCGCCTTGACAAAGGAATTAGCATATAATTTAGCATTGAAATGGCTGAATGATTAGCTTGTGACTGGTCACAGAAATAGTTATGTTAAAAGTTAAAGCATACACATCCGCAGAGGCACCCCTTGACAATGGAATTAGCATAGAATTTAGCATTGAAATAGCTAAGTTAAAGCATACACATCCGCAGAGGCACCCCTTGACAATGGAATTAGCATAGAATTTAGCATTGAAATAGCTGAGTGATTAGCTTGTAACTGCTCACAGAAATAGCTACTTTAAAGTCAGACCATACACATTCACCGAGGCACTTAGTACAAATCAAACAGGAGAATTTAGCATTGAAATAACTAGGCGAATTTAGCATTGAAATAACTGAGTGATTAGCTAGTGACTGGTCACAGAAATGACTATGTTGAAGTCAAGGCCTACACATCTGAGCTATTCACAGTACTATATAGTGAACCAATACAAAACTAAAATATAAATTACCTTCATGTTATCAATAAACTCTATATTCTCCAATCAGCTAAGCTACCAACAATAAGTCGTTATATATCACAATGCTATATGGCGAAAAAATGGGTGGATTCTTACCCTCAACTTCAGCACCACGGATAGCTACGGGCTCCGTTCAGACGGACGAGTTCGTCCATGGTCGGAACAGAGGAGGGGGAGAGAGACAGCTGCGAGGCCCTAGTTTACTCCATGTTGTAAAACCATACCATTAACCGTGGTGTGAGAGGTATTAAGAGGCAATGCTGGCGAAAGAGCTGCGGTCTGAAGGTCATCGTAAAAATACAATTAATTAAGAACAGAAATGATTTAAAACATCTTTCCAGTTGTTACTAAGCCAGAATCCATCTTCTCGGTTGAAATTGTCTCTGTGCTTGTATATGTGAATGGCCTCATGAACGAATCTCTCATGGTAGCCGGTTGGTTTGCAAAGAACCTCCGTCTTGGAGAAGTCAATGTCATGTGAGCCCACTGAATTATAACAGTGATCTGCCACGGCAGAGGAGTTCGTCCTACCATGTTTCAAGTCTGCTTTATGTTCGCGGATGCGGTCCGAGATATGTCTTTTGGTTTCTCCAATGTAGCTACTACCACAGAGGCACTTTAGTTTGTAAACGCCTGGGTACTGTATGTCTGGAACAGCATCTTTTACAGATGGAACTAAATCACAAATTTTATGTACTGTGTTGAATCGGACCTGGATCTTGTGTTTATTCAGGATTTTGGAGATCTTTTTAGTGACCCCTGCAATGTAGGGTAAGGTGATGCTTTTGAGTGGCTCCACAAGAGGATCCTTCTTCATGATTGGAGTGATGGCTTTGCGGATTGTGTAGTCGGAGTAGCCATTAGCCCTGAGAGCCTGGTGTACGTGCTTGAGTTCACTGGTAATGTGTTCCTGGTCGGAAATGCATTGGGCTCTATGGTATAGAGTCTTGATGAGGGAGTTCTTCTGGGATGGATGGTGGTGGGAATCCGGTTTCAAGTAAGCATCTGTATGGGTAGCTTTCCTGTAGACAGAGTGGCTCATTGAACCATCATGTCTCCTTTTAATGAAGACATCCAAAAAGGGTAGTTTGCCATCTTTTTCGACCTCCATGGTAAATCTGATGGCTGGGTGTATGGAATTGATGTGGTCGCGGAATTGGTCTAGAGCAGGCTGGCCATGTGGCCAGATGACAAAGGTGTCATCAACGTACCTCTTCCATAAGGTCGGGCGTAGAGTGGCAGTCTGGATGGCGTCAGTTTCAAATTTTTCCATGAATACGTTGGCTACAACCGGAGATAGGGGGGAGCCCATTGGGGTGCCCTCAGTTTGTTTGTAGAAAGTTCCATTCCAGGTGAAGTATGTGTTGGTTAATCAATGTCTCACCAGGGGGGGTACATCAGTATGCAGTCCTTGATGAACCAGGTCTTCAATGATAGCGATGGTGTCAGGTACCAGGACTTTGGTGAACAAGGACACCACATCAAAACTGACAAGCAGGTCGTTTGGGGACAGGGAAATGCCTTTGATTGTCGATACCAGGTGAGTAGAATTTAGTACCGCAGATGTGTTTTTTCCAGTGAAAGGTCGCAGTATATCAGCGAGAAAACGTGCCAGTTTGTAGGTGGGGGAGCTGATAGAGACGATGGGACGAAGGGGTGTATCTTCTTTGTGTATCTTTGGAAGGCCATATAATCTTGGTGGTCTGGCAGCAGAGGGTTTCAACGAGAACTGTTTGATCTCATCAATTAATGCTGTTGAATCAGAGATGATTTTGTTCGTTTTGGTGACCAGGCTGTTGGTGGGATCTCTTTTTATTTTTGTATAGCTGCCATCGTTGAGTAGTTCTTGAATTTTGTTGTTATATTCTGTTTTGTCCATGATGACAGTGGCATTGCCTTTGTCGGCTGAGAGGACGACAATATCATCCCTCTTTTTTAATTGAGATAATTCAAAACGTTCATCTTTGCTGATGTTGCTGGGTGGCAACTTAGCGTTTTTGAGGGTTGCAGCGATTTCAGATCTTGCTACGTCTGCAGAGATGTGACTCAAGCCCTTGAGTGCAACGTCGACATGGGCAATGATATCATTAACCGGTAAGTGTCTCGGTGTGACAGCAAAGTTTAGACCTTTAGCTAAAACGGATTTCAGACCATCAGAAATGGAACTGTTACTGCGATTAATTACGACTTTGTTGACGTCTATCTTTTCGGTGTGTGGATCCGATTTTTTGCTGGAGAAGTGATTGAATTTGGAAATCAAATTGTCCCTACATTTGTTCGACATAGTGGCAGCCGAAGAGGTAGTCATATTGTCTACATGTTCCCAATCCGATGTAGACATTGTTGCTGTCAATTTTAAGTGTGATTTGTAGAGTGTCTTGTCTAACTGATCGAGTTCGGTGCGTGTAAGTCTGATTTTTTTTCCGAGATAAGAGCGAAGCTAGTTCTAGCTAGAATTCGTTTTGCATTGAGAGAAGTTGCAACAGCAGAGGTTAGTGTAAATGCAGTTGGTATTACCTTAGAGTCGCGGCATCTCTTCAGAAAGGTGGGAGACTCGATTAGTTGAGCCTTCTTATCCCGAAGTCTGTTGAATGATCTTAAGGATGTGTGGAATCCCTCCCCGTAGAGGCGGTTAAATTTCGATTTAAAGCTTTCGTGACTGCAATGATTCATCTTCTTTGGTTCTTTCGGTAAAGTCACGTAGAATGAGAATAAAATAATAAATTGATAAAATAAAATAACACAATAATATTCTCACGACGTTTCAGCCACAACACAAGCGGCCTTCATCAGGTGAAGGGACGAGACTGTCTGGTAGGACAGCGCTGGAGTGAAAGAGCCAACGTATTCATGGAAAAATTTGAAACTGACGCCATCCAGACTGCCACTCTACGCCCGACCTTATGGAAGAGGTACGTTGATGACACCTTTGTCATCTGGCCACATGGCCAGCCTGCTCTAGACCAATTCCGCGACCACATCAATTCCATACACCCAGCCATCAGATTTACCATGGAGGTCGAAAAAGATGGCAAACTACCCTTTTTGGATGTCTTCATTAAAAGGAGACATGATGGTTCAATGAGCCACTGTCTACAGGAAAGCTACCCATACAGATGCTTCCTTGAAACCGGATTCTCACCACCATCCATCCCAGAAGAACTCCCTCATCAAGACTCTATACCATAGAGCCCAATGCATTTCCGACCAGGAACACATTACCAGTGAACTCAAGCACGTACACCAGGCTCTCAGGGCTAATGGCTACTCCGACTACACAATCCGCAAAGCCATCACTCCAGTCATGAAGAAGGATCCTCTTGTGGAACCACTGAAAACCATCACCTTACCCTACATTGCAGGGGTCACTAAAAAGATCTCCAAAATCCTGAATAAACACAAGATCCAGGTCCGATTCAACACAGTACATAAAATCCGTGATTTAGTTCCATCTGTAAAAGATGCTGTTCCAGACATACAGTACCCGGGCGTTTACAAACTAAAGTGCCTCTGTGGTAGTAGCTACATTGGAGAAACCAAAAGACATATCTCGGACCGCATCCGCGAACATAAAGCAGACTTGAAACACGGTAGGACGAACTCCTCTGCCGTGGCAGATCACTGTTATAATTCAGTGGGCTCACATGACATTGACTTCTCCAAGACGGAGGTTCTTTGCAAACCAACCGGCTACCAGGAGAGATTCATTCATGAGGCCATTCACATATACAAGCACAGAGACAATTTCAACCGAGAAGATGGATTCTGGCTTAGTAACCACTGGAAAGATGTTTTAAATCATTTCTGTTCTTAATTAATTGTATTTTTACGATGACCTTCAGACCGCAGCTCTTTCGCCAGCATTGCCTCTTAATACCTCTCACACCACGGTTAATGGTATGGTTTTACAACATGGAGTAAACTAGGGCCTCGCAGCTGTCTCTCTCCCCCTCCTCTGTTCCGACCATGGACGAACTCGTCCGTCTGAACGGAGCCCGTAGCTATCCGTGGTGCTGAAGTTGAGGGTAAGAATCCACCCATTTTTTCGCCATATAGCATTGTGATATATAACGACTTATTGATGGTAGCTTAGCTGATTGGAGAATATAGAGTTTATTGATAACATGAAGGTAATTTATATTTTAGTTTTGTATTGGTTCACTATATGGTACTGTGAATAGCTCAGATGTGTAGGCCTTGACTTCAACATAGTCATTTCTGTGACCAGTCACTAGCTAATCACTCAGTTATTTCAATGCTAAATTCGCCTAGTTATTTCAATGCTAAATTCTCCTGTTTGATTTGTACTAAGTGCATCGGTGAATGTGTATGGTCTGACTTTAAAGTAGCTATTTCTGTGAGCAGTTACAAGCTAATCACTCAGCTATTTCAATGCTAAATTCTATGCTAATTCCATTGTCAAGGGGTGCCTCTGCGGATGTGTATGCTTTAACTTAGCCATTTCAATGCTAAATTCTATGCTAATTCCATTGTCAAGGGGTGCCTCTGCGGATGTGTATGCTTTAACTTTTAACATAACTATTTCTGTGACCAGTCACAAGCTAATCATTCAGCCATTTCAATGCTAAATTATATGCTAATTCCTTTGTCAAGGCGCTTTGTTCCTCTCACACAGCTTAAAGGCCGTGATTTGAACGTGGCTCTTTCACTCCAGCGCTGTCCTACCAGACAGTCTCGTCCCTTCACCTGATGAAGGCCGCTTGTGTTGTGGCCGAAACGTCGTGAGAATATTATTGTGTTATTTTATTTTATCAATTTATTATTTTATTCTCATTCTACGTGACTTTACCGAAAGAACCAAAGAAGAGGGGATCAAATACTTTTTTCCCTCACTGTATATGTGATAAACCACTTTTTTTCCTGTCATTTGTAACAAGGTCGCTTTTGAAAAAGATCTATATATCTCTGTGGGCCTTAGCTAGTACGATGAAAAATAGTTCAGTTTTAGTTTATTGAGTGGGTAGGTGTGTGATTGAATCATGGGTGGTTGGGTAGGTGGGTGAGTAGGTAAGTGGCTGGGTGAGCAGGCGGGTGAGCGGGCGTGTGAGTGTGAGTTAGAGAGTGGGTGGGTAGATGGGTGGGTTTGTGAGTGGGGGAGTGAATAGGTGAGTGGGTGGGTGAGTGGAGTCTTGAGTGAGTGGGTCAGTGATTGAGTGAGTGGGTTGGTGGGTGGGTCGTAGAGTTAATGAGTGGGTGTGTAGGTGGGTGCACAGGTAAGTTTTTGAGTGGCTGGCTGTGTCCATGAGCGAGTGGGTTGGCGGCTGAGTGGGTGGCAGGGTGACTGGGTTTGTGAGTGGGTTTGTGAGTAAGTGTGTGGGTGGCTTTAGTAGTTGACTGGGTGGTGAGTCAGATAATGAGGCGCCACAGTGGCGAGATGTTAACTCCCTCGCTTGGTATATTGGACATTGTAAGAAATAAAATAAAACCCCTCTTATGGATGATATTGGTCGCGAAAGCTGACGTGTTAAACTGGTATATTGGAATTCATAGGTTTGACCCCAACCCTGATGCCTGTATATTTGGAGTTTGCATGTTCTCCCTGTGGTCGTGGGCATTTTTCTCTGGGTTCTCTGGGTTTTCCCTCCACATTTACAAACATGCCTTTATAGGAAATTAGCTGCTATACATTTATATGTGCTAACCCACTTGGTTGAACCATCATTTGTGGCCACGTCGCTGCTGAAAAAGATCTATATAACTAACTTGTAGTTTTTTTTTTTTTATTGAGTGAGTGAGTGGGTTCCTGGGTGGTTGGGTGGGTGGGTTTGTGGGTGTTTGAGTGAGTGGGTCATTGTGTGAGTGGATAGGTTAATATGTGAGTGGTGAGTAGGTGAATGTGTGGGTGGTTGAGTGAGTGGGTGGTTGGATAAATGGTTGGGTGACTGGTGGGTGGGTAATTTAGTGTGGGAGGTTGAGTGGGTGAGTTAGTGTGTGAGTGGGTGGTTGAGTCAGAAAATGGGTCACTATGGTGTTGAGATGTTAACTACCTCGCCCAGAATACAGGAAGTCATCAATCCCAACCCTGAGCCTGTATATTTGGAGTTTGCATCTTCTCCCGTGGTCGCGTCCATTTTTCTCTGATTCCTTCGGGTTTGTTTAACACGTAGACTTTCATGACCAATATCATCCATAAGAGGTTTCTTTGGGGGTTAGATCGCGTAAATCTATAAATGTGTCGTTAAAACCCACCACCACCCGACACAGCCAACTAGTAAGGGTTGTCACGTAAACAGAACATTCCAATTTGTAACTAGTACAGCACACCGGTGTGTTGGAGAGTCAAGCCACAACATTTACAATCTGAGTACGACGTTTCGCCAGTAATTACAACTAGCTTCAGCAGGCGACTGCCAGATTTGTGGAGGCGTTCACCCTGTTTCGTTCCTTATATAGAGACGTAGATGTCGTGCCCGTCTTTATCATTTGCCTGTTATCAATTTAAAAGTAGAAATAGTTATTATTGTTGTAATCACGTTATAAGGAGAAAAAATTGTGATTATTTCGTTAAAAGAAGAAATAATTATTGTTATCAAGTTGTAAGTGGAAATAATAATTATTGGTATCATTCGCCTGTTCTTACCATTCGTCTGTTCTCATTCGCCTGTTGTTATCAAGTTATAAGTAGAAAGTTATTATTGTTATCATTCGCCTGGTGTTGGTAGCGCACGTCTCTAATCCAGCACTGTGGAAGGTAGCGAGGGTTGGCGAATCACCGCACAATGATGTTGTCAAATCCCCTTCCCGTGGGCGTCAAGGTGCTATAACCTGACTCGCCAGGAGAAGGCAGTAGAGCAAGTGGACTAATCACCATCTTCACCTTGTTGTATATCTGTACAGGGATAGAGTGTTTCACCCTCGCACGCATGGGTTTTCTATGGGTACTCCGGTTTCCCCCACGTGTATAAACACTCGTAATTAATTGGCGCATAATGCCTCCATAGAGGACTGCAGAGCTTGGACAATCGTTGGTACTGGCTCACCACGTGGCTTCCTTCCTGCACGTGTGTGGTTCCTCATGCCTCTGAGTCGTTCTTGTGCGCGCTATAAAACTTTAAATAATTACTATTATTCACCAGGCGGTCGTGTTGCAAGCCTGTAATCCAGCAGTGGAAGGCAGCAAGGGTTAGTGGACCACACAGTGAATGTTGTGAAACCCCCTTCCCGTGGGCGTCGAGGTGCCTTCTCCTGGCTGGCTGGCCAGGAGAAGACGGTACAGAAATTGGGATAATCGCCATCTTTGCATGTACGGTTTAAAGTGCTGCCCCCTCGTATGCGTGGGTTTTCTCCAGGTGCTCTGGTTTCCCCCACTTGTGTAAGCACTCATCATTCATTATAGCTTCAACCGAGAGGATGGTTTCAAATTAAGCAACCACTGGAAGGACGTTTTAAATCATACCAAACGTCAACTAATTTCTAACAGCAATTTCAAGTAGTGGTATACCAAGCATATTCCTTCCGAACTTTCTATTTCCCTTTTTTATACTTCCCCCTTACAGCACTTTCTTGCCGATCTTTAATTTTTATATTTTTTTCCCGTTTCTATTGCACACACACAGTGACCCATCCCACGCACCCTCTACACAACAAAAGACGGATTAACTCAGCCCCGCACCCCACCAAGGTCCCCCTACATGGCTCCTCCCCCCCCCCCCCCTTAACCTGCATTTAAGCTTTTCTATTTCCACGGTTTTCTACTCCGCACCTTGCTGCACATTCTTGCCGATCTTTATATTTTTTTCTATTGTTCCTTTTCTATTGCACACACACAGTGACCCACCCCCTCACCCTCTACACAGCAAAAGACGGATTAACTCAGCCCCTCACCCCACCAAGGTCCCCCTACATGGCTCCTCCCCCCCCCCCTCCCTTAACCTGTATTTAAGCCAGAGGTTCCCAGAGCCTCGCCACTTGGTGCAGCAATTTTTTGCTGTGACTGTTTCCACCTGAAGACGGAAGCTTGTGTTGCCTCCGAAACGTCGTTTTAATTTTTTCATTTATTTAATTTTAATTTGTTTTTTACCTACGTGACTTAACCGAATAAAACCAAAGAGTATGAATTCTTGCAGTCACGAAAGCTTCAAATCTAGAATTAACAACTTCTACGGGGAAGATTTTCACCTATCTGTCAGAGCTTTTAACAGACAACGAGACAAGAAGTCACAGCTCATCGAGACGCTGACCTTCCTCAAAAGATGCCGCGACCAGAAGGTAATACCCATCACTTTCACTCTCACATCTGCAGCTGTATCTTCACCGAACTCTAAACAGATTCTATTTAAGGCAAGTCTATCATTAATCTCAGAGAGGATTAGGTTAATTCTAGATTTAAAGCTTTCGTGACTGCAAGGATCCATACTCTTTGGTTCTATTCGGTAAAGTCACGTAGGTAAAAAATAAAACAGCAAAAATCACGACGTTTCGACCACAACACAAGCGGCCTTCATCAGGTGAAGGAACCAGGCTGTCTCGAGGACAGCGCTGGAGTGAAACACAGCCACGCTCAGACCGCGACCTTTAAGCTGTGTGCGAGGAAACAAGGTGCCTTGACAAAGGAATTAGCATAAGAATTAGCATTTGATTGGCCGACTTAGCATGATGAACGGTGTACATGCGGGTGCACATGCCGGTTGGCGCGGGGGGGGAGGGGGAGTTTACCTATTGATGGTGTGAAAAGGGAATTTTTAAGAGCTGCGAAAGTTTGGGGTACCACTACTTGAAAAATATACTGTACCATTGAAAATTAGTTTAATGTTTGGTTCGATTTAGAACATCTTTCCAATGGTTGCTTAATTTGAAACCATCTTCTCGGTTGAAATTGTGTCTGTGTTTGTAGATCTGAATTGCCTCGTGAACAAATCTCTGATAAAAACCCGTGGGTTTGCAAAGAACCTTGGTATCGGAGAAAATTATATCATGATCAATCACAGCGTTGTAACAGTGATCAGCTACGGCAGAAGAATTCGTTCTGCCGTGTTTCAAATCTGATTTGTGCTCGCGAATTCGGCCAGAGACATGTCGCTTTGTCTCCCCGATATAGCAATCACCGCAGGTACAACTCAATTTGTAAACCCCGGGGTACTGTAAGTCAGGAATGACATCCTTCATGGATGTGATCAGATCACGAATTTTGTCTACTGTGTTGAACCGGACCAGGATCTTGTGTTTGTTTAGAATTTTGGAAATCTTTTTGTAACGCCTGCTATATATGGTAATGTGATGGTTTTGACCGGAGTATCAAGTGGTTGTTTCTGTATGGAGGGAGAAACAGCTTGGCGGTTGGTACGGTCAGAATATCCATTCCTTTTGAGGGCCAGTTGTACATGTTTTTCATTCACTGGTCAGGTGGTGTTGGTCCGAAATGCAATGAACCCTATGGTATAAAGTTTTGTTGAGAGAATTCTTTTGGGCTGGGTGGTGGTGGGAATCAGGTTTCAAGTAGGAATCTGTGTGGGTGGGTTTCCTGTAGACAAAATGCCCCAATGAGCCATCAGGTCTCCTCTCAAACAGAACATCTAAGAATGGTAGCTTGCCATCTTTCTCCACTTCCATGGTGAATTTGATGGCGGGATGTCTGGAATTGATGTGGTGTAGGAAAAGGTTCAGAGCTGGGAGGCCATGTGGCCAAATGACGAAAGTGTCATCCACATATCTCTTCCAAAGGGAAGGTCTGAGGGTGGAAGTCTGGATGGCATCTGATTCAAATTTCTCCATGAAAATATTGGCTATCACTGGTGACAAGGGGGATCCCATGGGGGTACCCTTATTTTGTTTGTAGAAGGAGCCATTCCAAGTAAAGTAGGTATTGGTGAGGCAGTGCCTAACCAGTGCAGGTGTATCGGGGTCTAGTCCATGTTGGACCAAATTTTCAATTATTTCAATGGTATCAGGTACTGGGACCTTGGTGAACAAAAAGACCACATCGAAGCTGACAAGAATATCATCAGGGGAGAGTACAACGTCTTTGACCATAGAGACCAATTGGGCTGAGTTAAGTACTGCTGAGGCGGTCTTGCCAGTGAAAGGCAGCAAGGTATCTGACAGAAAATGGGCTAGTCTATAGGTAGGGCAGTTGATCGTGGATACGATGGGTCGTAGTGGGGTGCCTTCTTTATGAATCTTGGGAAGACCATAGAATCTAGGGGGTCTTGCAGCAGAAGGTTTTAGGGAGGGACGTTTAGTTGGGTCGATTAGGGAGGTCGAACTTGTGATGATCTTGTTGGTTTTTATCGCTAGGCTATTGGTAGGGTCATTTTTAATTTTTGAGTAACTTCCATCGTTGAGCAGATTCTGGATTTTGTTGTTGTATGAATCTTTATCCATAATAACAGTAGCGTTGCCTTTATCGGCTGAGAGGATGACTATATCACTTCTGTTTATTTAAATTCGCGAGTTCAAAGCGTTCATTTTTGCTGATGTTACTAATGGGTTTCTTAGCATTCTTAAGAATAGTGGCTATTTCAGCTCTCGCAACGTCTGCTTGGATGTGTCCCACGCCTTTGAGGGCTACATCGACCTGAGAGATGATATCATCTACTGGTATGTGTTTTGGGGTGACAGCAAAATTCAGTCCCCTAGCCAGTACTGTTTTCAGATTGTCCGAAATCGGCGTGCTACTCTGATTAATGACGATTTAGTTGACGTCGAGTTTTGTTATATGTGGAACTGGGTTCTTCTTTAATAGCTGGTTGAATTTAGAAATCAGGTTAGCTTTACATTTGACTGACAATGAATCAGCAGAAGAAGCAGTCATGTTGTCTATGTGATTCCAATCCGCACCAACCGGCATGTGCACCCATATGTACACCACCTCTACACCGTTCATCATGCTAAGTCGGCCAATCAAATGCTAATTTTTATGCTAATTCCTTTGTCAAGGCACCTTGTTTCCTCGCACACAGCTTAACGGTCGCGGTCTGAGCGTGGCTGTGTTTCACTCCAGCGCTGTCCTCGAGACAGCCTGGTTCCTTCACCTGATGAAGGCCGCTTGTGTTGTGGCCGAAACGTCGTGATTATTGTTGTTTTATTATTTACCTACGTGACTTTACCGAATAGAACCAAAGAGTATGGATCCTTGCAGTCACGAAAGCTTTAAATCTAGAATTGATAACCTCTACGGGGAGGGCTTTCACCTATCTGTTAGAGCTTTTAACAGACAACGGGACAAGAAGTCACAGCTCATCGAGACGCTGACCTTCCTCAAAAGATGCCGCGATCACAAGGTAATACCCATCGCTTTCACACTCACTTCTTCTGCTGTATCTTCTCCGAATTCTAAACAGATTCTGTTTAAGGCCAGCCTATCTTAAATCTCAGAGAGGATAAGGCTACTCCGATTTGAACTCGATACTTTAGACAGGACTCTCCTACAAGCTCATTTAATGTTAACACAAAAAAATGTCACCTTCTGATTGGAATTACATTGACAACATGACTGCTTCTTCTGCTGATTCACTGTCAGTCAAATGTAAAGCTAACCTAATTTATTTCTGATTGAGAGGGGGTCAAATATATAACATTTTTGACATGCGTTTTTTCTGGATTTTGTTGTTGTTATTCTGTCTCTCACTGTTCAAATAAACCTACCATTAAAATTATAGACTGATAATTTCTTTGTCAGTGGGCAAACGTACAAAATCAGCAGGGGATCAAATACTTTTTTCCCTCACTGTATACATAAATAAATAGTGCATATTTAGTGTATTATTGAGTGCATGTTTACGTGCTCTAACCCAAAAATCTCGATCATGGACTCAAAAAAACGCTGGGAGACTTCTCACCCAGACCCGTAGCAAGACGATATCGCCCCAATATTCAAATTGTTCAAATATCCCCCGAACGAGTCCAGGATCAATTTAAAGATCATACTCGGCATTCTGAAGGTCCTCCGTGGTCTGACAATGATCACGTTGCCATGTTTACGCTTCTTACAAATATTTTTGCCCCGTTGAATCGATCGCCAAACCCAAGTGACGGTAATGTTACGATTAAAAAAATCTCAGTGGGTGACCTCTGGGCAGAGCATGACCTTGCAAACAGACGACCAATCGAGTGAAATAAACATGGGAAACGCACCTCGATGAACAGGCTGACTTCCCTGTGTGTTTGGACAAACTCATTCATCACAGGCAAAACGAACATGTCCCGAATGCCCACGTCCTTCAGGAACTGCATCTGGAGGTGTTGGCACACCAATTGCATCACCTAGCAAAAGAGGAAAACAGCAGGAACGACGTGAATACATCATCGCCATGCAGCAGTCTACGCCCGTCAATTTCTCACAGCGGTAGTAAGGTCCTTAGGTGTCTGGGAGCACAAGGCAGGTGCAGGTGGGTGAGTCATAATTTCCATCCCTGACGCCAAAACTTATTTCAGGCTGTGCAAGAGATAATGACATGGGTTAATTGTCACACAAGCCAATTAGAAAGCTGCCATGCTGTTAATGGTTAGTAAACTGAACTCACAGACCAGAGGTCGCTAAATGGGTACACCACAGTTAGCTGATCGGCAAGTCACGTGTGATGCAGCCAAGTGTGGCTTTCAGCCGGCTCTTCCAACACACCTGGTCAACGTGGAAAAGTAGAATATGGGACCTTCCTGGTGTGGACTAATCAGTTTCAAAGACAATGCATATATTATCAGAGCATGTTTGCATGTTCACCACAAGTACGTGTGGTTAATGCAGACAGGATTCCTTGAATAAGGATTCTGTTTGGTGTTTTAACATCTTGACACCTGTTGTATTGCCAGAAAGGGTAAAACCTATTGTTATATGGAAAAGTAGACCAAATACTCGTAAAGAGTTTGCTCTCATGAAGGTCTTTTCACCAGCGGTGGTGTGACCAAGCAATTGCAGAGCTGCACTTTTATATAAGTCAGGTCAGAGCCAGATACACATTGGAGGATAAACATCCCACGGTGGCTGGGCAATTGTTGTGCAATAATGTCAGGTCAAACTTACTTAGGATATTTACAGGTGCGTTTTATTCATGCCGTATATATTAATGCACACATTGTGTAGTAGTGGTATTATTATTAAACTCACCTTTAATGACGATGACCATAAACATGATTAAGAGTGTGACTATTAAAGAATGTGCGACTGTACAATGTGGACGTAGCGGAGGGGCCCCCCACGGTGAGCGGTGACGCAACGCGCGCAGTGGCCCGCGTCACGTGGTTGGCACCTCACGTGCACAGAGCGAGGCAGGCAGAGCCAGAGGGGGGCGGCGTTGCCTAGGCGACTTTGGCGTCCTCGCGGTCTACTCCACGGTCAAGCTGCGTGTCACTTGGTGACCCCCCCACCGCCTCTTACTGGACACCTGTGAGTGAGAGCTTGATAGCGCTTCGGATTTCTCCAGGGTCAAAACAGATTTTGATTCCGAGTACAGTGTGCACAGCACCTGTATGACGGGTCCTCGTTTAACGCAGTAGATGCGTTCCTGAAAAGTGGCGCATTAAGCGAAAACTATTTCCCCCGTAATGAATGTCCAAGCGCAGTCAGAATTGGGTTACAAATAACTTGAGGGGACGCCGCCGCGTTACCGTCTCGTCTCGCTCAACCGCGCAGCTCAAGAAAGTAGTTCGGCGTCGACCGCTCACAAGTCGCCTTATGGCGGTGCGCGTTCCCTAAATGAAGGCAGCCGCATTATAGCATGAACACGCGGGACAGACCCAGTTGTCGTGTGCGGGTCAACTCCCTGAGATAAACTTGCTGCCGACTTCATGCGTTGTATACGCCCAGTGCTCAGCCAATTGTTGTGAGCGTCGCTCCTCTGCCCTCTGTTGTTAATGGAGGGAGACTGCACCCAACTGCCAAGTATCATCCTTCGCGAGCCTCTTCAAAACGCTCATCTTGACACCGCTGGAAGCAGCCATCGGCCTTGACCTCACCCCACAACAGTGCAAGTTTAACCGCTCAACATTAAAACACAACGATGGGTCGCTTGCACCAATCGCACAACATCACAGCGTTGACTCTCAGCTGTTGCTTGTGTAGAGGGGGTCAGATTGTCCAGACATTCGGTTGATACTAATAGGGTTTATTTGCCAGTATTGTAGATTATTTGAATTCCATTTGTTTGGGCGTCAGGGTGGTGCAGTGGACACGCCCGTGCATGGCATCTTCTGAAGGAGTGCCTGGCTTCGCTTTCCTAATTCTGGTCCCTTTCTCTGCATGGGTTTACTCCCATAGCAAAACAACAACAAAAACATACACTGTAACTGGTACTAGCCAAACATCTGGGATTGTTTTTGTTATGCTGCATTGCCCAAAATGGCATTTGGTGATAAAAAAATTTGGCAGGAATTGATGCACTAATGCAATTTGAACTCTTATATATTTTTATTTCATGACTTGCTTAGCGTTCATATTCTTGGTTCTTTCGGTAAAGTCACGTAAATAGAAAACAAGAAATAAAATTCAAATGAAATAAAAAAATAAGAAAATAAATAACCCCCAAAAAATCAATTGAAAATAATAAAAGCAAAAAACCCAGGACGTTTCAATCGCAACACAAGCGATCTTTATTTTATTGTTTTTGTTTGTTGTTTACGTGACTTTACCGAAAGAACCAAGAATATGATTTCCTGCAGTCACGAAAGTTTTAAGTCAAAATTTGCTTCGCATTCCTTTACTTTGCCCTCCCATCTGTTTGTACTGTTGTTTGTTGTTGTAACTTTCTGACTCACCCCGACTGGACATATGTGAAAAAAAGAGCTTCATAGCTCATCAGATTCGTCCAGCCTAATTAAAGATTCTGATTCGGACATTAACTGACCCAGTTTTCGCGTGGAGATCACGGCCAGGATGTGGAACAAAGGGACCCCCGGTCACACTCACGTGGAATGCCTAGGGCATTGCACAGCATTTAAATGGACAAGTTTCGTGAGATTTAGTGGTGGCTTAGGGAAGGCCTTTATTCAACAATGTATATCATGGCCGATAAGAATTTTTATAGTCATACACCATAGCCCACGATTTCCTGCACCGTTCATTCACTTGAGGAGACTGCGCATGGTGGAGATGGATGACCCTCGGTATCCTGTCCCAAAGTGATTCCAGTGGTTCAGGTAGTGGAAGAGTTGCTAGCGCTTCTGGCTCTTGCCGAAGCCTTGTGACTTTGGGATGAGAGCGTGGTAGGATGAGTGAAGCGTGGAGCTAAAGCTCCTGGAACATCCTGTACCCAAACAACACCAAACATTCAAAATCTTACAATGCTGCTGTTCCAGCACGAACAACATAACAATGAACAACATTTTCACAAATTCAACGTAATGCAGAAAATTGAGTGGCTCGAGGTTAATTTCAATGTCAGAGCACCGACCCAATGCCATTGAGGTCCTCCGTTCAAAATTCAGTGAGCCATCTATCAACAAACGTTCCTGCGAATTGAGGGCAGGAATGCTGTGGTCTCAACTTGGTCACCAATGGCTGCACAGTAAACATCATGTCAAATGTGTTTTTGTTCACTGAAGCATATCCCAGCTCTGAGGGTTTGAATTCCATTTGACGTGTAATGAATTATCTTCAGCTTGGATTTCTGGTAAAGCACATCAGTGGCAACTTGTCTCTGAACCAGGGGTTCCTTGTTCGACAAACTGTGTTTTTGGAACATTCAAGCATCCTCAAGTGCCGTGGATAAGTAAGAGTTTTATCGTTCCACTATTGTTTTGTGCACCGTATCAGCTTTAACAGGATTTGCCCAAAAAGCCTTAGCAAGGAAGGATGAATCTTTGTAAGTTAGCAAATAGAGAGGGTGGAGACCTCAGCATGTAGACATCTCAACCACAACTCTACCTGGTCTCTGTTATTTATTTAATGAGCCAGCCCTTGCCACACTGAGGTTATACGAATGAACCTTGCATGCCACAGACAGGGCAGTGAACGGCAGTTGCTGCTATTGTTTTGGTTGTTTGTAGTTTTTTCTTACCCAGCGATGGCAAGCTCGTACTCCGAGTGCCCATAGAAGGAGGCTGGGTCAAAGATGACGGGCCCTTCATTTATCTCTGCAGCGTTCCCAGTCCATAGGTCACCGTGGAGCAGTGCCGGAACCACCTCTACGTCCCGGAAAAAATCCCCCAACCGAAGCTGCACACCACGCAAAAAACAACACCATTTTATTCATGATAACGTTTTTTTCGAGTTAGATCGCATAAATTTACATGCGTCGTACACCCACTCCAATTGCCATTAGGCAATTGCCAGAAGTCAGAACGCTTCTGGCAATTGCTTGATGATGCTGGTTGTAATCACCAGCTAAAGGTCGTACTCGTTTGAAAATGTTCTGCGTTTCCTCTCTAACACACCAGAGTGCCGAGCAATAACATAAATGGCACGTTCTGTTCATGTCAGAAACATTACTAATGGGCTGTGTTGGGTGGATGTGGGTGTACGACGCATTTACACTTACGCGATCTAAGCCAAAAAAAACTTTATCATGAATAATATTGGTCGCGAAAGCCTGCGTGTGAAACACCACTTTACCTTTGTGCACATGATGAACTACACTGCTGCATGTATTAACTCTTTCCTGCTCCGAGATGACTGCAAGTTGCGGGGTGCATCCCATTCACCGCTGAATCTCGTGTACGTCATCGGAACGTAATAGGAAGTAAATATTAAATAACTTTATCGGTACCGAGGATCCCACAAGGCCGTGCGGGAAGGTGTGTAGCACAGTTTGGTACCAGCTATAACAGAGTGCTGTCCTGTCGCTACGGTGCTCTGTGGTGTGTACAATGTCTTTAAAAACAACGGCGCTATGCCTCTCTAAATAAAATTACCGCTGAACCGCTTGCGCGTTCCGAGATTCGGTGGTGAACGAGACCCATTCTGAAATGAGCAGTCGTCTCGGAACGGTAAAGGGTTAAGGGCGAGAGTGAAACGGCTTACGAACCTGAAGCCGAGACCAGAGCTCGCGGGTTTCCCGTTCACCGTAGTCCTTCTCTATCATGTCCAGCTGAAGCTGCAGTCGCTGCCGTGAGAAGAACGTCACCCAGTCCTCCTGCCACTCATTCAGCTGGTGGCATAAATATAGTTTTATTACAGACATTTAAAAACATAAGCAAATAATACCTACTTTATTTGGCCAATCCTTGACCTAAAACAGTGATATTCACTCATTTTCGGAGGGGGGCCACTTTCGCGAATAAGACATTATCAGTGAAAGAGCCATCTCACATTTGAAACCATTGGGGGGTTTGACAGCATGATGGGGTGTTTTCACTTGTGTGTATTGTCGGGGACTGCACGTCAGGGGTCGCAGTAAAAAGGACACCAGGGACTGCCACCGGCCCGCGGGCCTTGCAATGAAGAACACGGACTTAAGATGTCACCCAGAAACGTTGAATTTTACGTACAAATGGCTGGGTAATTCTTAAGACATAATTCGACACTCATGTTATGTACCGATTATCATGCTGTAGTCTTTGAACATCTCATTTTAGCCACCAATTGATATCCTCATAAAAAATTACAACAGCATTGATCCTAACGATAGGTTCTGCGCTTAATTCCCGCACCTCCGCTTAGCACGGTTGGCTATGTACGGTGGAAAGGAAGTTCAACATACATTCATACAAGTCTGTCATACCCGGCTGAGTGTAATTGGTAATTAGCGAAAACATAACTGATTATGTGAACACTGGTTATGCAAGATCGATCTCTCAGGGAACTTGAGTGACATCTGGTGATGTCAGTTGTAACTGTTTGCCCTGTTATCAATGGTACAACTGTGTGCAATGGAAGAAAATATATGCATTCTTTAATCAAATATATTGTTTTATAAATTTGTGTACTTATGCAAGATAAAATGTAAGTCAATCTAGTTCTTCTTAAAATGTAACCTTAAACCAATGTTACCATCATCAGTGGTTAATAGACTATTACACAAAGGACTCTCATATTTCTACGATGTAATACTAATTAGACTGACATCTGAACAACAGCTGATTTCACCGCTCCATGATAAAACTAATTTAATCAAGTAAACATTATTGCCGTTCCTATAAAACTTTGGTCACCCAGGCTGTCCTTCAACAAAAGGGTATATTAAATCTATAATATAGTTTTTTCTGGGTTAGATCGCATAAAAATAAATGAGCCGTTAAACCTAGCACCACCTAACAGCCAATTAGTAAGGTTGTCACGTAAACGGAACATGCCAATCCGCTGCTAGTACAGTAAACCGAAGTGTTGGAGGGAAAATCCACAACATTTACAATCTGAGTATGACGTTTCGCCAGTAATAACAACTATCATCATTAGGTGGACAGCCAAATTCGTAGAGAAATCCTCCTGTTTCATTCCTTGGAGGGATAGATGTGATGATGTCACTTGTGAGCCCTTCACGAATTGGAATGTTCTGTTTATGTGACAAACCTTACGAATTGGCTGTGTCGGTGGTGGCGGGTTTAACGACAAATTTATATTTCAACGATCTAACCCAAAAAAAAACGATATTATGGATGATATTGGCCGCGAAAGCCTACGTGTTAAACGGGTATATTAAAATTTAAATGGGCTACAACCAGTTTCATGACTTTAAAGCGGAGATCACATGTGGAATGTAACCACAGCATATAGCCGTATGAAACCCACATACTCTACATCCTCCTGCCCAGGGTCCATACCTGTTGGGAGAAATTCAAGACTGAAATTTTTATCAAAATCTGTAAAGCACATGAGAACCTTAATTTAGCAGTGTCAAACTGACTGGGACCCCTGTCGTGACGGAGCAGCTGAACATTGCACAAAATCATCAACGCATATACAGATATATACCAAGGGTGACCAACTTTCCTGACCCTACCAGCAGCATACCATAATCTTCAGATGGCCGCGGGAGCCACAAGAGATAAAGATTAGCCATACAGAATTTGACTCGTGTCGACTGGCTGTGGAATTTTGAGTTTAGAAATCTGAGTGCCCTGAGAGTACTCATGGCCTGCCTCCGATACCAGATTGTTCTCACTTCATATAAAGTTAAATTGAAGAGTTACAAATTAGCAGCGCCTCTGCAGAGCCACACTTGAACTGCCCAGGAGCCACATGCAGATGCCGAGCAATGGTCTGGCCAACCATGGTATTTTCTGTACATTACAGACTTGTAAATCTGGCGTATATAAAAAAATTAGCTGGAAACATTTATTTTAGCATTTACTGTATTGCCCTTTAATGAATGAATAGCAAAACTACATGAACTCTCTCCTAAAGCCTTCTTTTGGCTAGCAGACCTTGACATTTATCTCCTGAACATATTGCGATTATATTCTTGGTTCTTTTGGCAAAGTCACGTAGAAGGGAAATAATACAAATAAAACATAATATAATAAAATTCTCACGACATTTCGGCCACAACGCAAGCAGCCGTCCTCAGGTGAAGAAACAGAGCTGTCGGAAAGACAGCGTCTTAATGAACACTGGGCAGTGAACACTGGGCAGTGTTCATTAAGACGCTGTCTTTCCAACAGCTCTGTTTCTTCACCTGAGGACGGCTGCTTGCGTTGTGGCCGAAACTTCGTGAAAATTTTATTATATGTTTTATTTGTATTATTTTATTATTTCCCTTCCACGTGACTTTACCGAAAGAACCAAGAATATGAATCCCTGCAGTCATGAAAGCTTTAAATCGAAAAAAATTGCGATTAGCAAAAATATAAAGGGACGCAATGTTGAATGCTCTAAGTCTCCTTTGCAGAAGAGTTTGCCCTGATGGACTTAAATACAGATACTTTTAATAGCCATAATTCATATATTACCCAACATAATTCATATTCTGAAAAGTACATTGCACACACATGAACAATACAGTTCCCTTCATCACAAAGATGGCTAAAACAAAGAGATGAATGTGATTAGGTGTGGAAAATCATGACCGCTGGCTGGCTGGTTGTGTTCATGTATGAAATAATGACAGCATGTGTCTATCTCATTCACTAGCTCAATCGCTTGATTTTTACGATTAATAAACAGCTGTATGAAATGTGTGTTTGTTTACACATATTCATTAGATCCGATTAGCATGCCTACTCTCAGTGCGAAGGAATGTCAACATAATACATAGTTGACATGATGCTAGGGTTGGATCAGTGGGCCTAGTTTTACACATGTTTTACATTTTCATGATTCAATACCGATAGTTTTCTCTTCCTTGTGAAGCCTCTCTCCAATCTTCCTGTTGTGAAGGTGCATTTCAGCCAGATGCTGCCCCAACAAGCCTGAGCCCCTGTCAGAGTGTACAACACAATAGACCTGTCAAAGAAAACATTAACTTTATCATGTCAACAAACCCCAAGTAATAATTCATATGCAACCTAAACTACATCATATTTGTCCAGGTGGTCTGTGGCCGAGAACCTCGCTGGAAAATACGAATATATCAGTTCACATTCTGGTTTGGGTGACTCAAAACAATATTCTTCTGGGGTTTATACAATGTGTGTTACTTCCTGGGAAGTCAATCCTATGTAGACTATAAATGAAACCATTTTTTATTTTACAAGAGCTATTTTTCAGAACCGACCTGGCCACAAATGATAGCCTAACGAAGTAGCTTATCACATGGAAATTTATAGCAGCCAAATGCTCAAAATACTCATGTTTCTAAATGTGCAGGGAAAAACTGGAGAAACTGGAGAAAAACCTGCACGACCACGGGGAAAACATGCAAACTTCAAATATACAGCAGGCGTCAAGGTCGGGATCGAACCTACGAAGTTCAATATACCAGGCGAGGTAGTTAACATCTCGTAGCCACCATGGCGCCCCATTCTCTGACTTATCCACCCACCCACCTACTCGTAAAGCCACCCACCCACTCACTCACCCTGCCACGTACTGAATCTCTAAACCAACAACTCAACCACCCACCCACTCACTCACCCTGCCACGTACTGAATTTCTAAACCAACAACTCAACCACCCACCCACTCATCCAACCTCTCACTTACTAAACCAGCCACTCACCAACCCACCGACCCACTCATCCACCTATTCACTTAAAATAGTTCAACTACAATTGAATTATTTTAAATTCACCAGGTAAGGCCCACTGAGCTATACAGATCCTTGTCGGAAACGACGTGGCAAACAAATGGTAGCTCAAAGAAGTGGCTTATCACGTGGACATTTATAGCAGCCAAAGCCTCTAAATGTATATTTCTAAATATGCATGAAAAACTCGGAGGTCCCAGAGAAAAATCCATGCAACCACAGGGAGAACATGCAAACTCCAAATATACAGGCGTCACGATCGGGATCGAACCCACGATGTCCTATACAAATGGCGAGGGAGTTAACATTCCGCTACCCTGGCGCTCCACTCTGACTCAGCCTCCCACCCACCCACTCAAACACCCAGCCAAGCACTCATGAACCCAATCACCCTGGCACCCACTCAATCGCGAAACCCACTCACTCATCAACACACCCAGCCACTCACTTAAGCACTTACCTACGAACCCACCTGCATACCCCCCACTCACTAACTCAACGACCCACTTCACTCAACACTCCACTAACCCACCCACTCACCTATTCACGCCCCAAATCACACACTGACCCATCCACCCACTTAATCTATAACTCACGCACTCACCCACCCACATGCTCACCAGCCACTTATCTACTCACCCACCCACTCATCCTGCCACCTACTCAACCTCTAACCCACCCACGCACCGAACTACCCACCTACCCAATCACCCATCCAATAAACTACAACTAAACTATTTTGTCATTTACCAGGTAAGCCCCACAGAGCTATATAAACCATTTTAGAAGTGATCTGGTTACAACTGATACGTGAACGAAGTGGCTGATCACGCTGACATTCATTGCAGCCAAATCTTCTAAACAAATCTTGACTCTAAATGCGGAGGGATAAATCTGGAGGACCGGGAGAAAGATCCACGAGGACACAGGCAAAAACATTAAAACTCATAATATACAGGCAGCAGGGTCAGAATCGAATACACGATTTCCTGTATACTCAGTGAGGTAGTTAATATCTCACCATAGTGGCACCCCGCTCTCTGACCCACTCACCCAATTACACACTAACTCACCTACTCAACCTCCCACATTAACTTACCCACCCACCAGTCACTCCCCCATTCACCCAACCACCCCCTCACTCACCCAACCACGCACCAACTCACCTACCCACTAACTCACCCACCCATCTTCTCCCGCACTCAGCCAGCCACCCGCTCAATCACGTGCCGACTAACTTACTCACACACTCACCGACCAATACACCCATTCACCCACTCACTTACCCACCCACAATCTCACTACCCAAGCCAACTACCCAGCCCCTCACTCACCCACTTATTCAATCACTCACTACCCCACACACTCACCCAACCACTTGCTCACCTACCCATACGCTAACCCAACCTCTCACTCACCGACTCACCCACCCACTAACTCATCAAAATTAATTCTCAACCACTCACCCAACCACCCACGCAATCTCATACCCACTAACTCACTCACCTACCCATTTATGCACTCACGCACCCACTTACTCACTCACTCACGCACCCACCAACCAACCCACCTACCCATCTCTTCACTCACTCACCCATCCACACAGTCAATCACTCACCTACATACCTACCCACTAATACTCACCCACTCATCCAACAACGAACTCACCAACCCACCCGCCGACTCACTCACTCAGGTACTAACCCACTCAACTTCTAACCCACACACTAACCACCTAACCACCTACCCACACACTCACTCACTCACCCACACACTCACTCACTCATCCACCCACCCAAACATCCACTCACCCACCCACTAATTCACCCACCCACTCACTCCCTCATCCATCCACTCACCTACTCGCCCATCCACTCACTTACTCAATGAGCCACTCACCTTCTCACCCAGTACTTACACATCAACTGACCCTGCCACCCACTCAATTTCTAACCCACCCACTAACCCAACCAGCTGCCCACTCCCTCAGCCACTCACCTACTTACCCACCCCACTTACACATCCACTTACCCTGCAATCCACTCAATTTCTAATCCCCCACTCACCCAACCACCCGCCCACTCATCTACTCACCCATTACCACGGAATTATTCACCCACCCATCAGTCAACCACCCAATAATTCAACCACTCACAAACTAAATCACCTATTAATTAAACCACCCACTACCTCAACCACCACTAACTTAACCACCGAGCCACTCACCCACTCAGCAAGCCACCCACTACTATATCTCTAACCCAATATCTCACTCACCCACCGCCCACTCACCTACACACGTATGCACTCACTCACACACCGCTCACTTACCTACACACTAAATGATGTTTATTTTACCAGGTGAGGCCCAATGAGCTACATAGCTCGTTTTCAAAACAACCTTCACCACAAATAAACCGACCATTAAAATTATAGACTGATCATTTCTTTGTCAGTGGGCAAACGTACAAAATCAGCAGAGGATCAAATACTTTTTTCCCTCACTGTAAATTGTGGGGGTCACAAAAATATCTCCAAAATCCTGAATAAACACAAGATCCAGGTCCGATTCAACACAGTACAAAAAATCCGTGATCTGGTTCCATCTGTAAAGGATGTGGTTCCAGACATACAGTACCCGGGCGTTTACAAACTAAAGTGCCTCTGTGGTAGCAGCTACATTGAAGAAACCATGCGACATATATGGGACCCCATCCGCGAACATAAAGCAGACTTGAAACACGGTAGGACGAACTCCTCTGCCGTGGCAGATCACTGTTATAATTCAGTGGACTCACATGACATTGACTTCTCCAAGACAGAGGTTCTTTGCAAGCCAACCGGCTACCATGAGAGATTCGTTCATGAGGCCATCCACATATACAAGCACAGAGACAATTTCAACCGAGAAGATGGATTCTGGCTTAGTAACCATTGGAAAGATGTTTTAAACCATTTCAGTTCTTAATTGATTGTATTTTATGGTGATTTTCAGACCGCAGCCCTTTCGCTGGCACTGCCTCTTAATACTTCTCACACCACGGTCAATGGTATGGTTTACAACATGTAGTATAATAATTAATAGTATAACATTGTAATGTTTAACATAACTCATAAGGCAATATATAGCATCGTAATTGCATAATGAATCTACATCAGTGTGGTATATAGTTGGGTTCATAGAATAAGACAGTGTAATATCACAAGTCTAATAGTTTATAATCTAAAGTATAGGGTAGTGTAAAGTAACGCATTGTATAATTCAAAAGTGGAATTTGTCTATGATATGATGTTATACCATGTAGTTTAGATTGGAAGGTATACTATTGTATTATATAGTAGTCCAGTTTACAGCATAGTCATAAGGCAACTCAGGACACAACAGCGCACCTTGGCTGTTGCACTTGCCCCTTTTCTTGTTTCCTCTCTGCCTGTGTTCCCAGCCCCCTCCCTCCTCCTCTCCGGAGGTGATGCAGGTAACATGCAAATTCATATTTTAACTCCGCCCACACAGCTTAATAGACGCGGTCCTTGCATGTCAGCGTTCATTCAAGCTCTGTCTTCCGGACAGACCTGTCTCTTCACTTGAAGAAGGCCACTTGTGTTGTGGCCAAAACGTCGTGAGAATTTTATTGTCTTATTTTATTTTATTATTTTATTCCCATTCTACGTGACTTTACCAAAAGAACCAAGAAGATGAATCCTTGCAGTCATGAAAGCTTTAAACTGAAATTTACTTTTTATTTCACCAGGCAAGGCCCATTAAGCTATATAGATCATTTTCAGAATAGACCTGGCTACAAATGATAGATATACGAGTGGCTTATCACAGATACATTTATTGCAGCCAAATCCTCTAAACGCATGTTGCTTCTAAATGCAGAGGGAAAACCCTGAGGTTCTAGAACAAAATCCAGGCGACCACGGGTGAGAACTTTCAAACTCCAAATATACAGGCGACAGGGTCGGGATCGAATCTACCACCTCCTGTATACTAGGCAAAATAGTGAACATCTCACCACCTTGGCGCCTCACTCTCTGACTCAACCATCCACTCACTTACACGCTAACTTACCCACTCAACTTCCCATGTTAAATTACCCACCCAGCCGTCACTCACCGATTCACTCACTCACCCAACCTGTCACTCACCCCTCCGCTTACCCACCCACTCACTCATTAACTTGCCCACCTATCTTCCCAACCACTAACCCAGCATCCCACTCAATCTCATACCAAACTAATCTACACACCCACTCACTTATGCACTCGCCCAACCACCCACTTACTCCCTCATGCACTCACCAACCCACCCACCCATCTGCTCACTCACACACCCACCCCATCAATCACCCACCCACTAACTAACACCGACACACTCACCTACTCACCCACTCACCGACCCAGCACTCACTCACCGAGCCACTCAATTGCTAACCCACCCACTTACCCACCCGCCTGCCCACTCACTCACCCAGTCACTAACGCACTCACTCAATGTATAACCCACCCACTACCCACCTAACCTCCTTCCCACACACTCATTCACCCAACCACATACCCACCCACACTCACCCATACACTCACCTACTCGCCCAGCTGCTCAATAATTTACCGAGCCACTCACCTAATTACCCAGCCACGCACCTACTCACTCACCCACTTACACATCCACTCACCCTGCCACCCACTCCATTTCTAACCCACACACTCACCCAACCACCTCCCACTCCCTCAGCCACTCACCGACTCACCAAATCACCCACTACCCAAATAACTAATCATCCACCCACCCATCACTCAACCAAACAATAATAAAGCCACCCAATAATTAAACCACCCATTAACTCAACCACCCACTAACTCAACCAGGTTTATTTTACCAGGTCAGGCCCACCGAGCTATAAATATCGTTTTCAGAAGCACCATCGCCAAAAATTATAGCTCAAAAAAGTGGCTTATCATGTATACATTTATAGCAACCAACTCCTCTAAATACATGTTTCTAAATGTGGAGGGAAATATACAGGCATTAGGGTCAGGATCGAACCCACAACCTTCTGTATACGAGGCGAGGTAGTTGACATATCGCCACTGTGGCCCCCCACTATATGACTCTCCCACCCACTAACCCACACAGTCACCCACTCACTTAAACACCCACCGTCACATGCATCCAGGCACTGACTCACCCAGCCACTCAGTACCCATAAACCCACCCAGGCACTCACCCATGCACTTGCCCACTCATCCACCCACCCAATTATCCACACACTAAACTAAATTTTGAATATTTTTTTTTATATTTTACCAGGTCAGGCCCACAGCAAAATAGATATTTTTCAGAAGCCACGTGACGACAAATAACAGTTCAATGAAGTGGCTTTTCACGTAGAACGTTATAGCAGTCACATTCTATAAATGCATGTTTCTAAATACGGAGGGACAACCCGGAGAACCCGGAGAAAATTCCACCCGACCATGGGGAGAAGATGCAAACTCCAAATGTATACAGGCTTTAGGGTTGGGGGGAACCTACGAACTCCAATATACCGGGCGAGGGAGTTAACATCTCGCCACTGTGGCGCCTCATTATCTGACTCACCCACCAACTCAACTACTAAAGCCACCCACACACTCACTCACCCACTCACAAACCCACTCACTCACTAACCCACTGACTCATCAACACACCAAGCCACTCACTCAAGAACTTACCTATGCACCCACCTACACACCCACTCACTCTAAATATACAGACGTCAGGGTCGGGATCGAACCCATGACCTAGTTTATAAAAGACGAGGCAGTTAACAACTCGCCACCATGGCACTCCACTCTCCGGCTCAGCCACCTACTCACCCACCCACTCACAAACCCACCCACTGGATCTCAAACACACTCACTCACTCACCAATTTACCCACCCACTCACCCTGACACCCACTCAATCTCCAACTGACCCACCCACGCACTCAAAATCCCACCTACCCACTCAACCATCCAATAAACTGAAACTAAACAATTTTTTTTTATTTTACCAGGTAAGGCCCACAGAGGTATATCAAGTGACCTGATTACAAATAATAGGTCGACGAAGTGGCTTATCACGTAAACATTTATTGCATTCAAATCCTTTAAACGCATGTTGATTTGAAATGCGGAGGGAAACCCCGGCTATTTTAATGCACACAATGGACCGGAAGGACAAGCGCAAAGGGTTCGCATAATGCGCATGCATAATGTACGTTGACTCATTAATCTCCCCCCCCTCCCCACTTTGCATCAAGAGCGCCAAAGTGTGGTCACCACATCTATGCCTCTTTATAAGAAACGAAACAGACTAACTTCTCCACAAATCTGGCTGTCGCCTGATGAAGCTAGTTGTAATTACTGGCGAAACGTTGTACTCAGATTGTAAATGTTGTGGCTTGACTCTCCAACACACCTGTGTGCTGTACTAGTGATAAATTGGCATGTTCTGATTACGTGACAACCCTTACTAGTTGGCTGTGTCGGGTGGTGGTGGGTTTTAACGACACATTTATATATTTACGCGATCTAACCCAAAAAAAACCTCTATTATGGATAATATTGGTCGCGAAAGCCTACGTGTAAAACAAACCCCAAGGAATCAAAAAAATCGACGCGACCACGGAAGAAGATGAAAACTCCAAATATACAGCTTCAGGGTCGGGATCGAATTGATTACAGCCTGTATTCTGGGCGAGGGAGTTAACATCTCGCCACTGCGGCGCCTCATTATCTGACTCACCCACCCGCTCAACTACAAAAGCCACCCACACACTCACTCACCCACTCACAAACCCACTCACCCTGCCACCCACCCACTCCTACAAATCGGGCATCAATACCGTTGCTTTGTATGATCTGTGAAACGCAGAATATTGCAGATAAAATCGGACATTTTGAGCTTGCTGCCGGATCGATTGAGTGGAATCAATACAATTAGTCTCGATTCACGATCAACAAAGACCATATATAGGAAAATCTCTGATCTGTGATTTTGATTGCATCATATTGCAGCGCCCCTTTGATGATGTTATAAAGCACTTGCCCCAACAGTCTGTTAAAGGCTACACGGGGGATCTTTGTGTGCGAGTAGCTCACAGATCCTTGAGAGATCTGGACACTGTCCGATCATCAGCGAGCTCCTCCGGCAGGCAAGGCTGAGTTGGCTGTTGTCTGTGCATTAAGAGGTGTTAAATATCCCACGTAGAGGAGTCTGCTTACAGGACAGATAAGAGGTTCTTCACGTACCGTGCCCCGTGTCACCTGAACGTTAAATGGGGCCCCGGTAATTCAGTGTCCACCGCTGAATCATCTTTCACCATCACCACTCGTCCATGAAGGCCAATGCGACGAGGCCATAGATAGACGGCGCGTTATAACGGAGGGGGGGGGGGACCAGGATAAACGTCGTACTACGTGACATCACAACACCCTGCACACAACCGTAGTGGCAGATTAGGGTGCGCATCGTTAACGAATATGTGGTGTAAGTGGTTGAGAGTAGATGGGCGGGCACGCCATGGGCTGGAGTGGAGGTGGACTGATGCGGTACGGGAGGATGTGGAGTTGAGTGGGCTTTGCCGACGACTGGTACCAGCGGTGTCGGGATCGGCCTCTGCGAGGGAGGCTCGTGAAGGACGCTTCTACTGGACAGTTGGAGACAGTCGCCCTCCACCAACAACAGAGGAGTGACGCTCACAACAACGAGCGGAACACCGGATGATAAATATGCAGCAATTTGGCACAGTACAGGGAACAGGTGGTGCATCTGCCAGTCATCTCTGTCAGCGAGCCTTCGACACTTCACGTGGCTTCAAAGTGCACCTGGCCTGGCACAGGCGCCGTGGTGACGTCACTGTCACTTATTGGCGAATGGCGACGGTCGATAACGCAGCGGTGGTTGTGAGAAATGCCATTTTGGGGGGGGGGGGGCGCCAAATCTGACCAGCTGTAAACCTCACGTCGCCTCGCAGCCACACAATGGCAACAGGGAGTTCTGGATGGGTGCAATGGGTTGGTAATCCCCCTCCACCTTCAACTAAATAACCACACACGCGAGCCCTTGGGTCTCTCTGTGAGTCGATGGATCTGTGTGTGGTGAGTCTATGGGTTTCTGTGAGAGTCCGTGGGTCTCTGTGTGGTGAGTTTATGTGTCTCTGTTTTATGAGTCTATAGGGCTCTGTGCGAGTCTGTTTGATTCGGTGGTTCTCTGTGTGATGAGTCTATGCGTTTTTGTATGACTCTATGGGTCTCTATGTGGTGATTCTATGGGTCTGTTTGGTGAGTCTATGGGTCTCTCTCTGAGTCTATGGGTCTCTGTGGTGAGTCTATGGGTCTCTATGTGAGTATGGGTACGATTGAGTCTATGGGTATCTGTCTGGTGAGTCTGTCTCTCTGTGGTGAGTCTATGTCTCTGTTTGGTGAGTCTATAGGGCTCTGTGTGAGCCTGTGGATCTGTTTGAGTCTGTGGTTCTCTGTCTGATGAGTCTATGGGTCTCTGTGGTGAGTCTATGGTTCTCTGTGCAAGTCTGAGGGTATGTGCGTGGTGAGTGTATAGGTCTATGTGTGATGACTCTATGGGTCTCTATGTGATGGATATCTCTGGTGCACATATCCTGGCACAAGCACCGTGGTGTCGTCACCACCACTAAGTGGAGAATGCTCCTACCCCTGCTCCTGCTTGTTGTTGTGCTCGGGAAGGAGAGAGAAAACTAGACTAAGGTCCACTGAGCTAAACATCTCTTCTTCAGAAGCGACTTGGCACCAATGATAGCTCAACGAAGTGGCTCATCATCACAGTCACTAAAGTTTTAAGTCAAAACTTTAAACGAATGTTTCTAAATGTGGAGGGAAAAACCGGAGGACCCGGAGAAAAAGTCCACACGACCACAGGGAGAGACAGAGACACGCAAACTCCAAATATACAGCAGGCATCAGGGTCGGGGTCGAACCCACAACCTCCTGTACACCAGGCGAGGTAGTTAGGGGGGAAAGCAGAGACAGCGAGAGGGAGGAGAATTAGTCAAACTCACACTCAGTATTACTAACTAACCATGATACACTCACCATTATACTCACCATCATACTCACGCATTCACCATCATACTCACACACAAGCCCACACACACCATTCACCACTACGTGGCGGTGATGTCCCCACAATAACTCAGGTGCCAAGGTTTGACGGCTGTGCCAGGCTAAGTTCAGGAGGAGGTCACGGGCCAGACTCAGGTGCCATGGGTTGACTGCTCTGCCTGGCTAGGTACAAGAGGAGGGCTAGACCCTGGTGCTATGGGTTAACTCGTGTGCCACCACCTGCACAACCACCACAATAACAACCACACAACAATAACCACGACCAACAACTGTAACCACAACTATAATTTAACCACAACTATAATTCCCATCAGCCACACGGCCCTCTGGGAGTGCCTCTCAACAGCAGCAGCAGGGCCGAGCTCCGCTTGAAGCAGCGCCGTGAACTCAGCAGAACGTGACGGCTGTGGGCCAGGCGCCTCCTCTGTCTCCCCCCACCGCCGCCACTGCTGATGTGGACACACCGCGCGAGGTTCTCACCTTCAGGCTGAGTCGACGTAGAGGAGGCCCAGCGAGCCGCCGCTTCAGAAGCTTTCGCGAGCCACTGACGGTGGCCATGAGCGGGAAACCAAATCAGCCGCTCGCCACCCACAATCCACAGCGCGCGCCGCCTCCACTCGGCCCCGGCCAAAGCGGAAGTAGCAGCGGGGGAGGGGGGCGGGGCATGGGGGGTGAGGGGGCGGGACACGAGGGGGAGGGCAGGGGGGGCAAGGGGGGGGCATAGAGGGGGTTCGTTAGGTGGAGAAAAAGGGGGGGCATGGGGGGTTGTGAGGGGGCATGGGGGGGTTGCGAATGTGGAGGGGCGGGGGGGGGAAGGGGGGTCACGAGGAGGGGCAGGGGGAGCAGGGGGGTAGTGAGGGGGAGGGAAATGGCGGACCATGGGGCGTGGTCGCGAGGGGGGGGCAGAGGGGAGGAGCTCAGATGTGAGGGGGAGGAGCTCATGGCTCTGACGTCACGGGGGGCGTGGTTACCTTGGACCACCACCCGCGTCTCGCGCCACGTGATTCCCACTGGCAGTTTGGCCGTTAGAGAGACGCGGACCGACCCCAGAGCAGGAGTGGAACCGAGCTGTGGGTGAGTGGTGGCGGTGGTGGTGTGAGTCTCTCTGTGCGAGTCTGTGTTTGTGTGAGGCTTTCTATATGAGTCTGTGTGTGTAACTCTCTGTGTGTGTGTGAGGCTGTGTGTGTGTGTGAGTCTCTCTGTATGAGTCTGTGTGTGAGACTCTGTGTGTGTGTGCCTCTCTGTATGTGTGTGCCTCTCTGTATGTGTGTGACTCTCTGTATGTGTGTGAGTCTCTGTGTGAGTCTCTGTGTGTGTGTGAGACTCTCTGTGTGTGTGTGACTCTCTGTGTGAGTCTCTGTGTGTGTGTGACTCTCTGTATGTGTGAGTCTCTGTGTGTGTGTGTGAGTCTCTGTGTCTGTGTGTGTGTGTGTGAGTCTCTGTGTGAGTCTCTGTGTGTGTGTGTGAGTCTCTGTGTGAGTCTCTGTGTGTGTGTGTGAGTCTCTGTGTGAGTCTGTGTGTGTGTGTGAGTCTGTGTGAGTCTCTGTGTGTGTGAGTCTGTACGTGTGCGAGTCTCTGTGTGAGTCTGTGTGTGTGTGGAACGGTCGTAGAGCTGACAGCGCGCCGCGCTATGAACCCGGCGACCCCGAGTTGGATTCCCTCTAAAGGCCAACAGCAGTAACGATTATCTGAACCGGTGCTGGGCCTCCCCTAGGTTGACTCAACCTCGAATGAGTACCTGGTGTGGTGTGTAAAGATCGCCACTGGGGAGACAAAGGCGGCCGGGCGTGGTGCTGGCAATCCAACCCCCTCATGTGTCGTGCCGGCCTTCATACGTACTGCTGGCTAACAGCACTTGCCCCTACAGCCTGTTAAGTCTCTACGGGGATCTTTGTCTTTGGTGTCCCATACTGGCAGGGGGAGGAGTGGTGGTGTTAATGTTGGTGGTATTAGTGGTGGGGGTGCTCGTGATGGTGTTAGTTGTGTTAGTGATGGTGGTGTTAGTGATTGTGGTTGTTAGTAGTGGTGATAGTGGTGGTGTTACTGGTGTTAGTGATGGTGGTGTTGGTGGTATTAGTGATGGTGGTGTAAGTGAGGTGATCGGATGCCATGGTGGTCCCCATCTTTAAGAAGGGAGACCGCACAGACTGTAACAACTACAGGGGCATCTCACTCCTCAGTGTGCCGGGAAAGGTCCTGGCAAGGATTATTCAACACTGCCTTACCAGGCATGCTGAGGAGAGGCTTGTGGAGCCCCAATGTGGTTTCAGGAAAGGGTGGTCCTGCACAGATGCCATATTTTCTGTCCGTTTGCTAAAGCAGAGGTGTAGGGAATTCCAACAAGACCTACATCTCTGCTTTATTGACCTGGTAAAGGCCTATGACACCATCAGTAGGCCTGGGCTCTGGGTTCTTCGTGCTTTCGGAGTCCCTGACCCGCTGCTCACGATCTTTATGGACCTTCATTATGGTCAGCGGACCCGGGTAAAACTACATTGCCGGGAGTCGGAGCCATTCCCTGTTCACCTTGGGGTCCGACAGGGATGTCCTCTGGCTCCAACATTATTTAACATCTATTTCGACCACGTAGTTCGTGAGGCCTTCAGTAGCTGTACCGGAGGAATTTCCATCTGGTACAGATACAGTGGGAGGCTGATCAATGCCCGGATGCCGTCAAGGGATGGCTCCCTATTGGTCAACCACGTTATGTATGCCGATGACGTGATAATTGCGGCTCACTCAGAGGAGGAGTTGGAGGCGCTGCTGCTAAAACTGGAGTGTGCCACTAAGAGGTGGGGCCTTACCATCAGCCCCACCAAAACGAAGCACCTGCCTGGGTATTTTGTACCATCGGGCACTCCACCTCCACAACTCCCAATCGGTGATGGGGCAGTTGTGGAGAGAGTGGAAAGTTTCCCATACCTGGGCAGTGTGCTCATGACCGTCTCCGGTTTAACAGCAGAGGTCTCACTCCGAATCATTCGAGCGGCATTATCTTTTCAGCAGTTGCGTAACACTGTGTGGAAGCTACCTGGTCTGTCGCTCCACACGAAGCTTCGGGTCTTCTCAGCCACAGTCATTCTCTCCCTTCTCTATGCTTGTGAAACGTGGACCCCCCTAATGGAACATCTTTGCCGGTTAGAAACGTTGAGGCTGGCCTGCCTCCGATCAATCCTGGGTTTAACCAGGCTGGATTGTGTGAGGAGCTCACAAATCCTCGAAAGATCTGGACAAAGCCCCATCAGTGAGCTCCTCCGGCAGGCAAGGCTGCGTTGGCTGGGCCATGTAGCCCGCATGCCCAATCACCGCATGCCTAAGCAGCTTTTATTTGGCCGGATCGAGGGGGCTGAACGGACGCAGCACGGGCTAGAGAAGAGATGGAATGATGTGGTACAGCAGGATGTGGAGCTGAGTGGACTTGCCGATAACTGGTACCAGCTGTGTCAAGATCGGCCTCTGTGGAAGAGGCTCGTGAAGGACGCTACTGGGCAGTTGGAGGCAGTCGCCCTCCAACAACAACGGAGAGCGCAGGAACGACGCTCACAACAACGAGCAGAGCGCCGGATGGCTAAAGCACAGCAAGTTGGCACAGTAAGGGGCACAGGTGGTGCATCAGCCAGTCATCTCAGTCAGTCGACCTGTGGCACCTGGGTCTGCCCCGTGACCTCCTGCCAGCGGGCGGGCGTTCGACACTTCACGTGGCCTCAAGGTGCACATGGCCTGGCACAAGCGTCGTAGTGACATCACCGCCACTTAGAGGCGAATGGCGATTGTTGTTGTTGGTGTTAGTGATGGTGGAATTTTTGTTGCTGGTGTTAGTCGTGGTGGTGTTAGTGATGGTGGTATTATTGGTGCTGGTAGTGGTGTTCGTGGTGGTCTTAGTGGTGGTGTTAGTGTTGGTGGTATTATTGGTGGTGGTGTTAGTAGTGGTGTTAGTGATGTTGTTAGTGGGGTAGTGTAGCGGTTAGCGTGCTGCGCTAAGAACCTGGCGACCTGGGTTTGATTCCCGCTCACGGCCAACATTGGTGACGATTATCTGAACTGGTCCTGGGCCTCACCCTAGATCGACTCAGCCTTAAATGAGTACCTGGTGCGAGGTGCAAACATTGCCACTGGGGAGACAAAGGCGGCCGGGCGTGGTGTTGGCCACCCACCCCCTCGTGTGCCGTGCCGGCCTTCATAGGTGCTCGCGGACAGCACTTGCCCCAACAGTCTGTTAAGGCTATACGGGGGATCTTGTCTTTGTTCGTGGTGTTAATTGTGGTGTTAGTAGTGGTGTTCATAGTAGTGGTGTTCGTAGTGGTGGTGTTCATAGTGGTGGTGTTCGTAGTGGTGGTGTTGGTGGTGTTAGGAGTAGTGTTAGTAGTGGTGTCCGAACAGAGGAGCAACGCTCACGACAACAACCTTTGAGCCGGGCATCTAAAATGCAGCAAGTTGGCACAGTCATCTCAGTCAGACAACTCATGGCACCTGGGTCTGACCTGACTGCCTGTCAGTGAGCCTTCGGCACTTCACGTGGTCTCAAAGTGCACCTGGCCTGGCACAGGCGCCGTGGTCACATCACCGCTACTTAGTGGCGAATGGCAGTTGTTGTTTTTTGTGTTTTTCGTATTGTGTGTGACTGGTGAGGATGTGAGTCCGTGTTGATGATGAGAGTCCGCATTGTGACGTGACGTGCGTTTAGACGTGGGTGTGTCACGCCCCTTCAACTCTGCGTGTCCCTCACCTCTGTCTCCCGCTCTCCATGCAGAGACCCGGACCGCGCGAGAGACACCGTGAGCTCTGAGCACCCTCGTCTGCAAGTTGCTACCATGGAGGTACATGTGGCTCCTCGACTCGTGTGGTGAAGTATGGGTGGACGTGTGTTCTCCCCACTGCGTGTGCCTACCTGTCACCTGTATACCTGGGTGTGCTTCTCCTTGCCCACCTGAGTGTGTGCGCGTCTATCAGAGTGTCTCTCCGAGATCCTGTTGGTGTACGTGCCCGTCTACGCGTGAGCATCTACGGCGCTGTTTTCTATCCACTGATGGATGAACGCCTCCCTCCCTGAGACCCTGCTACCCTTCGCATGCTGTCATAGAATAATCCGCCAAGCGCCGATTTCATCGCACCATCTCTCTGGCGGCTCGGCTCTCTGATGTGTTCCGTTCCTTGGTTGTCGCTCCGTTATTATTCTTGACCGTTAGCCATTGTTGTCCCTCCTAGCCATGGCTCGTCCTGCCCGAGTCCCACTCACTCCTCTTAACAGTTTGAACGATCCCATTGACCTGCGTGTGACCTCGAAATCCACACGTCTTTCATTGTAAATCCAAGCATGGCAACTGATATTGGCCAAATATCCCAACGCTGAGAACTGGCAACATCTCGGCAGGACCCTCCTGAATGTGGAGCCCAGGATGTCAGAGATGCTGGCTCAGTGCTCGCCCACTGCACTTGCTCCAACATCTTAATCAAGCCCATGTGGTGGACCTTTGTCTTTGCATGTGTAGATCAGCCGAGCTGGAGAGGCTCGGAGTAACTGCGAGTCTTGCACCACGTGGAGTGCGCTGTCCTCAGCGCGCACCGGCTCCATCCGCAGCAAATCGCCACAAGGTAAGAACAGAAATGAGTGACGTCAAGATGGCCACGCTGAATGGTGGGACATCACGACGGTCATGTTTCAAGGGGGACGTCACAGTGACCATGATGCATGGGGGACTTCATGGTGGCCATGTTGCATGGGTGATGTACCGTTCGAATTTTGCCGTTCTCTCGTCTAACACCGGCGAGACACGGTCATAAAGAAGGCTGTCTCTGGTGCAGGCCAGTCAGTTTCAAAGACAATGCCCATATATTATCGGAGCATGTTTGTTTGCATATTTTTCCACAAGTACGTGTGGTAAATGCAGACTTCATGCCTTGCAAAAGGTATCTATTTGGTGTTTGAACATATTAACACCTGTTTTTGTGCCAGAAAGGGTAAAAGCTATTCTTATTTTTTATAAAATCCTTCTTGCATATCTGTGTTATATTTATCTAATTCATTAACCCCGTTTTCAAACCCAAGCAACCTAAGATGTCCTCAGAGCTGCATATAGCTGGACATCGAACAAAGATGGTCACTGCATGGCACGCTTTCAGATGTGCTTCTGCAGTCATCTGGAATGCTCTTCCGACATTAGGCAGCCACTGGAGCGATGCACTTTTACATCAATAATTTTTGCGAACTTGTTAGTTTGTTGTCTTTCCCCCTCACTTCTGATTAGCAGGGCTGCCGAAGCACAGTTTAACATACGGACATAACTGGTATTGGCCAAAACATTCAAATCCCCTGCAAATTCCTCAAATTGGGATCACACAGCAGACGTAATGGCAGCAGCGTCGCCCCCATTCTCTGTAAATCATCTGCAGGAACCTCCTAAAAAGGAATCTTGAGACTTTTTGAGGCTGTGCTGCTTAAACGAAAGATCACCGACAGCTGTTTTTATTCTCTTGCCTGCAGCAATCCTGGCTCTCTTTGGCCCACAAATGACCCACCGGGAGAAGCTGGAGCTTGTCGCCATACAGAAAGTATGGTACTTTGCGCTCAGCAACAGATCCCGGGGACACAACAATGATGGATACGACGACCACGAACATCATTACATTCCGGTGAGACTCGCCACAAAGCCCCCACCGTGGGGGCGGTCACAGGGCGCAGCGGTCGCGGGGTTCGTGGCTTCTTGTCATTGCAACTTAAGCACCAACCAACCAGAAAAAGCACACGTGCACTCTCCCACACACTTCACAATCATAAGTTTATTTCCCAAGTTAAGCCCATTGAGCTAAAGAGCTTTTTTTAGGGTGACTCGGCCAGCAGACATCAGAGCATTCCACAATTACAGATTTAAGAAAGCCAAACACTTAATAAAAGCAATTATTTCGTAAAATAATGCTCACATGTTGTGATTTTTAAAATATAGTCAGTCTAAATTTGTGTAATTTTGTGCAGGTCCACCATGAGCACCTTCACTACCGCTATGAGGTGCTGAAGAAGATTGGGCACGGAGGTCAAGGCCAGGTGATCCGGTGCCTTGACCACAAGATGAACACCCTGGTGGCCGTGAAGATCTTGGTATCACCATTGAGGTAAGAATTCAGAATGGTGTCGTCACAAGGACGACGTTGTTGTTACGTCCAGTGCTGTGGGCGGCCGTGTGATGAGGTGGTGACAACTCGTGCCTCACGTAGAGGGTCCCCGGTTCGACTCCTGACTCGGGTGCCCTCCTGTGTGGAGTTTGTATGTTCTCCCCCTGTTCTGGATCAGTTCACTCTTACATTACATTAAGTCTTCATTTAACCTAGTAGAGGCATTCCTGAAAAGTGCCACGTTAAGGGAAAGCACATTAAGCAAACATAATATCCCCATATATAATGTAACTATAAAGTTTTGCAAGATATAATACATGCACACAGTGATGTGAAGAGACCAATAACGGAGGGCATGCTGTCATGTCACGTGATCATTCCGCATTCCGACTACTGTGTCATACCGCTCAGCTGTGCAATTTTATAGTGGGCACATTCCACGTTATAATGGGCGCTTTCCTGCATTAGAACAGAAGCATTCCGGATTATAATGGGTGCGGTCCGCGTTATAACGGGAGCCTTCCACGTTATCATGGGCACGTTCCACGCTATAAAAGGCGTGTTCCACACTGTAATGGAGTTGTCCCATGTCATAACGGGCGCGTTCCGTGTTATAACGTGTGCGTTCTGCGTTATAGCAGCTACATCATGGGACCTCCTTTGCCAGTACCAAAATATACTCCCAAAGGAGGTCCCATGATGTAGCCATTCACCCCGAGCTCTCATTACTCTGAAAACGCTTGTCTTTGTGCTGTACGCCTTTTGGCGTCCCCTGGTCTAACACCGTTTTTGAGACGAGGCTCAAAAGAAAGGTGTTTCTGGTGTGGACCAATCAGTTTCAAAGACAATGCATATATTATCAGAGTATGTTTTTTGTTTGCATTCTGACCACAAGTATTGTGGTTAATGCAGACATTATTCCTTGTAAAAGGTTTCAGTTTGGTGTTTTAACATCTTAACACCTGTTTTCTTGCTAGAAAAAAGGAGAAAATATATTCTGATATTTTGGTACTGGCAAAGGAGGTCCCATGATATTCCACGTTATAATGCCTTGCTCTGTGAGAGCCACATTCAGTCACGACTCAGCTGTGGCTCAGTCTTTAAAACTCAGGCTCAGCTCTAGCTCAGCCATGGTTTGGCCCAGGCTTGAGCCGCTCAGCTGCTGTTAAAGATACATGAGTGGCTCAGCCGTGGCTTGGCTCAGCTCCTGGGAATCCTGAGTGTGGCTGGGGCCATGCTCAGAGTCGGTTCAATTCACACATTAGGGAATCACTACGTTCAGGCAGCACCCCAAACCCCCTTCTATCCCTTGCTTATTTGATCCTCTTCCCGATCCTTTCTGGAACCTTCCATGAGCGCACTACTGGAACTCACAATGCCATTACACTTGGGGAACTAATATTTATTCATTAATTCTGAATAGAATTTGTTTCTGGTCATTCCTTAAGCAAGTCTAAGTCATGATTCATTTGTGGATTTTCTCTGCACAGCTCCAAGCATGATAAATTTCAGAGAAAGGAGCTCCAGATGGCTCTGGAACTTCAGGGCGAGGGCAGTGATGAGGACTACAACGTCATCAAAGTCCTGAACCATTTTGACTTCAGAGGACACCACTGCATTGTCCTGGAGCTGTTGAAGTACGTACCATGTGTTCCCACCGCCCCCCCCCCCCCCATAGCGTGGTTAACTTCATTAGCTAAACTAAAACTTTTATTTAACAGGTAAAGCCCACTGCCCTATCAGTTATTTTTCACAAGCGGCCTGGCTACAAATGATAGCTAAAAAAAGTGGCTGATGTGGAAATGTATAGTAGCCAAATACTCTAAAAGCAAGTTTCTAAATGTGGAGGGACAAACCAGAGAACCCGGAGAAAAATCCACGTGACCAGGGGTAGAACATGCAAACTCAAAATATACATGCGTCACGGTCGGGATCAAAGCCCCGATCTCTTCCACACCAGGGGAGGGTGATAACGTCACACCACCGGGGCTAGATGTTACTTTTGGGATTCCTGTGCCACCCACGCATTGTGATACTGTGGAGCTGTCATGTGTCCCGGGTGCACGAGGCCACACCTCTTTTCTCAATCAGCCCCGCCCACTTTTATATAGCCACGCCTCCACTCGATCAGCGCAGTGGTAATGCTTGAGCCCCTCGGTGAAAATCCCTGAGTTCGATTCTCAACCCGGACGCCTTTCTCTGTGGAGTTTGTATCTCCTAATGGATAATTCCACCACCCGGAAACAGAGCCAATGAAAGCAAGTGGACAAATGTGCTAACTGATTTGGTTTATCAGCAAACCGATGACCTAAACCCACACTGAGCTATGAATCATATTAGTCGTGAATGTGCAAATAGAATATTAATATTGTCGTTATCAGAATCCACGCAGTATTGCAGGGTATGACACTGACGCTGGTTCGTTGTTGTCATTGTTGTTGCTGCTGCTGCCTCTTTCACAGGGAGAGCCTCTATGATGTGATTACGGAAGGGAGGCTCCGGAAATTGCACATGGGGATGGTGAAAACTTACACCAGGGGCATCCTCAAGTTCCTTTGCCACACCAAGGCCAGGAGCATCATCCATGCAGACATCAAGCCAGTGAGTGGACACAGCATTCAGCGCGACTTTGTTCCGGAGTTGTGTCATTATTGGGGACTCGGTCCATAGAGAAAACTTACCACGTTGGTCACAGGGTCGATGTTTTAGCTCTGTCCGTCTATCTGGAAGGAAGCAGGGTCACGTTACCTCTGGTGATGATCTGGTATGAATTCAACTGTCGTGTAGAGTCGTGTCGCTATTGCGGGACTCACCACAGATAAAACCAGCAATGTAGATCACAGCGTTGCCCCAAACTTTGGGAAACACAAACCGGAGCTGAAAAGAATGAATTTCAAAACGTGCCAAATACGCGTTTGAACTGACAGCTGCTCATTGTCAGCTTCCCAAGACAAACACGCGGTGGAAAGCGTCACGAAATCCGTGCGCCCTTGAGTGTGGTTTTTGGTCCGTAACTTGTTATCAGGCAGCTGTGAGCATCTATGATAAGTTGTCTATAGAGCTGCACCCTTTTACTTAGATGGTGCTTCAGAGAGCTTTAAATGTGATGAGCCTCGACTAACATCGCTCATCTTGACACATTTGAAAGGGGCACCCCCAGTGGCAGCTGTCAGAAAACAGCGAATGTTGCACTTGACTCAAGGTTGATGACGGTGCTACGCCTCACCTAGTTCCCTGTTTAGCTTGTACCGTGGTACGTAATTGATCCACTGCTGGCTGAATGCTATCGGCGTAACCTCCGAGTGTGAATTCCTTCTGCCTTTCTTCCTTTAGGAAAATGTTCTACTCAAGGATACCGTGACTGGCACCGTCAGGGTCACGGACTTCGGCACCAGCTTTTTTGTGAAAAGGCAACGTGAGTAACCTCACCTGGGTGTGAGTTTCTGCGTGTGGGTGTGAGTTTCTGCGTGTGGGTGTGTCTGTGTTCCAGTGTGTGTGTGTGTGTGCAAGTCTCTTAGTGTCTGTACATGTGACAGTGTGTGATAACGATGCTGTTCATGACACAGTGAGTATACACACACACGTACATATATATTTGTTGTTGTTGTGCAGCTCTGCATGTTGGTGGGACCCTGCCATACCTATCTCCGGAGGTATTGCTGGGCTACAGATTAACGTGTGCAGTGGACATGTGGGCACTGGGCTGCACAGTGGCGGAGTTGGCAACCGGCAGGGAATTATTCCATTCGGACAGCCGCGACGACCACCTCCCGTGCTGCATGGAGGTATTTCCAACTGGGCGTTCACCCGCTCGTGATTCCCCCCTCCTTTCTTGAAGTTGTAGGCTATGGGGGGGGGGGGAGCCAGGAGAGGGGGGGCGATTGGCTACTTGGTGATCTGGCGAATGGCAGCCATCGTATGTTTTATGTGTGTACACGTGTGTGTCTTGTACGTGTGGGGGGAGCAGTGGTGTAGCAATTAGCGTGCTCAGCTACAAACCCGGTAATGCGAGTTTGATTCCAATTCACGGCCAACATCAGTGATGATTATCTGAACCGGTACTGGGCATCCCCTAGTACAAATCAGCCTCAAATGAGTACCTGGTGCCGTGTGTACCTGCTTCAATATGGCCAACCATCCCCTCTCTGTGTGTGCCACAGTCCTGGCCCTCAACAGGTGCCGCTACTGTTGCTGCTGCTGTTTCTACTCACTACTAAAAGCACTTGCCCCTACAGTCTGCTGCGGCTACACGGGTGACTTTTGCCTTTATCTCAACCATGTGCAGATCCTCGGGTTGCCTCCAAGATGCATGATGGATGCAGCTCCTGACGGAATGCACTACTTTGGTGAGTTGAAGGGTGGGGCGAGCAACCAGCCGGATTCAGTGTTTGGGTGTGGCCTGGAGCTGTTGTAGTTCTTTTTGGGGGGGTGGCCATGGGGGGGGGGGGGCCTCTTTGTATTTTCAATTCCTTGAGTGAGTGGGTGGGTAAATGGGCGCGTGGGCAAGTGGGTAGGTGGGCAAAGTGGTGGTTGGTGACTGTGTGTCTCTCCTGCTGTGCATGTCTCCTGCAGATCGTTTGGGCATGATGTTCTCCCCAGTCAAGAGAAGGGTGCCAGGGAGCTTGTCACTTCACGGGGCACTCAAAAGCCACGACCCGGAGTTTGTTGACTTTGTCAGCTCCTGCCTGCGGTAAGAATCATCCCCCACCACCTCCCCCCTCCCCATGAGGATTTATCCCACCAAGGTGATCAACGAACGCCCTCCACCGATCACCAGGAAGATGTGGAGCTGAGTGAACCTGCCGATAACCAGTACCACCGGTGTTAAGATCGCCCTCTTTGGAGGTCCGTTAAAGATGATCCTCGGCAGTGCGAGGCTCAGGGCATTTTTAGAGTACTGCGTATTGAAGGATTGCCGCTGCTACCGCGACTACCGCTGATGCCGTGCGATCCTGGACCTCATGGGAGAAGGGAAGGAACGTCAATCCTCTCACCACGCCTCTCTCACCACGTGCGCTGCGTGTGACCCCGGTGCGTCTCTCAACAGATGGGATCCGGATTGTCGCATGACGCCAGCGCAGGCGCTGGGTCACAGCTGGCTCCGGACCGTGACCACCAGCACCACCAGCAACGCCACCGCCATCACCATTGCTGCTCCTGGCAGTGTACAGTGTTTTGGAGCTGCTGAGCGACGGTAAGCCATGAGCTGCTTGTCCAATGTTCAAGGCAGTCCATAGGGAGGTGTGGGGCCCGGGGCAAGTCACAATTAAATCGGAAGTATTACCAACAATACAGGGGTTGTTTCGGTTAGATCGCATAGATATACATGTGTTGTTAAACTCACCACCACCCAACACAGCCAATTAGTAAGGTGTATCATGTAAACAAAATGTGCCAATTAGTTACTAGATCAGCACACCAGTGTGTTGGAAAGTAAACCCACCACATTTACTATTCGAATACGACATTTTGCCGGGGATTGCAACCAGCCTCATAAGGTGACGGCCAGAATTGTGGAGAAATACTCCTGTTTCGGTCTTAAATAGTGATAAATGTGAATGTGATGTCATCATTTGTGAGCCAATCTGGTGCGAAAGCCTACGTGTTAAAAAGACATTTTACGTCTGACACCATAACATCGAAGCACAGGGCCGCCAAAAGCACGGTGCCTGGGGCGGTTTCCCCAGTACACCGTACCCGGGGGACGGCTCTGCTCCTGTTAATGTATTTACATTTATTACTACTACCCTTATTTAGCCAGCATGAGCCTCACTCAGTCTCAAGACTCTTTTTCAGTAGAGTCCTGCCAAGTTGTTTGCAGTACAGAACAAATTTGCTTTTGCTACTGCTGCTATGCGATCCCAATTGAGTGATTTGGAGGTTCAATTTCTAACACTGGCGAGGATGTCCATCCAACACTGGTTGCGTTGCGTGTGTCAGGGTTCAGTTACGTGGAGGAAAATGCCAAACCCAAAGGAATGAAAGTTACATTTTAATGTACAATTTTATTGAGGGACTGTGTGTTGTCTTGGTGGGGTCTGGGGCTGTTTTGTTGATGTTTTGCTGCCTTGCCCAAGTTTACATTTAGTGTTGAAAATCTGGCCGGATTTTATGTACTTTGTGCTTATGTGCTCAATTTTTTGTGACTTGCTTACATTTTTACACGTTGCACTCCTTTTGTTTGTTGTTGTAACTTGCTGACGCTGTGCCTCGACTGCATATCTGTAAAGGAAGAGCTTCATAGCTTATCGGATTCCTCTTCATCCAGTCTAAATAATGTATTCTGATTTTGGAAACCAATGCAGGACAAAACGAGGGGGGGGGGTAGAACACACTCCACATTCCACACGGAGAAGTGGCCCAAGTATGGGAATCAAACCCAGGTCCCTCTTTGACCGAGTTCCAGCCCTGCTGCCTGCAAACGAACACATGTACAGTTCAAACCCCACGTATACATTCAGTTATATACGGATGTATTTTTATAATTGGTTCCTGGGTGAGGACAAATAATGAGGCAGCCATATCTTTGCCATGTAGCCCTTCATCCAGTGTGATATCGCAAGACTAATGACGATTCTGTAACCAGACCCACGATGGGCATGGTATGCTGCATTATTGCAGCGTTATTAACCTGGTTAATATATCTCCGCACACAGTTAGTCCGTACGCGGATGATGGTGGGGGGGGGGGGGACTGCGATCTCTGCTGTAGCAGGAAGTTGGAACGGTGTCGTGCGCATCTCTTCACAGAGCGGAGCCGGCGCTGCCCCCATCCTCCGCGTTTGCCCTGGCCTCTAAATGTAAGCTGACGGTTGTGGTGGAAGAGGAGACCATGGTGGAGGAGCTGGTGGTGCAGGAGGAGACCCTGGTGGAGGAGCTGGTGGTACAGGAGGAGGAGACTCTGCTGGAGGAGCTGGTGGTGCAGGAGGAGACCTGGGTGGAGGAGCTGGTGGTGCAGGAGGAGACCCGGGTGGAGGAGCTGGTGGTGCAGGAGGAGACCCGGGTGGAGGAGCTGGTGGTGCAGGAGGAGACCTGGGTGGAGGAGCTGGTGGTGCAGGAGGAGGAGACCCGGGTAGAGGAGCTGGTGGTGCAGGAGGAGGAAACCCGGGTGGAGGAGCTGGTGGTGCAGGACGAAGAGGAGATGGGGGGGGAGACAGAGGAGGTGGAGACGAAGAAGGAGCAGATGGTGGTGCAGGAGATGGTGGTGGAGGAGGAGATGACAAGGAAAGAGGATCAGGCGATGGTGATGCAGGAGGAGAAGAGGAAGCGAGGGGGCCTGGCCCGCATAGGGAGAACCATCCGTGCACTCCTCCGACGCGCGCTGCTGTGTGGTGGCCGGTCCACCACACAGTAGAGGTGGTGGTCATGGATAGTTGTGAACCACGACCACTATCCTCACACCCACCACGCACACTCCACACATACACCCCCCTGTGATACCCACCACCCACCACACACACCCTGCACCCACCTACCCCGTGATACCCACCACACACTACACAAAGAGCTAGTGGTTTAGAGGGTTAGGGGTTTATAAAGTTATGGGTTTAGAGGTTTTGGGGTATTTTGGGGATACGGGGTTTATATGTTTAGGTATTTTGAGGGTTATAGGGTTTAGGGGTTGAGAGTGTTAGGGGTTTAGGGGATTCTAGAGTTAGGGGTTTAGAGGGTTAGGGTTTTAAGGGTAAAGGGGTTTAAAGGGCTAGGTGTTTAGAGGATTAGGCTATTAGGGGTATAGGGGTTTAAAGAGTTAGGGGTTTAGGGGTTCAGAGGGTTATGGTTTTAAGGGTAGAGGGGTTAAGAGGGTTAGGGATTTAGAGGGTTTTGGGTTTAAAGATTTTGTGTTTAAGGGTTTAGGTTAGGGGTTCAGTGGGTTAGAGGTTTGGGGGTTTATGGGTTAGGATTTTAGAGGGTGATGGGTTTAGACTGTTATGGTTTTAAGGGTAAAGGGGTTTTGAGGGTTGAGTTCTAGAGGGTTACAGTTTAGAAGGTTGTGGTTTTAGAGGGTTCTCGATTTAGAGAATTAGGGGTTTATGGGGTTTGATTGTTAAAGGGTTAGTGGGTTAGAGGGTTAGGAGTTTATAAGGTTATGGACTTAGGGGTTTAGAGGTTTTGGGGCTTTTAGGGGGTAAGCAGTTTAGAGGTTTGGGTGGTTTTAAGGGTTATGATGTTTAGGGGTTGAGCATATTAGGGGTTTTGAGGGTTAGGGTTTTAGTGGGTTAAGGGTGTAGAGGGTTAGGGGATTAGAGGGTGAGGGGTTTAGAGGGTTGGGGTTTTCGGGGTATTTGGGTTATGATTTCAAAGGGTGAGGAGTTTAGACGGATAGGGTTTTAAGGGTGAAGGGGTTGAGGTTTTTATTTAGTAGAGTTTAGAAGGTTATGGGTTTAGAGGGTTAAGGGTTTAGAGTTACTGTCGGTGTTTAGAGGTTTAGGGGGTTTATGGGTTTTGATTGCTCGGTGTTGTGGTTTACAAGGTTACGAGTTTTAGAAGGTTTTGGGTTTAGAGGTTTCAGTGTTTCGGGGATTAGAGGTTTATAAGGTGAGGGGTTTACAGGGTTATGGTTTTACAGGTTTAGGGGTCTAGACAGTTTGGGGTTTAAGGGTTTAGAACAGGGGTGGGCAAATTTTTTGACTCGCGGGCCACAATGGGTTCTAAAATTTGACAGAGGGGCCGGGCCAGGAACAGATGGATGGAGTGTTTGTGTGAACTAATATAAATGTCGTGTAAAAATAATAACATGAAAGGATTTGGCCTTTAACAGGTAGCAAAGCATTTATTTGCAAGGCAATTTAACAAATTGCATGAACAATACAAAAACATGTAACTCCCGGTCAAAGTGCGCCATCTAATGGGGAAATGGGGGCATTACAGGAGAAAGGTAAAATTTAATTTAATAATAATAATTGTACAAGTTCGGCGGGCCGGATTAAAAATCCCAACGGGGCCGTATACGGCCCGGGGGCCGTACTTTGCCCATGTCTGGTTTAGAAGGTTAAGGGTTTAGACAGTTAAGAGTTTTTGGGGTTTATGGGTTAGGGTTCTAAAGGGTGAGGTGTTTAGACGGTTGGAGTCTTCAGGGTAAAGTCCTTTATAGGATTTGGTGTTTAGAGGGTTAGAGTTTAGAACGTTTTGAGTTTAGAGGGTTTAGAGGTTTATGGGTTTCGATTGTTAGAGGTTGAATGGTTTAGATGGTTAGGAGTTGAGGAGGTTATAAGGGTATGTGTTTAGGGGTTTAGAGGTATAGGGGTTTCAAGGGTTAGGGATTTAGAGTGTTAGGGGTTTAGTGGTTAGAGAGTTTAGAGGGTTTAACACCTAGACTTTCACAACTAATATTGGGTTAGTCTCCAACACTAAATGGCACTTTTTGTTGATGTGACAAATTTTCCTAATTGGCTGTGTCGGGTGGTGGCTGGTTTAACGACACATTTATATTTACACAATCTAACCCCAAAAAAACATTTATGGGTTTAGAGAGTTAGGGGTTTGGTGGGTTATGTGTTTAGAGGGTTAGCATTTTAGGGGTATGGGTGTTTTAAGGGTTAGGCATCTAGAGGGTTAGTTCTTTAGAGGGTTGGGGTTTAAATGTGTTGGGATTAGATTAGGGATTTAGGGTTTTAGAACGTTAGGGTTTTGAGGGTTAGGGTTTTAGAAGTTGAGGATTTAGAAGGTTATGAGTTCAGAGGGTTAGGGGTCTAGAGGGTTAGTTCATTAGAGGGTTGTGGTTTAGATTGGTTGGTATTTAGAATTTTAGGGATTTAGGGTTTTAGAAGGATAGAGTTTCAAGGTTAAGAGGGTTAGGGATTCAGAGGGTTGAGGGTTTGGTTTTTAATGGCTTCGAAGGTTAGGGTTAAAAGACTAAGGGGTTTGGAGAGTGAGGGGTTTTTGGTGGGTTAGGGTTTTAAGGGTAAAGGGTTTGAGAGGGTTAGCGGTTTAGATGGTTATGGGTTTAAATGGTTAGGGATTTAGATAGTTACGGGGTTTAGAGGTTTAGAGGATTTTATTTGTTCGAGGTTTAGTGGTTAAGGTCTCTGTGCGAGTCCAACAGGTTTATTTTAGTCTATGGTAAGATAAAAACAGTTCAGTTTAATTTGTATATATTTAAACAATTTGTTTACCTTTCCTGTCGTGTTTTTGTATTGTATTTTTGTTATGTTCTGACCCGCCCGATTGGACGTCTGTGAAAACAGATCGTCATAGCTCATCAGATTCATCCAGTATAAATAAATATTCAGATTAAAATTCTATTGACCTCTGTGCGAATCTATGGATTTCTGTGTGAGTTTTTGGGTCTCTTGAGTGTATGGATCTCTGTGTGAGGCTATTGGTCTCTGTGCATGTCAAAAGGACTCTGAGTGAGTCTATGGGGTTGCCGTGTGAGTCTGAGTGTCTGTAGGAATGCATGGGTCTCTGTTGGAGTCTATGGGTTTCTGGGTATGGTTGTTTGTGCGAGTTTTACATGCATAAATGGAACTTAAAAAGGCCATTGAGGGTTGCAGAATCCAAATTGAATATTAAGTTCCCCGCAGTGCAAGCCAGCTCGCTAGTCGTGTCATCAAACAGCCCCTGTAATTCTTTATAATAATAAAAGGCTTACTCCAAGAAATCCACACAGTAAGGTCCTGAATTGGGGTTTTATTTTATAATCTTTGGTTTTATTCGGTTAAGTCACGAAGGTAAAAAATAAATTAAAATTAAATTAAAGAAAAAATTAAAACACGACGTTTCGAAGGCAACACAGGCTTCCGTCTTCAGGTGGAAACAGTCACAGCAAAAAATCGCTGCACCAAGTGGCGAGGCTCTGGGAACCTCTGGCTTATATACAGGTTAAGGGAGGGGGGGGGGGAGCCATGTAGGGGGACCTTTGTGGGGTGCGGGGCTGAGTTAATCCGTCTTTTGTTGTGTAGAGGGTGCGGGGGATGGGTCACTGTGTGTGTGCAATAGAAACGGAAAAAAATAGAAAAATTAAAGATCGGCAAGAATGTGCTGTAAGGGGGAAGTAGAAAAAAGGGAAAGAGAAAGTTCGGAAGGAATATGCTTGGTATACCACTACTTGAAATTGCTGTTAGAAATTAGTTGACGTTTGGTATGATTTAAAACGTCCTTCCAGTGGTTGCTTAATTTGAAACTATCCTCTCGGTTGAAGGTATGCCTGTATTTGTATATCTGAATGGCTTGGTGAACACATCTCTGGTGATAACCTATAGGTTTACAGAGAACCTTGGTATCGGAGAAGACAATCTCATGATCACCCATAGCGTTGTGACAATGATCAGCCACAGCAGAAGAATTCGTCCTGCCGTGTTTCAAATCTCATTTGTGCTCGTGAATTCGGTCAGAGACATGTCGCTTTGTCTCCCCGATATAGCAATCACCACAGGTACAACTCAATTTGTAAACCCCGGGGTACTGTAAGTCAGGAATGACATCCTTCACGGATGGGATAAGATCACGAATTTTGTGTACTGTATTGAACCGGACCTGGATCTTGTGTTTGTTTAGAATTTTGGAAATCTTTTTAGTAACGCCTGCTATATATGGTAGTGTGATGGTTTTGACCAGAGTATCAAGTGGTTGTTTCTGTATGGAGGGAGAAACAGCTTGGCGGATGGTACGGTCAGAATATCCATTCCTTTTGAGGGCCAGGTGCACATGTTTTAATTCACTGGTCAGGTGGTGTTGGTCCGAAATGCAATGAATCCAATGGTATACAGTTTTGATGAGATAATTCTTTTGGGCTGGGTGGTGGTGGGAATCAGGCTTCAAGTAGGAATCTGTGTGGGTGGGTTTCCTGTAGACAGAATGCCCCAATGAGCCATCAGGTCTCCTCTGAAACAGAACATCTAAGAATGGTAGCTTGCCATCTTTCTCCACTTCCATGGTGAATTTGATGGCGGGATTGTCTGGAATTGATGCGGTGTAGGAAAAGGTTCAAAGCTGGGAGGCTATGTGGTCAAATGACGAAAGTGTCATCCACATATCTCTTCCCCTGGGAAGGTCTGAGGGTGGAAGTCTGGATGGCGTCTGATTCAAATTTCTCCATGAAAATATTGGCTATCACTGGTGACAAGGGGGAACCCATGGGGGTACCCTCATTTTGTTTGTAGAAGGAGCCATTCCAAGTAAAGTAGGTATTGTTGAGGCAGTGCCTAACCAGTGCAGGTGTATCGGCGTCTAGTCCATGTTGGACCAAATTTTCAATTATTTCAATGGTATCAGGTACTGGGACCTTGGTGAACAAAGAGACCACATCGAAGCTGACAAGGATATCGTCAGGGGACAGTACAACGTTTTTGACCATAGAGACAAATTGGGCTGAGTTAACTACTGCTGAGGCGGTCTTGCCAGTGAAAGTCAGCAAGGAATATGACAGAAAACGGGCTAGTCTATAGGTAGGGGAGTTGATTGTGGATACGATGGGTCGTAGTGGGGTGCCTTCTTTATGGATCTTGAGAAGACCATAGAATCTAGGGAGTCTTGCAGCAGAAGGTTTTAGGGAGGGACGTTTAGTTGGATCGATTAGGGAGGTCGAACTTGTGATGATCTTGGTTTTTATCGCTAGGCTATTGGTAGGGTCATTTTTAATTTTTGAGTAACTTCCATCGTTGAGCAGATTCTGGATTTTGTTGTTGTATGAATCTTTATCCATAATTACAGTACCGTTGCCTTTATCGGCTGAGAAGATGACTATATCACTTCTGTTTTTTAAATTCGCGAGTTCAGAGCGTTCATTTTTGCTGATGTTACTAATGGGTTTCTTAGCATTCTTAAGAATAGTGGCTATTTCAGCTCTCGCAACGTCTGCTTGGATGTGTGCCACGCCTTTGAGGGCTACATCGACCTGAGAGATGATATCATCTACTGGTATGTGTTTTGGGGTGACAGCAAAATTCAGTCCCCTAGCCAGTACTGTTTTCAGATTGTCCGAAATCGGCGTGCTACTCTGATTAATGACGATTTTGTTGACGTCGAGTTTTGTTATACGTGGAACTGGGTTCTTCTTTAATAGCTGGTTGAATTTAGAAATCAGGTTAGCTTCACATTTGATTGACAGTGAATCAGCAGAAGAAGCAGTCATGTTGTCTATGTGATTCCAATCCGCACCAACCGGCATGTGCACCCACATGTATACCACCTCTACACCGTTCATCATGCTAGGTCAGCCAATCAAATGCTAATTTTTATGCTAATTCCTTTGTCAAGGCACCTTGTTTCCTCGCACACAGCTTAACGGTCACGGTCTGAGCGTGGCTGTGTTTCACTCCAGCGCTGTCCTCGAGACAGCCTGGTTCCTTCACCTGATGAAGGCCGCTTGTGTTGTGGCCGAAACGTCGTGATTTTTGTTGTTTTATTATTTACCTACGTGACTTTACCGAATAGAACCAAAGAGTATGGATCCTTGCAGTCACGAAAGCTTTAAATCTAGAATTGATCACCTCTACGGGGAGGGCTTTCACCTATCTGTTAGAGCTTTTAACAGACAACGGGACAAGAAGTCACAGCTCATCGAGACGCTGACCTTCCTCAAAAGATGCCGCGATCACAAGGTAATACCCATCGCTTTCACACTCATTTCTTCTGCTGTATCTTCTCCGAATTCTAAACAGATTCTGTTTAAGGCCAGCCTATCTTAAATCTCAGAGAGGATAAGGCTACTCCGATTTGAACTCGATACTTTAGACAGGACTCTCCTACAAGCTCATTTAATGTTAACACAAAAAATGTCACCTTCTGATTGGAATCACATAAACAACATGACTGCTTCTTCTGCTGATTCACTGTCAGTCAAATGTAAAGCTAACCTAATTTCTTTCTGATTGGGAGGGGGTCAAATATATAACATTTTTGACGTGCTTTTTTTCTGGATGTTGTTGTTGTTATTCTGTCTCTCACTGTTCAAATAAACCTACCATTAAAATTATAGACTGATAATTTCTTTGTCAGTGGGCAAACGTACAAAATCAGCAGGGGATCAAATACTTTTTTCCCTCACTGTATATATAAATAAATAGTGCATATTTAGTGTATTATTGAGTGCATGTTTACGTGCTCTAACCCAAAAATCTCGATTATGGACTCAAAAAACGGCTGGGAGACTTCTCACTCAGACCCGTAGCAAGACGATATCGCCCCAATATTCAAATTGTTCAAATATCCCCCGAACGAGTCCAGGATCAATTTAAAGATCATACTCGGCATTCTGAAGGTCCTCCGTGGTCTGACAATGATCACGTTGCCATGTTTACGCTTCTTACAAATATTTTTGCCCCGTTGAATCGATCACCAAACCCAAGTGACGGTAATGTTACGGTAAAAAAAATCTCAGTGGGTGACCTCTGGGCAGAGCATGACCTTGCAAACAGACGACCAATCGAGTGAAATAAACATGGGAAACGCACCTCGATGAACAGGCTGACTTCCCTGTGTGTTTGGACAAACTCATTCATCACAGGCAAAACGAACATGTCCCGAATGCCGACGTCCTTCAGGAACTGCATCTGGAGGTGTTGGCACACCAATTGCATCACCTAGCAAAAGAGGAAAACAGCAGGAACGACGTGAATACATCATCGCCATGCAGCAGTCTACGCCCGTCAATTTCTCACAGCGGTAGTAAGGTCCTTAGGTGTCTGGGAGCACAAGGCAGGTGCAGGTGGGTGAGTCATAATTTCCATCCCTGACGCCAAAACTTATTTCAGGCTGTGCAAGAGATAATGACATGGGTTAATTGTCACACAAGCCAATTAGAAAGCTGCCATGCTGTTAATGGTTAGTAAACTGAACTCACAGACCAGAGGTCGCTAAATGGGCACACCAGTTAGCTGATCGGCAAGTCACGTGTGATGCAGCAAAGTGTGGCTTTCAGCCGGCTCTTCCAACACATCTGGTCAACGTGGAAAAGTAGAATATGGGACCTTCCTGGTGTGGACTAATCAGTTTCAAAGACAATGCATATATTATCAGAGCATGTTTGCATGTTCACCACAAGTACGTGTGGTTAATGCAGACAGGATTCCTTGAATGAGGATTCTGTTTGGTGTTTTAACATCTTGACACCTGTTGTATTGCCAGAAAGGGTAAAACCTATTGTTATATGGAAAAGTAGACCAAATACTCGTAAAGAATTCGCTCTCATGAAAGTCTTTTCACCAGCGGTGGTGTGACCAAGCAATTGCAGAGCTGCACTTTTATATAAGTCAGGTCAGAGCCAGATACACATTGGAGGATAAACATCCCACGGTGGCTGGGCAATTGTTGTGCAATAATGTCAGGTCAAACTTACTTAGGATATTTACAGGTGCGTTTTATTCATGCCGTATATATTAATGCACACATTGTGTAGTGGTATTATTATTAAACTCACCTTTAATGACGATGACCATAAACATGATTAAGAGTGTGACTATTAATGAATGTGCGACTGTACGATGTGGACGTAGCGGAGGGGCCCCCCACGGTGAGCGGTGACGCAACGCGCGCAGTGGCCCGCGTCACGTGGTTGGCACCTCACGTGCACAGAGCGAGGCAGGCAGAGCCAGAGGGGGGCGGCGTTGCCTAGGCGACGTTGGCGTCCTCGCGGTCTACTCCACGGTCAAGCTGCGTGTCACTTGGTGACCCCCCCACCGCCTCTTACTGGACACCTGTGAGTGAGAGCTTGATAGCGCTTCGGATTTTGATTCCGAGTACAGTGTGCACAGCACCTGTACGGCGAGTCCTCGTTTAACGCAGTAGATGCGTTCCTGAAAAGTGCCGCGCTAAGCGAAAACTATTTCCCCCGTAATGAATGTCCAAGCGCAGTCAGAATTGGGTTACAAACAATTTGAGGGGACGCCGCCGCGTTACCGTCTCGTCTCGCTCAACCGCGCAGCTCAAAAAAGTAGTTTGGCGGCGACCGCTCACAAGTCGCCTTATGGCGGTGCGCGTTCCCTAAATGAAGGCAACCGCGTTATAGCGTGAACACGCGGGACAGACCCAGTTGTCGTGTGCGGGTCAACTCCCTGAGATAAACTTGCTGCCGACTTCATGCGTTGTATACGCCCAGTGCTCAGCCAATTGTTGTGAGCGTCGCTCCTCTGCCCTCTGTTGTTAATGGAGGGAGACTGCACCCAACTGCCAAGTATCATCCTTCGCGAGCCTCTTCAAAACGCTCATCTTGACACCGCTGGAAGCAGTCATCGGCCTTGACCTCACCCCACAACAGTGCAAGTTTAACCGCTCAACATTAAAACACAACGATGGGTCGCTTGCACCAATCGCACAACATCACAGCGTTGACTCTCAGCTGTTGCTTGTGTAGAGGGGTCAGATTGTCCAGACATTCGGTTGATACTAATAGGGTTTATTTGCCAGTATTGTAGATTATTTGAATTACATTTGTTTGGGCGTCAGGGTGGTGCAGTGGTCACGCCCGTGCATGGCATCTTCTGAAGGACTGCCTGGCTTCGCTTTCCTAATTCTGGTCCCTTTCTCTGCATGGGTTTACTCCCATAGCAAAACAACAACAACAACAAAACATACACTGTAACTGGTACTAGCCAAACATCTGGGATTGTTTTTGTTATGCTGCATTGCCCAAAATGGCATTTGGTGATAAAAAAAATTGGCTGGAATTGATGCACTAAAGCAATTTGAACTCTTATATATTTTTTATTTCCTGACTTGCTTAGCGATCATATTCTTGGTAAAGTCACGTAAATAAAGTCACGTAAATAGAAAACAAGAAATAAAATTCAAATTAAATAAAAATAAATAAATAACAAATAAAAAAATAAATTGAAAATAATAAAAGCAAAAAACCCAGGACGTTTCAATCGCAACACAAGCGGTCTTTATTTTATTGTTTGTTGTTTACGTGACTTTACCGAAAGAACCAAGAATATGAATTCCCGCAGTCACGAAAGTTAAGTCAAAATTTGCTTCGCGTTCCTTTACTTTGCCCTCCTATCTGTTTGTATTGTTGTTTGTTGTTGTAATTTTCTGACTCGCCCCGACTGGATAGCTCCTCAGATTCGTCCAGCCTAATTAAAGATTCTGATTCGGACATTAACTGACCCAGTTTTCGCGTGGAGTTCACGGCCAGGATGTGGAACAAAGGGACCCCCGGTCACACTCACGTGGAATGCCTAGGGCATTGCACAGCATGTAAATGGACTAGTTTTGTGAGATTGAGTGGTGGCTTAGCGAAGGCCTTTATTCAACAATGTATATTATGGCCGATAAGAATTTTTATAGTCATACACCATAGCCCACGATTTCCTGCACCGTTCATTCACTTGAGGAGACTGCGCATGGTGGAGATGGATGACCCTCGGTATCCTGTCTCAAAGTGATTCCAGTGGTTCAGGTAGTGGAAGAGTTGCTAGAGCTTCTGGTTCTTGCCGAAGCCTTGTGACTTTGGGATGAGAGCGTGGTAGGATGAGTGAAGCGTGGAGCTAAAGCTCCTGGAACATCCTGTACCCAAACAACACCAAACATTCAAAATCTTACAATGCTGCTGTTCCAGCACGAACAACATAACAATGAACAACATTTTCACAAATTCAACGTAATGCAGGAAATTGAGTGGCTCGAGGTTAATTTCAATGTCAGAGCACCGAGCCAATGCCATTGAGGTCCTCCGTTCAAAATTCAGTGAGCCATCTATCAACAAACGTTCCTGCGAATTGAGGGCAGGAATGCTGTGGTCTCAACTTGGTCAGAACGCTTCTGGCAATTGCTTGATGATGCTGGTTGTAATCACCAGCGAAAGGTCGTACTCGTTTGAAAATGTTCTGCGTTTCCTCTCTAACACACCAGAGTGCCGAAGCAATAACATAAATGGCACGTTCTGTTCATGTCAGAAACATTACTAATGGGCTGTGTTGGGTGGATGTGGGTGTACGACGCATTTACACTGACACGATCTAAGCCAAAAAAAACTTTATCATGAATAATATTGGTCGCGAAAGCCTGCGTGTGAAACACCACTTTACCTTTAAAGTCACCTCGAAAACCCACTGCGATCAAATGGGTTTCCCATATGGCTGTGCACATGATGAGCTACACTGCTGCATGTATTAACTCTTTCCTGCTCCGAGATGACTGCAAGTTGCGGGGTGCATCCCGTTCACCGCTGAATCTCGTGTACGTCATCGGAACGTAATAGGAAGTAAATATTAAATAACTTTATCGGTACCGAGGATCCCACAAGGCCGTGCGTGAAGGTGTGTAGCACAGTTTGGTACCAGCTATAATAGAGTGCTGTCCTGTCGCTACGGTGCTCTGCGGCGAGTACAATGTCTTTAAAAACAACGGCGCTATGCCTCTCTAAATAAAATTACCGCTGAACCGCTTGCGGGTTCCGAGATTCGGTGGTGAACGAGACCCATCCTGAAATGAGCAGTCGTCTCGGAACAGGAAAGGGTTAAGGGCGAGAGTGAAACAGCTTACGAACTTGAAGCCGAGACCAGAGCTCGCGGGTTTCCCGTTCACCGTAGTCCTTCTCTATCATGTCCAGCTGAAGCTGCAGTCGCTGCCGTGAGAAGAACGTCACCCGGTCCTCCTGCCACTCATTCAGCTGGTGGCATAAATATAGTTTTATTACGGACATTTAGAAACATAAGCAAATAATACCTACTTCATTTGGCCAATCCTTGACCTAAAACAGTGATATTCACTCATTTTCGGATGGGGGCCACTTTCGCGAATAAGACATTATCAGTGAAAGAGCCATCTCACATTTGAAACCATTGGGGGGTTTGACAGCATGATGGGGTGCTTTCACTTGTGTGTATTGTCGGGGACTGCACGTCAGGGGTCGCAGTAAAAAGGACACCAGGGACTGCCACCGGCCCGCGGGCCTTGCAATGAAGAACACAGTCACCCAGAAACGTTGAATTTTATGTACAAATGGCTGGGTAATTCTTAAGACATAATTCGACACTCATGTTATGTACCGATTATCATGCTGTAGTCTTTGAACATCTCATTTTAGCCACCAATTGATATCCTCATAAAAAAATTACAACAGCATTGATCCTAACGATAGGTTCTGCGCTTAATTCCCGCAACTCCGCTTAGCACGGTTGGCTATGTACGGTGGAAAGGAAGTTCAACATACATTCATACAAGTCTGTCAAACCCGGCTGAGTGTAATTGGTAATTAGCGAAAACATAACTGATTATGTGAACACTGGTTATGCAAGATCGATCTCTCAGGGAACTTGAGTGACATGTGGTGATGTCAGTTGTAACTGTGTGCCCTGTTATCAATGGTACAACTGTGTGCAATAGAAGAAAATATATGCATTTTTTAATCAAATATATTGTTTTATAAATTTGTGTACTTATGCAAGATAAAATGTAAGTCAATCTAGTTCTTCTTAAAATGTAACCTTAAACCAATGTTACCATCATCAGTGGTTAATAGACTATTACACAAAGGACTCTCATATTTCTTCGATGTAATACTAATTAGACTGACATCTGAACAACAGCTGATTTCACCGCTCCATGATAAAACTAATTTAATCAAGTAAACATTATTGCCGTTCCTATAAAACTTTGGTCACCCAGGCTGTCCTTCAACAAAAGGGTATATTAAATCTATAATATAGTTTTTTCTGGGTTAGATCGCATAAAAATAAATGAGCCGTTAAACCTACCACCACCTAACAGCCAATTAGTAAGGTTGTCACGTAAACGGAACATGCCAATCCGCTACTAGTACAGCAAACCGAAGTGTTGGAGAGAAAATCCACAACATTTACAATCTGAGCATGACGTTTCGCCAGTAATTACAACTATCATCATTAGGTGGACAGCCAAATTCGTAGAGAAATCCTCTTGTTTCATTCCTTGGAGGGATAGATGTGATGACGTCACTTGTGAGCCCTTCACGAATTGGAATGTTCTGTTTATGTGACAAACCTTACGAATTGGCTGTGTCGGTGGTGGCGGGTTTAACGACAAATTTATATTTCAACGATCTAACCCAAAAAAACGATATTATGGATGATATTGGCCGCGAAAGCCTACGTGTTAAACGGGTATATTAAAATTTAAATGGGCTACAACCAGTTTCATGACTTTAAAGCGGAGATCACATGTGGGATGTAACCACAGCATATAGCCGTATGAAACCCACATACTCTACATCCTCCTGCCCAGGGTCCATACCTGTTGGGAGAAATTCAAGACTGAAATTTGTATCAAAATCTGTAAAGCACATGAGAACCTTAATTTAGCAGTCTCAAACTGACTGGGACCCCTGTCGTGACGGAGCAGCTGAACATTGCACAAAATCATCAACGCATATACAGATATATACCAAGGGTGACCAACTTTCCTGACCCTACCAGCAGCATACCATAATCTTCAGATGGCCGCGGGAGCCACAAGAGATAAAGATTAGCCATACAGAAGTTGACTCGTGTCGACTGGCTGTGGAATTTTGAGTTTAGAAATCTGAGTGCCCTGTGTTGTATATGCCCCCCTTTCCATCTTAATATTAACAAGTATTTTTTCAATACATATAGATACATATTTCTATTGTTTCTTCTAATTTTAATAATGAATAAAAACACCAAACCAGGCCTCAGCATGGCATGTGGAGGTCATATTTACCTTGACCCACTAACACGATTTTGACGTTCAGAGCCCTCCCAGGGTCAGAGGGAGCAGATAGAGAGCAGAGCGCAGCGGATTGCAAAGGGGCTGACGTAAACACAAAGCCAGGGTCACTGGGAGGTTGCGTTAGCCTAGATCTAGTTAAGTCAAAAAAGCTAATTGGTTCTGCATTACTATTAAAGTAACTTAAAGTCGGAATTTAACGACAGGGTTGGCTAAAGTTATTGATCTTCACACCCACTTCAATTGAACCCTGCCACAAGCTACGTCAATGTAACCATCACCCGTCTATTAATTTAATATGAAATGTATTTACATATTTTAATAATTTCTATACGACTTGACCCGAAGCCTAACAATAAGGTTTTCCTAAGTCAACATGAATGCTCAAATCCACCCATACACAAATAATAAGCAGGGTTAAAGTAAGAGTAGAGAGGAAAAGAAATGCAAGCGCACAGCAAAACTGCAACGTAAGCAAAGGGTGATGTTAAACCCAGGGTCGGAGAGAAAGGGAAATCCCGGCCGTCTTTGTATCCCTGCAGCGCGGGGTAGGAGTGTGTATACGCTTGGGGAAACACGAGTCAAACACCACAACGGGAAGCTGACCCAGACCTTGGATTAATACAGAATCATAACTGTGGAACTCTGATGAAATGAAATGTTAACTTAAAACTTTTTAACCATTTCTTTGTGCGTCGGTGAAAGTCGGAGGGAATATCGCCCCTCCCTCCAGGTTGTGCATCCAGACAGAGAGGCGCCTTCGAGACAATTTATAACATTTGATTGTTTTACTTGTGGGTTTTATGGTAGGAGTATGACAACGGAATATACCGTGGGTGATGCACAAGGACACACACTGACACACGTACGGACACACACGGACACAGATACATACGGACAAATCCTGACACAGCAAAAATCGAAAGAAACCCCGCCTTATGGGCAGGATCCGAGTGAAGGGATTTTTGGGCATAAAAAGAGGGTCCTGAGCATTGAAACTCGGAAGAGTTCGACTGGGGGGGGGGGTCGGCTCACCAGAGTTCGACCGGGGGGTCGACTCTCGGGAGACAGTTCGACTCGGAGGAGTTCAACTCGAGGGAGTTCGACCAGGGGGGGTCGACTCACCAGAGTTCGACCAGTGGGTCGACTCTCGGGAGACAGTTCGACTCGGAGGAGCAACTCGGGGAGTTCGACCAGGGGGGTCGGAACTCGGGGAGTTCGACTCGGAGGAGGTCGGAACGCGGGGAGTTCGACCAGTGGGCCGGCTCAGGAGCAGTTCCAATCGGGAACGAGAGCAACAGGTCGCCAGCCGGCGAGCTGCAGAGCAGGGGGCGGCGAGCAGAAGCCAAAGTGGCCCCGTCGCTACCCACTGACGTTGGCAAGACTCGCAGGGTAGTGAGGCGTCACCTAGTGTGATTTCCAAGAGCTGAAAGACAGAGTATTGCTGAAAGATTATTCTACATTGAGTCCAGCTGCAGAGCGACCGACGCACCAAGCAAGAGCTTCTGCAAACCAGAGCAAGAGCACGTGCGACTTGAGTCATCCAGCAGTGGAGAAAAACCTGCTTTCAGCAAACCAGCAACGAGCACGTTCGAGTTCTCCACCCAGAGAGAGTGAGCGTGCCAATGCAGCTCATCCAACAGCGGAGAGAAACTGCTGTCAGCGAACCAGCACGAGCGTGATCGCGCAGCTCATCCAGCAGTGGAGAGAGGTGTCCACTGAGCAGAACTGAGAGCGATCAAGCAACTCTCCCCCGTGGACAGAGGCTGGCTGCTGCGTGGAGGAGGGCGGCGATACGTATGATGCACTCCCACACACCTCACCGCTCTAAAGGGAGCGAGGCTACTTCTCCTACAAGCGATGCCAACTTCAGCGTATGGCAACGCAAAGAATTAATTCCAAACACTGACTATTCAAAACAATTCATATCACTCAAACATACACAGGTCCTTAACCAGAAGCGAACACTCAAGTCCGTGAACCATCTGGCTGTGGAAGCATCGTTCGTGTGATAACAGTCCGTCATTTATAAGTATATTCATAATTTCCCTCTTTAATATTTTGTTTTGGACTGTACTTCTAATCGCATAAGTTACCAACCGATCCATCAATACGAATTAACCCTTGGCACCTTCGCCACGGAGCTACGCTCCCGGGGAGGAATCGTGCTAAACCGATTTTCTGATCATACAATCTTGTTCACGAATTAATTAATTAATCTCCCGTGAGATAACACGTTCCGCCGCATACCCTCGCACTAAGCCATTTCGGTAATCTTATAGTCTGTCCGGTGGATCTGTTGTTACATTTATGCCTTTGGAAATAATAACTGTTTGATTGTCGTTTTATATGAATACCGTTGCATGTTAATCAATCGCCTGTGATAATGTGCTGACCATTTTAAGCATAATGATCGTTTATATTATAATGTATAAGCTTTTGTGTAGCATAGCATTTGCATGTCCTGACTCTCTCTCACTAACAGCAATCGCTTTATGCGGGATCCATGTGTTATCAAAGTGAAATCGTACAGTCGTTGATGATACTGTCTTGATACCGTGTGGATACCGTGTTGAAGTTCCGAGATTGAGAGTCACATACATATTATAGTTAAGGTTTAATTAGAAATACATTGATTAATACAGAAGTGGTCGTGTGATTCTTTCCTGAAATTTTTGCATAAAATCTGTATCCTGCGACGAGATATGTACTCGGGAACCTAAACTATAAACACACCAATCCACACTCATTAAACTAAAGTGAACGATATGAACATGGGAACCTAAAATATAAACACACCAATCCACACTCATTAAACGTTAATTAAAGCGAATGATATGAACTTGGGACCTAAATATGAACACTCGGGGAGTGTTAAAGCGAGAATCATTGTATTATGCTGATCAATAATACGAAGTTAGACAACGAGGCCGAATTGACACTAGCGTAACTGCACAGGATTGCGTTATCCTGATTGATAACCCCACCTCGTCATCGAGGCGGGGCCTGATTATCATAAAGGCTATCATTAACACAACCACACCCACTCGTATAAATTAATACGATTACCTCTCTAATTAGCATAGTTACACGCATAATTACACGAATTAGCATAATTTCGGATTAATTATGAAAATTTCGAATTTCATTAAATTTTAATTATTTTTCATCAATTTTCACACACCCACATATACAACACTGCTCGACACAATTTATGATTATTTCTTTCATTTCTATAATATTGTAAATGTTACAATAGTTTTTTCATAAGATGACATTTAAAAAAGTATTATTTTACATTTTCACCACAAAGTAGGCTCAAATATTCATAATATTGTGGTAATTGGATGGTCTGCTATCTAACTGAGACAATTAGATTCGTTACTTGGTATATCGCTTCATATATTGCTGTTTAATCTTGCTTTGAATCTTGATTTCCTGTTTCTAACATTGTTTAGACCGAAACCGTGTAACCATTCAAAACGTTGATAACGAGCCTGTTAAGTCATCTAGATTACGAATACAATGTACACAATCAGAATTTTCACATCACTGGGACAATTGTGCCCGAAATTAAATTTAAACATTAGGAAGGGGTCTGCTCTTCAGGTCAGATCCTGGCTGATGACGTAGTTGTCTCCAGTCTGTGATGTCACAGCCATGTGGGTGGTACCTTTGACATCATGATGACTATGTCATCATGCACCACGTGTCATTGATATAGGAAGAGCTGTGTTTATTGGTGGCTGTGTTTCTTGTCTCATTTCAAAGAAGCGTGAGATAATTTAGCCTCGTGGTTATTAAAGCCTGCACTACTGTTGATCAAACTAAAATTCATCTCAGCAGTTGTAAGCCTGCATATCATTAGCTTTAACTGGTGAGACTGAAAGGGGTGGTTTCAGGATTGTTTGCGTATTAATGGGGTTTTTTATTGAGGCTTTCAAGGGTGTGGGAGTCTCACTCACTACATGAGCATGAGGGGTTTGGGGGTTTAGCTCAGCTTATGGAACGTGTTGTAACAAATAGTTTTAAACATCAAATTTTAGCATATGTTTTCAGAAACTCAAACTGCAATGTCGTGGATATTGTGTTTTTTGGATTATTGACGGTAGAATTAATATTACTGTGGATATTTCTTACATTGTCGTTTTATGCGACTGATTATTGGTGTAAAATTTCGTTTTAAATAGAAGCGGTAAGCTAACAAGGTGAACGTTAATCATTAAAGTATTCCCAACTGTTTATTTTTTATGTGTTGCAGTGTATGAAGTCTGCTTGACACGATTTAAGATTATTTCTGTCATTTTTATAATATTGTGTATGTTACCATAGTTTTTTCATAAGATGACATATATAAAAGTATTATTTTACATTTTCACCAGAAATTATCCTCAAATATTCATAATATTGTGGTAATTGGATGGTCTGTCATCTAATTGAGACAATTAGATTCGTTACGTGGTATATAGCTTCATATATTGATGTTTAATCTTGCTTTGAATATTGATTTCCTCTTTCTAACATTGTTTAGACTTTAACCGTGTAACCATTCAAAACGTTGATAACGAGCCTGTTTAAGTCATCTAGATTACGAATAAAATGTACTCAATCATAACTTTCTTATCACTGGGACAATTGTGCCCGAAATAAAATGAGTTACATTACATTTAACATTAGGAAGGGGTCTGCTCTTCAGGTCAGATCCTGGCTGATGACGTAGTTGTCTCCAGTCTGTGATGTCACAGTCATGTGGGTGGTACCTTTGACATCATGATGTCTATGTCATCACGCACCACGTTTCATTCATATTGGAAGAGCTGTGTTTATTGGTGGCTGTGTTTCTTGTCTGAGCCTAAAGAAGCGTGAGATCATTTAGCCTCCTGTTAAATTAACGCCCCCACTACTGTTGATGAAACTAAAATTCATCTCAGCAGTTGTCAGCCTGCACATCATTAGCTTGAACTGGTGAGACTGAAAGGGGTGGTTTCAGGATTGTTTGCGTATTAATGGGTTTTTTTTATTGAGGCTTTCAAGGGTGTGGGGGTCTCACTCACTACGTGAGCATGAGGGGTTTGGGGGTTTAGCTCAGCCTATGGTAACGTGTTGTAACAAGTACTTTCAAACATCAAATTTTAGCATGTGTTTTCAGAAACTCAAACTGCAATGTCGTGGATATTGTGTTTTTTGGATTAATGACGGTAGAATTAATATTAATGTGGATATTTCTTACATTGTTGTTTTATGCGACTGATAATTGTTGTAAAATTTCGTTGTAAATAGAAACGGTAAACTAACAAGGTGAACGTTAATCATTAAAGTATTTCCAACTGTTTATTTTTTACGTGTTGCAGTGTATGAAGTCTGCTTGACACAATTTAAGGTTATTTCTTTCATTTCTATAATATTGTGTACGTTACCATAGTTTTTTCATAAGATGACATATATAAAAGTATTATTTTACATTTTCACCACAAATTAGGCTCACATATTCATAATATTGTGGTAATTGGATGGTCTGTCATCTAATTGAGACAATTAGATTCGTTACGTGGTATATAGCTTCATATATTGGTGTTTAATCTTGCTTTTAATCTTGATTTGCTGTTTCTAACATTGTTTAGACCGTAACCGTCTAACCATCCAAAACGTTGATAACGAGCCTGTTTAAATCATCTAGATTACGAAGAAAATGTACACAATCTTAACTTTCTTATCACTGGGACAATTGTGCCCGAAATAAAATGAGTTACATTACATTTAACATTAGGAAGGGGTCTGCCCTTCAGGTCAGATCCTGGCTGATGACGTAGTTGTCTACAGTCTGTGATGTCACAGTCATGTGGGTGGTACCTTTGACATCATGATGTCTATGTCATCACGCACCACGTTTCATTCATATTGGAAGAGCTGTGTTTATTGGTGGCTGTGTTTCTTGTCTGAGCCTAAAGAAGCGTGAGATCATTTAGCCTCCTGTTAAATTTACGCTTCCACTACTGTTGATGAAACTAAAATTCATCTCAGCAGTTGTCAGCCTGCACATCATTAGCTTTAACTGGTGAGCCTGAAAGGAGTGGTTTAAGGATTGTTTGCGTATTAATGGGGTTTATTATTGAGGCTTTCAAGGGTGTGGGGGTCTCACTCACTACGTGAGCATGAGGGGTTTGGGGGTTTAGCTCAGCCTATGGTAACGTGTTGTAACAAATACTTTCAAACATCAAATTTTAGCATATGTTTTCAGAAAATCAAACTGCAATGTCGTGGATATTGTGATTTTTGGATTCTTGACGGTAGAATTAATATTAATGTGGATATTTCTTACATTGTCGTTTCATGCGACTGATTATTGATGTATAATTTCGTTTCAAATAGAAACGGTAAGCTAACAAGGTGAACGTTAATCATTAAACTATTCCCAACTGTTTTTTTTGTATGTGTTGCAGTGTATGAAGTCTGCCTGACACAATTTCAGATTATTTCTTTCATTTCTATAATATTGTAAATGTTTCAATAGATTTTTTCATAAGATGACATATATAAAAGTATTATTTTACATTTTCACCACAAATTAGGCTCAAATATTTATAATATTGTGGTAATTGGATGGTCTGTCATCTAATTGAGACAATTAGATCCGTTACGTGGTATATAGCTTCATATATTGCTGTTTAATCTTGCTTTGAATCTTGATTTCCTGTTTCTAACATTGCTTAGACCGTAACCGTGTAACCATTCAAAACGTTTATAACGAGCCTGTTTAAGTCATCTAGATTACGAATACAATGTACACAATCAGAATTTTCTTATCACTGGGACAATTGTGCCCGAAATTAAATTTAAACATTAGGAAGGGGTCTGCTCTTCAGGTCAGATCCTGGCTGATGACGTAGTTGTCTCCAGTCTGTGATGTCACAGCCATGTGGGTGGTACCTTTGACATCATGATGACTATGTCATCATGCACCACGTGTCATTCATATTGGAAGAGTTGTGTTTATTGGTGGCTGTGTTTCTTGTCTCATTTAAAAGAAGCATGAGATAATTTAGCCTCGTGGTTATTAAAGCCTCCACTACTGTTGATTAAACTAAAATTCATCTCAACAGTTGTAAGCCTGCACATCATTAGCTTGAACTGGTGAGACTGAAAGGGGTGGTTTCAGGATTGTTTGCGTATTAATGGGGTTTTTTATTGAGGCTTTCAAGGGTGTGGGGGTCTCACTCACTACATGGACATGAGGGGTTTGGGGGTTTAGCTCAGCTTATGGAACGTGTTGTAACAAATAGTTTTAAACATCAAATTTTAGCATATGTTTTCAGAAACTCAAACTGCAATGTCGTGGATATTGTGTTTTTTGGATTATTGACGGTAGAATTAATATTAATGTGGATATTTCTTACATTGTCGTTTTATGCGACTGATTATTGATGTAAAATTTCGTTTTAAATAGAAGCGGTAAGCTAACAAGGTGAACGTTAATCATTAAAGTATTCCCAACTGTTTATTTTTTTATGTGTTGCAGTGTATGAAGTCTGCTTGACACAATTTAAGGTTATTTCTTTCATTTCTATAATATTGTGTACGTTACCATAGTTTTTTCATAAGATGACATATATAAAAGTATTATTTTACATTTTCACTACAAATTAGGCTCAAATATTCATAATATTGTGGTATTTGGATGGTCTGTCATCTAATTGAGACAATTAGATTCGTTACGTGGTATATAGCTTCATATATTGCTGTTTAATCTTGCTTTGAATCTTGATTTCCTGTTTCTAACATTGTTTAGACCGTAACCGTGTAACCATTCAAAACGTTGATAACGAGCCTGTTTAAGTCATCTAGATTACGAAGAAAATGTACACAATCGTAACTTTCTTATCACTGGGACAATTGTGCCCGAATAAAATGAGTTACATTACATTTAACATTAGGAAGGAGTCTGCTCTTCAGGTCAGATCCTGGCTGATGACGTAGTTGTCTCCAGTCTGTGATGTTACAGCCATGTGGGTGGTAACTTTGACATCATGATGACTATGTCATCATGCACCACGTGTCATTCATATTGGAAGAGCTGTGTTTATTGGTGTCTGTGTTTCTTGTCTGAGCCTAAAGAAGCGTGAGATCATTTAGCCTCCTGTTAAATTAACGCCTCCACTACTGTTGATGAAACTAAAATTCATCTCAGCATTTGTAGGCCTGCACATCATTAGCTTTAACTGGTGAGCCTGAAAGGAGTGGTTTAAGGATTGTTTGCATGTTAATGGGGTTTATTATTGAGGCTTCAAGGGTGTGGGGGTCTCACTCACTACGTGAGCGTGAAGGGTTTGGGGGTTTAGCTCAGCTTATGGAACGTGTTGTAACAAATACTTTCAAACTTCAAATTTTAGCATGTGTTTTCAGAAAATCAAACTGCAATGTTGTGGATATTGTGATTTTTAGATTCTTGACAGTAGAATTAATATTAACGTGCATATTTCTTACATTGTCGTTTCATGCGACTGATTATTGATGTAAAATTTTGTTTCAAATAGAAACGGCATGCAATAAAGGTGAACGTTAATCATTAAACAATTCCCAACTGTTATTTTATGTGTTTCAGTATTTGACGTCTGCTCGACACAATGTATGATTATTTCTTTCATTTCTATAATATTGTAAATGTTACAATAGTTTTTTCATAAGATGACATTTAAAAAAGTAAAATCTTACATTTTCACCAAAAAGTAGGCTCAAATATTCATAATATTGTGGTAATTGGATGGTCTGCCATCTAACTGAGACAATTAGATTCGTTATGTGGTATATCGCTTCATATATTGCTGTTTAATCTTGATTTAAATCTTGATTTGCTGTTTCTAACATTGATTAGACCGTAACCGTGTAACCATTCAAAACGTTGATAACGAGCCTGTTTAAGTCATCTAGATTACGAAGAAAATGTACACAATCTTAACTTTCTTATCACTGGGACAATTGTGCCCGAAATAAAATGAGTTACATTACATTTAACATTAGGAAGGGGTCTGCCCTTCAGGTCAGATCCTGGCTGATGACGTAGTTGTCTACAGTCTGTGATGTCACAGTCATGTGGGTGGTACCTTTGACATCATGATGTCTATGTCATCACGCACCACGTTTCATTCATATTGGAAGAGCTGTGTTTATTGGTGGCTGTGTTTCTTGTCTGAGCCTAAAGAAGCGTGAGATCATTTAGCCTCCTGTTAAATTTACGCTTCCACTACTGTTGATGAAACTAAAATTCATCTCAGCAGTTGTCAGCCTGCACATCATTAGCTTTAACTGGTGAGCCTGAAAGGAGTGGTTTAAGGATTGTTTGCGTATTAATGGGGTTTATTATTGAGGCTTTCAAGGGTGTGGGGGTCTCACTCACTACGTGAGCATGAGGGGTTTGGGGGTTTAGCTCAGCCTATGGTAACGTGTTGTAACAAATACTTTCAAACATCAAATTTTAGCATATGTTTTCAGAAAATCAAACTGCAATGTCGTGGATATTGTGATTTTTGGATTCTTGACGGTAGAATTAATATTAATGTGGATATTTCTTACATTGTCGTTTCATGCGACTGATTATTGATGTATAATTTCGTTTCAAATAGAAACGGTAAGCTAACAAGGTGAACGTTAATCATTAAACTATTCCCAACTGTTTTTTTTGTATGTGTTGCAGTGTATGAAGTCTGCCTGACACAATTTCAGATTATTTCTTTCATTTCTATAATATTGTAAATGTTTCAATAGATTTTTTCATAAGATGACATATATAAAAGTATTATTTTACATTTTCACCACAAATTAGGCTCAAATATTTATAATATTGTGGTAATTGGATGGTCTGTCATCTAATTGAGACAATTAGATCCGTTACGTGGTATATAGCTTCATATATTGCTGTTTAATCTTGCTTTGAATCTTGATTTCCTGTTTCTAACATTGCTTAGACCGTAACCGTGTAACCATTCAAAACGTTTATAACGAGCCTGTTTAAGTCATCTAGATTACGAATACAATGTACACAATCAGAATTTTCTTATCACTGGGACAATTGTGCCCGAAATTAAATTTAAACATTAGGAAGGGGTCTGCTCTTCAGGTCAGATCCTGGCTGATGACGTAGTTGTCTCCAGTCTGTGATGTCACAGCCATGTGGGTGGTACCTTTGACATCATGATGACTATGTCATCATGCACCACGTGTCATTCATATTGGAAGAGTTGTGTTTATTGGTGGCTGTGTTTCTTGTCTCATTTAAAAGAAGCGTGAGATAATTTAGCCTCGTGGTTATTAAAGCCTCCACTACTGTTGATTAAACTAAAATTCATCTCAACAGTTGTAAGCCTGCACATCATTAGCTTGAACTGGTGAGACTGAAAGGGGTGGTTTCAGGATTGTTTGCGTATTAATGGGGTTTTTTATTGAGGCTTTCAAGGGTGTGGGGGTCTCACTCACTACATGGACATGAGGGGTTTGGGGGTTTAGCTCAGCTTATGGAACGTGTTGTAACAAATAGTTTTAAACATCAAATTTTAGCATATGTTTTCAGAAACTCAAACTGCAATGTCGTGGATATTGTGTTTTTTGGATTATTGACGGTAGAATTAATATTAATGTGGATATTTCTTACATTGTCGTTTTATGCGACTGATTATTGATGTAAAATTTCGTTTTAAATAGAAGCGGTAAGCTAACAAGGTGAACGTTAATCATTAAAGTATTCCCAACTGTTTATTTTTTTATGTGTTGCAGTGTATGAAGTCTGCTTGACACAATTTAAGGTTATTTCTTTCATTTCTATAATATTGTGTACGTTACCATAGTTTTTTCATAAGATGACATATATAAAAGTATTATTTTACATTTTCACTACAAATTAGGCTCAAATATTCATAATATTGTGGTATTTGGATGGTCTGTCATCTAATTGAGACAATTAGATTCGTTACGTGGTATATAGCTTCATATATTGCTGTTTAATCTTGCTTTGAATCTTGATTTCCTGTTTCTAACATTGTTTAGACCGTAACCGTGTAACCATTCAAAACGTTGATAACGAGCCTGTTTAAGTCATCTAGATTACGAAGAAAATGTACACAATCGTAACTTTCTTATCACTGGGACAATTGTGCCCGAATAAAATGAGTTACATTACATTTAACATTAGGAAGGAGTCTGCTCTTCAGGTCAGATCCTGGCTGATGACGTAGTTGTCTCCAGTCTGTGATGTTACAGCCATGTGGGTGGTAACTTTGACATCATGATGACTATGTCATCATGCACCACGTGTCATTCATATTGGAAGAGCTGTGTTTATTGGTGTCTGTGTTTCTTGTCTGAGCCTAAAGAAGCGTGAGATCATTTAGCCTCCTGTTAAATTAACGCCTCCACTACTGTTGATGAAACTAAAATTCATCTCAGCATTTGTAGGCCTGCACATCATTAGCTTTAACTGGTGAGCCTGAAAGGAGTGGTTTAAGGATTGTTTGCATGTTAATGGGGTTTATTATTGAGGCTTCAAGGGTGTGGGGGTCTCACTCACTACGTGAGCGTGAAGGGTTTGGGGGTTTAGCTCAGCTTATGGAACGTGTTGTAACAAATACTTTCAAACTTCAAATTTTAGCATGTGTTTTCAGAAAATCAAACTGCAATGTCGTGGATATTGTGATTTTTGGATTCTTGACAGTAGAATTAATATTAACGTGCATATTTCTTACATTGTCGTTTCATGCGACTGATTATTGATGTAAAATTTTGTTTCAAATAGAAACGGCATGCAATAAAGGTGAACGTTAATCATTAAACAATTCCCAACTGTTATTTTATGTGTTTCAGTATTTGACGTCTGCTCGACACAATGTATGATTATTTCTTTCATTTCTATAATATTGTAAATGTTACAATAGTTTTTTCATAAGATGACATTTAAAAAAGTAAAATCTTACATTTTCACCAAAAAGTAGGCTCAAATATTCATAATATTGTGGTAATTGGATGGTCTGCCATCTAACTGAGACAATTAGATTCGTTATGTGGTATATCGCTTCATATATTGCTGTTTAATCTTGATTTAAATCTTGATTTGCTGTTTCTAACATTGATTAGACCGTAACCGTGTAACCATTCAAAACGTTGATAACGAGCCTGTTTAAGTCATCTAGATTACGAAGAAAATGTACACAATCTTAACTTTCTTATCACTGAGACAATTGTGCCCGAAATAAAATGAGTTACATTACATTTAACATTAGGAAGGGGTCTGCCCTTCAGGTCAGATCCTGGCTGATGACGTAGTTGTCTACAGTCTGTGATGTCACAGTCATGTGGGTGGTACCTTTGACATCATGATGTCTATGTCATCACGCACCACGTTTCATTCATATTGGAAGAGCTGTGTTTATTGGTGGCTGTGTTTCTTGTCTGAGCCTAAAGAAGCGTGAGATCATTTAGCCTCCTGTTAAATTTACGCTTCCACTACTGTTGATGAAACTAAAATTCATCTCAGCAGTTGTCAGCCTGCACATCATTAGCTTTAACTGGTGAGCCTGAAAGGAGTGGTTTAAGGATTGTTTGCGTATTAATGGGGTTTATTATTGAGGCTTTCAAGGGTGTGGGGGTCTCACTCACTACGTGAGCATGAGGGGTTTGGGGGTTTAGCTCAGCCTATGGTAACGTGTTGTAACAAATACTTTCAAACATCAAATTTTAGCATATGTTTTCAGAAAATCAAACTGCAATGTCGTGGATATTGTGATTTTTGGATTCTTGACGGTAGAATTAATATTAATGTGGATATTTCTTACATTGTCGTTTCATGCGACTGATTATTGATGTATAATTTCGTTTCAAATAGAAACGGTAAGCTAACAAGGTGAACGTTAATCATTAAACTATTCCCAACTGTTTTTTTTGTATGTGTTGCAGTGTATGAAGTCTGCCTGACACAATTTCAGATTATTTCTTTCATTTCTATAATATTGTAAATGTTTCAATAGATTTTTTCATAAGATGACATATATAAAAGTATTATTTTACATTTTCACCACAAATTAGGCTCAAATATTTATAATATTGTGGTAATTGGATGGTCTGTCATCTAATTGAGACAATTAGATCCGTTACGTGGTATATAGCTTCATATATTGCTGTTTAATCTTGCTTTGAATCTTGATTTCCTGTTTCTAACATTGCTTAGACCGTAACCGTGTAACCATTCAAAACGTTTATAACGAGCCTGTTTAAGTCATCTAGATTACGAATACAATGTACACAATCAGAATTTTCTTATCACTGGGACAATTGTGCCCGAAATTAAATTTAAACATTAGGAAGGGGTCTGCTCTTCAGGTCAGATCCTGGCTGATGACGTAGTTGTCTCCAGTCTGTGATGTCACAGCCATGTGGGTGGTACCTTTGACATCATGATGACTATGTCATCATGCACCACGTGTCATTCATATTGGAAGAGTTGTGTTTATTGGTGGCTGTGTTTCTTGTCTCATTTAAAAGAAGCGTGAGATAATTTAGCCTCGTGGTTATTAAAGCCTCCACTACTGTTGATTAAACTAAAATTCATCTCAACAGTTGTAAGCCTGCACATCATTAGCTTGAACTGGTGAGACTGAAAGGGGTGGTTTCAGGATTGTTTGCGTATTAATGGGGTTTTTTATTGAGGCTTTCAAGGGTGTGGGGGTCTCACTCACTACATGGACATGAGGGGTTTGGGGGTTTAGCTCAGCTTATGGAACGTGTTGTAACAAATAGTTTTAAACATCAAATTTTAGCATATGTTTTCAGAAACTCAAACTGCAATGTCGTGGATATTGTGTTTTTTGGATTATTGACGGTAGAATTAATATTAATGTGGATATTTCTTACATTGTCGTTTTATGCGACTGATTATTGATGTAAAATTTCGTTTTAAATAGAAGCGGTAAGCTAACAAGGTGAACGTTAATCATTAAAGTATTCCCAACTGTTTATTTTTTTATGTGTTGCAGTGTATGAAGTCTGCTTGACACAATTTAAGGTTATTTCTTTCATTTCTATAATATTGTGTACGTTACCATAGTTTTTTCATAAGATGACATATATAAAAGTATTATTTTACATTTTCACTACAAATTAGGCTCAAATATTCATAATATTGTGGTATTTGGATGGTCTGTCATCTAATTGAGACAATTAGATTCGTTACGTGGTATATAGCTTCATATATTGCTGTTTAATCTTGCTTTGAATCTTGATTTCCTGTTTCTAACATTGTTTAGACCGTAACCGTGTAACCATTCAAAACGTTGATAACGAGCCTGTTTAAGTCATCTAGATTACGAAGAAAATGTACACAATCGTAACTTTCTTATCACTGGGACAATTGTGCCCGAATAAAATGAGTTACATTACATTTAACATTAGGAAGGAGTCTGCTCTTCAGGTCAGATCCTGGCTGATGACGTAGTTGTCTCCAGTCTGTGATGTTACAGCCATGTGGGTGGTAACTTTGACATCATGATGACTATGTCATCATGCACCACGTGTCATTCATATTGGAAGAGCTGTGTTTATTGGTGTCTGTGTTTCTTGTCTGAGCCTAAAGAAGCGTGAGATCATTTAGCCTCCTGTTAAATTAACGCCTCCACTACTGTTGATGAAACTAAAATTCATCTCAGCATTTGTAGGCCTGCACATCATTAGCTTTAACTGGTGAGCCTGAAAGGAGTGGTTTAAGGATTGTTTCCATGTTAATGGGGTTTATTATTGAGGCTTCAAGGGTGTGGGGGTCTCACTCACTACGTGAGCGTGAAGGGTTTGGGGGTTTAGCTCAGCTTATGGAACGTGTTGTAACAAATACTTTCAAACTTCAAATTTTAGCATGTGTTTTCAGAAAATCAAACTGCAATGTCGTGGATATTGTGATTTTTGGATTCTTGACAGTAGAATTAATATTAACGTGCATATTTCTTACATTGTCGTTTCATGCGACTGATTATTGATGTAAAATTTTGTTTCAAATAGAAACGGCATGCAATAAAGGTGAACGTTAATCATTAAACAATTCCCAACTGTTATTTTATGTGTTTCAGTATTTGACGTCTGCTCGACACAATGTATGATTATTTCTTTCATTTCTATAATATTGTAAATGTTACAATAGTTTTTTCATAAGATGACATTTAAAAAAGTAAAATCTTACATTTTCACCAAAAAGTAGGCTCAAATATTCATAATATTGTGGTAATTGGATGGTCTGCCATCTAACTGAGACAATTAGATTCGTTATGTGGTATATCGCTTCATATATTGCTGTTTAATCTTGATTTAAATCTTGATTTGCTGTTTCTAACATTGATTAGACTGTAACCGTGTAACCATTCAAAACGTTGATAACGAGCCTGTTTAAGTCATCTAGATTACGAAGAAAATGTACACAATCATAACTTTCTTATCACTGGGACAATTGTGCCCGAAATAAAATGAGTTACATTACATTTAACATTAGTAGGGGGTCTGCTCTTCAGGTCAGATCCTGGCTGATGACGTAGTTGTCTCCAGTCTGTGATGTCACAGTCATGTGGGTGGTACCTTTGACATCATGATATCTATGTCATCACGCACCACGTTTCATTCATATTGGAAGAGCTGTGTTTATTGGTGTCTGTGTTTCTTGTCTGAGCCTAAAGAAGCGTGAGATAATTTAGCCTCGTGGTTATTAAAGCCTCCACTACTGTTGACTAAACTAAAATTCATCTCAGCAGTTGTAAGCCTTCACATCATTAGCTTTAACTGGTGAGCCTGAAAGGGGTGGTTTCAGGATTGTTTGCGTATTAATGGGGTTTATTATTGAGGCTTTAAAGGGTGTGGGGGTCTCACTCACTACATGAGCATGAGCGGTTTGGGGGTTTAGCTCAGCTTATGGAACGTGTCGTAACAAATACTTTTAAACATCAAATTTTAGCATATGTCTTCGGAAACTCAAACTGCAATGTCGTGGATATTGTGTTTTTTGGATTATTGACGGTAGAATTAATATTAATGTGGATATTTCTTACATTGTCGTTTCATGCGACTGATTATTGATGTAAAATTTCGTTTCAAATAGAAACGGCAAGCTAACCAGGTGAACGTTAATCATTAAACGATTCCCAACTGTTTATTTTGTATGTGTTGCAGTGTATGAAGTCTGCTTGACACAATTTAAGATTATTTCTTTCATTTCTATAATATTGAAAATGTTACAATAGTTTTTTCATAAGATGACTTATATATAAAAGTTTTATTTTACATTTTCACCACAAATTAGGCTCAAATATTTATAATATTGTGGTAATTGGATGGTCTTCCATCTAATTGAGACAATTAGATTCGTTACGTGGTAAATAGCTTCATATATTGCTATTTAATCTTGCTTTGAATCTTGATTTCCTGTTTCTAACATTGTTTAGACTGTAACCGTGTAACCATTCAAAACGTTGATAACGAGCCTCTTTAAGTCATCTAGATTACGAAGAAAATGTACACAATCCTAACTTTCTTATCACTGGGACAATTGTGCCCGAAATAAAATGAGTTACATTACATTTAACATTAGGAAGGGGTCTGCCCTTCAGGTCAGATCCTGGCTGATGACGTAATTGTCTCCAGTCTGTGATGTCACAGCCATGTGGGTGGTACCTTTGACATCATGATGACTATGTCATCTTGCACCACCTGTCATTCATATAGGAAGAGCTGTGTTTATTGGTGGCTGTGTTTCTTGTCTCATTTAAAAGAAGCGTGAGATCATTTAGCTTCGTGGTTATTAAAGCCTCCTCTACTGTTGATTAAACTAAAATTCATCTCAGCAGTTGTCAGCCTGCACATCATTAGCTTTAACTGGTGAGCCTGAAAGGAGTGGTTTCAGGATTGTTTGCGTGTTAATGGGGTTTATTATTGAGGCTTTCAAGGGTGTGGGGGTCTCACTCACTACGTGAGCATGAGGGGTTTGGGGGTTTAGCTCAGCCTTTGGTAACGTGTTGTAACAAGTACTTTCAAACATCTAATTTTAGCATATGTTTTCAGAAAATCAAACTGCAATGTCGTGGATATTGTGATTTTTGGATTCTTGACGGTAGAATTAATATTAATGTGGATATTTCTTACATTGTCGTTTCATGCGACTGATTATTGATGTAAAATTTTGTTTCAAATAGAAACGGCATGCAATAAAGGTGAACGTTAATCATTAAACAATTCCCAACTGTTATTTTATGTGTTGCAGTATTTGACGTCTGCTCGACACAATTTATGATTATTTCTTTCATTTCAATAATATTGTAAATGTTACAATAGTTTTTTCATAAGATGACATTTAAAAAAGTATAATTTTACATTTTCACCACAAAGCAGGCTCAAATATTTATAATATTGTGGTATTTGGATGGTCTGCCATCTAACTGAGACAATTAGATTCGTTACTTGGTATATCGCTTCATATATTGCTGTTTAATCTTGATTTGAATCTTGATTAGCTGTTTCTAACATTGTTTAGACCGTAACCGTGTAACCATTCAAAACGTTGATAACGAGCCTGTTTAAGTCATCTAGATTACGAATACAATGTACACAATCGTAATTTTCTTATCACTCGGACAATTGTGCCCGAAATAAAATGAGTTACATTACATTTAACATTAGGAAGGGGCCTGCTTTTTAGGTCAGATCCTGGCTGATGACGTAGTTGTCTCAAATCTGTGATGTCACAATCATGTGGGTGGTACCTTTGACATCATGATGACTATGTCATCATGCACCACCTGTCATTCATATTGGAAGAGCTGTGTTTATTGCTGGCTGTGTTTCTTGTCTCATTTCAAAGAGGCGTGAGATAATTTAGCCTCGTGGTTATTAAAGCCTCCACTAATGTTGATTAAAATAAAATTCATCTCAGCAGTTGTAAGCCTGCACATCATTAGCTTTAACTGGTGAGCCTGAAAGGGGTGGGTTCAGGATTGTTTGCGTATTAATTGGGTTTTTTATTGAGGCTTTCAAGGGTGTGGGGGTCTCACTCACTACATGAGCATGAAGGGTTTGGGGGTTTAGCTCAGCTTATGGAACGTGTTGTAACAAATACTTTTAAACATCAAATTTTAGCATATGTTTTCAGAAACTCAAACTGCAATGTCGTGGATATTGTGTTTTTTGGATTATTGACGGTAGAATTAATATTAATGTGGCTATTTCTTACATTGTCGTTTCATGCGACTGATTATTGATGTAAAATTTCGTTTCAAATAAAAACGGTAAGCTAACAAGGTGAACGTTAATCATTCAACGATTCCCAACTGTTTTTTTTTGTATGTGTTGCAGTGTATGAAGTCTGCCTGATACAATTTCAGATTATTTCTTTCATTTCTATAATATTGTAAATGTTTCAATAGATTTTTTCATAAGATGACATATATAAAAGTATTATTTTACATTTTCACCACAAATTAGGCTCAAATATTTATAATATTGTGGTAATTGGATGGTCTGTCATCTAATTGAGACAATTAGATCCGTTACGTGGTATATAGCTTCATATATTGCTGTTTAATCTTGCTTTGAATCTTGATTTCCTGTTTCTAACATTGTTTAGACCGTAACCGTGTAACCATTCAAAACGTTTGTTGAGGTGTTAACTACGCGCTGTTGCGTAACCCGCGTTGCCACCAGGGCGGTGCAGCATTACCCCTGGGTACAACGGTTGGGGTCAGTCGAGGTGAAACGGATCGTGGCCAGGGTTTGGTGCGAACCAATCAGACGGTTCCACGTGGGAATGTATGATTGGTTCTACCTGGCCACGAAGGGGTATAAGACGGTTGACCCAACGGACCTCGAGGAGTTCTCTCCCTGCACGAAGACAGAAGACTGGGCTGAAGCCTAGCTAGGACCCTGGACCAGCCTTTCAGCCCTTCTAAGGGCTAAGGCTCGGCATACCCAGTGGTCAGGACCCACTGGGCCAGCGGTGGTTCAGATAGCCTCCCCTAGGTCCTAGCCGGAGGACTAGGATAGCGGTAGACGTGTGAGTCCCGCCAAGTCCGGAGGTTGTACCTCCTTAGGTATCAAGGAGGTTAGCGGTAGACGTGTGAGTCCCGCCAGGTCCGGAGGCTGTACCTCCCTAGGGTATCGGGTGAGGGGACCGAATATCCCTCTGTGTGTGTTAAGCGTTGTATAAGGAAATAATACAATAAACAGAGTGTGCCTTCATAAGAAGTCTGCTCGTCCTTACAACACTACAACTGGAGTCAGAAGTGGTTGGAAATGGAAACCAGAAGTTCAGCCCACGCGCGGAGCCAGAACGAAGATAACGCTGTCTCACCTGCATGCACCGCCAGCTCCGCTGAAAACGCTGCCGCGTTGACGGCCGCCCAGCCACCGGTTGAGCAGCCGGTTGCTCCCCCTGCCATGGGGGACGGACTCAGGGCAGCACACGGCCATCTCGCTCAACTCCTACACGCCGCGGCCTCCATTCTCGAAGAGATCAACTTGGAGGTTGCGGGCAGGCCGAGTCAACCGCCGGCAGACGTTCCCGCCATCGGCCAGGGCAGACATTTTGATTTTCCCGCCGGGGAACCACGTGATTCCGCCAGAAGCGGAAGCCAGGGGCATCCTGGGAACGCGGGGGGCCCATCACAACCCGCAACGTCATCAGCACGCGACGCTGCGAATTCAAGTTTCTCAGCGGACGCTGCGTCATCACTGTACCGGGATAGAGTCTACTGTACCGACACGGTACCGACACGGTACAGTAGACTCTATCGGCCGGGAAATCGCCGATCTCCGGCTCGAGACGGTACAAGCTGAGGGGGAGACGACGTCCGCCCTCCAACAACGCCTGCCCATCTTCCGAGAATTCACATCTGAAGGGGGCGACTGGGCGGCGTTCCAGCGTCACTTCCTGAGCCACCAAGAGATGGTGGGCTGGTCGGACGCACAGGCGCTCCGAGCACTACCGGCCACTTTGGATGACGACGCTCTCGCCTCGCTCCTCACCATCCCCAGGCAACAAAGGGCGACTCTTCAATCGGCCCTTCGACGGATGTCCGACGTGTACGGGCCTCCATCTGACGTCCGCAGCCGATTTTACGACAGGCGACGCCGCCCTAAAGAGTCTCCGTTGGCATTCCGGACCGCTCTACTGGCGATGGCAAGAGCGGGTTACCCTCGCATGGACGACGAGGCCATCGATGCCATCGTTCTCCAGAAGATGCTGGAGCTGGCGCGCGAGCTGCGCATCGTCATCCAAGTGGTGGACGACGACAGTATGTGCTCGCTACGAGCTGCTCGGTGCATCCACGCACATCTACTGCTCCACACGGAATCGACCATCGCCGCCTCGGCTTCGACGTCGGAGCCTGCCAGCAGGGATGCCGAGTTCTCCCCCGACCGGGCCTTCATGGGGACCAGGTCAACGGGCCGGCGATCGTCCGACCACGCTGGTCGCCGCAACGACCAGCAGCGGGGACGGCCTGCTCCACGCGGCGACGTGACGTGCTTCAACTGTGGCCGACAAGGTCACATCTCCTCTGACTGCCGTGCGCCTCGACGACGCCCCTCCGCATCCCGGGGCCAAGACTACAGGACGTCCACGGCATCGCGGCAAAACCAGGCAAGTCGCGACGCCTCTCACGCTCGGCCCTCATTCACACCATACACACTGCAACGCACCATAAGAAGGGCTCGCGATTCGGCGTGTGATGGGGGGTATTCTGGCGTTTGTTCGCGGCCACTCGGACCTGGGCAGTGGTCTGAGTTGGCCCATAGGGTAGTCGCGGCGACGGCAGGTTCGTCCGTGGTTGTCGGATCAATCGAGGGTGTGGAATTTCGCGTGTTGGTCGATACTGGTGCGTCGGCTACGATCATTTCGGATCTGATTTACAATATACTGCCCGTACGATGCCGCCCCTTGGAACGGGTTTCTATCCCGTGTTTCGCCGCTAATGGCAGTTCACTTGGCATTATTGGGCAAATTCGGGCGCAAATTTCGATTGGAGACATTAAATTGGCAGGGCCTATTTTGGTCTCTTCTTCCCTCGCCGTGCCGTGTTTGTTAGGCACTGATTTTCTCGCGAAAATGCCTATTAAGATCCTTGTAGATCAAGGCTGCATCGAACTCCCGTCGGGTCGACGGATGGCGTTCTTGCCCACACCCTCACATCCGCGCATGGCTAGTGCCTCGGTGCAGGCGTTTGTTGCGAGCACAGTCCGCATTCCACCAGGGACACAAATGCTCGTGCCCTTGCAACTTAAAAAACCGCTAGCCCCGGAGGCCTCGGCACATGGCATTTTGCTGGGGCCTTCAAACGCAGCTGCTAAGGGGTTAGATTTGGTGGCTGCACAGACCCTCGTAGCAGCCGACAGGGAGCCGTTCTTGCAGGTTTTGAATGTCGGATTGTCCACAACCGTCATTCCGCAAGGAACTGTGCTCGCTCACGCGACCCCGGTGCCGTTGGGGACCGGAGTCGCGGGACACGTGCGTGACACGCCGCAGGTCCCACCTCCTTCCGAATCGGATGAGAGATGGTTGGACGCGCTCTGCACAGACACGGGTGATCTGTCTCATTCGCAGCGAATTAAATTGCGCGCTCTTCTGCGAGAATTTTCCAATGTCTTTAGTAAATCTAAATTTGATATTGGCTGCACCAAGCTGCTGCGTCACCACATTGATACTGGTGACGCTGCCCCGATTCGACAAAACCCGTTTCGGCTTAGCCCGGCGGAGAAACAGCATGTTAAATCGGCTGTGGATGACATGCTGAAGGCCGATATAATTTCTCCCTCCACTAGTCCCTGGGGTGCTCCAATAGTGCTGGTCAAAAAGCACGATGGCAGTCTCCGTTTTTGCGTTGATTTTCGGCGCCTAAATAAAATCTCGGTAGCGGACGCCTACCCTCTCCCTCGTATGGACGAGTCATTGGATGCCCTGGCAGGGGCGCACTATTTCTCCACCTTGGACCTTCTGTCGGGGTTTTGGCAACTCCCCCTCGACGAATCGTCAAAACCTAAGACTGCTTTTCGGACACCACAGGGCCTTTTCGAGTTTAATAGATTGCCCATGGGTCTCCACTCGGCCCCAGCGACGTTCCAGAGGCTCATGGAGCTGGTCCTCGCTGGGCTCCAGTGGGACTCATGTCTCATTTATCTTGACGACGTCATCGTCTTTAGCCGCACGTTCGGCGAACACATCGAACGGTTGCGTGCTGTCTTCTTGAAAATGCGGGCCGCTAACTTGAAATTCAAGCCGCAGAAGTGTCACCTTCTGCGTGAGTCTGTGCGCTATCTGGGCCACATAGTTAGCCGCTCGGGCATTTCTACCGACCCTGAAAAAACCAAATGTGTTCAACATTGGCCGACCCCTACATCTGCGGGCGATGTTCGTAGTTTTATTGGTTTTGCGTCGTACTACCGCCGGTTTGTTGCTGGGTTCGCGACGATTGCCAAGCCGCTCCACGCCCTTACGTCAAAAGGGGTGGCGTTTTATTGGGGGGACGCAGAACAGGCTGCGTTCGACTCCTTGCGGAACGCGCTCGTGACGGCACCGTCCCTTGCGTACCCCGATTTTTCCATGCCATTCGTGTTGGACACCGACGCTAGCAATACGGGGATTGGGGGTGTTCTGTCACAAAAAGTTGATGGCATTGAAAGGGTTGTTGCCTATGGTAGCAGAGTCTTGTCTCTTGCTGAACAAAGATACTGTGTGACCAGACGTGAGCTGCTGGCCATTGTTTTTTTTATTCAGCAATACAGGCCGTACCTGTATGGTCAGCATTTTACCGTGCGATCTGATCATTCGGCTTTACAGTACGCTCTGCGGGTTGACCAACCGTCCGGGCAGCTTTCTCGGTGGCTCGAAGTCCTTCAGGACTACGATTTCAATGTCACTTACCGTAGGGGTGCACAACACACGAATGCCGATGCGTTGTCTCGCCTTCCGCCGGCTCAAAAATGTGCGTGTTTTTTGGGCTCGGGCCGTTGTAAGCCGCCACTGCCTGCGCAGGTCGCGCCTCTCACAACGGTGTCAGCCGCACTTCCCGCCACCTCAGCGCCGATGTTGGATCATGCAGATCCAATGGCCAGTGACGATTTGCTGGGGCTAACTTTGGCCGAATAGGGTCGGCACCAGGGCGAGGACATGTCATTATTGAGGTTGCGTCGCCACGCGAATAATGCGGTTCCAAGACAGGGCAAATTTAATTCATTTGTCATGAAGCGTGGCTTGTTGATGCATTGGGATGCTGACTCGTGTCAACATAAAATCGTCGTGCCATCCGCCTTGCGATGCAAGGCCGTATGGGCGGCGCATGAGCGTTTATTGCACCTGGGTGTTCATAAGACCATTGGGTTGTTGCGGTTGCAATTTTTCTGGCCGGGCATGCTGCGCGACGTCACTGACATTTTGCTGGGATGCACCCATTGTGCGCAACGTAAACCGCCGGCTAAACCGGCATGTCCACCCCTGCAACCCATTTCGGTCTCTCGTATAAATGAGTTGGTGGCTCTCGATATTTTGGGCCCTTTTCCTACTACGCCACGGGGTAATAAGTACCTTCTGGTTGGGGTAGAGTATTTTACACGGTGGCCTATGGCCTGGACCCTCCCCAACCAGTCGGCGGCGGCCGTTGTGGACACCTTTGTTCAAGGCTACGTCCTGGACAAGGGCGCACCAGAACGGTTTCTGACCGATCAGGGAAGAAATTTTTCAGGAGCCTTGCTGACTGATGTGTGCCGCCTGTTGGGCACTAAGAAAGTGCGCACTTCGCCCTACCATCCCCAGACCGACGGCATGGTGGAGCGCCTTCATAGAACTCTCACCGCTATGTTATGCCATCAGGTCGATGAATCCCACCTCGATTGGGACTTGCAGGTTCCGGGGGTCCTCGCCGCATACCGTATGGCACCTCACGCGGCGACGGGATTTTCCCCGTTCTTTCTAATGTACGGCAGGGATGCCTTTCCTCCCGCCGACGTTCGGCTGGAAATCGAACAGCCACCGCAAAAGTCAAAGCTCGTTGACCACTTGCGATTCAACCTCCGTAAGTTGGCCGAGGCACGGGAGGCCGCCATTGAAAATTCGGCTTCCCGCCAAAGGGCGAATTTGCGACTGCGGGACCCTCGGTCGTACACGCATCGGTGGGCACCGGGGGACAGGGCATGGCTCCACTGCCCCCAGGTGCCGGTGTCCACGTCGGCCAAACTCCTCAGACCATGGCGAGGCCCGGTTGAGGTAGTGGAAGTCCTGCGTCCCCAATGTGTTAAAATTAGCTGGGGACGGCGTCGCTGGTGCGTTCACCCCTCTCGGTTAAAACCCTTCGTCACGCCACGCGTCCCTCCACAACACACACGACATGGGGGCCGAGTGTTCGACGCGTCCGACGAGCCGGATGTTGCCCCGTTGGTGCCTAACCCGCAGTGCAGGCGTGTCATTCCTCCTGCAGATGACGCGGGAGTGACGGCTCCATGCAGGCCACGTTCGGCCTCAATGGACCGTGGAGCAGCAGGTGTCCCCGTGGAGATGCATAAAGGCCCACCGGATGCTCTGGCTCATCCTCCTCCTTCCCTTGTGCCGCCGACAAAGCCTGCCATCCCCTACGATGGTCCAGCGAAACGCACGCGCGCGAAATCTCGCCGGTTGTTATAATCTTCTTTGGTTCTTTCGGTAAAGTCACGTAGAATGAGAATAAAATAATAAATAGATAAAATAAAATAACACAATAATATTCTCACGACGTTTCGGCCACAACACAAGCGGCCTTCATCAGGTGAAGGGAGCGAGACTGTCTGGTAGGACAGCGCTGGAGTGAGAGAGCCACGTTCAGATCACGGCTTTTAAGCTGTGTGAGAGGAACAAAGAGCCTTGACGAAGGAATTAGCATAAAATTTAGCATTGAAAAGGCTGAATGATTATCTTGTGACTGGTCACAGAAATAGCTATGTTAAAAGTTAAAGCATACACATCCGCAGAGGCACCCATTGTTAAAAGGAATTAGCATAGAATTTAGCATTGAAATAGCTAAATTAAGGCATTCGCTTGTAACTGCTACAGAAATAGTTACGTTGAAGTCAGAGCATACACATTCACCGAGGCACTTAGTACAAATCAAAACAGGAGAATTTAGCATTGAAATAACTAGGCGAATTTAGCATTGAAATAACTGGGTGATTTGCTAGTGACTGGTCACAGAAATGACTACAAATCTGAGCTATTCACAGTACTATATAGTGAACCAATAAAAACTAAAATATAAATTACCTTCATGTTATCAATAAACTCTATATTCTCCAATCAGCTAAGCTACCAACCATAAGTCGTTATATATCACAATGCTATATGGCGAAAAAATGGGTGGATTCTTACCCTCAAATTTCCGTACCACGGATAGCTACGGGCCCCGTTCAGACGGACGAGTTCGTCCATGGTCGGAACAGAGGAGGGGGAGAGAGACAGCTGCGAAGCCCTAGTATACTCCATGTTGTAAACCATACCATTAATTAATTGTTATAATGTTTTTTTGGCATGTCTAGTGCCTTGTACATACGTTATGTTGTTAAGGGGGGTATTTATAGGGGTTTAATTGTTCTTGTTGTTCGTGAGGCACACTCACAATTCTTCTGCCATTGGTAATTTCGGAGTTCCCATTGTTGCAGCCGGGACGGCTTGAGCTTCCGAAGGAGGGGGTGATGTAGAGGTGTTGACTACGCGCTGTTGCGTCACCCGCGTTGCCACCAGGGCGGTGCAGCATTACCCCTGGGTACAACGGTTGGGGTCAGTCGAGGTGAAACGGATCGTGGCCAGGGTTTGGTGCGAACCAATCAGACGGTTCCACGTGGGAATGTATGGTTGGTTCTACCTGGCCACGAAGGGGTATAAGACGGGTGACCCAACGGACCTCGAGGAGTTCTCTCCCTGCACGAAGACAGAAGACTGGGCTGAAGCCTAGCTAGGACCCTGGACCAGCCTTTCAGCCCTTCTAAGGGCTAAGGCTCGGCATACCCAGTGGTCAGGACCCACCGGGCCAGCGGTGGGTCAGATAGCCTCCCCTAGGTCCTAGCCGGAGGACTAGGATAGCGGTAGACGTGTGAGTCCCGCCAAGTCCGGAGGTTGTACCTCCTTAGGTATCAAGGAGGTTAGCGGTAGACGTGTGAGTCCCGCCAGGTCCGGAGGCTGTACCTCCCTAGGGTATCGGGTGAGGGGACCGAATATCCCTCTGTGTGTGTTAAGCGTTGTATAAGGAAATAATACAATAAACAGAGTGTGCCTCCATAAGAAGTCTGCTCGTCCTTACAACACTACACGTTTATAACGAGCCTGTTTAAGTCATCTAAATTACGAATACAATGTACACAATCAGAATTTTCTTATCGCTGGGACAATTGTGCCCGAAATTAAATTTAAACATTAGGAAGGGGTCTGCTCTTCAGGTCAGATCCTGGCTGATGACGTAGTTGTCTCCAGTCTGTGATGTCACAGCCATGTGGGTGGTACCTTTGACATCATGATGACTATGTCATCATGCACCACGTGTCATTCATATTGAAAGAGCTGTGTTTATTAGTGGCTGTGTTTCTTGTCTCATTTAAAAGAAGCGTGAGATAATTTAGCCTCGTGGTTATTAAAGCCTCCACTACTGTTGATTAAACTAAAATTCATCTCAACAGTTGTAAGCCTGCACATCATTAGCTTTAACTGGTGAGACTGAAAGGGGTGGTTTCAGGATTGTTTGCGTATTAATGGGGTTTTTTATTGAGGCTTTCAAGGGTGTGGGGGTCTCACTCACTACATGGACATGAGGGGTTTGGGGGTTTAGCTCAGCTTATGGAACGTGTTGTAACAAATACTTTTAAACATCAAATTTCAGCATATGTTTTCAGAAACTCAAACTGCAATGTCGTGGATATTGTGTTTTTTGGATTATTGACGGTAGAATTAATATTAATGTGGCTATGTCTTACATTGTCGTTTTATGCGACTGATTTTTGATGTAAAATTTCGTTTCAAATAGAAACGGTAAGCTAACAAGGTGAACGTTAATCATTAAACTATTCCCAACTGTTTATTTTTTATGTGTTGCAGTGTATCAAGTCTGCTTGACACGATTTAAGATTATTTCTTTCATTTCTATAAAATTGTAAATGTTACAATAGTTTTTTCATAAGATGACATGTATAAATGTATTATTTTACATTTTAACCACAAATCATGCTCAACTATTCATAATATTGTGGTAATTGGATGGTCTGTCATCTAATTGAGACAATTAGATTCGTTACGTGGTATATAGCTTCATATATTGCTGTTTAATAATGCTTTGAATCTTGATTTCCTGTTTCTAACATTGTTTAGACCGTAACCGTGTAACCATTCAAAACGTTGATAACGAGCCTGTTTAAGTCATCTAGATTACGAATAAAATGTACACAATCTTAACTTTCTTATCACTGGGACAATTGTGCCCGAAATAAAATGAGTTACATTACATTTAACATTAGTAAGGGGTCTGCTCTTCAGGTCAGATCCTGGCGGATGACGTAGTTGTCTCCAGTCTGTGATGTCACAGTCATGTGGGTGGTACCTTTGACATCATGATGTCTATGTCATCACGCACCACATTTCATTCATATTGGAAGAGCTGTGTTTATTGGTGTCTGTGTTTCTTGTCTGAGCCTAAAGAAGCGTGAGATCATTTAGCCTCCTGTTAAATTAACGTCTCCACTACTGTTGATGAAACTAAAATTCATCTCAGCAGTTGTAAGCCTGCACATCATTAGCTTTAACTGGTGAGCCTGAAAGGAGTGGTTTCAGGATTGTTTGCGTGTTAATGGGGTTTATTATTGAGGCTTTCAAGGGTGTGGGGGTCTCACTCACTACATGCGCATGAGGGGTTTGGGGGTTTAGCTCAGCTTATGGAACGTGTTGTAACAAATACTTTTAAACATCAAATTTTAGCATATGTTTTCAGAAACTCAAACTGCTGTGTCGTGGATAATTGTGTTTTTGGATTATTGACGGTAGAATTAATATTAATGTGGATATTTCTTACATTGTTGTTTCATGCGACTGATTATTGATGTAAAATTTTATTTCAAATAGAAACGGCATGCAATAAAAGTGAACGTTAATCATTAAACAATTCCCAACTGTTATTTTATGTTGCAGTATTTGACGTCTGCTCGACACAATTTATGATTATTTCTTTCATTTCTATAATTTTGTAAATGTTACAATAGTTTTTTCATAAGATGACATTTAAAAAAGTATAATTTTACATTTTCACCACAAAGTAGGCTCAAATATTCATAATATTGTGGTAATTGGATGGTCTGCCATCTAACTGAGACAATTAGATTCGTTACTTGGTATATCGCTTCATATATTGCTGTTTAATCTTGATTTGAATCTTGATTTGCTGTTTCTAACATTGTTTAGACCGTAACCGTGTAACCATTGAAAACGTTGATAACGAGCCTGTTTAAGTCATCTAGATTACGAATACAATGTACACAATCGTAATTTTCTCATCACTGGGACAATTGTGCCCGAAATAAAATGAGTTACATTACATTTAACATTAGGAAGGGGTCTGCTCTTCAGGTCAGATCCTGGCTGATGACGTAGTTGTCTCCAGTCTGTGATGTCACAGCCATGTGGGTGGTACCTTTGACATCATGATGACTATGTCATCATGCACCACGTGTCATTCATTTTGGAAGAGCTGTGTTTATTGGTGGCTGTTTTTCTTGTCTCATTTCAAAGAAGCGTGAGATAATTTAGCCTCGTGGTTATTAAAGGCTCCACTACTGTTGAATAAACTAAAATTCATCTCAGCAGTTGTAAGCCTGCACATCATTAGGTTTAACTGGTGAGCGTGAAAGGGGTGGTTTCAGGATTGTTTGCGTATTAATGGGGTTTATTATTGAGGCTTTCAAGGGTGTGGGGGTCTCACTCACTACATGAGCATGAGGGGTTTGGGGGTTTAGCTCAGCTTATGGAACGTGTTGTAACAAATACTTTTAAACATCAAATTTTAGCATATGTTTTCAGAAAATCAAACTGCAATGTCGTGGATATTGTGATTTTTGGATTCTTGACGGTAGAATTAATATTAATGTGGGTATTTCTTACATTGTCGTTTCATGCGACTGATTATTGATGTAAAATTGTGTTTCAAATAGAAACGGCATGCAATAAAGGTGAACGTTAATCATTAAACAATTCCCAACTGTTATTTTATGTGTTGCAGTATTTGACGTCTGCTTAACACAATTTATGATTATTTCTTTCATTTCTATAACATTGTAAATGTTACAATAGTTTTTTCATAAGATGACATTTTAAAAAGTATAATTTTACATTTTCACCACAAAGTAGGCTCAAATATTCATAATATTGTGGTAATTGGATGGTCTGCCATCTAACTGAGACAATTAGATTCGTTACTTGGTATATCGCTTCATATATTGCTGTTTAATCTTCATTTGAATCTTGATTTGCTATTTCTAACATTGTTTAGACCGTAACCGTGTAACCATTCAAAACGTTGATAACGAGCCTGTTTAAGTCATCTAGAATACGAATACAATGTACACAATCAGAATGTTCTTATCACTGGGACAATTGTGCCCGAATTTAAATTTGAACATTAGGAAGGGGTCTGCTCTTCAGGTCAGATCCTGGCTGATGACGTAGTTGTCTCCAGTCTGTGATGTCACAGCCATGTGGGTGGTACATTTGACATCATGATGACTATGTCATCATGCACCACGTGTCATTCATATAGGAAGAGCTGTGTTTATTGGTGGCTGTGTTTCTTGTCCCATTTCAAAGAAGCATGAGATAATTTAGCCTCGTGGTTATTAAAGCCTCCACTACTGTTGATTAAACTAAAATTCATCTCAGCAGTTCTAAGCCTGCACATCATTAGCTTTAACTGGTGAGCGTGAAGAGGGTGGTTTAAGGATTGTTTGCGTATTAATGGGGTTTTTTTTAATTGAGGCTTTCAAGGGTGTGGGGGTCTCACTCACTACGTGAGCATGAGGGGTTTGGGGGTTAACCTCAGCTTATGGAACGTGTTGTAACAAATACTTTCAAACTTCAAATTTTAGCATTTGTTTTCAGAAAATCAACTGCAATGTCGTGGATATTGTGATTTTTGGATTCTTGACGGTAGAATTAATATTCATGTGGATATTTCTTACATTGTCGTTTCATGCGACTGATTATTGATGTAAAATTTTGTTTCAAATAAAACGGCATGCAATAAAGGTGAACGTTAATCATTAAACAATTCCCAACTGTTATTTTATGTGTTTCAGTATTTGACGTCTGCTCGACACAATTTATGATTATTTCTTTCATTTCTATAATATTGTAAATGTTACAATAGTTTTTTCATAAGATGACATTTAAAAAAGTATAATTTTACATTTTCACCACAAAGTAGGCTCAAATATACATAATATTGTGGTAATTGAATGGTCTGCCATCTAACTGACACAATTAGATTCGTTACTTGGTATATCGCTTCATATATTGCTATTTAATATTGATTTGAATCTTGATTTGCTGTTTCTAACATTGTTTAGACCGTAACCGTGTAACCATTTAAAACGTTGATAACGAGCCTGTTTAAGTCATCTAGATTACGAAGAAAATGTACACAATCATAACTTTCTTATCACTGGGACAATTGTGCCCGAAATAAAATGAGTTACATTACATTTAACATTAGGAAGGGGTCTGCTCTTCAGGTCAGATCCTGGCTGATGACGTAGTTGTCTCCAGTCTGTGATGTCACAGCCATGTGTGGTGGTACCTTTGACATCATGATGACTATGTCATCATGCACCACGTGTCATTCATATTGGAAGAGCTGTGTTTATTGGTGGCTGTGTTTCTTGTCTCATTTCAAAGAAGCGTGAGATAATTTAGCCTCGTGGTTATTACAGCCTCCACTACTGTTGATTAAACTAAAATTCATCTTAGCAGTTGTAAGCCTACACATCATTAGCTTTAACTGGTGAGCCTGAAAATGGTGGTTTCAGGATTGTTTGCGTATTAATGGGGTTTTTTATTGAGGCTTTCAAGGGTGTGGGGGTCTCACTCACTACATGGACATGAGGGGTTTGGGGGTTTAGCTCAGCTTATGGAACGTGTTGTAACAAATACTTTTAAACATCAAATTTTAGCATTGTTTTCAGAAACTCAAACTGCAATGTCGTGGATATTGTGATTTTTGGATTATTGACAGTAGTATTAATGTTAATGTGGATATTTCTTATATCGTCGTTTTATGCGACTGATTATTGATGTAAAATTTCGTTTCAAATAGAAACGGTAAGCTAACAAGGTGAACGTTAATCATTAACCTATTCCCAACTGTTTATTTTTTATGTGTTGCAGTGTATGAAGTCTGCTTGACACATTTTAAGATTATTTCTTTCATTTCTATAATATTGTAAATGTTACCATAGTTTTTTCATAAGATTACATATATAAAAGTATTATTTTACATTTTCACCACAAATTAGGCTCACATATTCATAATATTATGGTAATTGGATGGTTTGTCATCTAACTGAGACAATTAGATTCGTTACTTGGTATATCGCTTCATATATTGCTGTTTAATCTTGCTTTGAATCTTGATTTCCTGTTTCTAACATTGTTTAGACCGTAACCGTGTAACCATTCAAAACGTTGATAACGAGCCTGTTTAAGTCATCTAGATTACGAAGAAAATGTACACAATCATAACTTTCTTATCACTGGGACAATTGTGCCCGAAATAAAATGAGTTACATTACATTTAACATTAGGAAGGGGTCTGCTCTTCAGGTCAGATCCTGGCTGATGACGTAGTTGTCTCCAGTCTGTGATGTCACAGTCATGTGGGTGGTACCTTTGACATCATGGTGTCTATGTCATCACGCACCACGTGTCATTCATATTGGAAGAGCTGTGTTTATTGGTGGCTGTGTTTCTTGTCTCATTTCAAAGAAGCGTGAGATAATTTAGCCTCGTGGTTATTACAGCCTCCACTACTGTTGATTAAACTAAAATTCATCTTAGCAGTTGTAAGCCTACACATCATTAGCTTTAACTGGTGAGCCTGAAAATGGTGGTTTCAGGATTGTTTGCGTATTAATGGGGTTTTTTATTGAGGCTTTCAAGGGTGTGGGGGTCTCACTCACTACAAGGACATGAGGGGTTTGGGGGTTTAGCTCAGCTTATGGAACGTGTTGTAACAAATACTTTTAAACATCAAATTTTAGCATATGTTTTCAGAAACTCAAACTGCAATGTCGTGGATATTGTGTTTTTTGGATTATTGACAGTAATATTAATGTTAATGTGGATATTTCTTACACTGTCGTTTTATGCGACTGATTATTGATGTAAAATTTCGTTTGAAATAGAAACGGTAAGCTAACAAGGTGAACGTTAATCATTAAACTATTCCCAACTGTTTATTTTGTATGTGTTGCAGTGTAGGAAGTCTGCTTGACACGATTTAAGATTATTTCTTTCATTTCTATAATATTGTAAATGTTACAATAGTTTTTTCATAAGATGACATATATAAAAGTATTATTTTCCATTTTCACCACAAATTAGGCTCAAATATTCATAATATTGTGGTAATTGGATGGTCTGTCATCTAATTGAGACAATTAGATTCGTTACGTGGTATATAGCTTCATATATTGCTGTTTAATCTTGCTTTGAATCTTGATTTGCTGTTTCTAACATTGTTTAGACCGTAACCGTGTAACCATTCAAAACGTTGATAACGAGCCTGTTTAAGTCATCTAGATTAAGAAGAAAATGTACACAATCATAACTTTCTTATCACTGGGACAATTGTGCCCGAAATAAAATGAGTTACATTACATTTAACATTAGGAAGGGGTCTGCTCTTCAGGTCAGATGCTGGCTGATGACGTAGTTGTCTCCAGTCTGTGATGTCACAGTCATGTGGGTGGTACCTTTGACATCATGATGTCTATGTCATCACGCACCACGTTTCATTCATATTGGAAGAGCTGTGTTTATTTGTGTCTGTGTTTCTTGTCTGAGCCTAAAGAAGCGTGAGATCATTTAGCCTCCTGTTAAATTAACGCCTCCACTACTGTTGATGAAACTAAAATTCATCTCAGCAGTTGTCAGCCTGCACATCATTAGCTTTAACTGGTGAGCCTGAAAGGAGTGGTTTAAGGATTGTTTGCGTATTAATGGGGTTTATTATCGAGGCTTTCAAGGGTGTGGGGGTCTCACTCACTACGTGAGCATGAGGGGTTTGGGGGTTTAGCTCAGCCAATGGTAACGTGTTGTAACAAGTACTTTCAAACATCTAATTTTAGCATATGTTTTCAGAAAATCAAACTGCAATGTCGTGGATATTGTGATTTTTGGATTCTTGACGGTAGAATTAATTTTAATGTGGATATTTCTTACATTGTCGTTTCATGCGACTGATTATTGATGTAAAATTTTGTTTCAAATAGAAACGGCATGCAATAAAGGTGAACGTTAATCATTAATCAATTCCCAACTGTTATTTTATGTGTTGCAGTATTTGACGTCTGCTCTACAAAATTTATGATTATTTCTTTCATTTCTATAATATTGTAAATGTTACAATAGTTTTTTCATAAGATGACATTTAAAAAGTATAATTTTACATTTTCATCACAAAGTAGGCTCAAATATTAATAATATTGTGGTAATTGGATGGTCTGCCATCTAACTGAGACAATTAGATTCGTTACTTGGTATATCGCTTCATTTATTGCTGTTTAATCTTGATTTGAATCTTGATTTGCAGTTTCTAACATTGTTTAGACCGTAACCGTGTAAGCATTCAAAACGTTGATAACGAGCCTGTTTAAGTCATCTAGATTACAAATACAATGTACACAATCATAACTTTCTTATCACTGGGATAATTGTGCCCGAAAAAACAATAAGTTACATTACATTTAACATTAGGATGGGGTCTGCTCTTCAGGTCAGATCCTGGCTGATGACGTAGTTGTCTCCAGTCTGTGATGTCACAGCCATGTGGGTGGTACCTTTGACATCATGATGACTATGTCATCATGCACCACGTGTCATTCATATTGGAAGAGCTGTGTTTATTGGTGGCTGTGTTTCTTGTCTCATTTCAAAGAAGCGTGAGATAATTTAGCCTCGTGGTTATTAAAGCCTCCACTACTGTTGATTAAACTAAAATTCATCTCAGCAGTTGTAAGCCTGCACATCATTAGCTTTAACTGGTGAGCCTGAAAGGGGTGGTTTCAGGATTGTTTGTGTATTAATGGGGTTTATTATTAAGGCTTTCAAGGGTGTGGGGGTCTCACTCACTACATGAGCATGAGGGTTTGGGGGTTTAGCTCAGCTTATGGAACGTGTTGTAACAAATACTTTTAAACATCAAATTTTAGCATATGTTTTCAGAAACTCAAACTGCAATTTCGTGGATATTGTGTTTTTTGGATTATTGACGGTAGAATTAATATTAATGTGGCTATTTCTTACATTGTCGTTTTATGCGACTGATTATTGATGTAAAATTTCGTTTCAAATAGAAACGGTGAGCTAACAAGGTGAACGTTAATCATTAAACTATTCCCAACTGTTTATTTTTCATGTGTTGCAGTGTATGAAGTCTGCTTGACGATTTAAGTTTATTTCTTTCATTTCTATAATATTGTAAATATTACAATAGTTTTTTCATAAGATGACATATATAAATGTATTATTTTACATTTTCACCACAAATTAGGCTCACAAATTCATAATATTGTGGTAATTGGATGGTCTGTCATCTAATTGAGACAATTAGATTCGTTACGTGGTATATAGCTTCATATATTGCTGTTTAATCTTGCTTTGAGTCTTGATTTCATGTTTCTAACATTGTTTAGACCGTAACCGTGTAACCATTCAAAACGTTGATAACGAGCCTGTTTACGTCATCTAGATTACGAAGAAAATGTACACAATCAGAATTTTCTTATCACTGGGACAATTGTGCCCGAAATTAAATTTAAACATTAGGAAGGGGTCTGCTCTTCAGGTCAGATCCTGGCTGATGACGTAGTTGTCTCCAGTCTGTGATGTCACAGCCATGTGGGTGGTACCTTTGACATCATGATGACTATGTCATCATGCACCACGTGTCATTCATATTGGAAGAGCTGTGTTTATTGGTGGCTGTGTTTCTTGTCTGAGCCTAAAGAAGCATTAGATCATTTAGCCTCCTGTTAAATTAACGCCTCCACTACTGTTGATGAAACTAAAAATTCATCTCAGCAGTTGTCAGCCTGCACATCATTAGCTTTAACTGGTGAGCCTGAAATGCGTGGTTTAAGGATTGTTTGCGTATTAATGGGGCTTTTTTATTGAGGCTTTCAAAGGTGTGGGGGTCTCACTCACTACATGAGCGTGAGGGGTTTGGGGGTTTAGCTCAGTTTATGGAACGTGTTGTAACAAATACTTTTAAACATCCAATTTTAGCATATGTTTTCAGAAAATCAAACTGCAATGTCGTGGATATTGTGTTTTTTGTATTATTGACGGTAGAATTAATGTAAATGTGGATATTTCTTACATTGTCGTTTTATGCGACTGATTATTGATGTAAAATTTTGTTTCAAATAGAAACGGTAAGCTAACAAGGTGAATGTTAATTATTTAACTATTCCCAACTGTTTATTTTTTTGTGTTGCAGTGTATGAAGTCTGCTTGACACGATTTAAGATTATTTCTATAATATTGTAAATGTTACAATAGTTTTTTCATAAGATGACATATATAAAAGTATTATTTTACATTTTCACCACAAAGTAGGCTCAGATATTCATAATATTGTGGTAATTGGATGGTCTGCCATCTAACAGAGACAATTAGATTCGTTACTTGGTATATCGCTTCATATATTGATGTTTAATCTTTATTTTAATCTTGATTTGCTGTTTCTAACATTGTTTAGACAGCAACCGTGTAACCATTCAAAACGTTGATAACGAGCCTGTTTAAGTCATCTATATTACGAATACAATGTACACAATCATAATTTTCTTGTCACTGGGACAATTGTGCCCGAAATACAATAAGTTACATTACATTTAACATTAGGAAGGGGTCTGTTCTTCAGGTCAGATCCTGGCTGATGACGTAGTTGTCTCCAGTCTGTGATGTCACAGCCATGTGGGTGGTACCTTTGACATCATGATGACTATGTCATCATGCACCACGTGTCATTCACATTGGAAGAGCTGTGTTTATTGGTGGCTGTGTTTCTTGTCTCATTTCAAAGAAGCGTGAGATAATTTAGCCTCGTGGTTATTAAAGCCTCCACTACTGTTGATTAAACTAAAATTCATCTCAGCAGTTGTAAGCCTACACATCATTAGCTTTAACTGGTGAGCCTGAAAGGGGTGGTTTCAGGATTGTTTGCGTATTAATGGGGTTTATTATTGAGGCTTTCAAGGGTGTGGGGGTCTCACTCACTACATGAGCATGAGCGGTTTGGGGGCTTAGCTCAGCTTATGGAACGTGTTGTAACAAATACTTTTAAACATCAAATTTTAGCATATGTTTTCGGAAACTCAAACTGCAATGTCGTGGGTATTGTGTTTTTTGGATTATTGATGGTAGAATTAATATAAATGTGGATATTTCTTACATTGTCGTTTTATGCGACTGATTATTGATGTAAAATTTCGTTTCAAATAGAAACGGCAAGCTAACAAGGTGAACGTTAATCGTTAAACTATTCCCAACTGTTTATTTTTTATGTGTTGCAGTGTATGAAGTCTGCTTGACACGATTTAAGATTATTTCTTTCATTTCTATAATATTGTAAATGTTACAATAGTTTTTTCATAAGATGACATATATAAAAGTATTATTTTCCATTTTCACCACAAATTAGGCTCAAATATTCATAATATTGTGGTATTTGGATGGTCTGTCATCTAATTGAGACAATTAGATTCGTTACGTGGTATATAGCTTCATATATTGCTGTTTAATCTTGCTTTGAATCTTGATTTCCTGTTTCTAACATTGTTTAGACCGTAACCGTGTAACCATTCAAAACGTTGATAACGAGCCTGTTTAAGTCATCTAGATTACGAAGAAAATGTACACAATCATAATTTTCTTATCACTGGGACAATTGTGCCCGAAATAAAATGAGTTACATTACATTTAACATTAGGAAGGGGTCTGCTCTTCAGGTCAGATCCTGGCGGATGACGTAGTTGTCTCCAGTCTGTGATGTCACAGCCATGTGGGTGGTATCTTTGACATCATGATGACTATGTCATCATGCACCACGTGTCATTCATATAGGAAGAGCTGTGTTTATTGGTGGCTGTGTTTCTTGTCTCATTTAAAAGAAGCGTGAGATAATTTAGCCTCGTGGTTATTAAAGCCTCCACTACTGTTGATTAAACTAAAATTAATCTCAGCAGTTGTAAGCCTGCACATCAATAGCTTTAACTGGTGAGCGTGAAAGGCGTGGTTTAAGGATTGTTTGCGTATTAATGGGGTCTATTATTGAGGCTTTCGAGGGTGTGGGGGTCTCACTCACTACGTGAGCATGAGGGGTTTGGGGGTCTAGCTCAGCCTTTGGTAAAGTGTTTTAACAAGTACTTTCAAACATCAAATTTGAGCATATGTTTTCAGAAAATCAAACTGAAATGTCGTGGATATTGTGATGTTTGGATTCTTGACGGTAGAATTAATATTCATGTGGATATTTCTTACATTGTCGTTGCATGCGACTGATTATTGATGTAAAAGTTTGTTTCAAATAGAAACGGCATGCAATAAAGGTGAACGTTAATCATTAAACAATTCCCAACTGTTATTTTATGTGTTGCAGTATTTGACGTCTGCTCGACACAATTTATGATTATTTCTTTCATTTCTATGATATTGTAAATGTTACAATAATTTTTTCATAAGATGACATTTTAAAAAAGTATAATTTTACATTTTCACCACAAAGTAGGCTCAAAAATTCATAATATTGTGGTAATTGAATGGTCTGCCATCTAACTGAGACAATTAGATTCCTTACTTGGTATATCGCTTCATATATTGCTGTTTAATCTTGATTTGAATCTTGATTTGCTGTTTCTAACATTGTTTAGACCGTAACCGTGTAACCATTCAAAACGTTGATAACGAGCCTGTTTAAGTCATCTATATTACGAATACAATGTACACAATCATAATTTTCTTGTCACTCGGACAATTGTGCCCGAAATACAATAAGTTACATTACATTTAACATTAGGAAGGGGTCTGTTCTTCAGGTCAGATCCTGGCTGATGACGTAGTTGTCTCCAGTTTGTGATGTCACAGCCATGTGGGTGGTACCTTTGACATCATGATGACTATGTCATCATGCACCACGTGTCATTCATATTGGAAGAGCTGTGTTTATTGGTGGCTGTGTTTCTTGTCTCATTTCAAAGAAGCGTGAGATAATTTAGCCTCGTGGTTATTAAAGCCTCCACTACTGTTGATTAAACTAAAATTCATCTCAGCAGTTGTAAGCCTACACATCATTAGCTTTAACTGGTGAGCCTGAAAGGGGTGGTTTCAGGATTGTTTGCGTATTAATGGGGTTTATTATTGAGGCTTTCAAGGGTGTGGGGGTCTCACTCACTACATGAGCATGAGCGGTTTGGGGGCTTAGCTCAGCTTAGGGAACGTGTTGTAACAAATACTTTTAAACATCAAATTTAAGCATATGTTTTCGGAAACTCAAACTGCAATGTCGTGGATTTTGTGTTTTTTGGATTATTGATGGTAGAATTCATATAAATGTGGATATTTCTTACATTGTCGTTTTATGCGACTGATTATTGATGTAAAATTTCGTTTCAAATAGAAACGGTAAGCTAACAAGGTGAATGTTAATTATTTAACTATTCCCAACTGTTTATTTTTTTGTGTTGCAGTGTATGAAGTCTGCTTGACACGATTTAAGATTATTTCTATAATATTGTAAATGTTACAATAGTTTTTTCATAAGATGACATATATAAAAGTATTATTTTACATTTTCACCACAAAGTAGGCTCAGATATTCATAATATTGTGGAAATTGGATGGTCTGCCATCTAACAGAGACAATTAGATTCGTTACTTGGTATATCGCTTCATATATTGATGTTTAATCTTTATTTTAATCTTGATTTGCTGTTTCTAACATTGTTTAGACAGCAACCGTGTAACCATTCAAAACGTTGATAACGAGCCTGTTTAAGTCATCTATATTACGAATACAATGTACACAATCATAATTTTCTTGTCACTGGGACAATTGTGCCCGAAATACAATAAGTTACATTACATTTAACATTAGGAAGGGGTCTGTTCTTCAGGTCAGATCCTGGCTGATGACGTAGTTGTCTCCAGTCTGTGATGTCACAGCCATGTGGGTGGTACCTTTGACATCATGATGACTATGTCATCATGCACCACGTGTCATTCACATTGGAAGAGCTGTGTTTATTGGTGGCTGTGTTTCTTGTCTCATTTCAAAGAAGCGTGAGATAATTTAGCCTCTAGGTTATTAAAGCCTCCACTACTGTTGATTAAACTAAAATTCATCTCAGCAGTTGTAAGCCTACACATCATTAGCTTTAACTGGTGAGCCTGAAAGGGGTGGTTTCAGGATTGTTTGCGTATTAATGGGGTTTATTATTGAGGCTTTCAAGGGTGTGGGGGTCTCACTCACTACATGAGCATGAGCGGTTTGGGGGCTTAGCTCAGCTTATGGAACGTGTTGTAACAAATACTTTTAAACATCAAATTTTAGCATATGTTTTCGGAAACTCAAACTGTAATGTCGTGGGTATTGTGTTTTTTGGATTATTGATGGTAGAATTAATATAAATGTGGATATTTCTTACATTGTCGTTTTATGCGACTGATTATTGATGTAAAATTTCGTTTCAAATAGAAACGGCAAGCTAACAAGGTGAACGTTAATCGTTAAACTATTCCCAACTGTTTATTTTTTATGTGTTGCAGTGTATGAAGTCTGCTTGACACGATTTAAGATTATTTCTTTCATTTCTATAATATTGTAAATGTTACAATAGTTTTTTCATAAGATGACATATATAAAAGTATTATTTTCCATTTTCACCACAAATTAGGCTCAAATATTCATAATATTGTGGTATTTGGATGGTCTGTCATCTAATTGAGACAATTAGATTCGTTACGTGGTATATAGCTTCATATATTGCTGTTTAATCTTGCTTTGAATCTTGATTTCCTGTTTCTAACATTGTTTAGACCGTAACCGTGTAACCATTCAAAACGTTGATAACGAGCCTGTTTAAGTCATCTAGATTACGAAGAAAATGTACACAATCATAATTTTCTTATCACTGGGACAATTGTGCCCGAAATAAAATGAGTTACATTACATTTAACATTAGGAAGGGGTCTGCTCTTCAGGTCAGATCCTGGCGGATGACGTAGTTGTCTCCAGTCTGTGATGTCACAGCCATGTGGGTGGTATCTTTGACATCATGATGACTATGTCATCATGCACCACGTGTCATTCATATAGGAAGAGCTGTGTTTATTGGTGGCTGTGTTTCTTGTCTCATTTAAAAGAAGCGTGAGATAATTTAGCCTCGTGGTTATTAAAGCCTCCACTACTGTTGATTAAACTAAAATTAATCTCAGCAGTTGTAAGCCTGCACATCATTAGCTTTAACTGGTGAGCGTGAAAGGCGTGGTTTAAGGATTGTTTGCGTATTAATGGGGTCTATTATTGAGGCTTTCGAGGGTGTGGGGGTCTCACTCACTACGTGAGCATGAGGGGTTTGGGGGTTTAGCTCAGCCTTTAGTAAAGTGTTTTAACAAGTACTTTCAAACATCAAATTTGAGCATATGTTTTCAGAAAATCAAACTGAAATGTCGTGGATATTGTGATTTTTGGATTCTTGACGGTAGAATTAATATTCATGTGGATATTTCTTACATTGTCGTTTCATGCGACTGATTATTGATGTAAACGTTTGTTTCAAATAGAAACGGCATGCAATAAAGGTGAACGTTAATCATTAAACAATTCCCAACTGTTATTTTATGTGTTGCAGTATTTGACGTCTGCTCGACACAATTTATGAGTATTTCTTTCATTTCTATGATATTGTAAATGTTACAATAATTTTTTCATAAGATGACATTTTAAAAAAAGTATAATTTTACATTTTCACCACAAAGTAGGCTCAAAAATTCATAATATTGTGGTAATTGAATGGTCTGCCATCTAACTGAGACAATTAGATTCCTTACTTGGTATATCGCTTCATATATTGCTGTTTAATCTTGATTTGAATCTTGATTTGCTGTTTCTAACATTGTTTAGACCGTAACCGTGTAACCATTCAAAACGTTGATAACGAGCCTGTTTAAGTCATCTATATTACGAATACAATGTACACAATCATAATTTTCTTGTCACTGGGACAATTGTGCCCGAAATACAATAAGTTACATTACATTTAACATTAGGAAGGGGTCTGTTCTTCAGGTCAGATCCTGGCTGATGACGTAGTTGTCTCCAGTTTGTGATGTCACAGCCATGTGGGTGGTACCTTTGACATCATGATGACTATGTCATCATGCACCACGTGTCATTCATATTGGAAGAGCTGTGTTTATTGGTGGCTGTGTTTCTTGTCTCATTTCAAAGAAGCGTGAGATAATTTAGCCTCGTGGTTATTAAAGCCTCCACTACTGTTGATTAAACTAAAATTCATCTCAGCAGTTGTAAGCCTACACATCATTAGCTTTAACTGGTGAGCCTGAAAGGTGTGGTTTCAGGATTGTTTGCGTATTAATGGGGTTTATTATTGAGGCTTTCAAGGGTGTGGGGGTCTCACTCACTACATGAGCATGAGCGGTTTGGGGGCTTAGCTCAGCTTAGGGAACGTGTTGTAACAAATACTTTTAAACATCAAATTTAAGCATATGTTTTCGGAAACTCAAACTGCAATGTCGTGGATTTTGTGTTTTTTGGATTATTGATGGTAGAATTAATATAAATGTGGATATTTCTTACATTGTCGTTTTATGCGACTGATTATTGATGTAAAATTTCGTTTCAAATAGAAACGGTAAGCTAACAAGGTGAATGTTAATTATTTAACTATTCCCAACTGTTTATTTTTTTGTGTTGCAGTGTATGAAGTCTGCTTGACACGATTTAAGATTATTTCTATAATATTGTAAATGTTACAATAGTTTTTTCATAAGATGACATATATAAAAGTATTATTTTACATTTTCACCACAAAGTAGGCTCAGATATTCATAATATTGTGGAAATTGGATGGTCTGCCATCTAACAGAGACAATTAGATTCGTTACTTGGTATATCGCTTCATATATTGATGTTTAATCTTTATTTTAATCTTGATTTGCTGTTTCTAACATTGTTTAGACAGCAACCGTGTAACCATTCAAAACGTTGATAACGAGCCTGTTTAAGTCATCTATATTACGAATACAATGTACACAATCATAATTTTCTTGTCACTGGGACAATTGTGCCCGAAATACAATAAGTTACATTACATTTAACATTAGGAAGGGGTCTGTTCTTCAGGTCAGATCCTGGCTGATGACGTAGTTGTCTCCAGTCTGTGATGTCACAGCCATGTGGGTGGTACCTTTGACATCATGATGACTATGTCATCATGCACCACGTGTCATTCACATTGGAAGAGCTGTGTTTATTGGTGGCTGTGTTTCTTGTCTCATTTCAAAGAAGCGTGAGATAATTTAGCCTCTAGGTTATTAAAGCCTCCACTACTGTTGATTAAACTAAAATTCATCTCAGCAGTTGTAAGCCTACACATCATTAGCTTTAACTGGTGAGCCTGAAAGGGGTGGTTTCAGGATTGTTTGCGTATTAATGGGGTTTATTATTGAGGCTTTCAAGGGTGTGGGGGTCTCACTCACTACATGAGCATGAGCGGTTTGGGGGCTTAGCTCAGCTTATGGAACGTGTTGTAACAAATACTTTTAAACATCAAATTTTAGCATATGTTTTCGGAAACTCAAACTGTAATGTCGTGGGTATTGTGTTTTTTGGATTATTGATGGTAGAATTAATATAAATGTGGATATTTCTTACATTGTCGTTTTATGCGACTGATTATTGATGTAAAATTTCGTTTCAAATAGAAAAGGCAAGCTAACAAGGTGAACGTTAATCATTAAACTATTACCAACTGTTTATTTTTTTATGTGTTGCAGTGTATGAAGTCTGCTTGACACGATTTAAGATTATTTCTTTCATTTCTATAATATTGTAAATGTTACAATAGTTTTTTCATAAGATGACATATATAAAAGTATAATTTTCCATTTTCACCACAAATTAGGCTCAAATATTCATAATATTGTGGTATTTGGATGGTCTGTCATCTAATTGAGACAATTAGATTCGTTACGTGGTATATAGCTTCATATATTGCTGTTTAATCTTGCTTTGAATCTTGATTTCCTGTTTCTAACATTGTTTAGACCGTAACCGTGTAACCATTCAAAACGTTGATAACGAGCCTGTTTAAGTCATCTAGATTACGAAGAAAATGTACACAATCATAATTTTCTTATCACTGGGACAATTGTGCCCGAAATAAAATGAGTTACATTACATTTAACATTAGGAAGGGGTCTGCTCTTCAGGTCAGATCCTGGCGGATGACGTAGTTGTCTCCAGTCTGTGATGTCACAGCCATGTGGGTGGTATCTTTGACATCATGATGACTATGTCATCATGCACCACGTGTCATTCATATAGGAAGAGCTGTGTTTATTGGTGGCTGTGTTTCTTGTCTCATTTAAAAGAAGCGTGAGATAATTTAGCCTCGTGGTTATTAAAGCCTCCACTACTGTTGATTAAACTAAAATTAATCTCAGCAGTTGTAAGCCTGCACATCAATAGCTTTAACTGGTGAGCGTGAAAGGCGTGGTTTAAGGATTGTTTGCGTATTAATGGGGTCTATTATTGAGGCTTTCGAGGGTGTGGGGGTCTCACTCACTACGTGAGCATGAGGGGTTTGGGGGTTTAGTTCAGCCTTTGGTAAAGTGTTTTAACAAGTACTTTCAAACATCAAATTTGAGCATATGTTTTCAGAAAATCAAACTGAAATGTCGTGGATATTGTGATGTTTGGATTCTTGACGGTAGAATTAATATTCATGTGGATATTTCTTACATTGTCGTTTCATGCGACTGATTATTGATGTAAAAGTTTGTTTCAAATAGAAACGGCATGCAATAAAGGTGAACGTTAATCATTAAACAATTCCCAACTGTTATTTTATGTGTTGCAGTATTTGACGTCTGCTCGACACAATTTATGATTATTTCTTTCATTTCTATGATATTGTAAATGTTACAATCATTTTTTTATAAGATGACATTTTAAAAAAGTATAATTTTACATTTTCACCACAAAGTAGGCTCAAAAATTCATAATATTGTGGTAATTGAATGGTCTGCCATCTAACTGAGACAATTAGATTCCTTACTTGGTATATCGCTTCATATATTGCTGTTTAATCTTGATTTGAATCTTGATTTGCTGTTTCTAACATTGTTTAGACCGTAACCGTGTAACCATTCAAAACGTTGATAACGAGCCTGTTTAAGTCATCTATATTACGAATACAATGTACACAATCATAATTTTCTTGTCACTGGGACAATTGTGCCCGAAATACAATAAGTTACATTACATTTAACATTAGGAAGGGGTCTGTTCTTCAGGTCAGATCCTGGCTGATGACGTAGTTGTCTCCAGTTTGTGATGTCACAGCCATGTGGGTGGTACCTTTGACATCATGATGACTATGTCATCATGCACCACGTGTCATTCATATTGGAAGAGCTGTGTTTATTGGTGGCTGTGTTTCTTGTCTCATTTCAAAGAAGCGTGAGATAATTTAGCCTCGTGGTTATTAAAGCCTCCACTACTGTTGATTAAACTAAAATTCATCTCAGCAGTTGTAAGCCTACACATCATTAGCTTTAACTGGTGAGCCTGAAAGGGGTGGTTTCAGGATTGTTTGCGTATTAATGGGGTTTATTATTGAGGCTTTCAAGGGTGTGGGGGTCTCACTCACTACATGAGCATGAATGGTTTGGGGGCTTAGCTCAGCTTAGGGAACGTGTTGTAAAAAATACTTTTAAACATCAAATTTAAGCATATGTTTTCGGAAACTCAAACTGCAATGTCGTGGATTTTGTGTTTTTTGGATTATTGATGGTAGAATTAATATAAATGTGGATATTTCTTACATTGTCGTTTTATGCGACTGATTATTGATGTAAAATTTCGTTTCAAATAGAAACGGCAAGCTAACAAGGTGAACGTTAATCATTAAACTATTACCAACTGTTTATTTTTTTATGTGTTGCAGTGTATGAAGTCTGCTTGACACGATTTAAGATTATTTCTTTCATTTCTATAATATTGTAAATGTTACAATAGTTTTTTCATAAGATGACATATATAAAAGTATTATTTTCCATTTTCACCACAAATTAGGCTCAAATATTCATAATATTGTGGTATTTGGATGGTCTGTCATCTAATTGAGACAATTAGATTCGTTACGTGGTATATAGCTTCATATATTGCTGTTTAATCTTGCTTTGAATCTTGATTTCCTGTTTCTAACATTGTTTAGACCGTAACCGTGTAACCATTCAAAACGTTGATAACGAGCCTGTTTAAGTCATCTAGATTACGAAGAAAATGTACACAATCATAATTTTCTTATCACTGGGACAATTGTGCCCGAAATAAAATGAGTTACATTACATTTAACATTAGGAAGGGGTCTGCTCTTCAGGTCAGATCCTGGCGGATGACGTAGTTGTCTCCAGTCTGTGATGTCACAGCCATGTGGGTGGTATCTTTGACATCATGATGACTATGTCATCATGGACCACGTGTCATTCATATAGGAAGAGCTGTGTTTATTGGTGGCTGTGTTTCTTGTCTCATTTAAAAGAAGCGTGAGATAATTTAGCCTCGTGGTTATTAAAGCCTCCACTACTGTTGATTAAACTAAAATTAATCTCAGCAGTTGTAAGCCTGCACATCAATAGCTTTAACTGGTGAGCGTGAAAGGCGTGGTTTAAGGATTGTTTGCGTATTAATGGGGTCTATTATTGAGGCTTTCGAGGGTGTGGGGGTCTCACTCACTACGTGAGCATGAGGGGTTTGGGGGTTTAGTTCAGCCTTTGGTAAAGTGTTTTAACAAGTACTTTCAAACATCAAATTTGAGCATATGTTTTCAGAAAATCAAACTGAAATGTCGTGGATATTGTGATGTTTGGATTCTTGACGGTAGAATTAATATTCATGTGGATATTTCTTACATTGTCGTTTCATGCGACTGATTATTGATGTAAAAGTTTGTTTCAAATAGAAACGGCATGCAATAAAGGTGAACGTTAATCATTAAACAATTCCCAACTGTTATTTTATGTGTTGCAGTATTTGACGTCTGCTCGACACAATTTATGATTATTTCTTTCATTTCTATGATATTGTAAATGTTACAATCATTTTTTTATAAGATGACATTTTAAAAAAGTATAATTTTACATTTTCACCACAAAGTAGGCTCAAAAATTCATAATATTGTGGTAATTGAATGGTCTGCCATCTAACTGAGACAATTAGATTCCTTACTTGGTATATCGCTTCATATATTGCTGTTTAATCTTGATTTGAATCTTGATTTGCTGTTTCTAACATTGTTTAGACCGTAACCGTGTAACCATTCAAAACGTTGATAACGAGCCTGTTTAAGTCATCTATATTACGAATACAATGTACACAATCATAATTTTCTTGTCACTGGGACAATTGTGCCCGAAATACAATAAGTTACATTACATTTAACATTAGGAAGGGGTCTGTTCTTCAGGTCAGATCCTGGCTGATGACGTAGTTGTCTCCAGTTTGTGATGTCACAGCCATGTGGGTGGTACCTTTGACATCATGATGACTATGTCATCATGCACCACGTGTCATTCATATTGGAAGAGCTGTGTTTATTGGTGGCTGTGTTTCTTGTCTCATTTCAAAGAAGCGTGAGATAATTTAGCCTCGTGGTTATTAAAGCCTCCACTACTGTTGATTAAACTAAAATTCATCTCAGCAGTTGTAAGCCTACACATCATTAGCTTTAACTGGTGAGCCTGAAAGGGGTGGTTTCAGGATTGTTTGCGTATTAATGGGGTTTATTATTGAGGCTTTCAAGGGTGTGGGGGTCTCACTCACTACATGAGCATGAATGGTTTGGGGGCTTAGCTCAGCTTAGGGAACGTGTTGTAAAAAATACTTTTAAACATCAAATTTAAGCATATGTTTTCGGAAACTCAAACTGCAATGTCGTGGATTTTGTGTTTTTTGGATTATTGATGGTAGAATTAATATAAATGTGGATATTTCTTACATTGTCGTTTTATGCGACTGATTATTGATGTAAAATTTCGTTTCAAATAGAAACGGCAAGCTAACAAGGTGAACGTTAATCATTAAACTATTACCAACTGTTTATTTTTTTATGTGTTGCAGTGTATGAAGTCTGCTTGACACGATTTAAGATTATTTCTTTCATTTCTATAATATTGTAAATGTTACAATAGTTTTTTCATAAGATGACATATATAAAAGTATTATTTTCCATTTTCACCACAAATTAGGCTCAAATATTCATAATATTGTGGTATTTGGATGGTCTGTCATCTAATTGAGACAATTAGATTCGTTACGTGGTATATAGCTTCATATATTGCTGTTTAATCTTGCTTTGAATCTTGATTTCCTGTTTCTAACATTGTTTAGACCGTAACCGTGTAACCATTCAAAACGTTGATAACGAGCCTGTTTAAGTCATCTAGATTACGAAGAAAATGTACACAATCATAATTTTCTTATCACTGGGACAATTGTGCCCGAAATAAAATGAGTTACATTACATTTAACATTAGGAAGGGGTCTGCTCTTCAGGTCAGATCCTGGCGGATGACGTAGTTGTCTCCAGTCTGTGATGTCACAGCCATGTGGGTGGTATCTTTGACATCATGATGACTATGTCATCATGGACCACGTGTCATTCATATAGGAAGAGCTGTGTTTATTGGTGGCTGTGTTTCTTGTCTCATTTAAAAGAAGCGTGAGATAATTTAGCCTCGTGGTTATTAAAGCCTCCACTACTGTTGATTAAACTAAAATTAATCTCAGCAGTTGTAAGCCTGCACATCAATAGCTTTAACTGGTGAGCGTGAAAGGCGTGGTTTAAGGATTGTTTGCGTATTAATGGGGTCTATTATTGAGGCTTTCGAGGGTGTGGGGGTCTCACTCACTACGTGAGCATGAGGGGTTTGGGGGTTTAGTTCAGCCTTTGGTAAAGTGTTTTAACAAGTACTTTCAAACATCAAATTTGAGCATATGTTTTCAGAAAATCAAACTGAAATGTCGTGGATATTGTGATGTTTGGATTCTTGACGGTAGAATTAATATTCATGTGGATATTTCTTACATTGTCGTTTCATGCGACTGATTATTGATGTAAAAGTTTGTTTCAAATAGAAACGGCATGCAATAAAGGTGAACGTTAATCATTAAACAATTCCCAACTGTTATTTTATGTGTTGCAGTATTTGACGTCTGCTCGACACAATTTATGATTATTTCTTTCATTTCTATGATATTGTAAATGTTACAATCATTTTTTTATAAGATGACATTTTAAAAAAGTATAATTTTACATTTTCACCACAAAGTAGGCTCAAAAATTCATAATATTGTGGTAATTGAATGGTCTGCCATCTAACTGAGACAATTAGATTCCTTACTTGGTATATCGCTTCATATATTGCTGTTTAATCTTGATTTGAATCTTGATTTGCTGTTTCTAACATTGTTTAGACCGTAACCGTGTAACCATTCAAAACGTTGATAACGAGCCTGTTTAAGTCATCTATATTACGAATACAATGTACACAATCATAATTTTCTTGTCACTGGGACAATTGTGCCCGAAATACAATAAGTTACATTACATTTAACATTAGGAAGGGGTCTGTTCTTCAGGTCAGATCCTGGCTGATGACGTAGTTGTCTCCAGTTTGTGATGTCACAGCCATGTGGGTGGTACCTTTGACATCATGATGACTATGTCATCATGCACCACGTGTCATTCATATTGGAAGAGCTGTGTTTATTGGTGGCTGTGTTTCTTGTCTCATTTCAAAGAAGCGTGAGATAATTTAGCCTCGTGGTTATTAAAGCCTCCACTACTGTTGATTAAACTAAAATTCATCTCAGCAGTTGTAAGCCTACACATCATTAGCTTTAACTGGTGAGCCTGAAATGGGTGGTTTCAGGATTGTTGTTGAGTGTTAATGTAGTTTATTATTGAGGCTTTCAAGGGTGTGGGGGTCTCACTCACTACATGAGCATGAGCGGTTTGGGGGCTTAGCTCAGCTTAGGGAACGTGTTGTAACAAATACTTTTAAACATCAAATTTTAGCATATGTTTTCGGAAACTCAAACTGCAATGTCGTGGATTTTGTGTTTTTTGGATTATTGATGGTAGAATTAATATAAATGTGGATATTTCTTACATTGTCGTTTTATGCGACTGATTATTGATGTAAAATTTCGTTTCAAATAGAAACGGCAAGCTAACAAGGTGAACGTTAATCATTAAACTATTACCAACTGTTTATTTTTTATGTGTTGCAGTGTATGAAGTCTGCTTGACACGATTTAAGATTATTTCTTTCATTTCTATAATATTGTAAATGTTACAATAGTTTTTTCATAAGATGACATATATAAAAGTATTATTTTACATTTTCACTACAAATTAGGCTCAAATATTCATAATATTGTGGTATTTGGATGGTCTGTCATCTAATTGAGACAATTAGATTCGTTACGTGGTATATAGCTTCATATATTGCTGTTTAATCTTGCTTTGAATCTTGATTTCCTGTTTCTAACATTGTTTAGACCGTAACCGTGTAACCATTCAAAACGTTGATAACGAGCCTGTTTAAGTCATCTAGATTACGAAGAAAATGTACACAATCATAACTTTCTTATCACTGGGACAATTGTGCCCGAATAAAATGAGTTACATTACATTTAACATTAGGAAGGGGTCTGCTCTTCAGGTCAGATCCTGGCGGATGACGTAGTTGTCTCCAGTCTGTGATGTTACAGCCATGTGGGTGGTACCTTTGACATCATGATGACTATGTCATCATGCACCACGTGTCATTCATATTGGAAGAGCTGTGTTTATTGGTGTCTGTGTTTCTTGTCTGAGCCTAAAGAAGCGTGAGATCATTTAGCCTCCTGTTAAATTAACGCCCCCACTACTGTTGATGAAACTAAAATTCATCTCAGCAGTTGTCAGCCTGCACATCATTAGCTTTAACTGGTGAGCCTGAAAGGAGTGGTTTAAGGATTGTTTGCGTGTTAATGGGGTTTATTATTGAGGCTTTCAATGGTGTGGGGGTCTCACTCACTACGTGAGCATGTGGGGTTTGGGGGTTTAGCTCAGCTTATGGAACGTGTTGTAACAAATACTTTCAAACATCAAATTTTAGCATATGTTTTCAGAAAATCAAACTGCAATGTCGTGGATATTATGATTTTTGGATTCTTGACGGTAGAATTAATATTTATGTGGATATTTCTTACATTGTCATTTCATGCGACTGATTATTGATGTAAAATGTTGTTTCAAATAGAAACGGCATGCAATAAAGGTGAACGTTAATCATTAAACAATTCCCAACTGTTATTTTATTTGTAGCAGTATTTGACGTCTGCTCGACACAATTTATGATTATTTCTTTCATTTCTATAATATTGTACATGTTACAATAGTTTTTTCATAAGATGACATTTAAAAAAAGTATAATTTTACATTTTCACCACAAAGTAGGCTGAAATATTCATAATATTGTGGTAATTGGATGGTCTGCCATCTAACTGAGACAATTAGATTCGTTACTTGGTATATCGCTTCATTTATTGCTGTTTAATCTTGATTTGAATCTTGATTTGCAGTTTCTAACATTGTTTAGACCGTAACCGTGTAAGCATTCAAAACGTTGATAACGAGCCTGTTTAAGTCATCTAGATTACGAATACAATGTACACAATCATAAATGTTCTTATCACTGGGACAATTGTGCCCGAAAAAACAATAAGTTACATTACATTTAACATTAGGATGGGGTCTGCTCTTCAGGTCAGATCCTGGCTGATGACGTAGTTGTCTCCAGTCTGTGATGTCACAGCCATGTGGGTGGTACCTTTGACATCATGATGACTATGTCATCATGCACCACCTGTCATTCATATTGGAAGAGCTGTGTTTATTGGTGGCTGTGTTTCTTGTCTCATTTCAAAGAAGCGTGAGATAATTTAGCCTCGTGGTTATTAAAGCCTCCACTACTGTTGATTAAACTAAAATTCATCTCAGCAGTTGTAAGCCTGCACATCATTAGCTTTAACTGGTGAGCCTGAAAGGGGTGGTTTCAGGATTGTTTGTGTATTAATGGGGTTTATTATTAAGGCTTTCAAGGGTGTGGGGGTCTCGCTCACTACATGAGCATGAGGGTTTGGGGGTTTAGCTCAGCTTATGGAACGTGTTGTAACAAATACTTTTAAACATCAAATTTTAGCATATGTTTTCAGAAACTCAAACTGCAATTTCGTGGATATTGTGTTTTTTGGATTATTGACGGTAGAATTAATATTAATGTGGCTATTTCTTACATTGTCGTTTTATGCGACTGATTATTGATGTAAAATTTCGTTTCAAATAGAAACGGTGAGCTAACAAGGTGAACGTTAATCATTAAACTATTCCCAACTGTTTATTTTTCATGTGTTGCAGTGTATGAAGTCTGCTTGACGATTTAAGTTTATTTCTTTCATTTCTATAATATTGTAAATATTACAATAGTTTTTTCATAAGATGACATATATAAAAGTATTATTTTACATTTTCACCACAAATTAGGCTCACAAATTCATAATATTGTGGTAATTGGATGGTCTGTCATCTAATTGAGACAATTAGATTCGTTACGTGGTATATAGCTTCATATATTGCTGTTTAATCTTGCTTTGAGTCTTGATTTCATGTTTCTAACATTGTTTAGACCGTAACCGTGTAACCATTCAAAACGTTGATAACGAGCCTGTTTACGTCATCTCGATTACGAAGAAAATGTACACAATCAGAATTTTCTTATCACTGGGACAATTGTGCCCGAAATTAAATTTAAACATTAGGAAGGGGTCTGCTCTTCAAGGCAGATCCTGGCTGATGACGTAGTTGTCTCCAGTCTGTGATGTCACAGCCATGTGGGTGGTACCTTTGACATCATGATGACTATGTCATCATGCACCACGTGTCATTCATATTGGAAGAGCTGTGTTTATTGGTGGCTGTGTTTCTTGTCTGAGCCTAAAGAAGCGTTAGATCATTTAGCCTCCTGTTAAATTAACGCCTCCACTACTGTTGATGAAACTAAAATTCATCTCAGCAGTTGTCAGCCTGCACATCATTAGCTTTAACTGGTGAGCCTGAAATGGGTGGTTTAAGGATTGTTTGCGTATTAATGGGGCTTTTTTTATTGAGGCTTTCAAAGGTGTGGGGGTCTCACTCACTACATGAGCGTGAGGGGTTTGGGGGTTTAGCTCAGTTTATGGAACGTGTTGTAACAAATACTTTTAAACATCAAATTTTAGCATATGTTTTCAGAAAATCAAACTGCAATGTCGTGGATATTGTGTTTTTTGTATTATTGACGGTAGAATTAATGTAAATGTGGATATTTCTTACATTGTCGTTTTATGCGACTGATTATTGATGTAAAATTTCGTTTCAAATAGAAACGGTAAGCTAACAAGGTGAACGTTAATTATTTAACTATTCCCAACTGTTTATTTTTTTGTGTTGCAGTGTATGAAGTCTGCTTGACACGATTTAAGATTATTTCTATAATATTGTAAATGTTACAATAGTTTTTCATAAGATGACATATATAAAAGTATTATTTTACATTTTCACCACAAAGTAGGCTCAGATATTTATAATATTGTGGTAATTGGATGGTCTGCCATCTAACAGAGACAATTAGATTCGTTACTTGGTATATCGCTTCATATATTGATGTTTAATCTTTATTTTAATCTTGATTTGCTGTTTCTAACATTGTTTAGACAGCAACCGTGTAACCATTCAAAACGTTGATAACGAGCCTGTTTAAGTCATCTATATTACGAATACAATGTACACAATCATAATTTTCTTGTCACTGGGACAATTGTGCCCGAAATACAATAAGTTACATTACATTTAACATTAGGAAGGGGTCTGTTCTTCAGGTCAGATCCTGGCTGATGACGTAGTTGTCTCCAGTCTGTGATGTCACAGCCATGTGGGTGGTACCTTTGACATCATGATGACTATGTCATCATGCACCACGTGTCATTCATATAGGAAGAGCTGTGTTTATTGGTGGCTGTGTTTCTTGTCTCATTTAAAAGAAGCGTGAGATAATTTAGCCTCGTGGTTATTAAAGCCTCCACTACTGTTGATTAAACTAAAATTAATCTCAGCAGTTGTAAGCCTGCACATCAATAGCTTTAACTGGTGAGCGTGAAAGGCGTGGTTTAAGGATTGTTTGCGTATTAATGGGGTTTATTATTGAGGCTTTCAAGGGTGTGGGGGTCTCACTCACTACGTGAGCATGAGGGGTTTGGGGGTTTAGCTCAGCCTTTGGTAAAGTGTTTTAACAAGTACTTTCAAACATCAAATTTTAGCATATGTTTTCAGAAAATCAAACTGAAATGTCGTGGATATTGTGATGTTTGGATTCTTGACGGTAGAATTAATATTCATGTGGATATTTCTTACATTGTCGTTTCATGCGACTGATTATTGATGTAAAAGTTTGTTTCAAATAGAAACGGCATGCAATAAAGGTGAACGTTAATCATTAAACAATTCCCAACTGTTATTTTATGTGTTGCAGTATTTGACGTCTGCTCGACACAATTTATGATTATTTCTTTCATTTCTATAATATTGTAAATGTTACAATGATTTTTTCATAAGATGACATTTAAAAAAAGTATAATTTTACATTTTCACCACAAAGTAGGCTCAAAAATTCATAATATTGTGGTAATTGAATGGTCTGCCATCTAACTGAGACAATTAGATTCCTTACTTGGTATATCGCTTCATATATTGCTGTTTAATCTTGATTTGAATCTTGATTTGCTGTTTCTAACATTGTTTAGACCGTAACCGTGTAACCATTCAAAACGTTGATAACGAGCCTGTTTAAGTCATCTATATTACGAATACAATGTACACAATCATAATTTTCTTGTCACTGGGACAATTGTGCCCGAAATACAATAATTTACATTACATTTAACATTATGAAGGGGTCTGTTCTTCAGGTCAGATCCTGGCTGATGACGTAGTTGTCTCCAGTTTGTGATGTCACAGCCATGTGGGTGGTACCTTTGACATCATGATGACTATGTCATCATGCACCACGTGTCATTCATATTGGAAGAGCTGTGTTTATTGGTGGCTGTGTTTCTTGTCTCATTTCAAAGAAGCGTGAGATAATTTAGCCTCGTGGTTATTAAAGCCTCCACTACTGTTGATTAAACTAAAATTCATCTCAGCAGTTGTAAGCCTACACATCATTAGCTTTAACTGGTGAGCCTGAAAGGGGTGGTTTCAGGATTGTTTGCGTATTAATGGGGTTTATTATTGAGGCTTTCAAGGGTGTGGGGGTCTCACTCACTACATGAGCATGAGCGGTTTGGGGGCTTAGCTCAGCTTAGGGAACGTGTTGTAACAAATACTTTTAAACATCAAATTTTAGCATATGTTTTCGGAAACTCAAACTGCAATGTCGTGGATTTTGTGTTTTTTGGATTATTGATGGTAGAATTAATATAAATGTGGATATTTCTTACATTGTCGTTTTATGCGACTGATTATTGATGTAAAATTTCGTTTCAAATAGAAACGGCAAGCTAACAAGGTGAACGTTAATCATTAAACTATTACCAACTGTTTATTTTTTATGTGTTGCAGTGTATGAAGTCTTCTTGACACGATTTAAGATTATTTCTTTCATTTCTATAATATTGTAAATGTTACAATAGTTTTTTCATAAGATGACATATATAAAAGTATTATTTTACATTTTCACTACAAATTAGGCTCAAATATTCATAATATTGTGGTATTTGGATGGTCTGTCATCTAATTGAGACAATTAGATTCGTTACGTGGTATATAGCTTCATATATTGCTGTTTAATCTTGCTTTGAATCTTGATTTCCTGTTTCTAACATTGTTTAGACCGTAACCGTGTAACCATTCAAAACGTTGATAACGAGCCTGTTTAAGTCATCTAGATTACGAAGAAAATGTACACAATCGTAACTTTCTTATCACTGGGACAATTGTGCCCGAATAAAATGAGTTACATGACATTTAACATTAGGAAGGGGTCTGCTCTTCAGGTCAGATCCTGGCGGATGACGTAGTTGTCTCCAGTCTGTGATGTTACAGCCATGTGGGTGGTACCTTTGACATCATGATGACTATGTCATCATGCACCACGTGTCATTCATATTGGAAGAGCTGTGTTTATTGGTGTCTGTGTTTCTTGTCTGAGCCTAAAGAAGCGTGAGATCATTTAGCCTCCTGTTAAATTAACGCCCCCACTACTGTTGATGAAACTAAAATTCATCTCAGCAGTTGTCAGCCTGCACATCATTAGCTTTAACTGGTGAGCCTGAAAGGAGTGGTTTAAGGATTGTTTGCGTGTTAATGGGGTTTATTATTGAGGCTTTCAATGGTGTGGGGGTCTCACTCACTACATGAGCATGAGAGTTTGGGGGTTTAGCTCAGCTTATGGAACGTGTTGTAAAAAATACTTTCAAACATCAAATTTTAGCATATGTTTTCAGAAAATCAAACTGCAATGTCGTGAATATTATGATTTTTGGATTCTTGACGGTAGAATTAATATTTATGTGGATATTTCTTACATTGTCGTTTCATGCGACTGATTATTGATGTAAAATTTTGTTTCAAATAGAAACGGCATGCAATAAAGGTGAACGTTAATCATTAAACAATTCCCAACTGTTATTTTATGTGTTGCAGTATTTGACGTCTGCTCGACACAATTTATGATTATTTCTTTCATTTCAATAATATTGTAAATGTTACAATAGTTTTATCATAAGATGACATTTAAAAAAGTATAATTTTACATTTTCACCACAAAGTAGGCTCAAATATTCATAATATTGTGGTATTTGGATGTTCTGCCATCTAACTGAGACAATTAGATTCGTTACTTGGTATATCGCTTCATATATTGCTGTTTAATCTTGATTTGAATCTTGATTTGCTGTTTCTAACATTGTTTAGACCGTAACCGTGTAACCATTCAAAATGTTGATAACGAGCCTGTGTGAGTTATCTAGATTACGAATACAATGTACACAATCATAATTTTCTTATCACTGGGACAAATGTGCCCGAAATAAAATGAGTTACATTACATTTAACATTAGGAAGGGATCTGCTCTTCAGGTCAGATCCTGGCAGATGACGTAGTTGTCTCCAGTCTGTGATGTCACAGTCATGTGGGTGGTACCTTTGACAACATAATGACCATGTCATCATGCACCACGTGTCATTGATATTGGAAGAGCTGTGTTTATTGGTGCATGTGTTTCTTGTCTCATTTCAAAGAAGCGTGAGATAATTTAGCCTCGTGGTTATTAAAGCCTCCACTACTGTTGATTAAACTAAAATTCATCTCAGCAGTTGTAAGCCTGCACATCATTAGCTTTAACTGGTGAGCGTGAAAGTGGTGGTTTCAGGATTGTTTGCGTATTAATGGGGTTTATTATTGAGGCTTTCAAGGGTGTGGGGGTCTCACTCACTACATGAGCATGAGGGGTTTGGGGGTTTAGCTCAGCTTATGGAACGTGTTGTAACAAATACTTTTAAACATCAAATTTTAGCATATGTTTTCAGAATCTCAAACTGCAATGTCGTGGATATTGTGTTTTTTGGATTATTGACGGTAGATTTAATAATAATGTGGTTTTATGCGACTGATAATTGATGTAAAATTTCATTTCAAATAGAAACGGTAAGCTAACAAGGTGAACGTTAATCATTAAACTATTCCCAACTGTTTATTTTTTATGTGTTGCAGTGTATGAAGTCTGCTTGACACGATTTAAGATTATTGCTTTCATTTCTATAATATTGTAAATGTTACAATAGCTTTTTTTCATAAGATGACATTTAAAAAAGTATAATTTTACATTTTCACCACAAAGTAGGCTCACATATTCATAATATTGTGGTAATTGGATGGTCTGCCATCTAACTGAGACAATTAGATTCGTTATTTGGTATATCGCTTCATATATTGCTGTTTAATCTTGACTTGAATCTTGATTTGCTGTTTCTAACATTGTTTAGACCGTAACCGTGTAACCATTCAAAACGTTGATAACGAGCCTGTTTAAGTCATCTAGATTACGAATACAATGTACACAATCATAATTTTCTCATCACTGAGACAATTGTGCCCGAAATTAAATTAAAACATTAGGAAGGGGTCTGCTCTTCAGGTCAAGTCCTGGCTGATGACGTAGTTGTCTCCAGTCTGTGATGTCACAGCCATGTGGGTGGTACCTTTGACATCATGATGACTATGTCATCATGCACCACGTGTCTTTCATATAGGAAGAGCTGTGTTTATTGGTGGCTGTGTTTCTTGTCTCATTTAAAAGAAGCGTGAGATAATTTAGCCTCGTGGTTATTAAAGCCTCCACTACTGTTGATTAAACTAAAATTCATCTCAGCAGTTGTAAGCCTGCACATCATTAGCTTTAACTGGTGAGACTGAAAGGGGTGGTTCAGGATTGTTTGCGTATTAATGGGGTTTTTTATTGAGGCTTTCAAGGGTGTGGGGGTCTCACTCACTACATGAGCATGAGGGGTTTGGGGGTTTAGCTCAGCTTATGGAACGTGTTGTAACAAATACTTTAAACATCAAATTTTTGCATTTGTTTTCAGAAACTCAAACTGCACTGTCGTGGATATTGTGTTTTTTGGATTATTGACGGTAGAATTAATATTAATGTGGATATTTCTTACATTGTCGTTTTATGAGACTGATTATTGATGTAAAATCTCGATTTAAATAGAAACGGTAAGCTAACAAGTTGAACGTTAATCATTAAAGTATTCCCAACTGTTTATTTTTTATGTGTTGCAGTGTATGAAGTCTGCTTGACACGATTTAAGATGATTTCTTTCATTTCTATAATATTGTAAATGTTACAATAGTTTTTTCATAAGATGACATTTAAAAAAGTATAATTTTACATTTTCACCACAAAGTAGGCTCAATTCTTCATAATATTGTGGTAATTGGATGGTCTGCCATCTAACTGAGACAATTCAATTCGTTACTTGGTATATCGCTTCATATATTGCTGTTTAATCTAGATTTGAATCTTGATTTGCTGTTTCTAACATTGTTTAGACCGTAACCGTGTAACCATTCAAAACGTTGATAACGAGCCTGTTTAAGTCATCTAGATTACGAAGAAAATGTACACAATCATAATTTTCTTATCACTGGGACAATTGTGCCCGAAATAAAATGAGTTACATTACATTTAACATTAGGAAGGGGTCTGCTCTTCAGGTCAGATCCTGGCGGATGACGTAGTTGTCTCCAGTCTGTGATGTCACAGCCATGTGGGTGGTATCTTTGACATCATGATGACTATGTCATCATGCACCACGTGTCATTCATATAGGAAGAGCTGTGTTTATTGGTGGCTGTGTTTCTTGTCTCATTTAAAAGAAGCGTGAGATAATTTAGCCTCGTGGTTATTAAAGCCTCCACTACTGTTGATTAAACTAAAATTAATCTCAGCAGTTGTAAGCCTGCACATCATTAGCTTTAACTGGTGAGCGTGAAAGGCGTGGTTTAAGGATTGTTTGCGTATTAATGGGGTCTATTATTGAGGCTTTCGAGGGTGTGGGGGTCTCACTCACTACGTGAGCATGAGGGGTTTGGGGGTTTAGCTCAGCCTATGGTAAAGTGTTTTAACAAGTACTTTCAAACATCAAATTTTAGCATATGTTTTCAGAAAATCAAACTGAAATGTCGTGGATATTGTGATGTTTGGATTCTTGACGGTAGAATTAATATTCATGTGGATATTTCTTACATTGTCGTTTCATGCGACTGACTATTGATGTAAAAGTTTGTTTCAAATAGAAACGGCATGCAATGAAGGTGAACGTTAATCATTAAACAATTCCCAACTGTTATTTTATGTGTTGCAGTATTTGACGTCTGCTCGACACAATTTATGATTATTTCTTTAATTTCTATAATATTGTAAATGTTACAATAATTTTTTCATAAGATGACATTTTAAAAAAGTATAATTTTACATTTTCACCACAAAGTAGGCTCAAAAATTCATAATATTGTGGTAATTGAATGGTCTGCCATCTAACTGAGACAATTAGATTCCTTACTTGGTATATCGCTTCATATATTGCTGTTTAATCTTGATTTGAATCTTGATTTGCTGTTTCTAACATTGCTTAGACTGTAACCGTGTAACCATTCAAAACGTTGATAACGAGTCTGTTTAAGTCATCTATATTACGAATACAATGTACACAATCATAATTTTCTTGTCACTGGGACAATTGTGCCCGAAATACAATAAGTTACATTACATTTAACATTAGGAAGGGGTCTGTTCTTCAGGTCAGATCCTGGCTGATGACGTAGTTGTCTCCAGTTTGTGATGTCACAGCCATGTGGGTGGTACCTTTGACATCATGATGACTATGTCATCATGCACCACGTGTCATTCATATTGGAAGAGCTGTGTTTATTGGTGGCTGTGTTTCTTGTCTCATTTCAAAGAAGCGTGAGATAATTTAGCCTCGTGGTTATTAAAGCCTCCACTACTGTTGATTAAACTAAAATTCATCTCAGCAGTTGTAAGCCTACACATCATTAGCTTTAACTGGTGAGCCTGAAAGGGGTGGTTTCAGGATTGTTTGCGTATTAATGGGGTTTATTATTGAGGCTTTCAAGGGTGTGGGGGTCTCACTCACTACATGAGCATGAGCGGTTTGGGGGCTTAGCTCAGCTTAGGGAACGTGTTGTAACAAATACTTTTAAACATCAAATTTTAGCATATGTTTTCGGAAACTCAAACTGCAATGTCGTGGATTTTGTGTTTTTTGGATTATTGATGGTAGAATTAATATAAATGTGGATATTTCTTACATTGTCGTTTTATGCGACTGATTATTGATGTAAAATTTCATTTCAAATAGAAACGGCAAGCTAACAAGGTGAACGTTAATCATTAAACTATTACCAACTGTTTATTTTTTATGTGTTGCAGTGTATGAAGTCTTCTTGACACGATTTAAGATTATTTCTTTCATTTCTATAATATTGTAAATGTTACAATAGTTTTTTTATAAGATGACATATATAAAAGTATTATTTTACATTTTCACTACAAATTAGGCTCAAATATTCATAATATTGTGGTATTTGGATGGTCTGTCATCTAATTGAGACAATTAGATTCGTTACGTGGTATATAGCTTCATATATTGCTGTTTAATCTTGCTTTGAATCTTGATTTCCTGTTTCTAACATTGTTTAGACCGTAACCGTGTAACCATTCAAAACGTTGATAACGAGCCTGTTTAAGTCATCTAGATTACGAAGAAAATGTACACAATCGTAACTTTCTTATCACTGGGACAATTGTGCCCGAATAAAATGAGTTACATGACATTTAACATTAGGAAGGGGTCTGCTCTTCAGGTCAGATCCTGGCGGATGACGTAGTTGTCTCCAGTCTGTGATGTTACAGCCATGTGGGTGGTACCTTTGACATCATGATGACTATGTCATCATGCACCACGTGTCATTCATATTGGAAGAGCTGTGTTTATTGGTGTCTGTGTTTCTTGTCTGAGCCTAAAGAAGCGTGAGATCATTTAGCCTCCTGTTAAATTAACGCCCCCACTACTGTTGATGAAACTAAAATTCATCTCAGCAGTTGTCAGCCTGCACATCATTAGCTTTAACTGGTGAGCCTGAAAGGAGTGGTTTAAGGATTGTTTGCGTGTTAATGGGGTTTATTATTGAGGCTTTCAATGGTGTGGGGGTCTCACTCACTACATGAGCATGAGGGTTTGGGGGTTTAGCTCAGCTTATGGAACGTGTTGTAACAAATACTTTCAAACATCAAATTTTAGCATATGTTTTCAGAAAATCAAACTGCAATGTCGTGAATATTATGATTTTTGGATTCTTGACGGTAGAATTAATATTTATGTGGATATTTCTTACATTGTCGTTTCATGCGACTGATTATTGATGTAAAATTTTGTTTCAAATAGAAACGGCATGCAATAAAGGTGAACGTTAATCATTAAACAATTCCCAACTGTTATTTTATGTGTTGCAGTATTTGACGTCTGCTCGACACAATTTATGATTATTTCTTTCATTTCAATAATATTGTAAATGTTACAATAGTTTTATCATAAGATGACATATATAAAAGTATTATTTTACATTTTCACTACAAATTAGGCTCAAATATTCATAATATTGTGGTATTTGGATGGTCTGTCATCTAATTGAGACAATTAGATTCGTTACGTGGTATATAGCTTCATATATTGCTGTTTAATCTTGCTTTGAATCTTGATTTCCTGTTTCTAACATTGTTTAGACCGTAACCGTGTAACCATTCAAAACGTTGATAACGAGCCTGTTTAAGTCATCTAGATTACGAAGAAAATGTACACAATCGTAACTTTCTTATCACTGGGACAATTGTGCCCGAATAAAATGAGTTACATGACATTTAACATTAGGAAGGGGTCTGCTCTTCAGGTCAGATCCTGGCGGATGACGTAGTTGTCTCCAGTCTGTGATGTTACAGCCATGTGGGTGGTACCTTTGACATCATGATGACTATGTCATCATGCACCACGTGTCATTCATATTGGAAGAGCTGTGTTTATTGGTGTCTGTGTTTCTTGTCTGAGCCTAAAGAAGCGTGAGATCATTTAGCCTCCTGTTAAATTAACGCCCCCACTACTGTTGATGAAACTAAAATTCATCTCAGCAGTTGTCAGCCTGCACATCATTAGCTTTAACTGGTGAGCCTGAAAGGAGTGGTTTAAGGATTGTTTGCGTGTTAATGGGGTTTATTATTGAGGCTTTCAATGGTGTGGGGGTCTCACTCACTACATGAGCATGAGGGTTTGGGGGTTTAGCTCAGCTTATGGAACGTGTTGTAACAAATACTTTCAAACATCAAATTTTAGCATATGTTTTCAGAAAATCAAACTGCAATGTCGTGAATATTATGATTTTTGGATTCTTGACGGTAGAATTAATATTTATGTGGATATTTCTTACATTGTCGTTTCATGCGACTGATTATTGATGTAAAATTTTGTTTCAAATAGAAACGGCATGCAATAAAGGTGAACGTTAATCATTAAACAATTCCCAACTGTTATTTTATGTGTTGCAGTATTTGACGTCTGCTCGACACAATTTATGATTATTTCTTTCATTTCAATAATATTGTAAATGTTACAATAGTTTTATCATAAGATGACATTTAAAAAAGTATAATTTTACATTTTCACCACAAAGTAGGCTCAAATATGCATAATATTGTGGTATTTGGATGTTCTGCCATCTAACTGAGACAATTAGATTCGTTACTTGGTATATCGCTTCATATATTGCTGTTTAATCTTGATTTGAATCTTGATTTGCTGTTTATAACATTGTTTAGACCGTAACCGTGTAACCATTCAAAATGTTGATAACGAGCCTTGTGAGTTATCTAGATTACGAATACAATGTACACAATCATAATTTTCTTATCACTGGGACAAATGTGCCCGAAATAAAATGAGTTACATTACATTTAACATTAGGAAGGGATCTGCTCTTCAGGTCAGATCCTGGCAGATGACGTAGTTGTCTCCAGTCTGTGATGTCACAGTCATGTGGGTGGTACCTTTGACAACATAATGACCATGTCATCATGCACCACGTGTCATTGATATTGGAAGAGCTGTGTTTATTGGTGCATGTGTTTCTTGTCTCATTTCAAAGAAGCGTGAGATAATTTAGCCTCGTGGTTATTAAAGCCTCCACTACTGTTGATTAAACTAAAATTCATCTCAGCAGTTGTAAGCCTGCACATCATTAGCTTTAACTGGTGAGCGTGAAAGTGGTGGTTTCAGGATTGTTTGCGTATTAATGGGGTTTATTATTGAGGCTTTCAAGGGTGTGGGGGTCTCACTCACTACATGAGCATGAGGGGTTTGGGGGTTTAGCTCAGCTTATGGAACGTGTTGTAACAAATACTTTTAAACATCAAATTTTAGCATATGTTTTCAGAATCTCAAACTGCAATGTCGTGGATATTGTGTTTTTTGGATTATTGACGGTAGATTTAATAATAATGTGGTTTTATGCGACTGATAATTGATGTAAAATTTCATTTCAAATAGAAACGGTAAGCTAACAAGGTGAACGTTAATCATTAAACTATTCCCAACTGTTTATTTTTTATGTGTTGCAGTGTATGAAGTCTGCTTGACACGATTTAAGATTATTGCTTTCATTTCTATAATATTGTAAATGTTACAATAGCTTTTTTTCATAAGATGACATTTAAAAAAGTATAATTTTACATTTTCACCACAAAGTAGGCTCACATATTCATAATATTGTGGTAATTGGATGGTCTGCCATCTAACTGAGACAATTAGATTCGTTATTTGGTATATCGCTTCATATATTGCTGTTTAATCTTGACTTGAATCTTGATTTGCTGTTTCTAACATTGTTTAGACCGTAACCGTGTAACCATTCAAAACGTTGATAACGAGCCTGTTTAAGTCATCTAGATTACGAATACAATGTACACAATCATAATTTTCTCATCACTGAGACAATTGTGCCCGAAATTAAATTAAAACATTAGGAAGGGGTCTGCTCTTCAGGTCAAGTCCTGGCTGATGACGTAGTTGTCTCCAGTCTGTGATGTCACAGCCATGTGGGTGGTACCTTTGACATCATGATGACTATGTCATCATGCACCACGTGTCTTTCATATAGGAAGAGCTGTGTTTATTGGTGGCTGTGTTTCTTGTCTCATTTAAAAGAAGCGTGAGATAATTTAGCCTCGTGGTTATTAAAGCCTCCACTACTGTTGATTAAACTAAAATTCATCTCAGCAGTTGTAAGCCTGCACATCATTAGCTTTAACTGGTGAGACTGAAAGGGGTGGTTCAGGATTGTTTGCGTATTAATGGGGTTTTTTATTGAGGCTTTCAAGGGTGTGGGGGTCTCACTCACTACATGAGCATGAGGGGTTTGGGGGTTTAGCTCAGCTTATGGAACGTGTTGTAACAAATACTTTAAACATCAAATTTTTGCATTTGTTTTCAGAAACTCAAACTGCACTGTCGAGGATATTGTGTTTTTTGGATTATTGACGGTAGAATTAATATTAATGTGGATATTTCTTACATTGTCGTTTTATGAGACTGATTATTGATGTAAAATCTCGATTTAAATAGAAACGGTAAGCTAACAAGTTGAACGTTAATCATTAAAGTATTCCCAACTGTTTATTTTTTATGTGTTGCAGTGTATGAAGTCTGCTTGACACGATTTAAGATGATTTCTTTCATTTCTATAATATTGTAAATGTTACAATAGTTTTTTCATAAGATGACATTTAAAAAAGTATAATTTTACATTTTCACCACAAAGTAGGCTCAATTCTTCATAATATTGTGGTAATTGGATGGTCTGCCATCTAACTGAGACAATTCAATTCGTTACTTGGTATATCGCTTCATATATTGCTGTTTAATCTAGATTTGAATCTTGATTTGCTGTTTCTAACATTGTTTAGACCGTAACCGTGTAACCATTCAAAACGTTGATAACGAGCCTGTTTAAGTCATCTAGATTACGAAGAAAATGTACACAATCATAATTTTCTTATCACTGGGACAATTGTGCCCGAAATAAAATGAGTTACATTACATTTAACATTAGGAAGGGGTCTGCTCTTCAGGTCAGATCCTGGCGGATGACGTAGTTGTCTCCAGTCTGTGATGTCACAGCCATGTGGGTGGTATCTTTGACATCATGATGACTATGTCATCATGCACCACGTGTCATTCATATAGGAAGAGCTGTGTTTATTGGTGGCTGTGTTTCTTGTCTCATTTAAAAGAAGCGTGAGATAATTTAGCCTCGTGGTTATTAAAGCCTCCACTACTGTTGATTAAACTAAAATTAATCTCAGCAGTTGTAAGCCTGCACATCATTAGCTTTAACTGGTGAGCGTGAAAGGCGTGGTTTAAGGATTGTTTGCGTATTAATGGGGTCTATTATTGAGGCTTTCGAGGGTGTGGGGGTCTCACTCACTACGTGAGCATGAGGGGTTTGGGGGTTTAGCTCAGCCTTTGGTAAAGTGTTTTAACAAGTACTTTCAAACATCAAATTTTAGCATATGTTTTCAGAAAATCAAACTGAAATGTCGTGGATATTGTGATGTTTGGATTCTTGACGGTAGAATTAATATTCATGTGGATATTTCTTACATTGTCGTTTCATGCGACTGACTATTGATGTAAAAGTTTGTTTCAAATAGAAACGGCATGCAATGAAGGTGAACGTTAATCATTAAACAATTCCCAACTGTTATTTTATGTGTTGCAGTATTTGACGTCTGCTCGACACAATTTATGATTATTTCTTTCATTTCTATAATATTGTAAATGTTACAATAATTTTTTCATAAGATGACATTTTAAAAAAGTATAATTTTACATTTTCACCACAAAGTAGGCTCAAAAATTCATAATATTGTGGTAATTGAATGGTCTGCCATCTAACTGAGACAATTAGATTCCTTACTTGGTATATCGCTTCATATATTGCTGTTTAATCTTGATTTGAATCTTGATTTGCTGTTTCTAACATTGCTTAGACTGTAACCGTGTAACCATTCAAAACGTTGATAACGAGTCTGTTTAAGTCATCTATATTACGAATACAATGTACACAATCATAATTTTCTTGTCACTGGGACAATTGTGCCCGAAATACAATAAGTTACATTACATTTAACATTAGGAAGGGGTCTGTTCTTCAGGTCAGATCCTGGCTGATGACGTAGTTGTCTCCAGTTTGTGATGTCACAGCCATGTGGGTGGTACCTTTGACATCATGATGACTATGTCATCATGCACCACGTGTCATTCATATTGGAAGAGCTGTGTTTATTGGTGGCTGTGTTTCTTGTCTCATTTCAAAGAAGCGTGAGATAATTTAGCCTCGTGGTTATTAAAGCCTCCACTACTGTTGATTAAACTAAAATTCATCTCAGCAGTTGTAAGCCTACACATCATTAGCTTTAACTGGTGAGCCTGAAAGGGGTGGTTTCAGGATTGTTTGCGTATTAATGGGGTTTATTATTGAGGCTTTCAAGGGTGTGGGGGTCTCACTCACTACATGAGCATGAGCGGTTTGGGGGCTTAGCTCAGCTTAGGGAACGTGTTGTAACAAATACTTTTAAACATCAAATTTTAGCATATGTTTTCGGAAACTCAAACTGCAATGTCGTGGATTTTGTGTTTTTTGGATTATTGATGGTAGAATTAATATAAATGTGGATATTTCTTACATTGTCGTTTTATGCGACTGATTATTGATGTAAAATTTCGTTTCAAATAGAAACGGCAAGCTAACAAGGTGAACGTTAATCATTAAACTATTACCAACTGTTTATTTTTTATGTGTTGCAGTGTATGAAGTCTTCTTGACACGATTTAAGATTATTTCTTTCATTTCTATAATATTGTAAATGTTACAATAGTTTTTTTATAAGATGACATATATAAAAGTATTATTTTACATTTTCACTACAAATTAGGCTCAAATATTCATAATATTGTGGTATTTGGATGGTCTGTCATCTAATTGAGACAATTAGATTCGTTACGTGGTATATAGCTTCATATATTGCTGTTTAATCTTGCTTTGAATCTTGATTTCCTGTTTCTAACATTGTTTAGACCGTAACCGTGTAACCATTCAAAACGTTGATAACGAGCCTCTTTAAGTCATCTAGATTACGAAGAAAATGTACACAATCGTAACTTTCTTATCACTGGGACAATTGTGCCCGAATAAAATGAGTTACATGACATTTAACATTAGGAAGGGGTCTGCTCTTCAGGTCAGATCCTGGCGGATGACGTAGTTGTCTCCAGTCTGTGATGTTACAGCCATGTGGGTGGTACCTTTAACATCATGATGACTATGTCATCATGCACCACGTGTCATTCATATTGGAAGAGCTGTGTTTATTGGTGTCTGTGTTTCTTGTCTGAGCCTAAAGAAGCGTGAGATCATTTAGCCTCCTGTTAAATTAACGCCCCCACTACTGTTGATGAAACTAAAATTCATCTCAGCAGTTGTCAGCCTGCACATCATTAGCTTTAACTGGTGAGCCTGAAAGGAGTGGTTTAAGGATTGTTTGCGTGTTAATGGGGTTTATTATTGAGGCTTTTAATGGTGTGGGGGTCTCACTCACTACATGAGCATGAGGGTTTGGGGGTTTAGCTCAGCTTATGGAACGTGTTGTAACAAATACTTTCAAACATCAAATTTTAGCATATGTTTTCAGAAAATCAAACTGCAATGTCGTGAATATTATGATTTTTGGATTCTTGACGGTAGAATTAATATTTATGTGGATATTTCTTACATTGTCGTTTCATGCGACTGATTATTGATGTAAAATTTTGTTTCAAATAGAAACGGCATGCAATAAAGGTGAACGTTAATCATTAAACAATTCCCAACTGTTATTTTATGTGTTGCAGTATTTGACGTCTGCTCGACACAATTTATGATTATTTCTTTCATTTCAATAATATTGTAAATGTTACAATAGTTTTATCATAAGATGACATTTAAAAAAGTATAATTTTACATTTTCACCACAAAGTAGGCTCAAATATTCATAATATTGTGGTATTTGGATGTTCTGCCATCTAACTGAGACAATTAGATTCGTTACTTGGTATATCGCTTCATATATTGCTGTTTAATCTTGATTTGAATCTTGATTTGCTGTTTCTAACATTGTTTAGACCGTAACCGTGTAACCATTCAAAATGTTGATAACGAGCCTGTGTGAGTTATCTAGATTACGAATACAATGTACACAATCATAATTTTCTTATCACTGGGACAAATGTGCCCGAAATAAAATGAGTTACATTACATTTAACATTAGGAAGGGGTCTGTTCTTCAGGTCAGATCCTGGCTGATGACGTAGTTGTCTCCAGTTTGTGATGTCACAGCCATGTGGGTGGTACCTTTGACATCATGATGACTATGTCATCATGCACCACGTGTCATTCATATTGGAAGAGCTGTGTTTATTGGTGGCTGTGTTTCTTGTCTCATTTCAAAGAAGCGTGAGATAATTTAGCCTCGTGGTTATTAAAGCCTCCACTACTGTTGATTAAACTAAAATTCATCTCAGCAGTTGTAAGCCTACACATCATTAGCTTTAACTGGTGAGCCTGAAAGGGGTGGTTTCAGGATTGTTTGCGTATTAATGGGGTTTATTATTGAGGCTTTCAAGGGTGTGGGGGTCTCACTCACTACATGAGCATGAGCGGTTTGGGGGCTTAGCTCAGCTTAGGGAACGTGTTGTAACAAATACTTTTAAACATCAAATTTTAGCATATGTTTTCGGAAACTCAAACTGCAATGTCGTGGATTTTGTGTTTTTTGGATTATTGATGGTAGAATTAATATAAATGTGGATATTTCTTACATTGTCGTTTTATGCGACTGATTATTGATGTAAAATTTCGTTTCAAATAGAAACGGCAAGCTAACAAGGTGAACGTTAATCATTAAACTATTACCAACTGTTTATTTTTTATGTGTTGCAGTGTATGAAGTCTTCTTGACACGATTTAAGATTATTTCTTTCATTTCTATAATATTGTAAATGTTACAATAGTTTTTTCATAAGATGACATATATAAAAGTATTATTTTACATTTTCACTACAAATTAGGCTCAAATATTCATAATATTGTGGTATTTGGATGGTCTGTCATCTAATTGAGACAATTAGATTCGTTACGTGGTATATAGCTTCATATATTGCTGTTTAATCTTGCTTTGAATCTTGATTTCCTGTTTCTAACATTGTTTAGACCGTAACCGTGTAACCATTCAAAACGTTGATAACGAGCCTGTTTAAGTCATCTAGATTACGAAGAAAATGTACACAATCGTAACTTTCTTATCACTGGGACAATTGTGCCCGAATAAAATGAGTTACATGACATTTAACATTAGGAAGGGGTCTGCTCTTCAGGTCAGATCCTGGCGGATGACGTAGTTGTCTCCAGTCTGTGATGTTACAGCCATGTGGGTGGTACCTTTGACATCATGATGACTATGTCATCATGCACCACGTGTCATTCATATTGGAAGAGCTGTGTTTATTGGTGTCTGTGTTTCTTGTCTGAGCCTAAAGAAGCGTGAGATCATTTAGCCTCCTGTTAAATTAACGCCCCCACTACTGTTGATGAAACTAAAATTCATCTCAGCAGTTGTCAGCCTGCACATCATTAGCTTTAACTGGTGAGCCTGAAAGGAGTGGTTTAAGGATTGTTTGCGTGTTAATGGGGTTTATTATTGAGGCTTTCAATGGTGTGGGGGTCTCACTCACTACATGAGCATGAGGGTTTGGGGGTTTAGCTCAGCTTATGGAACGTGTTGTAACAAATACTTTCAAACATCAAATTTTAGCATATGTTTTCAGAAAATCAAACTGCAATGTCGTGAATATTATGATTTTTGGATTCTTGACGGTAGAATTAATATTTACGTGGATATTTCTTACATTGTCGTTTCATGCGACTGATTATTGATGTAAAATTTTGTTTCAAATAGAAACGGCATGCAATAAAGGTGAACGTTAATCATTAAACAATTCCCAACTGTTATTTTATGTGTTGCAGTATTTGACGTCTGCTCGACACAATTTATGATTATTTCTTTCATTTCAATAATATTGTAAATGTTACAATAGTTTTATCATAAGATGACATTTAAAAAAGTATAATTTTACATTTTCACCACAAAGTAGGCTCAAATATTCATAATATTGTGGTATTTGGATGTTCTGCCATCTAACTGAGACAATTAGATTCGTTACTTGGTATATCGCTTCATATATTGCTGTTTAATCTTGATTTGAATCTTGATTTGCTGTTTCTAACATTGTTTAGACCGTAACCGTGTAACCATTCAAAATGTTGATAACGAGCCTGTGTGAGTTATCTAGATTACGAATACAATGTACACAATCATAATTTTCTTATCACTGGGACAAATGTGCCCGAAATAAAATGAGTTACATTACATTTAACATTAGGAAGGGATCTGCTCTTCAGGTCAGATCCTGGCAGATGACGTAGTTGTCTCCAGTCTGTGATGTCACAGTCATGTGGGTGGTACCTTTGACAACATAATGACCATGTCATCATGCACCACGTGTCATTGATATTGGAAGAGCTGTGTTTATTGGTGCATGTGTTTCTTGTCTCATTTCAAAGAAGCGTGAGATAATTTAGCCTCGTGGTTATTAAAGCCTCCACTACTGTTGATTAAACTAAAATTCATCTCAGCAGTTGTAAGCCTGCACATCATTAGCTTTAACTGGTGAGCGTGAAAGTGGTGGTTTCAGGATTGTTTGCGTATTAATGGGGTTTATTATTGAGGCTTTCAAGGGTGTGGGGGTCTCACTCACTACATGAGCATGAGGGGTTTGGGGGTTTAGCTCAGCTTATGGAACGTGTTGTAACAAATACTTTTAAACATCAAATTTTAGCATATGTTTTCAGAATCTCAAACTGCAATGTCGTGGATATTGTGTTTTTTGGATTATTGACGGTAGATTTAATAATAATGTGGTTTTATGCGACTGATAATTGATGTAAAATTTCATTTCAAATAGAAACGGTAAGCTAACAAGGTGAACGTTAATCATTAAACTATTCCCAACTGTTTATTTTTTATGTGTTGCAGTGTATGAAGTCTGCTTGACACGATTTAAGATTATTGCTTTCATTTCTATAATATTGTAAATGTTACAATAGCTTTTTTTCATAAGATGACATTTAAAAAAGTATAATTTTACATTTTCACCACAAAGTAGGCTCACATATTCATAATATTGTGGTAATTGGATGGTCTGCCATCTAACTGAGACAATTAGATTCGTTATTTGGTATATCGCTTCATATATTGCTGTTTAATCTTGACTTGAATCTTGATTTGCTGTTTCTAACATTGTTTAGACCGTAACCGTGTAACCATTCAAAACGTTGATAACGAGCCTGTTTAAGTCATCTAGATTACGAATACAATGTACACAATCGTAATTTTCTCATCACTGAGACAATTGTGCCCGAAATTAAATTAAAACATTAGGAAGGGGTCTGCTCTTCAGGTCAAGTCCTGGCTGATGACGTAGTTGTCTCCAGTCTGTGATGTCACAGCTATGTGGGTGGTACCTTTGACATCATGATGACTATGTCATCATGCACCACGTGTCTTTCATATAGGAAGAGCTGTGTTTATTGGTGGCTGTGTTTCTTGTCTCATTTAAAAGAAGCGTGAGATAATTTAGCCTCGTGGTTATTAAAGCCTCCACTACTGTTGATTAAACTAAAATTCATCTCAGCAGTTGTAAGCCTGCACATCATTAGCTTTAACTGGTGAGACTGAAAGGGGTGGTTCAGGATTGTTTGCGTATTAATGGGGTTTTTTATTGAGGCTTTCAAGGGTGTGGGGGTCTCACTCACTACATGAGCATGAGGGGTTTGGGGGTTTAGCTCAGCTTATGGAACGTGTTGTAACAAATACTTTAAACATCAAATTTTTGCATTTGTTTTCAGAAAATCAAACTGCAATGTCGTGGATATTGTGTTTTTTGGATTATTGACGGTAGAATTAATATTCATGTGGATATCTCTTGCATTGTCGTTTCATGCGACTGATTATTGATGTAAAATTTTGTTTCAAATAGAAACGGCATGCAATAAAAGTGAACGTTAATCATTAAACAATTCCCAACTGTTATTTTATGTGTTGCAGTATTTGACGTCTGCTCGACACAATTTATGATTATTTCTTTCATTTATATAATATTGTAAATGTTACAGTAGTTTTTTCATAAGATGACATTTAAAAAAGTATAATTTTACATTTTCACCACAAAGTAGGCTCAAATATCCATAATATTGTGGTAATTGGATGGTCTGCCATCTAACTGAGACAATTAGATTCGTTACTTGGTATATCGCTTCATATATTGCTGTATAATCTTGATTTGAATCTTGATTTGCTGTTTCTAACATTGTTTAGACCGAAACCGTGTAACCATTCAAAACGTTGATAACGAGCCTGTTTAAGTCATCTAGATTACGAATACAATGTACACAATCAGAATTTTCTTATCACTGGGACAATTGTACCCGAAATACAATGAGTTACATTACATTTAACATTAGGAAGGGGTCTGCTATTCAGGTCAGATCCTGGTTGATGACGTAGTCGTCTCCAGTCTGTGATGTCACAGCCATGTGGGTGGTACCTTTGACATCATGATGACTATGACATCATGATGACTATGTCATCATGATGTCAATGACTATGTCATCATGCACCACGTGATGTCAATGACTATGTCATCATGCACCACGTGTCATTCATATAGGAAGAGCTGTGTTTATTGGTGGCTGTGTTTCTTGTCTGATTTAAAAGAAGCGTGAGATAATTTAGCCTCGTGGTTATTAAAGCCACCACTACTGTTGATTAAACTAAAATTCATCTCAGCAGTTGTAAGCCTGCACATCATTAGCTTTAACTGGTGAGCGTGAAAGGGGTGGTTTCAGTATTGTTTACGTATTAATGGGTTTTTTTTATTGAGGCTTTCAAGGGTGTGGGGGTCTCACTCACTGCATGAGCATGAGGGGTTTGGGGGTTTAGCTCAGCTTATGGAACGTGTTGTAACAAATACTTTTAAACATCAAATTTTAGCATATGTTTTCAGAAACTCCAACTGCAATGTCGTGGATATTGTGTTTTTTAGATTATTGACGGTAGAATTAATATTAATGTGGATATTTCTTACATTGTCGTTTTATGCGACTGATTATTGATGTAAAATTTCGTTTCAAATAGAAACGGTAAGCTAACAAGTTGAACGTTAATCATTAAACTATTCCCAACTGTTTATTTTTTATGTGTTGCAGTGTATGAAGTCTGCTTGACGATTTAAGTTTATTTCTTTCATTTCTATAATATTGTAAATGTTACAATAGTTTTTTCATAAGATGACATATATAAAAGTCTTATTTTACATTTTCACCACAAATTAGGCTCAAATATTCATAATATTGTGGTAATTGGATGATCTGTCACCTAATTGAGACAATTAGATTCGTTACGTGGTATATAGCTTCATATATTGCTGTTTAATCTTGCTTTGAATCTTCATTTCCTGTTTCTAACATTGTTTAGACCGTAACCGTGTAACCATTCAAAACGTTGATAACGAGCCTGTTTAAGTCATCTAGATTACGAAGAAAATGTACACAATCGTAACTTTCTTATCACTGGGACAATTGTGCCCGAAATAAAATGAGTTACATTACATTTAACATTAGGAAGGGGTCTGCTCTTCAGGTCAGATCCTGGCTGATGACGTAGTTGTCTCCAGTCTGTGATGTCACAGCCAGGTGGGTGGTACCTTTGACATCATGATGTCTATGTCTTCACGCACCACGTTTCATTCATATTGGAAGAGCTGTGTTTATTGGTGGCTGTGTTTCTTGTCTGAGCCTAAAGAAGCGTGAGATCAATTAACCTCCTGTTAATTTAAAGCCTCCACTACTGTTGATGAAACTAAAATTCATCTCAGCAGTTGTCAGCCTGCACATCATTAGCTTTAACTGGTGAGCCTGAAAGGAGTGGTTTAAGGATTGTTTGCGTGTTAATGGGGTTTATTTTTTAGGCTTTCAAGGGTGTGGGGGTCTCACTCACTACGTGAGCATGAGGGGTTTGGGGGTTTAGCTCAGCCTATGGTAACGTGTTGTAACAAGTACTTTCAAACATCAAATTTTAGCATATGTTTTCAGAAAATCAAACTGCAATGTCGTGGATATTGTGATTTTTGGATTCTTGACGGTAGAATTAATATTACTGTGGATATTTCTTACATTGTCGTTTCATGCGACTGATTATTGATGTAAAATTTCGTTTCAAGTAGAAACGGCATGCAATAAAGGTGAACGTTAATCATTAAACAATTCCCAACTGTTATTTTATGTGTTGCAGTATTTGACGTCTGCTCGACACAATTTATGATTATTTCTTTCATTTCTATAATATTGTAAATGTTACAATAGTTTTATCATAAGATGACATTTAAAAAAGTATAATTTTACATTTTCACCACAAAGTAGGCTCAAATATTCATAATATTGTGGTATTTGGATGTTCTGCCATCTAACTGAGACAATTAGATTCGTTACTTGGTATATCGCTTCATATATTGCTGTTTAATCTTCATTTGAATCTTGATTTGCTGTTTCTAACATTGTTTAGACCGTAACCGTGTAACCATTCAAAACTTAATAACGAGCCTGTTTAAGTCATCTAGATTATGAATACAATGTACACAATCAGAATTTTCTTATCACTGGGACAATTGTGCCCGAAATTAAATTTAAACATTAGGAAGGGGTCTGCTCTTCAGGTCAGATCCTGGCTGATGACGTAGTTGTCTCCAGTCTGTGATGTCACAGCCATGTGGGTGGTACCTTTGACATCATGATGACTATGTCATCATGCACCACGTGTCATTCATATTGGAAGAGCTGTGTTTATTGGTGGCTGTGTTTCTTGTCTCATTTCAAAGAAGCGTGAGATAATTTAGCCTCGTGCTTATTAAAGCCTCCACTACTGTTGATTAAACTAAAATTCATCTCAGCAGTTGTAAGCCTGCACATCATTAGCTTTAACTGGTGAGCGTGAAAGGGGTGGTTTCAGGATTGTTTGCGAATTCATGGGGTTTTTAATTGAGGCTTTCAAGGGTGTGGGGGTCTCACTCACTACATGAGCATGAGGGGTTTGGGGGTTTAGCTCAGCTTAGAGAACGTGTTGTAACAAATACTTTTAAACATCAAATTTTAGCATATGTTTTCAGAAACTCAAACTCCAATGTCGTGGATATTGTGTTTTTTGGATTATTGACGGTAGAATTAATATTAATGTGGATATTTCTTACATTGTCGTTTTATGTGACTGATTATTGATGTAAAATTTCGTTTCAAATAGAAACGGTAAGCTAACAAGGTGAACGTCAATCATTAAACTATTCCCAACTGTTTATTTTTTATGTGTTGCAGTGTATGAAGTCTGCTTGACACAATTTAAGATTATTTCTTTCATTTCTATAATATTGTAAATGTTACCATTGTTTTTTTCATAAAATGACATATATAAAAGTATTATTTTACATTTTCACCACAAATTTGGCTCACATATTCATAATATTGTGGTAATTGGATGGTCTGTCATCTAATTGAGACAATTAGATTCGTTACGTGGTATATAGCTTCACATATTGCTGTTTAACTTTGTTTTTAATCTTGATTTGCTGTTTCTAACATTGTTTAGACCGTAACCGTGTAACCATTCAAAACGTTGATAACGAGCCTGTTTAAGTCATCTAGATTACGAATACAATGTCCACAATCATAATTTTCTTATCACTGGGACAATTGTGCCCGAAATAAAATGAGTTACATTACATTTAACATTAGGAAGGGGTCTGCTCTTCAGGTCAGATCCTGGCTGATGACGTAGTTGTCTCCAGTCTGTGATGTCACAGTCATGTGGGTGGTACCTTTGACATCATGATGTCTATGTCATCACGCACCACGTTTCATTCATATTGGAAGAGCTGTGTTTATTGGTGTCTGTGTTTCTTGTCTGAGCCTAAAGAAGCGTGAGATCAATTAGCCTCCTGTTAATTTAAAGCCTCCACTACTGTTGATGAAACTAAAATTCATCTCAGCAGTTGTCAGCCTGCACATCATTAGCTTTAACTGGTGAGCCAGAAGGGGTGGTTTAAGGATTGTTTGCGTGTTAATGGGGTTTATTATTGAGGCTTTCAAGGGTGTGGGGGTCTCACTCACTACGTGAGCATAAGGGGTTTGGGGGTTTAGCTCAGCCTATGGTAACGTGTTGTAACAAGTACTTTCAAACATCACATTTAAGCATATGTTTTCAGAAAATCAAACTGCAATGTCGTGGATATTGTGATTTTTGGATTCTTGACGGTAGAATTAATATTCTTGTGGATATTTCTTACATTGTTGTTACATGCGACTGATTATTGATGTTAAATGTTGTTTCAAATAGAAACGGCATGCAATAAAGGTGAACGTTAATCATTAAACAAGTCCCAACTGTTATTTTATGTGTTGCAGTATTTGACGTCTGCTCGACACAATTTATGATTATTTCTTTCATTTCTATAATATTATGAATGTTACAATAGTTTTTTCATAAGATGACATTTAAAAAAGTATAATTTTAAATAATCACCACAAAGTAGGCTCAAATATTCATAATATTGTGGTAATTGGATGTTCTGCCATCTAACTGAGACAATTAGATTTGTTACTTGGTATATCGCTTCATATATTGCTGTTTAATCTTGATTTGAATCTTGATTTGCTGTTTCTAACATTGTTTAGACTGTAACCGTGTAACCATTCAAAACGTTGATAACGAGCCTGTTTAAGTCATTTAGATTACGAATAAAATGTACACAATCATCATTTTCTTATAACTGGGACAATTGTGCCCGAAATAAAATGAGTTACATTACATTTAACATTAGTAAGGGGTCTGCTCTTCAGGTCAGATGCTGGCTGATGACGTAGTTGTCTCCAGTCTGTGATGTCACAGCCATGTGGGTGGTACCTTTGACATCATGATGACTATGTCATCATGCACCACGTGTCATTCATATTGGAAGAGCTGTGTTTATTGGTGGCTGTGTTTCTTGTCTCAGCTAAAAGAAGCGTGAGATTATTTAGCCTCGTGGTTTTTAAAGCCTCCACTACTGTTGATGAAACTAAAATTCATCTCAGCAGTTGTAAGCCTGCACATCATTAGCTTTAACCGTTGAGCCTGAAAGGGGTGGTTTAAGGATTGTTTGTGTGTTAATGGGGTTCATTATTGAGGCTTTCAAGGGTGTGGGGGGGGGGGAGGGGCTCACTCACTACATGAGCATGAGGGGTTTGGGGGTTTAGCTCAGTTTATGGTAACGTGTTGTAACAAATACTTTTAAATATCAAATTTTAGCATATGTTTTCAGAAAATCAAACTGCAATGTCGTGGATAATGTGATTTTTGGATTCTTGACGGCAGAATTAAAATTAATGTGGATATTTCTTACATTGTCGTTTCATGCGACTGATTATTTACTTAAAATTTTGTTTCAAACAGAAACGGCATCCAAAAAAGGTGAACGTTAATCATTAAACAATTCTCAACTGTTATTTTATGTGCCCGAAATAATGTGTTACATTACATTTAACATTAGGAAGGGGACTGCTCTTCAGGTCAGATCCTGGCTGATGACGTATTTGTCTCCAGTCTGTGATGTCACAGTCATGTGGGTGGTACCTTTGACAACATGATGTCTTTTACGTCATGCACGATGTGTCATTGATACTGGCAGAGCTGCGTTTATTGGCTGCTGTGTTGCTCGTCTAATCTAACGGAAGCGTGAGATTATTTAGCAATGTGGTTCTTAAAAGCTGCACAGCTGTTGAATAAACTCAAATCCATCTCGGCAGTTGTGAGTCTGCTCATCATCAGCTAACAAAGGTGAGCCTGAAAGTGGTGGGTTAAAGATTGTTTTGATGTTTATGAGGTCTGTTGCTGAGGGTTTCAAGGATGTTGGGGCTTCTCTCAGTACGTGAGAGTGAGGGGTTGCAGGTGTCAGCTCGGGTCATGGTTACAGTTTATAACAAATACTTTTAAACATATCATTTTGGCATATGTTATCAGAAAATCAAACTTAAAGTTCTTGGATATTGTGATGTTTGGATTCCTGACTCCCAAATTAGCAATAATGCAGATACTCCTGCTATTTGTCTTATTAGTCAACAATTATTCAATTGATGGAAAACATCGTTTGTAAAGCAAGATTATGGAAATGCATTTACAATTAAATAAGGTGCAACTGGACGCAAATATTTCGCATTCCAGTTTTTAAAAGATGCACAACCGGTGATAAAAGTAAAGTTTATCTCGTGATTAGTGAGCCTGGCCTTCATCACATCTGAAAAGTGAACCCACCACGGGCGTTCTAAAAATGATCAGGGATTGTTGTTAATGATTAGGGATGAAAAGTTGTGGTTATGGGCTACAGGCTGAGTTTTAGTGTTTGGGGTTATAGTGAAGGGTTAGAGTTCCGAGTTATAATTAGAGGTTGGAGTTTGCCATAGGGGTAAGTGTGATACAGTTACTTTTTTGGAGTTAGAGTTACGGTTGTGTATTAGGGTTTGGGTATTAAGGGTTAGGGTTCGGTATGATGGGTTAGGGTTGCCTATCAGGTGTTCGGGTTATGCTTGAGTTATAGTATTTGGAAGTTTGGGCGAGGGATATTGCTCAGGTTATTCGATTGGTTGACTATGAATAGGTTACCCGTTATGTGCCTGATTTCATCAGGTCTCAGAAGCTAAGCAGGGTTTAGCTTGGGGAGTGATTGGATGTCCTTGCATTGGGTGACCACCACGTGCAATAAATGGTGTAATAGCCATTGTGAGCATTGGAGGGCAGTGCAGAAATATATTTTCTTTTGAAGTCTCCCCAACCTTCACCAACCCACACTGACCAGCATTTTTAAGTATGGTTACATAACTCTCATCATCCATGAGGCATTTGGGAGGCCTTTATCAACCAGTGGAATTATACAAATGGGCTCTACATGAAGAGGGTTAAGTCTGACGATTATGTTCAATGGAATAGTGGATTGAAATAAACATGTGTGAGTGGGTGAGTGAATGAGTGAGTGAGCAGATGCACAAGTGAGTGAGTTGGCAATCAGCGAGTAAATGAAGGGGTTTGTAAATCAACATGCACAAGAGTGAGTGAACTGGTACTGTGAGTGGGAAATGGTAATAATTTAGAGGATTAGTGATTAGTTGAGTTGATACATTTGATCCTTGTTCTAACCCCTCCAGGCCGCCACCATCAAACAGACACAACAGCGACACCATGGACAAACAACTTAAGTGGGCTGAGATCTTGGAGCACTATGAGAGTAAGTTACATATACCTACATAAAATGGTTTGTTAGAATGATAATATTTATTTTTTATGGAGGATTCTGATGAGCTATAAACTTACTTTTCACAAATTACTAGGAAATGCAGAGGAGAACTCCCTAATAATGACATTCAGTAGAACTGGCTTGGTGGGTAAGGGATTAGACACTGATCCAACATGGCAGAGAACGTTGGTTAAGCTCTGGGTTTCAGCAACCTATAATTAAACTAGGGTCTCAAGTTTATGGAATGAATGATCTCAACATGCTCACAAAAATATGGCATGTAAAGTGTTACTGCCATGTGATGAATATTTCTCAATAGCAGGGCCTGTAGTGTGATAAGAGGTAACTAGAGGGATCTCAGAATGAGTTATGTGAAATATCCATGTGCTTCGTTCTCTAATCCATTACTCATCCTTTGAATTAAACGTCTGTGCTCCGTAGCCCGGAAGATGCAGCTCCAGTCGACCACGTGCGGGGACATTATTAACAGAGTTCACCCTTTCCCGAACCAAAGTGACAACAATAGCGACCAAAAGGTGTGTATGTGGTCGGTGAGGGTCAAACACACCTTCTCTACACAATAGCACACTATGCCACCACACGATCAAACTACAACATGACTACATATCACATCACCAAACCATCTCTCCACACCACCTTTCCCATCATACCACCCCACCACCCAGTCAATAAACCATCATAGAACCTCACCATGTGTCTACACCATCACATGACACGATCTCTCCACAACATTCCAACACATCTCATCTAAATACCACTACAGCATTTCCCGACATCACCCCATCTTTCCACCATGTCATGCCATATCCCACTCATGCATGCACATAAATTGGCCTTTTTCAGGCAGTGAGACGACCTCTGTCTGTGAGCTCATTGGAAGGTGCTATTCCAGTTGCCCACGTTGAGCGCTGCAGTTTGATTTTTCCAGATTATGGGCAGCTAGATCCTTACAATGGAACATTCTGTTGGCACCTGTTGCCCGTGATGAATGTTGATAACAATCGCCATGAAATTATCGCAGTTGATCAAGGCCTTAATTGGGTTCATGAGGTCTGTGGGGTCGATAGGGGTCTGTGGGAATATATGAGGGTGTAACATGTATCATGAATTTGTAGGGTTTAGGTGAATTAGGGGTTAGGGCTACATTAATGCTGTGTTCAAAAGTACCGATTGGTAAAAGTTTGTTTAACATCAGGTGATTGTGTATATGTATGTGTGTGCTCAGCATATTTGGATGAGTCAAAATGTAGTGGTTGAACTTTACACGAACAACTTTTATCTTTCTTCAACCACTTCTTTATTTTTATCGTGTAACACGTTCTTCACACTCCACCGTATCCCAGACACCGTGGCTCGCTCGCCGTGCTTCGCCCGTCTCGCTCACCACCTTGGTTCACAGTATCACGTCGCTTTGCTCCGCACACACGTCTTCAACTCTATTCCTACGCTCTCTCCACTGCTGGCTATCCTCCTCAGCTCCTCCGCTATACAGCGTCGTTGCACACAGCGAAACCCAATCTCACTTCTCTGTCTCCACACGCCTCGTCTCCAGCTCCTCTATTACTAAGCTCTCTCCACTGCTAACTGCTCCGTCTTCTTCAGCTTCGCTATCACTATGCTCACTCCACTGCTAACTGCTTCGTCTTGCTTCAGCTTCGCTATCACTATGCTCCAACTCTCTTCTAAACTCTGTTTCCGAACTCCACGTCTTCACCGCACAGCTCCCAACTCCAATCTCCCTCTCTCTCTGTCTCCCCCCAATTTATACCCATTCTCATTATCGCTAATTAATTGGTCCGCGTGCCTCCGCACGCCTCGCGTCTTTAACCACCTGCCTTTTTCCAGACACCTCGACGCCTCCTCGGCCCCAGCAACAGCACCAACCAATCACAGCCCTTCTGGCTTAATTGGCCCGACCGTTACCTCATCACCCCGGCCTCTTCACCTGGCTGTCCTAACACGACCCCACTGTTTCCGCCGTCTCCTCAAGCTGACCCCAGATAAACACCACACTGTCCGTGTGATCAATACAATCGCGCAGTTTCCCCAGCACACCTTCCTACTCCACTACATCACCCCCCCCCCCGTGATAAAAAAAATCTAGCCATCTCGGCTACGACGATATTTTGAACCTGGAGTAGTGGAGTACCACGGATATAACAACGAACAACACAACAACTTTGTACAAGAACCACAACATGCAAACCAACACAACAACTTTGTACAAGAACTGCGACACGCAAAGTCAATGGAAGGTCCGTCCTCGGGAGCGAGTTCCAGCTGCCGGCCCATTTCCCCAACACGGGAAACCGTGGGGCAAGGGCGGGCCTCGCTCCTCCGTTAAGCGAGGGCGCTCCTGGTCCTCGACACACACCCATCCCTGTCCCAGCGACCATCCGCTGGCGGGATTGTCCGTCGTTCATGCTCGGGCTGGACAGCATTTCGAAGTTGCGGCCACTCAACCGGCGTCCAGCCAGCAAACCTGCTCAAACCCCCTCGTCGAGTCAATAGGGATGGTCCTGCAGGCACACGGGGAGCAGATTTCTGAGGCGCGTACACATGCGACCTCCTCACAGGCTCGTCGGACACATCCAATACAGGCCGCTCTGGGATGGGAGATGACGCATCATATGGCAATACAAACTTCTTAAGGCGCGACGGGTGAACATACCATGTCCGATGACCGAATCGAATCCGTACACTTTGATCTCGGAGAACCTCAACAATCTCAACGGGCCCTTGCCAGGGCCAATGGAACTTTGGGGACATTCCCACCAGTACCATGGGGCAATGTAACCACGTTTTATCCCCAACACACCACGGCTCTCGAGGCCGCTGCGTACCATGCAACCGTTCATTGGTGGCTTGTCGTCGTGCCATGTTACTCAACACGGCCTCCCGAGCCTCTCTCCGCGCACATTCATGGCATGCTTTTACATATCGCTGAATATCGTTATACATTCCTGGCCAATAGAAATATTTTCCCAAAGTCAATGCGGTCTTCTTCTCCCCCAAATGCATCAACTTGTCATGCGTATCACTAATGAGTTTCCCGCGCAACACAATCGGAACAACAATGCAAAACTTCTGTGCTTCAGCATCCCAGCGAACGAGGAGAACATCGATAAGTCTTAGAAAGGGACGATCTTCCGATTCCCTTGAGCGAGAGGCACGCGGCCTCATCCTGGTCAGGGAGGAGTCATCCACCTGCAATCGTTTCCACTGACCCAACGTCGACCCCAGCAAACCCGATTCCACCGCAGGAATCGCTTCTGGCCTAATTGAATCCGCTGCAGCGACCATTGACGGAACGTCCTGCAGCGGCAGACCGCAACGCAGCGAGCCCTCCGGACACCGACAGGAGTCAGTCGGTCGCGGCAATCTCGATAATGCAACAGCGTTAACATGACGCGTCCCCAAAAATTTCATACATTTCCCCGATGGCAATTCCAAACACCCCGTCTCTATCGAAATTTTAAGCGGCATCCTTTGCAAAAAATCCGTGCCCAGCAAACACGGTACCGCCAAGGCCGTAGAAACCAAGACATTCCTCGTAATGCTCACTTCCCCAATTTGAATCGTCGCGACCATACAACCCATAATACCAAGGCTGCCACCGTTTGCCGCTATGCACGGCCCATCTACCGGTTCCAGGGTCCGGGGCAAAGTCGGCAGCGATCAAAAAGTTTGTAACGAAATAAGGGTCGCAGAAGCCCCTGTATCAACAATAACCCTGACCATTACTCCTTGAATACGTGCCATCACATCCGACGACCCCGGCGCGGCGCCCAACACACGATGCACCAACGCGCCCCACATGTCTCGACCTTGCTCATACGAATTTGATGGGAACGGGTGAGATGACGCGGATGGGTGACGTGGAAAGAGCGGCCGTGTATTGAATGTATCGCGACTCACCTGGAATCCTCGGTCCTGGGGAAATCTCCGGTCGTGGCTGGTCGGCGCCCTTGGAGGGCCGCCCCTGCGCCGCCAGCAGTCGCGGGCGAGATGTCCTCTCTGTCCGCACTCATAGCACGTTCGCGCGTGCCACCTACATACACCTCAGGACGACGCAGCACGCTCGCGGGTGGCACCCCGGCCGCAGCTGCAATCGGCGGCGCCTCGTTCACCGCCACCATGCTCTCGGCCACGGCAGCGCTCATCAGCAGCGGCTGCACACCCACCACCGCTGGCTCGTCCCGGAGGTCGACGTTGACTTGGATGTTCTTGGCGATCTGCAGAGACGACATGTCGCCGTCATCGTTGCTGTCCGGGAGCGAAAGGACGATCCTTAGCTCCTTTGCCAACTGCAAAAGTTTATCTTGCAGTAAGGAATCTAGGGCCTCTTGGTCCATCGCCGGGTATGCCACTTGAGCGAGGGCCAACAAGGCGCTTCGGAATGCAAGAGGGGATTCCGTGACCTCCCGCTTCCTTTGCTGAAATCTACGTTTGGCGACCGACCGCGGCTCGTAGACCTTTCTCATTGCCGCGAGTGCCCCGTCCAGTGTTGACCTGACGGCGGCAGGGAGCCCATTAAATGTCGCCAAAGAGTCACCATCGAGGGCCATAGGCAGGCCTACAGCGCGGCACTCTCAGTCCACTCCAGAGATTCATAAGCCGCACGGAATCGTCGTGTAAACGCCGTCCAATCCCCAACTTTGGCCTCGAACCGCTGCACATGAAGTCGCCGGGCCGTTCCCGACAGCTACACTTCCTCGTCGTCGGATTCCTCCAATCGCTCCGATGCCGCGCAACCTCTGCTGGTCGACTTGACACCGTTGGTTGTATGCGGTTTGATGTCATAAAGTGGTGGAACTCCTCCGCCAGCGTCGCCATCCTGGCCTCCCACTGGGCCATGAGGAATCTCCAATCCCCCGATGGTCCCGGGCTTTCAGCCCCACTCGAACCGCCGTCTCGTTCTGTTGTTTCCCGATCGACCAGACTCGCTGGGGGAGTATCGGCCACTTGGCCGGACACGGGCAGCACGTCCTCATCGTTGCTGTCGTCGCACGAGTCCACCGGCACGTTCTTCCTCTTTGCCGCCTTCTTTGACATCTCGGCGTGGTTCGTAGCTACTCTGACACCAAATGTAGTGGTTGAACTTTACACGAACAACTTTTGTCTTTCTTCAACCACTTCTTTATTTTCATCATTTAACACTTTCTCCACACTCCACCGTATCCCAGACACCGTGGCTCGCTCGCCGTGCTTCGCCCATCTTGCTCACCACCTTGGTTCCCAGTATCACGTCGCTTTGCTCCGCACACACGTCTTCAACTCTATTCCTACGCTCTCTCCACTGCTGGCTATCCTCCTCAGCTCCTCCGCTATACAGCATCGTCGCACACAGCGAAACCCAATCTCACTTCTCTGTCTCAACACGCCTCGTCTCCAGTTCCTCTATTACTAAGCTCTCTCCACCGCTAACTGCTCCGTCTTCTTCAGCTTCGCTATCACTATGCTCACTCCACTGCTAACTGCTTCGTCTTGCTTCAGCTTCGCTATCACTATGCTCACTCCACTGCTAACTGCTTCGTCTTGCTTCAGCTTCGCTATCACTATGCTCACTCCACTGCTAACTGCTTCGTCTTGCTTCAGCTTCGCTATCACTATGCTCCAACTCTCTTCTAAACTCTGTTTCCGAACTCCACGTCTTCACCGCACAGCTCCCAACTCCAATCTCCCCCTCTCTCTCTCTCTGTCTCCCCCCAATTTATCCCCATTCTCATTATCGCTAATTAATTGGTCCGCGTGCCTCCGCACGCCTCGCGTCTTCAACCACCTCCCTTTTTCCAGACACCTCGACGCCTCCTCGGCCCCAGCAACAGCACCAACCAATCACAGCCCTTCTGGCTTAATTTGCCTGACCGTTACCTCATCACCCCAGCCTCTTCACCTGGCTGTCCTAACACGACCCCACTGTTTCCGCCGTCTCCTCAAGCTGACCCCAGATAAACCCCACACTGTCCGTGTGATCAATACAATCGCGCAGTTTCCCCAGCACACCTTCCTTCTCCACTACAAATATGAATTTGTTTGCGTCCATGCATAGGTGTGTGAGTATGCAGTTGTGTATGGGTTTATATGCATGTTTGCGTGCGTGTGGGTATGATTTTGTGCATGTCTGAATGTTCCTGTGCTCATCGTTGCGCATATGTATGAATAGAAGCAGCTCAAGTGTAGGCGCCCCAAGAACCAGAGGAGCATTCGGGAGGTGAAGAACCTCGGCGAGGTGAAGCGTCTCGAGGAAGAGAAGCACCTTGCAGAGGAGAAGCACCTTGCAGAGGAGAAGCACCTTGCAGAGGAGAAGCGGCTTGCAGAGGAGAAGCAGCTTGCAGAGGAGAAGCGGCTTGCAGAGGAGACGCACCTTGCAGAGGAGAAGCACCTTGCAGAGGAGAAGCACCTTGCAGAGGAGAAGCGGCTTGCAGAGGAGAAGCGGCTTGCAGAGGAGAAGCGGCTTGCAGAGGAGAAGCACCTTGCAGAGGAGAAGCACCTTGCAGAGGAGAAGCGGCTTGCAGAGGACAAGACAAAGGAAGAAGAAACAGTGGTGGGGGAAAAGATGGAGGAGACAGACGAAGGGGAAAAGATAGTGCTGCAGGAGGGTGAGGAGAAGATGGGAGAGGAAGAGATGATGCTAATGGGACAGGAGAAGTTAGAGGAGAAGATAGAGATGGAAGGAGAGAAGATTGAGGTATAGGAGAAGCACCTCGCAGAGTAGCGTCTCATGGAAGTGAAGCGTCTCGAGGAGGAGAAGCGCATCACCAAATTGAAGCACCACTGCCTCCGGACCACGGCCACCAGCACCACCACCAGCACCACCACCAGCACCACCACCAGCACCACCGCCAGCACCACTACCAGCCCTGCCACCAGCACCACCGCCAGCACCACCACCAGCACCACCACCAGCACCACCACCAGCACCGCCGCCAGCACCACCGCCAGCACCACCACCAGCACCACCACCAGCACCACCGCCAGCACCACCACCAGCACCACCACCAGCACCACCGCCAGCACCACCGCCAGCACCGCCACCAGCACCACCACCAGCACCGCCACCAGCACCACCACCAGCACCACCGCCAGCACCACTGCCAGCACCGCCACCAGCACCACCGCCAGCACCACCACCAGCACCGCCACCAGCACCACCACCAGCACCGCCACCAGCACCACCACCAGCACCGCCACCAGCACCACCACCACCACCACCACCGCCAGCACCACCACCAGCACCGCCGCCAGCACCGCCGCCACCTCCTCCGCTACCGCTACCACCACCACTACCACTCCTGTGCAGGGCCCAATCACACTGCACATTGGAGAAGAGGTCTTTAGAGAAGGAGCCGCTGAGCCAGGATAAGCAACTCTGCGTGTGTCCTGTGTGTATTTATTATGATTGTTTACGCAGGATAAGCATCACTGATTCTCAAGACCTTTTTTCAGCAGGGTTCTGCCAAGTTTGTTTGTAATCGGGAACAAAATTGCTGTTGTTTGTGATCCCAATTGAGTGATTTGCATTGCTTATGTGGTTTCAGTTATGGGGAGAAAGCTGCAGAACCCACCCAAAACAAGGGGAGAACACACTCCACACAGAGAAATTGGCCCAAGTTGGGAATCGAACCCAGATCCCTCTAGCTATGAGGCACAGGTGTTCCAGCTATGCCACCCGCACAAACACAGACAATGCAAACCTCACATGTACATTCGGCGATAGAAATGTTCTCCATAATTGGTTTCTGGGTGAGACCATGTAACAATGCGGCCATACATTCACCATGTAACCCTACATCCACTATATTGTTGCCAGACTAATGCCCGTTTCCTGGCCAACTACCAAGTTTATTTGTACTGCACAAGGATAGCTGCCATTGGGAGGAGGGGTGCCCCCTTTCAAATGCATTGAGACGAGAAATGCAAGATGTGAGTGGCTCATCACGTGTAAAGCGCTCTCAGGTACCATCCAAGTCAAAGGGGGCGACTCAGTCGACCACGAATCACCATAGATATTTTTCCACAATCGTGCATGGGTGAAGCGGGCCAGCGATAGCGGGTTCATCACTCACTGCTCACAGTTCCGCTCTGGCGTCCTGCCCTGGGTATTAGTGCTGCTGCGTTAACCACAAAGACACGCACACCCTCTCCTTCGTAGCAGACGTTAAAAATCTCCCCTGATGTCATTGGAAATGAGTAGGCCATTGTGTGCCAGGGATCAATTATAATACACATATACAAATGTCACTGCAAGTGATTCGATTGTATTTACACAGCAATGCCAGCCACTGCTGTGAAACTACAGCAGTCTGTGTTAGATTCAGCAGCATCTTTCTTCGTGCTAGCCTTGCATTGAGAGAATGACAGCTGCAATGCCAAGCGTACTCACTGATCGTGTTGTTTTGTGTGGTTATTAAATTCGAATTAATCCGCCACATGGTCCACCCACAGATTATAAGGAGACGACTGCGATGTCTGCCGTAGCAGGAAGGTTGAACGGTGTCATGCATCTCTCTTCACAGAGCGGAGCCAGCGCAGCAATCCTCGCAGGCCGTTGAAGAGAAGAGAGAGGTTGTGGAGAAGAAGATGAAAGAGGAAGTGAAGGAGGAGGTGAAAGAGGAAATGGAGAAGGTGGAGAAGGAGTTGGAGAAGACAAATGAGGAGATAGCGGTGGAGGACGAAGAGAACGACAATGAGTTGGAGGAGAAGGTGGCTGTGGAGGAGGAAAAGGAGAAGATGGTGGTGGTGGTGGAAGAGATGGTGATGCAGGAGGTCGAAAAGACGGAGAAAGAGAAGACGGAGGAGACAGAGGAGGCGACGGGGAAGGAGACAGAGGAGGAGACAGAGGAGGAGACAGAGGAGGAGACAGAGTGGCAGGAGGCGGTGGTAGTGCAGGAACGAAAGGGCCTGGCTCGTGTGGCGAACGCGATCCGTGCGCTCCTCCGCGGCATGATGCTGTTTGGTTGCGGCCGTTCGACCGCACAGTTGGGGTGATGGATGTGGTTCGGTGCCTACCATGACTGCTATCACCACATGCACCGCACCATCTACCCACCCACCCCGTGATACACACCACTCACACCACACACACCACACACACCACTCACACCACACACACACCACTCACACACCACACACACACCACACACACACCACTCACACACCACACACACACCACACACACGACACATACCACACACACCACACACACCACACGGTTCTCCGGAGAGACGGTGCCACTGGGACCGCAGCCGGGGAAGTAAACTGAGCAGCAAATGCCAGGACTGGACTGGACAACGACTGCTGCCAACAGACATACTCTGTTAAGAGTTAGGATCAATCCAATGCATTATGTAATCATTATCATTGTTGTTTTTATTATAAACTTCATGACATGAACCTATGAGGAAACAATGTAACGTTGCATTGCTTGTGAGTGCTGCCTGGGTTGGTTAAATGTGCCTTGGCTCGTGTCATGAGAGAAGTTTCAGGCAATGGCCCTTCTTCAGAACGTGTACAGGCAGTGGTGGGAAAAGATAATCAGGCGATTCGTCTGACACATCCGCCCCTTCACTGCCTCACTGCCCCACTGCCCCTCTGCCAAGCTGCTTCCGCTGTCCCGCTGCCCCAATGCCCACGGCCCCACTGCCCCACTGCCCCACTGCCCCTCTACCCACTGCCCCATTGCCCCATTGCTTCACTGCCCACTGCCCCACTGCCCACTGCCCCACTGCCCCATTGCCTCACTGCCCACTGCCCCATTGCCGTATTGCCTCACTGCCCACTGCCCCACTGCCCACTGCCCTAGTGCCCCATTGCCTCACTGCCCCACGGCCCACTGCCCCATTGCCTCACTGCCCCACTGCTCTGGTGCCACTCTGCCCTAATGCCCCGCTGTTCCATTGCTCCACTTTCCCACTGCCATCACATCCATCACGAAGCAGCGAGACGTCCACACCACCTCATTCAATATTACCCTGATGTGCACGCAGAGAGAGAGACCCTCGTTTAGCATTGCATACTTGAGGAGGCTGCTGTGATGCAATGGCTCGTAAACTTCACTGGTAATAGAGAGATTGCTGGTTCCACCTTCTGGCACAGCAGTGTGAGTGAGTAGGTGGGTGAGTTGGTGGGTGAGTAGGTGAGTGAGAGTGGGCGGGTGGGTGAGTGGGTAAATTAGTGGGTGAATAAGTGGGTGGATATGGGTGGGTGTGGGTGGGTGTGGGTGGGTGTGTGTGGGTGGGTGTGGGTGGGTGGGTGAGTAGGTGGGTGTGGGTGGGTGAGTGGGTGGGTGAGTAGGTGGGTGAGTGGGTGAGAGTGGGTTGGTGGGTGGGTGAGAGTGGGTGGGTGAGTGGCTGGGTGGGAGATTGAGTGGGTGGATGAGTGGGTGGGTGAGTGAGCGTATCGATATGTGGTGAGTCTGTCCCTGGTGAGTGTCTCTGGTATGTCTGAGGACCAGACACGGTTCTGACCATTCCGTCCCCTTCGAGCGCCTTGCTGGCCTTCATCGGGGCTCACTACCAACACGAGCTACCCCAGATATGTATAAATAATCAAATCTGAATATGTAATCATACTGGAGGAATCCGATGAGCTATAAAGCTTTTTTCAGAGCTGTCCAGTAGGGACGGGTTTGAACGTTACAGCAACAAACAATAAAAAAAATACGATCGGAGTGCAAGGTATAGGAAAAGTAAACGAATCAATAAAAAATAAACTAAGCAATTTTTTTTATCTCATCAGGTAAAGTCCAATGAGGTATTAGCTTATTTTTCAGAAGCCACTTGACCACAAATGATAACTCATGTCTGGGGGCAGCTATTGAAGGCGGCCTGAGATGAACATGATGTATGCTGAACTTCGTTCGCACCGTACTTAGCCAACCGCGCTAATCCGAGGTGCCGGGGAAGGACAACAAAACTATTAGGTTAGGGGTTAGGGTCAGGGCTATAGGATGTAGGGGCACTGCAGGTTCTCCACAAGTCAAGTGATGCCCTCTAGTGAACAAACGCATAACTACAGCTGCTGCTGCAACGCAAGGAACAAGAAAACCGAGCTGTACAGCCTCCACATCGCCACTTCTCCACGCACACAATGGGAGTGGTGCTACTCAGCCGCACAAGCTTCTGAGAGTGCAACTCATCATCAACATTAACTCAACACAAGCAGCACCCTGAAACAGGCTTCGTCTCTCAGTGTCTCATCAGCAGTCAGGCTCGCTTGAACTGGTGAACTGCCAGATGTTGCTGACAGGGAACCATTGTTAGACTCGCCTTTTGACCGTCCAAGGACGGGTGTATTGCAGTAAATCTGAAACTTGCCAGCGAGAAAGCAGACCACGACGTGATATTCATGCTCTGTACTTTTGAGGCATAAGCAATTGGAAAATAACACTTACTACCCAGGAGCCATTTTTTTTGTTACACAGTGTTATTAATGAGGGGGGCTGTTTGATGTGGAGTTACGTCACCTGCTCATGATTATTAATGAGGGTGGAGGGCGCTCCATGTGGAGTGACGTCACACGCTCATGATTATTAATGAGGGGGGGGGGGTCCATGTGGAGGATGTAACCTGTTCGTTATTCTTAATGAGAGGAGCTGGTCGACGTGGAGTGACGTCACGGGCGTTACACACATACATTATTGGCTCATTATAGTAGGTCATAATGGGGGGGGGGGGTCCATTTGGAGGACGTCACCTGCTCATGATTGTTAATAAGGGGAGCTGTTCGATGTGGAGTGACGTCACTTGTTCATGATTACTTGTGAGGGGGAGAGTACTCCTTCTTGGGTGATGTCACCCGCTCATGATTATGAATGAGGGGGTGGGGGGGGGGTCCATTTGGAGGACGTCACCTGCTCATTAATATTAATGATGGGGGCTGGTCGATGTGGAGTGACGTCACGTTAAGGACAGACATTCCTGGGTGATTAGAGTAGCTATATGGGCCCTGCTTCAGCACAGGACTGTGTAGGGCAGTGGCAGGAGCCTGGCCCTGCTGCTGCTGCCACTGCAGTGCACGGACACGCGGGTGCCCTCTCGTGGGCGAGTCTCTCTGGCTGCAGATTATTGGGTGAAGCTGCGTTGGCGGCTGCGCATGAACGCAATTCAAGACAACAAACTCAACACATTGTTCAATAACCCTGTGGCCTGAAGAGAACCTCGACAGGCGGACATGTCTCACCCGCTAAACTTTAACCGATTGTCCACTTCGTGAGGTATCCGAACTCTCTGGTAACTGCAATAGAATAAAAATCAACGGACATTCTGCACGCGTGACGTCATTTGTCCGCCCTCGCTGCTTACTCTTGGAAACCGCATTGCTTACGATCTATGAGTTTAGAAAGGTCTTTTACATAGTTCTAAGTGATCATATGGATTAAACATTTGTCGTGGTTATTTTATATGAGTAGAGTATAATTTCACAGATTTATAAATCACCTCCCGCTAAATAACCTAACCAAGATGGACGCGCAGACAAACGAGTGACCTTGTAACGAGTGCGTGGTCTCGGTGCGTGCGTGGCGAAGTCGGCCCGGTAGGTCGGGGCAAAGGGACGCGGCGGGCACAGACGCCTCCGCGTGTCTGGAGAGTCCCTCTCGCGTCTGTGGCCACAGCGAGACAGCCAAGTGAGACCTCGGGTCGGCGCTGTAGCGCCACCGTCTCGCCACGCGGTGATGCTACAGCGCGGCAGTGGCAGCAGTGGCACCGGAGTGATTTTTTTTGGGTTGTAGCACCGAAATAAACTTACTAAAGTAGCTACACGCTGTGTGGGCTCAGTGCGTGGGTGTAGAGGCGTTTGTGAAACGTGGACCCCCCCCTAATGGAACATCTGCGCCGGTTAGAAACGTTTAGGTTGTCCTGCCTACGATCCATCCTGGGTTTAACCAGGCGGGATCGTGTGAGGAGCTCACAATTCCTTGAAAGATGTGGACAAAGTCCCATCGGTGAGCTCCTCCTGCAGGCAAGGCTGCGTTGGCTGGGTCATGTAGCCCGCGTGCCCAGCCACCGCATGCCCAAGCAGCTTCTGTTTGGCCAGATAGACGGGACTAAATGGGCACGACATGTTCTTTGGGTCTTTCGGTAAAGTCACGTAGATAGGTTCAAAGAAAGAAGCAGTCACGAAAGCTTTAAGTCAAGATTTTAGCACGACATGGGCGAGAGTAGAGATGGATTGATGCTGTACGGGAGAATGTGGAGCTGAGTGGACTTGTCAATGACTGGTACCAGCAGTGTCAAGATCCCGCCTCTATGGAGGAGGCTCGTGAAGGACGCTACTTGGCAGTTGGAGGCAGTCGCCCTTCAACAACAGAGGGCAGAGGAGTGATGCTCACAACAACGAATGGAGCTACGGGGGGATAAAATACAGCAAATTGGCACAATAGGGCATACAGTTGGTGCATCTGCCAGTCATCTCAGTGAGTCAACCCATGGCACCTAAGTCTGTTCCATGACCTCCTTTCAGCGAGCCTTCGACACTTCACATGGCCTCAAAGTGCACCTAGCATGGCACCAGCGCTGTGGTAACGTCACCGATATTTAGTGGCGAATAGCGGGTATTGTTGTTATTGCTAGTTTGTTGAAGTGCATGTGTGTAGATGTATGGAGGAGTAGGTGTGTATGAGTATATAGTGGGGAGCGGGAGTGTCGCGGCTAGCGTGCTGCCCGACGAACCTGGCGAATCAGGTTTGATTCCCACTCACGGCCACACAAGTGACGATTATTTGAATCGGTCCAGGGCCTCCCCTAGGTCGACTCAGCCTCAAATGAGTAGCTGGTGCGATGTGTATACATTGCCATGAGGGAGACAAAGACGGCCGGGGGTGGTGTTGGCCACCCATCCCCTCGTGTGCCGTGCCGGCCTTTAAAGGTGTTCGCTAACAGCACTTGCCCCAACAATCTGTTAAGGCTATGCGGGGGATCTTTGTCTTTTATGAGTAAGTAGAGGTGTGTGTAGGTGTATAGAGGTGTAGGTGTGTGTAGGTGTGTGTATGTGTAGATGCATAGAGGTGTAGGTGTGTGTTTAAGTAGAGGTGTGTGTGTAGGTGTGTGTGTAGGTGTGTGTAATGGAACATCTTCGCCGGTTAGAAACATTTAGGCTGGCCTGCCTACGATCCATCCTGGGTTTAACCAGACTGGATTGTGTGAGGAGCTCACAAATCCTTGAAAGATCTGGGCAGGGTCCCATCGGTGAGCTCCTCCGGCAGGCAAGGCTGCGATGGCTGGGTCATGTAGCCCGCATGCCCAGCCACCGCATGCCGAAACAGCTTTTGTTTGGCCGGATTGAGGGGGCTAAGCGGGCGCGGCACGGGCCAGAGAAGAGATGGAGTGATGTGGTACAGGAGGACGTGGAGCTGAGTGGACTTGCCGATGACTGGTACCAGCGGTGTCAAGATCGGCCTCTGTGGAGGAGGCTCGTGAAGGATGCTACTGGGCAGTTGGAGGCAGTCGCCCTCCAACAACAACGGAGGGCAGAGGAGCGACGCTCACAACAGCGAGCGGAGCGCCGGGTGGCTAAAGCACAGCAGGTTGGCACAGTAGGGGGCACAGGTGGTGCATCAGCCAGTCATCTCAGTCAGTCGACCCGTGGCACCTGGGTCTGCCCTGTGACCTCCTGCCAGCGGGCGTTCGACACTTCACGTGGCCTCAGGGTGCACATAGCCTGGCACAAGCGTCGTGGTGACGTCACCGCCACTTAGTGGCGAATGGCGGTTGTTGTTGTTGTTGTGTGTATATGAGTAAGTAGTGCTGTGTGTGTAGATGTATAGAGGTGTGTGTAGGTGTATAGAGGTGTAGGTGTGTGTGTGTATGTAGAGGTGTGTGTGTAGGTGTATAGAGGTGTAGGTATGTGTGTGTGTATGAGTAAGTAGAGCTGTGTGTGTGTGTAGAAGTATATAAGTGTAGAGGTGTGTGTGTGTGTATGTAGAGGTGTGTGTGCGTAGGTGTATAGAGGTGTAGGTGTGTGTGTGTGTGTATGTAGAGGTGTGTGTGTGTAGGTGTATAGAGGTGTAGGTGTGTGTGTGTATGAGTAAGTAGAGGTGTGTGTATGTAGAGGTGTAGGTGTGTGTGTAAGTAGAGGTATGTGTGTGTAAGTGTGTGTGTATGAGTAAGTAGAAGTGTGTGTGTGTGTGTAGATGTATAGAGGTGTAGGTGTGTGTGTGTGTATAAGTGGGGAGCGATAGTGTAGCGGTTAGCGCGCTGCGCTATGAACCTGGCGACCCGGGTTCGATTCCCACTCACGGCCAACACCAGTGACGATTATCTGAACCGGTCCCTGGCCTCCCCGAGGTCGACTCAGCCTCAAATGAGTACCTGGTGCAGTGTGTAAACATTGCCACTAGGGAGACAAAGGCGGTCGAGCGTGGTGCTGGCCACTCACCCCCTCGTGTACCGATCCGGCCTTCATAGGTGCTCGCTAACAGCACTTGCCCCAACAATCTGTTAAGGCTATGCGGGGGATCTTTGTCTTTTATGAGTAAGTAGAGGTGTGTGTGTAGGTGTATAGAGGTGTAGGGGTGTGTGTGTATGTAGAGGTGTGTGTGTAGGTGTATAGAGGTGTAGGTATGTGTGTGTGTATGAGTAAGTAGAGCTGTGTGTGTGTGTAGAAGTATATAAGTATATAAGTGTAGAGGTGTGTGTGTGTATGTAGAGGTGTGTGTGTGTGTATGTAGAGGTGTGTGCGTAGGTGTATAGAGGTGTAGGTGTGTGTGTGTGTGTGTATGTAGAGGTGTAGGTGTGTGTGTAAGTAGAGGTATGTGTGTGTAGGTGTGTGTGTGTGTATGAGTAAGTAGAAGTGTGTGTGTGTGTAGATGTATAGAGGTGTAGGTGTGTGTGTGTATAAGTGGGGAGCGATAGTGTAGCGGTTAGCGCGCTGCGCTATGAACCTGGCGACCCGGGTTCGATTCCCACTCACGGCCAACACCAGTGACGATTATCTGAACCGGTCCCGGGCCTCCCCGAGGTCGACTCAGCCTCAAATGAGTACCTGGTGCAGTGTGTAAACATTGCCACTAGGGAGACAAAGGCGGTCGAGCGTGGTGCTGGCCACCCACCCTCTCGTGTACCGATCCGGCCTTCATAGGTGCTCGCTAACAGCACTTGGCCCTACAGTCTGTTAAGGCTATATGGGGGATCTTTGTCTAAGTAGAGGTGTCCAGAGGTGTCCGGGTGAGTAACCTGGCAGTGCAACGCTGCTGGCGTCTCGTGCTGCCGCCTTTACCGCGCCTTGTCCACCAGAGGGCATCGCAAACCCCCGGGTTGTGTGGCGTCAGGGTGAGAAGGGGGGGGGAGGGGGGGGCTGCTGCAGCGGCTCCGCTTCATCCTCCTCCTCGCGGCACTCGCAGAGCGCGGGGGCCGCCAAACTCGGCTTGGTGCTTTCTGTGTGCACGAGGCACAATGCGCTTAGCAAGGGATCGTGTTTGGTGCAAGGGATCGTGTTTGGTGCACCACTGCCAATGCGGCATCACCAAATACTGTCCTGTGCCACCTTTGTTTTGTTCAGTCGCACTCTGCACCCTTTTGTTCCGCGTCATTCTTTATTGCATCGATCTATCTCATTCTTTGTCTCTGCTTCTATCTCCTTGCGCCCGAGTATGGACCGCTACTTGTGGTACCCTCTCTGTATTCATTGGAGCCACGTCCAAACCACTGTCTTCTCGTTTCTTGTGTGAGGCCCTCTAGAATATTTGATTTGATTATTTCTGCAAAAGGGCTGCTGCCATGACTGTGGAACAGTTAGCACGATTGACTTCAAATGTCGCGGTTCGATCTCCCAGCCTGGCTTTGAAAACATTGACCAGGATTCTTACAATTCTCTGTTTTTGTCCACCCACAGTCCATCGGTGGGTCGCGTGCAGTGGGCTCAATGGTGAGTACTCCCACCTCTTTCAAGACATAGGGTCAGTGTGGAAAAAGTTGGCCAAAAAATACCCACCGGATCAGCACTCTAGACCTCCCTCTAGTGGAGGTTCTTTCACCAGCAGTTGCATGAGCAAGTAATTGTAGGGCTGCACCATTATTAACCTTACGTGTACAATAGTAATATGGTTTACGTGCATTTCAGAACTCCTTGATCCAGACCCCAGCATCCCATTGGTGCAGGCTCAGTGCATCAGTGTCACCATTGCGCCGTTGCTTCTCTGCAACCCTGTGCCACCCGTTGCCGCTGCTCCGCCGGGACACCGGCTTGATGCTGACAATGTCTCAGGAGCAGGCCGTCTGCCTCCTAGCCAACGCCTTCTTCTGCACTTTCCCCCGGAGCAACGCCACCGGGGCCCGGAGCGAGTACTCTGCCTGCCCCGACATCAACTTCAACTGGTGCAGCAGCAGCAGCCCATCACTGTGCATCACACACTGTACACACCGTGTGTCATGCAGTACACACACATATGCCATGCTCTCTCTATGTAGAGTATTTCTTGCTGTATATGTAGCGTCGGAAATACATAGCACACACCGCACGCGTCTATAGGGGGTGCCACTCTGAATTAGAGAGAGAGCCGGACCGTTGAGAGGCCGAATTCACCCCCCCCCCGCCCCCCGGTGAGGGGTTGGGGGGTTATTTCAGAGCCCCCTAGAAGGTTCCAGAAAGGGGGCGGTACCGGGGGTGGAGAGTCCCCGAGTTGTGTATAAAAGACGGACCCCAGGACGGCTCGAGGCAGTGCTCTGAAGACGAAAACAGAAGACCAGCTTTGCTGGGACCCTGGAACCCGACGTTCTTTAAAGGGCCGGGGCCGAGCACGGAATAGTGGTCGAGACCCGCACCTTGGCTGGGTCGGGTCAGCATAGCCTCTCCTAGGCCACCCTTAGCCGGAGGACTCAGAGCCCGTAGCCCCACGTTAGCCCGGAGGCCATACCTCCCCAGGTAGTGGTAGTAAAAGGGGCTTCTGTTATGAGATTTAATAAAGCCGTGTTGCCTCTAAGCTACGTCTCCAGTCTCCGTGGGAACCCACTACATATACACAAGAAATGCTGTTCTACACATAACGGCCATGCTCCAGTGTTTCACACAGGCCACGTTTCAGTTCAAAGTAACGCTGCAGTACGTGCACAGGCTTTGCTCCTTTACACATACTCTGTATTATACTGCACACACTTTCATGGAGCTGTGTACACGGTATATGATGCGTTACACATAGGCCATGCTGTATTATAAACTCCATGCAATGTATCCGTTTATACGTAGCCAATGCCACTACACATACAAAGATCCCCCTCATAGACTTAACAGATTTTTTTAGGCGAGTGGTGTTAGTGAGCACTTAATGAGGACTGGCACAGTACACAGGGGAGTGGGTGGCCAACACCACGCCCAGCCGCATTTGTCTCCCTCGTGGTGATGTGTATACACTGCACCAGGTACTCATTTGAGGCTGAGTCGACCAAGGGGAGGCCCAGCACCGGTTCACATATTTTCCAGTTATTGGTCACGAGCGGGACTTGAAGTCAGGTAACTAGGTTAACAGTGCAGCGTGTAAACTGCTGGACCACCACTCCCCACATGCCGCTGTACACACTCACACCCCGGTAACGCTGAAGCTCAGGTTGGAAAAATAAGCAATGAGAGTAAACCTGAAAGCCTTTGTAAATCTCCTTTCACAGAGAAATTCCCATACTGCACTGTCTTACTACTGCACGCCCGCAATTGTTAAAAGGGGAGAAATTGCGCTGATGGTCCATACTCGCGACAAAACCACTTTTAATTTCCTGTGTCACATCGTGACGAAACCACTTTACATTTGCTATGTCACATATAGCTTGGTATATTAAACTTAACGCAACCTCACTGTCAGTTGCTGATTTACCTTATTGTGTAGGTCAGATTGATGGCATATACAAATCTGTTTCAGTTGGGAAAGTCAAATGCCAAAGGTCAATCGATCGGTTTAATTGCCCTGTGACCTACCACTGGTCCTTCCGATTCAAACAAGATTTCATTTGTCAATATTTGCTTGTGTCTGCGAATAATCTGCCGAAGCTTTTGCTTTTTTTTTATAAGTCGTATATTTTATTGATTTTATGGACATGCAAAGGCACATTTGTGAGATTTTCAAAAACATTTCTGCTATCACATTGCCTTGGAACTGGAACAAACGCCCACAACAGTTCGCCACAAAAAAAACAATGGGCAATGCTCCTGAGCCTCAACTGCCAGCCTCACTTTGAATGTGTAGCAGGTGGGGGGAGGGTGGAATGAGGCAGTTGTCGGTGGTGAACGGATGGCTGATAAACGCTACTGCCTTACAAAATTAAATGTTTAATTTCGTGCAGACGTACAAAATTACCCTGACACATCTGTATCTCCAAATAAAAGTCTTATCACAACCCATCAGCTGCACAGCCTTCTGGGAAGTACATACTTTTGTTGCCAGAAAAAAAAGGGGGAAACCCCTATTATTACATTTTGGTACTGGCAAAGGAGGTCTAATGATGTAGATGCTCACCCCGAGCCCTCATTACTTTTTATAGTGCATTGTCTTTGAGCTGTACGCCTTTTGGCGTCATCTGGTCGAGCACCAATTGGGTCGAGGCTCAAAAGAAAGCCGTCCCTTGGTGTGGACCAATCAGTTTCAAGGACAATGCATATATTATCATAGTATGTTTTTTTTGTTTGCATTTTGACTGCAGGTATTGTGGTTAATGCAGACATTAATCCTTGTAATAAGGTTTCAGTTTTGTTGCTAGAAAAAAAGGGGGAAAACCCCTATTATTACATTCAGTGTCTCATCAGCTGTTGCACTTGCTTGAATCACCCCTCTTTACGTTATGGGGTCTAGTTTGATGCAAAGTTACATAATACATAACTTTTTAGATTGGGGCGAATTCTGTTGACGAATGCCTGTTTAGGTTCGAGCGACATACGAGGGAGTTATGTGGTCAGCATAACATCCAAACGCATTTGTCTCTCCAGTGTTCCCACACTGAAAATACTCAAGAAATTTCCGACACCAGATGACACAAATATAAAAAAAGCCTCAACACATTTGTCAATAACACTGCCTTAAATAGAAAAAGGATGTAATTGGCAACGTTTCGGGCAATGGTCCATTTCCAGAGAGGCAGAGTGCAACTAATGTCACCTCTGGCCGAGAATCAAACTCGGGTCTCTAGGTTTGTAGCGCAGCACGGTAACCACTACACTACCGCCCTCCATATACAGACACACACCAGGGGTGGGTCGCCATGGCCCACCGTGCCCGGATGAATATTTAAAAGCTCACACGCATGCTATAATGATGCCACTCTAAGAAGCAGGGCGCTGACATTTGCAAAAAGACGCCAGTTAGGGCCCAAGTCACCAATTTGCCAAATGGAGGAATTTGCTGTTTTATTTGTTGCAATGTGCCGGCCCTTTTTAAAATATGGTATTAAAATGTGAGTGTTTGTATTCAAGCACTGCTGAGAGGCACTGTGGGCAGAACGCTGGACTCGCATGCAGAAACGTGTGAGTTCAACTCCTGGTTAGACAACGACCCATCCCATCGTAATCATCGAGGAACGGTTTTCTTCGGAATTAAACATTTCCCAACGGCGATGGGATTGTACTCGTTTCCATCAGCGTCTGAGAACATCGATGGACATTGCACATTCCTGCGCCGGGTACCAGTCCCTCCATAGGGCTTTCGCTCTTGACGTCTGATAAATCTTTTGAATCGAGATTGGAAACTCAATCTAGATGCGATTAGTTCGTTGTCCTTCCCCCGCACCTCCGACTACCATGGTCGGATATATACAGTGCGAAAGAAGTTCAGCAAACACACATAAAGCGGTGCGTATTTTATGAACCTCGAAACGATAATGGCCGAGTCGACCCCCCCAGAGCGCCATATTAATTTGGGACTCTTCACTCTGCTCGTCGATCTCTTTGCCGCAACGCCGCGCGAAACGATGCTTAATATATATCTCGAGTGTTATTATGCTATCCAGTTTGTTTACTTTAACGCAAAAGTTCTGAATTAAAACAATAACTTTGCTTGCATAACAAATGACCAAGTGTGAATGTAATTACTTTTCTAACTAAAATGCAGGCAAGCATACTGATATTAACGTCTAAAAAAAACATGTTTAATTTAATTGTATTATCATAGCTTAAACTTATTGTTTTCTGCAATTTCTTTCACCTTAATTAAAATGTATACTGATATTTTAGTGCATTAATAGTCTGCTTTGTCAATATATCGGTTGTTCCACGGATAGCCTTGCCCCTTTCATTGCAGTGTGGACTCGTCACTACGAGTGCAGCGCCACCATTGGTGATGAGCTCTGCCCTATGCTCGATAAAAGTGAGCATAAAAACACTGACGTTATTTATAGAAATCATTGTTTTTTCAGACATTTAAAAAAACATATTTTTAACATTTAAGGGAGCCGATTTAACTAAAATGTTAAATTTGTATTATACCAGGTAAGGCCTACTGAGCTATATGGCTCTTATTTAGAAGTGACCTGGCCACAAATTATAGCCCAATGAAGTAGCTTATCGAGTGGAAATTTATAGGAGACAAATACTCAAAATGCATGTTTTTAAATGTGGAGGGGAAAACCGGAGGACCTGCAGTAAAATCCATGCGACCATGGCGAGAGAGTCATGCAAACTCCAATATACAGGCATCAGGGTCTGGATCGAACCCACAGTGGGGTCGTCTGGTCGGGCAGCAGAGACACGAGAGGCCAAGCAACGACATTACAGTCGTGGGCTGAGCTCAAGGAGGGCTGGCTCGAGCACCATCCTGCGGCGGGGAAAGGAGGCGGTGCAAGCGGTTCAGCCGAGCCCACAACAGCCAAGAATCTGCTGTCTCTGTCTGGTGGGCGGGCTGTTCAACCCAAGCACATGGGCGAGAAGCCGTGCATGTGTGACGAGTGCGGCAAGACGTTTTCTCACGCTCGGCCTACAAGTATATATATTTTTTTCTTTTCCGCTTGTGTGTTAATCTGTGTGTACCCCGGATATTTTAAAGATGGCAATTCTCCTGCTGTGTATCCTACTGCTGTCCCTCCTGGCCATATCTAGTGCCACACTCAACTCTACAAACGGCTACCCTCGTTACTTTGTGTCCATACTTGTTGCTCGATTTGCCACTGCACCTGCAAATAAAACAGCTTATAGACACTTCTACACTCCATCATTGTATCATTTTAAACCCTTTCTTTGTCCCATTACTTCACCAGCACTCCTTCCAAACTTCATTCTGCTCTTACAAATAACACCATCTGTGAGCTGCTGCTATTCGTCCAAGGTTCGCCGCTCTTCATCCTTTCACATAAAATACTTGTGCAAACTATTCATTCTACTTTTCTTATTTCTGGGTGGTATTGAGCTTCATCCTGGCCCAAATGTAAAGAACTCGTATAATTCTGTAGATTTTTCTGGCAGAAAAGGTGTTGGTGTTCTACATGTCAACATCAGAGGGCTTGTGATTAAATTGTCAACTAAAACTGGAAGTGGCAAACCTTGACCCGGACATTTCTTGCCTAACAGAAACATTTCTCACTCCTGCCATCAATGACTTGCAGATTACGATTGACTACAACCTTTTTCGGCTTGACAGAGGATCTAAAGGAGGTGGAATTGCCATCTATCTTCGTAATACTATTACATGTTTACCAGCTCACTCTTTGTTTAAACAATGTTGCTTTGAAGGTCTGGCTCTCAGAATAACTCTCCCAAATAATGAACAGATATTGGTAGTGTGCTGTTATAGACCGCCTAGTGGGAAGGATGTTGAAGCTGCATCTGCACTGAGAGAGCGTTTTGGGGGCCTCCCTAAAGGTGAAATAGTTTTAGTGGGTGATCTAAATTGGAATTGGCTAAACCCGCCGGCTGTGGCCACAAATTTTGCAGATGAATAAAACCTGTTTCAATTAATAAATGTACCCACAAGACCCAACCTAAAAAATCCGGGACAGTCATCTCTGCTTGACATCCTATTGACAAATGCCCCTCGCAATTTCACACTGACTGGTGTTCTGGGTAATAACCTTAGTGATCACTAATAATAGGGTTTTTCCCCTTTTTTCTGGCAACAAAACTGAAACCGGTTTACTAGGATTCATGTCTGTATTGTATTAACCACAATACCTGCAGTCAAAATGCAAACAAAAAACATACTATCATAATATATGCATTGTCCTTGAAACTGATTGGTCCACACCAAGGGATGGCTTTCTTTTGAGCCTCGACCGAATTGGTGCTCGACCAGATGACGCCAAAAGGCGTACAGCTCAAAGACAATGCACTATCAAAGAAATGAGGGCTCGGAGTGAGCATCTACATCATTAGACCTCCTTTACAAGTACCAAAATATAATAATAGGGTTTTTCTCCATTTTTCTGGCAACAAAACTGAAACCTTATGAGACCTCCTTTGCCAGAAACAAGATATAGGAATAGGTTTTACCCTTTTAACTGGCACAAAAACTGACACCTTTATTCAAGGCATCATGTTTGCAATAACCACAACACAAGCAGTCAAAATGCAAACAAAAAAGACAACTCTGATATTAATATGCACTGTCCTTGAATTTGATTGGTCCACACCCGAGACAGCTTTTCTTAGAGCCTAGTCTCCATTGGTGTTGGACCAGAAGACGCCAAAAGGCGTACAACTCAAAAACAGCGCACTATCAGAGTATTGAGGGCTCGGGGTGAGCATCACCCCGAGCCCTCAATACTCTGATAATATATGCATTGTCCTTGAAACTGATTGGTCCACACCAAGGGACGGCTTTCTTTTGAGCCTCGACCCAATTGGTGCTCGACCAGATTACGCCAAAAGGTGTACAGCTCAAAGACAATGCACTATCAGAAATGAGGGCTCGGGGTGAGCATCTACATCATTAGACCTCCTTTGCCAGTACCAAAATACAATAATAGGGTTTTTCCCATTTTTTTTCTGGCAACAAAACTGAAACCTTTTTACAAGGATTCATGTCTGCATTAACCACAATACCTGCAGTCAAAATACAAACAAAAAAATACTATGATAATATATGCATTGTCCTTGAAACTGATTGGTCCACACCAAGGGACGGCTTTCTTTTGAGCCTCGACTCAATTAGTGCTCGACCAGATGACACCAAAAGGCGTACAGCTCAAACACAATGCACTATCAAAGGAATGAGGGCTCGGGGTGAGCATCTACATCATTAGACGTCCTTTGCCAGTACAAAAATATAATAATAGGGTTTTCCCCTTTTTTCTGGCAACAAAACTGAAACCTTTTAACAAGGATTCATGTCTGCATTAACCACAATACCTGCAGTCAAAATGGGGTGAGATCATCAGCCAGAATCAAAGCACCCCCTAAATTGGTTGAGAAGCACTCTATTAGGCACTTCAGCACTCAGGCAGTTACTAATGATGTGCTTCACTCGGGTATTGACAAGATCTGTGATATCCCCAACCTGACTACGGCTTGGGAGACCTTCAGGTAAACGTTTCTCCAAATTCTTAACAAACATGATCCGTTGGTTAGATTTAAAACTAAAGGCAACCGCCCACCATGGTTTGACCCTTTGATTACAAAGCTCATGAAAACTAGGGACAAGGCTTGGGCATATGCTCAGAAAAGATATTTGGTCAATGACTGGCTAGAATACAAGATTTTAAGGAATGGATGCGTCAAAAAATGCCTACTTTTCCTCCATGCTCCTGGAATCACGTAGAAATGCCAGGATTTCTGGAAAACAATCAAATATATCGAAAAGGGATCCAAAACAGATCATCTGCCCGTTGAGCTTAACCGAAATGGGGAATCATTTTCAGATCCCAAAAATATAGTTTTCAATTTTAACCTTCATTTTTCTGAAGCTGGTAATATTTTTGATAATGTATTGGAAGTCACCCCTGCTCATGCAAATTCCTACACCCCTGTCGAAACATTAAACTAATTTAGTTTCCAGCCAATCCACGAAAGTAATGTTCTGAAACTGTGCTACCTCAAAGGGTCCTCCTCTACCGGAGCAGATAGTATTCCCGTCTTTGTTCTACCAACTGTTGGTCACCTAATATACGTACAAACCTATAGCCCATATTTTCAACCTGTCCATCAAAGAAGCATCAGTTCCTCTAGAATGGAAACATTCCTATGTCCGTCCACTTCACATAGGGGGCCCTAAAGATGATCCAACTAACTACTGACCTATCTCAATTTTGTCCCCGTTGATGAAAATTTTGGAAAAATTATTGAACTATCAAATTAGCCTTTTGATTTAAAGCTATCGTGATTGCAGGGATTCATATTCTTGGTTCTTTCGGTAAAGTCACATAGAAGGGAAACAATAAAATAATAAAAATATAAAACAAAAAAATTCTCACGATGTTTCGAATACCAAATTAGCAGTTTCCTTTTTAAGGTGGCTTTCAGACCGCATCCATTATTTTTCGTCTCCCCCCTCCTCTTTTCCGAACATAGATGGACTCGTCCATCTGAATAAACTGTCAAATCGCTATCCGTGGTGCTAACGTTAAAAAAAACGCCACTTTTTTCAAATGTTGTTGTTGTGGTTTTCACACCTGATGATGATTGCTTGTGTTGCAGTCGAAACGTCGTGAGAATTTTATTGTTTTATATTTTTATTATTTTATTGTTTCCCTTCTACGTGACTTTACCGAAAGAACCAATAATATATAGCAGTTTCCTGTCCACCAACAATCTACTACATGTAAACAATCTGGGTTCCGAAAAAAATACAGCACTACATCTGCTGCATTAAACTCTCTGAATCACATTTACAGTATTCTTGATAATAAGCAGTACTGTGCCTGTCTTTTTCTTGACCTGTCCAAAGCTTTTGATACAGTAGACCACAACACCCTGCTTAGTAAACTAAGTTGCCTCGGTTTTTCCGAAAACGCAGTAAAATGGTTAAAAAATTACCTCTTTTCTCGCACCCAAACTGTATTCACAGATGGTTGGAGGTCAAACAGTGTTAAGATAACAAAAGGGGTTCCATAGGGTTCCATCCTCGGCCCCCTCTTGTTCTCTCTATATGTCAATGACTTGGGCACCGACCTGGATCATTCCAGGGTAAATCTTTTTGCAGATGCCACGATACTGATTACTGCTGGCCGCTCTCCAGATGACGTGATTGCTAAGCTCCAGGGTGATTTCAACAAACTACAACATCAGCTAGTTGCTCTTAAACTAGTCCTGAATACCTCCAAAACCTAGGTGCTATGCTTCTCACCGGGACTAAAGCAGGAAGTTATTTTTCCCCAATTACATTTCTTAAATAATTTTCAAATAGAGCAAGTCAAGATCTATAAGTATCATGGGGTCATCCTGGATTCAAAACTGAATTTTGAAGATCACATTGATTATATTTGTAAAAAGACAAAAATAAAAATTGGTTTTCTGTATCGACACAAGCACTGCTTCCTCCCAATGTACCGTTTGGAATATTATAAGCTACCATACTGCCTCTAATTGATTACTGTGACATCGTGTATAAATCAGCCCCAAGTACTGTACTGAAGAAGCTTGATTCCATCTATCACTCGGCCTTAAGATTTGCATTGAACTGCCCATATAGGACTCACCACTGTGATCTCTACATTGGGTCAAACTTAACATCTCTTAATGTTCGACGGCTTGTGCACCAGATCTTATTTATTCACGATGTACTTACAAAAAAATCCGCAGACCACCTGCTGGATCTCCTCTCTGTTTCAAAGAACAAATTTGACCTCAGGTCTTCGCTCATTTACCAGCTTCACATTCCCTATTGGCGTACAAAAACTGGAGGAAGGGCCTTTGCTATTGATGCCCCCAGGGTCTGGAATGCTATTGCCAATAAACTGCAACTTGAATCACTACCTATGAGATCTTCACTCAAAACTGCTCTAGAGGAGTTGTACACCCCTAGCTGCCACTGCTATTCAGTGGCCTACAATAAAATAAAATGTTTCGCTCCGGATGACCGCTGCAAAGTATTATCTGTATTTTGATTTAGTGTTCTGATCTTAAAGGTGCATTGAAAAATTTGCTACTCCGACTGATGCTCCTGTTGTTGTGGAGTGACTCATGCAGCCAGCTATGGCTCTAAGGTTTGGTGTTACATTTTATTTATGTAGTTTATTGTAAAAAAATAAGTCACAGTCCCTATGATCACTGTATTGCATTTATGGTTTTATTTTGGTGATTTCGAAAAGTTTTTTGGTTTGCCCATGTTTGTTTGTTGTAGTACGGAGTTAAACTGATGGCCTTAATCTAAGTTGTCTTCTGGTTGTTGTTGTTTGACTTGCATCCCACTGGGATTTTTGCACACAGTGTTGGTGTACGGTGCTTTTTCAGGAATATTTTGCTGTTTGTTCCTGGATTTTCTGTTTGCACAGTCACATAGTCACTTTAATATGTTTTCTTGTTCATGTTTTTGTTTTTTGTGTTTGCACCCGAATCAAGAGCCGAATGGCTCACAGGGCTATACCAAATAAATGAAACTGAAAACTGAAACAGCCTCCTGTATACCGGGCAAAGTATCTAACATCTTGTCACCCTCCTGATTGTCATAACCATTATCATACTCTTTGGTTCTTTCGGTAAAGTCACGTAGGTATAAAATATAAGAAATCACAACGTTTTGGCGCAACACAAGCGTCCGTCATCAGGTGGGAAAGTCTTGGTGTGCTACTGAGGCACACTGTTTCAAAAGGTTAGAAATGCGTGTAGCCCAAGGGTCATAAAGAAGTGGCCAGGGCTAGTGATGTTAATGTGAGAAATTAGCATGTAACTGTAAGATAGGAGAGAATGTAGATATACCTGTACACACAATGTACAATGCACACATGCAAGAGACACATTCACACACGTTGTTGCACGTGCACACACGCGTACAGTTACAGAGATCTTGTATGTCGCCTTTCAGAGACTGTTAGTGCAAGTACTGTTGGCGAGCACCAAATGGCAGATGCACCATCTGCATTTGCCATTGTGCCAACTCGCTGTGCTTTAGCCACCTGGTGCTCTGCTTCGCTCCCCTGCCCTCTGTCGTTTTTGGGAACAAACGCCTCCAATGCCCAATAGCATCTTTCATGAGTCTCTTCCACAGGAACCGTCTTGGACAGGTCTACAGAGCTCCCAAGTTCTCCCGCATAACATCAGCCCATCTGTCATTTAGCCCGCGCTGTGCCTGCTTTTCCCACGCTATTCGGCCAAACAGAACTTTCTGGGACATGCGGTGGCCATCCTTAGACCACACACGAACATTGATCAACCCCCCCTATTGGATCTTACTGCCAGATGAAAATTCCAGTGAAACGGAAGGCTTTTCAAACGACGTTAAAAAAAGCATACTTCCATAGGCTAATACAGCCACATGGACATATACAGACATATGAACTCATACAAAGATATATTCCCCATTCTACATTATTACGCTTGCCCATTATTTACATGGTCAGACATTATGCTTTGGGCAGCCAATCATTCTCCGGTTTTGACAACTTTTGCAAGTTATTTTGGCTTATGTTTGCTTAGGTGTGGTGCGTTGCTGTCTTCAGGATGAATCTGGATCACAGTGAAAAAGCAAACCACTGATAGCCAATTCTAGATTTGAAGCTTTCGTGACTGCAAGGATCCATACTCTTTGGTTCTATTCGGTAAAGTCACGTAGGTAAAAATAAAATAAAAAATCACGACGTTTCGGCCACAACACAAGTGGCCTTCATCAGGTGAAGGGACTGGACTGTCCAGAGGACAGCGCTGGAGTGAAGACAGCAAGCCCAGGTCGCGTCCTTTAAGCTGTGTGGGAGGAAACAAAAAACGCCTTGACAAAGGAATTAGCATAAAATGATGTACTGGACCGGCACAGTGGGGGCGGGGGGGGGGGAGTTTACATAATGTTGGTGTGAAGGGAAATAAGCTCCTGTGAAAGTTTGGAATACCACTACTTGAAAAAATATACTGTACCATTGAAAATTAGTTTAATGTTTGGTTTGATTTAGAACATCTTTCCAATGATTGCTTAATTTGAAACCATCCTCTCGGTTGAAATTGTGTCTGTGTTTGTAAATCTGAATTGCCTCGTGGACAAATCTCTGATAAAAACCCGTGGGTTGCAGAGAACTTGGCATCACTGTTACAACGCTGTGGGTGATCACGATATAGTTTTCTCTGATACCAAGGTTCTCTGCAAACCCACGGGTTTTTATCAGAGATTTGTCCACGAGGCAATTCAGATTTACAAACACAGACACAATTTCAACCGAGAGGATGGTTTCAAATTAAGCAATCATTGGAAAAATGTTCTAAATCAAACCAAACATTAAACAAATTTTCAATGGTATAATATATTCTTTCAAGTAGTGGTATTCCAAACTTTCACAGGAGCTTATTTCCCTTCACACCAACATTATGTAAACTCCCCCCCCCCCCCCCCCCCACTGTGCCGGTCCAGTACATCATTTTATGCTAATTCCTTTGTCAAGGCGTTTTTTGTTTCCTCCCACACAGCTTAAAGGACGCGACCTGGGCTTGGCTGTCTTCACTCCAACGCTGTCCTCTGGACAGTCCAGTCCCTTCACCTGATGAAGGCCGAAACGTCGTGATTTTTTGTTATTTTATTTTTACCTACGTGACTTTACCGAATTGAACCAAAGAGCACTGATAGTCAATGGAGCCGCCTCAATGGTATAACCACGATTCAATAGATAATCATTCATTACTCAGTAATACGTGAACTATGCAGATTAAATCAGAGTCATAGTGTCTGTGTTCTGACTGGCATGAGTAGGTGCTCAACTTTGCTCGTAACAGTGAGCCGTTGTTATTCCACATTGCTATGGCACGTGACGGTTGTTGCGACTGCGTTGTTCCCACGCTTGAGCGACGCCCCGAGCACCTTCGCGCAGCCATGACCGTGTGCGCAGGAGGCTCAAGCCCATGCTGCTTTTTTATTCTGAAGTTTAAAGCACAATTGACCGTCAAATATCATTCAATCTTCTTTCGCGTGACTGATGTAGATGCAGAGCAAAAACTACCATTTCACATGGAGGTGACCAAGCCAGACAAACCGCGTCAGGAGCAGCAGAGTGTATCATCGCTGTGATGTCTCCTTCGTATCTGTGTGCGTCGTTATACGTTGTTGTATGGCCTGTTCTGGGTGACCACAGTTGTGCACTAAAGAGTTTTTAATTTTCCATTTGTGGATCAGGTACCGCATCTACTGCCATAGGTTGTGCAGTGGATGTGATTTATGTTGGATCATGAGCTTCGTGGAAGATCAACCCAGGGATCTTCTCATTGCCAGTATCTCGATATGACAACAAATGTTGACTTCCTACAAAGAAGTACATATTCTGTCACCCATAGAGGAATGGTGGGCTGAGTTTAGCCCACAACCCCCCCATCACGCCGAGATTTAATGTCACGGACCTTCCTCACATACGTTGAGCACACGAACCAAAGTGCGAGCTGGGCCACTTGAACTTCATTCTGATCAGGATTGATGAAATGCAATCTCTCACCCAGACGTCCTATCAGACTAGGATTAAGATCCCTTGTGTCTTTAGCCGGCACCGGTGGAGCACACCTGTAATTCCAGCGCTGTGGGGGTTAGGGTTGGCGGATCACACGTTGGGCAATTCCCTCCCCATGGGCGTCCAGGCGCCAAAACTTGACTTGTTCACAAGGCGGTACAACAAGAATGTGGATGTCGCTTGTTCTGCCTGTATGGGATAATGTTGCGCCCTCACGAGCTTGGGTCTTCTCCGGATGCTCCAGTTTTATTAATTGGCTGAAAACATCTTCATATATGAGGGACCACAGAGCTCGGGCAATTGTTGGTGCTGGTTCACCACTTGGCTGCCTTCCCGCTCGTCTGTGGTTCCTCGCGCCTCCGAGTCGTTCTCTGTCTTTGAGAGCGAGCGAATGCTGTGCAGCGCGTGACAACTTGAAATATTTTTTTTTATTATTACTGTGAGTGACCGGACTTTGTTGTCGTTGCTCCACAGTGCCAACGGGATTGCTGACGTTCAAAAGGAAAAAAAAAAACTTTAATCAAAAGTTGAGTGGGAAAGGTAAGCCTTTGTTTTATCAGAGTAAAATTTGTTTTTTCCACAGCATTAAATTTAACTTCATGATTGCATTTTGATGTGTTATCAATGTACACATACCCCATTCGGGTAATTGGGAAACATTGTAAAGTGAACAAAAAGAGTCTCTGCATGTGTGACACCAATCTCAATATTCTCTGCTGGCATACTTTAGCAAACATAACTGGTCTAATTTTCCTATAACTTTCGACTATGCGTAAGCAAGAGGTCATTGCTATAAATCAGTAGGGTGTCTGTAGTGACTGTGGTTGTCACTGTATGGTGCTGGGGCTTACGAAGCCACGGCGGATAATGTGTTATCATTATGGGCAGCCCGGGTTACGGGGTGTAGTACCAGCCCTGGCGGGGCTGGGTGAGCGCTGATTAGCGCGGAGGCATCGCGAGCAGTGTGCGGTGCGGGCTCCTGGTGAGGGAGCAAGAGTGAGCGTCAGCCAGCCAGGGTTACGTTGGGGCATGATATGCTGGTTGACCAGCTGACACGTGACCAGATGATATTGGAGGGGGGCCACCGGTGGAAGGGGGCCGCGGGGTCACATGGTCCAAAAGAGCTCTCGGGAACCTTCGAGAAAGAGCCCGAGAGTCCTGGAAGGTGGGCGGGGCGAAGGGCAGAGCCAGCCCCTGCCCAGGGGCATATAACGAGGACCCCGTGAGGAGCTTGAGGTTCTTCGTGTGCTGGTGTTACGAAGATCCACGTCGGGGAGAAGAAGCCTCTAGCCACGCGATCCGGGACCCAGCTTGTGGTCCGGACTGGGATCGCGAACCGTGTCTAGTTCTGCCGTAGCGTGGTTAGATGGGCATTCGAGACCCGAGTGTAGATCGTGTTATGTTGCGTGCTGTTGTATAATAGTGTTGCTCCCAAGATAACGTCTGCGACTCAGTTGGACTCACTACAACTGGTGTCGGAAGTGGCAAACTTGCTAGGCTGCAGCTAGCGGTAGACAAGTCCTGTCTACACATATACTTAGTTCTTTTGGTAAAGTCACGTTGAAGGGAAACAATAAAATAATAAAATATATATAAAACAATAAAAATTATCACGACGTTTCGACCATAACACAAACAGTCGTCATCAGGTGTGTCGGTTTGCATAAATGTATTTATTTTTAAACGGTGTATTTATTTATTTATAATTAAAAAAAGACCTGTCTACACATCGCAGAATTCGTGTACGTGCATCGGACGATGAAGACAACTAGGAGCTGATTCCGCCCACGGTCACTGAGGAAGGAGCGGAGACGTTACCTGCGGAGCAGGGTGCAGTCGGGGCGTGGAGCGCCTCGCCTTCAGTGGAGGAGCTCATCAGGGACGCGCACAGCCGTCTCACTGACCTCCTCCAAGCGACGTCCTCCATCCTCGTCGAGATGCAGTCCCTACCTTCGACGGCGAAGGAGGGGGGCGACGGAGCCGTCCGGACGGGGCGACTGGGCCGCCATTTCACAAAGGGCGGGAATGCCATCGCCGCTGCCTGCGCTCGCGGGCGCAATTTTGCCGTCGGCGGGAAGCGCGGAGCCCGCCAAATTTGAAGCAGGGACGTCCTTGTCATTCGACGTTCAGTCGCTCCACTGTCGGCTGCCCTTCATTAAAGAATTTGTTGTTGCCAGTGGCGATTGGGTGGCATTTAAGCGGCGATTTCTCACTAATGCCGACATGGCGGAGTGATCAGAGGCGGACGCGCTGAAGGTGCTCCTCGCCACCCTTGATGATGATGCTTTGGCGGCGTTCCTTGCCATCCCGCTGTCCGAGAGGTCCACCCTCACGCAGGCATTTGACCAGATGGCCGCCACTTTTGAGCCTCTGCTGAACACCCGTCAGAACAGAGGGGATGGTGAATCGGCCCTCGGCTACAGGAGTGCGCTTTTGGTGCTGGCGAAGGCCGCGTTCCCGAGAATGAATCACGATGGCCTTGACGCCTTGGTCCTCGAGAAAATGTTGGAACTCTCCAAGGATCTCCGTACTGTGCTTCCCGCCGAGGACGGGGAGGTGTCTTCGTTCAAGATCTCCAGGTGCATACAGGTGCAGCAGACCCTGCAACGTGACAGGGTGTTGGTGGCGTGCTCCACATCTCCTGTGGAGCCTGAGGCCTTTTTTGGTTGGCCACTGTTTTTTAATGTCGACTCTTTTTTAACGGTCACTTTTTTTGATGTCCACTTATCTTTTTAATTGGCCAATTTTTTTACTGTTTTTTTTAATGGGCCACCTACCTCCTCTGCCTCCGCCTCCTGCTCCTCCGCCTCCTGCTCCTCACTTTGTGTGATGGCCAATTCTTTTTTTACTGACCAATGTTTTTTTACTGGTCTTTTTTTTTAATGGTCACTTTTTTTCTAGTCATTTTTTTCTTTAATGGCCAATCTTTTTTGACTGGTCTCTTTTTTTCACGGGCCACCTACCTCCTCCTCCGTATCCTCCTCCGTATCCTCCTCCGCATCCTCCTCCGCCTCCGCCTCTGCCTCCTGCTCCTCTGCCTCCTGCTCCTCCGCCTCCTCCACCTCCTCATCCACCACCTCACTTTGTGTGATGGCCAATTATTTTTTTACTGACCAATTTTTTTTGACTGGTCTTTTCTTTTTTAATGGCCACTTATTTTTTTACTGACCAATTTTTTTTGACTGGTCTTTTTTTTTACACGCAATTTTTTGTGGTGACTTTTTTTAATGGCCATTCCTTTTTTGACTGGTCAACTACCTCGTCCTCCGCCTCCTCCTCCGCATCCTCCTCCTTCTCCTCTGCCTCCTGCTCCTCTGCCTCCTGCTCCTCACTTTGAGTGATGGCCAATTATTTTTTTACTGACCAATTTTTTTTTACTGGTCTTTTCTTTTTAAATGGCCACTTTTTTTGACCGGTCAATTTTTTCTTTAATGGCCACTCTTTTTTAAACCAGTCACTTTTTTTGATGGCCACTTATTTTTTTTACTAGCCAATATTTTTCACTTTTTTTTAACCAGTCAATTTTTTCTTTAATGGCCAATCTTTTTTTCACTTTTTTGAATGGCCACTTTTTTTTTACTGGCCAATTTTTTTTTACTCTTTTTTAATGGGCCAACTACCTCCTTCTCCGCCTAGTCCTCCGCATCCTCCTCGTCCGCCTCCTCCGCCTCCTGCTCTTCCGCCTCCTGCTCCTCACTTTGGGTGATGACCAATTACTTTTTTTACTGACCAATTTTTTTTACTGGTCTTTTCTTTTTTAATGAGCACTTTTTTTACCAGTCATTTTTTTCTGTAATGGCCACTATTTTTAACCAGTCACTTTTTTTGATGGCCACTTATTTTGTTACTGGCCAATTTATTTTGACTGGTCTCTTTCTTTTAAGGGCCACCTACCTCCTCCTCCGCCTCCTCCTTCTCCTCTGGCTCCTCCGCCTCCTCCGCCTCCTCCACCACCTCCTCACTTTCTGTGATGGCCAATGATTTTTTTACTGACAAATTTTTTTACTGGTCTTTTCTTTTTTAGTGGCCACTTTTTTTGACAAGTTAATCTTTTGATTTAAAGCTTTCGTGACTGCAAGGATTCATCTTCTTTGGTTCTTTCGGTAAAGTCACGTAGAATGAGAATAAAATAATAAATTGATAAAACAAAATAACACAATAATATTCTCACGACGTTTCGGCCACAACACAAGCGGCCTTCATCAGGTGAAGGGATGAGACTGTCTGGTAGGACAGCGCTGGAGTGAAAAAGCCAAGCTCAGATCACGACCTTTAAGCTGTGTGAGAAGAAACAAAGCGCCTTGACAAAGGAATTAGCATATAATTTAGCATTGAAATGGCTGAATGATTAGCTTGTGACTGGTCACAGAAATGGCTATGTTAAAGTTAAAGCATACACATCCGCAGAGGCACCCCTTGACAAAGGAATTAGCATATAATTTAGCGTTGAAATAGCTAAGTTAAAGCATACACATCCGCAGAGACACCCCTTGACAAAGGAATTAGCATAGAATTTAGCATTGAAATAGCTGAGTGATTAGCTTGTAACTGGTCACAGAAATAGCTATGTTAAAGTCAGAGCATACACATTCACCGAGGCACCTAGTACAAATCAAACAGGAGAATTTAGCATTGAAATAACTAGGCGAATTTAGCATTGATGACCTTCAGACCGCAGCTATTTCGCCAGCATTGACTCTTAATACCTCTCACACCACGGTTAATGGTATGGTTTACAACATGGATTATAATAGCGCTTCGCAGCTGTCTCTCTCCCCCTCCCCTGTTCCGACCATGGATGAACTCGTCCGTCTGAACGGGGCCCGTAGCTATTCGTGTTGCTAAAGTTGAGGGTAAGAATCCACCCATTTTTTCGCCATATAGCATTGTGATATATAACGACTTATTGTTGGTAGCTTAGCTGATTGGAGAATATAGAGTTTATTGATAACATTAAGGTAATTTATATTTTAGTTTTTTATTGATTCACTATGTAGTATTCATTATATATTGTATTGTATACCCAGTTACTGTGAATAGCTCAGATGTGTAGGCCTTGACTTCAACATAGCCATTTCTGTGACCAGTCACTAGCTAATCACTCAGTTACTTCAATGCTAAATTCTATGCTAATTCCTTTGTCAAGGGGTGCCTCTGCGAATGTGTATGCTTTAACTTAGCTATTTCAATGCTAAATTCTATGCTAATTCCTTTGTCAAGGGGTGCCTCTGCGGATGTGTATGCTTTAACTTTAACATAGCCATTTCTGTGACCAGTCACAAGCTAATCACTCAGCCATTTCAATGCTAAATTATATGCTAATTCCTTTGTCAAGGCGCTTTGTTTCTTCTCACACAGCTTAAAGGTCGTGATCTGAGCGTGGCTCTTTCACTCCAGCGCTGTCCTACCAGACAGTCTCGTCCCTTCACCTGATGAAGGCCGCTTGTGTTGTGGCCGAAACGTCGTGAGAATATTATTGTGTTATTTTATTTTATCAATTTATTATTTTATTCTCATTCTACGTGACTTTACCGAAAGAACCAAAGAAGAAGTTAATCTTTTCTTTAACGGGCACTTTTTTTTAACCGGTCAATTTTTTTTGTGGTCACATTCTTTTACTGGCCAATTTTTTTTGACTTTTTTTTTTTGGGGCCAATAAATTTTTGTGGTCACTCTTTTTTTTAATGGCCATTCTTTTTTAACCAGTCACTTTTTTTGATGGCCACATCTTTTTTACTGGCCAATAATTTTCAGGTTTTTTTTAATCACCACTTTTTTTTACCATTCAATTTTTTTCTTTAATGGCCACTCTTTTTTATCCAGTCACTTTTTTTGATGGCCACTTATTTTTTTACTGGCCAATTTTTTTACTGGTCTTTTTTTTACAGGCCAATTTTTTGTGGTCACTCTTTTTAATGGCCATTCTTTTTTAACCAGTCACTTTTTTTGATGGCCACTCATCTTTTTTACTGGCCAATTTTTTTCACGGTTTTTTTTTAATCACCACTTTTTTTTACCATTCAATTTTTTCATTAATGGCCACTCTTTTTTTAACCAGTCACTTTTTTTGATGGCCACTTATTTTTTTACTTGGCAATTTATTATGACTGGTCTCTCTTTTTTACTGGCCAATTTTTTCACTTTTTTTTTTACCAGTCAATTTTTTCTTTAATGGCCAATCTTTTTTAACCAGTCACTTTTTTGAATGGCCACTTACTTTTTTTACTGACCAATTTTTTTACTGTTTTTTTTTAATGGGCCAACTACCTCCTCTGCCTCCTCCGCCTCCTGCTCCTCCGCCTCCTGCTCCTCACTTTGTGTGATGGCCAATCCCTGCCCTTTCCCTCTAACGGATCCAAACCGTCGCCTATGGGTTCCATTTTGTTTCCCGCCTATTCTCATTCAAAACTTTTCCTCCAATCACTTCAAAAGCCAGCCTCCTGACCAATCGCTGTGGAAGCCTCTTTTCTCCAATCGGAGACCTTGGTTTTCTTTGAAAAGCCGTTTGGCTGCACATTAGCTTGGGATCATTTTCGGTCATTACATTTGTATAATGACCATCTCTGTTCTCTGATGTCACTAGGACGTAAGTTAGTACGTAGATGGAAGGATTCAAACCTTGAAGTTTATCACCAGATCTAGAAACATCACCAATTAATCTATATGGATGCATTAAATAAGGCCAGATCATTGTTTTATTCAAATTCCATGAATAATGGTGTTGGTAACCATATAACTCTCTTCTCTCTACCCTTGAGCAGATGCTGAAATCGTCCACTGGTGTTAACCACGCTGGTTCCAGTGCTTACTGTAATTTCTTTCTGGAGTCCTTTTTGTCCAAGATTGATATAAATTGGAGTAATATTGTTTGCCGTATTATCGTTGAACCTTAGTTGACCTCATTTTGTGTGTTCTCGGGCTCTGTATTAAGTCTGTTGACCCATCCTCACCATCTCAACTTTGTGAACTTGCTCAACTAAATCCAACTACTAGTGACCTTGACCCAATTCCTGAATTAGTTGTCTCGATAGTTCACATTCTGTATCCATTGGTTTATTCCTCTGTAGATACGTCTCTTATCACAGGAGTAATGCCTGTGCCACTTTAAAATGGCTTCTATTTTACAATCATTAAAGCCAGGTTTGACTGATATTTTAACCTACATACCGATTTCACATCTCTCCTGTCAAAAATCTTGGAATGGGTGGTAGTTCAGCAGTTACAGGATTATCTTACAAACCACAATCTCTTTCAGCCCATGCAGTCTGCGTTTAGGCCACTGCACAGTATTGAGGCAGCACTTGTTAAGGTGGTTAATGATATTTTCATGACCGCTGATTTCGGCTTACTTTCGACCTGGTGTTGTTGGATCTTAGTGCAGCATTCCATACCATTGAGCATCGTATTCTGTTCAAGCACCTTGAGACTCCGGTTGGCATCAGTGTTACAGATATTTCGTGGCTTAGCACCTATCTGACGAATCAGAAACAGTGTGTCACTTTGGGGACCCATACATCTGAAACTCGCCTGGTCGTCACTGGTGTCCCCCAGGGATCGACTTCAGGGCCTTTGTTATTTTCCATCTCTATGATGCCTCTTGCAACACCCAAATATATCTGTAGACTAAGCCTGATGCTGCTGTTTCAGTCCTGTCTCAGTTTCTTTCTGAGGTCAGAGTGTAGATGATTCTACATTCCCTGAAATGTTACTGTGACAAAAGTGAGATTATGTTGGTAGGTTCCCATAACCTGTTTCATCAAGTAAATGGATTAAATATGATTGATCTTGAAATCATATCATCTAAGGTCTGAAATCTTGGGGTAATCTTTTTTATCCCACCTTGACTTTTGAGTGTCATGCAAGGAATCTGACTGTTTCCTTCTTTCACCTGCGAAATATTTCACGGATTCCATCAATTATCTCAATGTCGGATGCTGAGAGACTGGTATATGCTTTTATTTCATCAATACTTTATTACTGTATACCCTATTTAGTGGTGCAACACAGAATGTTTCAAATTGGTTGCAACTTGTCCAAAACTCTGTTGGCTGGGTTTTGTGTCGAGTGAGGAAATATGAGCACATCACACCTATTCTCCATTCCCTGTATCGGGTTACAGTGAAATAAGGATATAATTGAATGTTATTGTATTGACTTTCAGGGCCCTGAAGGGGTTAGCTCCTTTATACCTCGGTGATCTGCTATAAGCTGCTGAAACCGATCCACCAAATCCAGGCACCTAGGACAGATCTGTGTTCAATGGGTGATATAGCTTTCTGTAGTCAGATGCCTCGTTTGTGGAACACCTTGCCTCAGACCGCTCGGGACTACCTCAGTCAGTCAAGGTTTTTAGGGCTCATCTGAAAACACATTTATTTTCTCTTTTATATCCGTCTGTGTCGGGTTGTTTGTCTCTTAGTTTAAGTATTAAGGGTTTTTAATGAGATTCTGTTGCAAAGCGCTGAGGCCTAGTGTAAATGGCGTGATAGAAATTGAGTTTTGCTTACAACATAAACAACAACCGCCATTCACCACTAAGTGGCAGTGATGTCACCATAGTACTTTGTGCCATGCACAAGATGCACTTTGAGGCCATGTGAAGTGTCGAATGCCCACTGGCAGAAGATCTGGAACAGACCCAGGTGCCATCGGTTGACTGATTGAGATGGCTGGCAGATGCACAAACTGTATTCTACAGTCACAACTCTCCGTATTTTAGCCACCCAGTGCTCCACTCTTCTACCCTCCATTATAGCTTAAGGGCGACTGCCTCTAACTCCACAGTAGCGGCCTTCACAAACCTCCTCTGCATTGGCTGATCTTGACACTGCTGGTACCAGTCACCGGCAAGTCTAATCAGATCCACATCCTTCTGTACCATTTCAGTCCACCTCTTCTCTAGCCTGTTTAGTGGCATGTATCTGGCCGAATATAAGCTGCTTGGGCATGCGGTTGTTGGCCATGCGAGCTACATGACCAACCCAATGCAGCCTCGCTTGCCACAGGAGCTCACTGATGAGACAGTCTCCTGATCTTTCAATAATCTTTGAACTCCTCACACAATCCAGGCTGGTTAACCCCAGGATGAATCATAGGCAGGCTAGCCCCTATGTTTTAAACGGGTGCAGATGTTACTTTAGAGGGTTCCATGTTTCGCGAGCATAGAGAAGGGAGGGCATAACTGAGGGCCAAGAATACCCGGAGCATTGTATGGTGCAACAGGCGAGGTAGCTTCCACACAGCGGTGCACAGCTGATGAAAAGATGCCACTCAACAATTTGGAGTGAGACCTCAGCTGCCAAACTGGAGCAGGTCATAAGCACACTGTCCAAGTACGAAAATGTCTTCACTCTCTCGACAACTGCCCCATCACTCGTGGGGAGTTGAGGGAGGGAAGCATTTGATGACATTAAATACCCAGGCAGGTGCCTCGTTTTTGTGGGGCTGATGGTATGACCTCATCTCTTTGTGGCATGCTCCAGGTCCAGTAGTAGCATTTCCAACTACTTAGAGTGGGCAGCAATCACCAGATCATCCGCATACATAATATGGTTGGCCAATATAGAGCCATCCCCTGATCGCACCTGGGATTCGATCAGCCTCTCACTGTATCTATACTAGATGGCAATTCTATTGGTATATCTGTAATGCACCCTCAGAGACACCTTCTTGTTCAGTTATATGTATATTTATTACTAGGTTGTTGGGGCTCCCTCACGGCAGCAGTGGAGACAGCGCGGCTCTCCCTCAAGCCAGCAGTGGACGGAGCACGGCTCTGCCTCACTCTCACTCACCCGTCTCCTCACTGTCACTCACCCATCTCCTCACTGTCACTCACCCTTCTCCTCACTGTCACTCACCCATCTCCTCACTGTCACTCACCCTTCTCCTCAATCTCACTCACCCTTCTCCTCACTGTCACTCATCCATCTCCTCACTGTCACTCACCCTTCTCCTCACTGTCACTCACCCTTCTCCTCACTCTCACTCACCCGTCTCCTCACTCTCACTCACCCACCTCCTCACTCTCACTCACCCGTCTCCTCACTGTCACTCACCCTTCTCCTCACTCTCACTCACCCGTCTCCTCACTCTCACTCACTCTTCTCCTCACTCTCACTCACCCGTCTCCTCACTCTCACTCACCCGTCTCCTCACTGTCACTCACCCTTCTCCTCACTCTCACTCACCCTTCTCATTCTCATTCACCCGTCTTCTCACTCTCACTCACCCTGCTCCTCACTCTCACTCACCCTTCACTCACCCGTCTCCTCACTGTCACTCACCCTGCTCCTCACTCTCACTCACTCTGCTCCTCACTCTCACTCACCCGTCTCCTCACTGTCACTCACCCTGCTCCTCACTCTCACTCACCCTGATCCTTACTCTCACTCACTCTGCTCCCCACTCTCACTCACCCGTCTCCTCACTGTCACTCACCCTTCTCCTCACTGTCACTCACCCGTCTCCTCACTCTCACTCACCCGTCTCCTCACTGTCACTCACCCTTCTCCTCACTGTCACTCACCCGTCTCCTCACTCTCACTCACCCACCTCCTCACTCTCACTCACCCGTCTCCTCACTGTGTCTCACCCGTCTCCTCACTGTCACTCACCCGTCTCCTCACTCTCACTCACCCGTCTCCTCACTCTCACTCACCCTTCTCACTCTCACTCACCCTTCTCCTCACTGTGTCTCACCCGTCTCCTCACTGTCACTCACCCTTCTTCTCACTCTCACTCACCCGCCTCCTCACTCTCACTCACCCTGCTCCACACTCTCACTCACCCTTCTCCTCACTGTCACTCACCCTTCTTCTCACTCTCACTCACCCTGCTCCTCACTCTCACTCACCCTTCTCCTCACTGTCACTCACCCTTCTTCTCACTCTCACTCACCCTTCTCATTCTCATTCACCCGTCTCCTCACTCTCACTCACCCTGCTCCTCACTCTCACTCACCCTTCTCCTCACTGTCACTCACCCTGCTCCTCACTCTCACTCACCCTTCTCCTCACTCTCACTCACCCTTCTCCTCACTCTCACTCACCCATCTCCTCACTCTCAGTCACCCGTCTCCTCTGAGCTGCATGCGATTGTGTGTGAGTGTGAGTGAGCTGTGTGTATGAGTGAGCCATGTGTGAGTGGATCGACTGTCAGCTTTCCGTGGCTACGTCTCCCGCGCTGTGGCCATGATGTTACTGCTTCTCGAGGCTCCGAGGTGCGGGGCGCACCACAACAGCACGAAGTGGGCAGCTCGTGGTCACGTGACGCACTTCAACCAATCCGGGGGCGTACATGTTTGGGAGGGGCGCACCTCTGGTTGGCTGCTTGCTCGCGGTCACGTGACACACTTCAACCAATCTGTTCCGCGTTAATCACAGTTACAGAGTGACAGAATGACCGAGCTGGGTGTTTATATATGTATGAATAAAAGTCCGCCGAATCACTGATAACTTAACGAGTAACCGCGAGTGACTATACACACTTGGGTAACTTATGTGACTCTACGCGACACTCCCTTTGTAGTTGGCTAGCTACACAGGAGCGGACGCGTAGCAATCACGGAGAAAATATAACTCTTGCCTTCCAAGACTACAAGGTGCCCGTTCCAGGACGATGAAGACGACCCGCTCCAAGATGATGACGGTGACGGTATTTCCTTGGTTCCCCTACAACAGCAGCCCAGAGCCCTGTTCCACGCTGGCTTTACCCCCCTCACGACCCGGCCACACCCCTCTTCCCAAACACTCTCTCGCCGCACCTGGCCCTGTCTGTCTCTGTCCCAATTACTATTTACGACCGTCTAGGTCCCGAGCTTATCCTCACGCGACCCTGTCAGTGCCGTCGCATCAATCATTATTAACGACTACGTAGGTCCCATATCACCCTTACATGACCCTGTCTGTTCCCACCACGTTAATTAGAAACCACGGCCATGGGGACACGTACTGTCCCTACATCACTCCGTATTGTCCTTACACATCCATAGAAAGCTTTTCAAACTACATGGTCAAAGACGATGTTAAATAGTGAAGGGATCTGAGGACCTCCCTGTCGCACCACAAGATATACAGAAAATGTCTCCAAAACCTGGCCATGTAAGTTTACCCGGGCCTGTCCACCATCATGAAGGTCCTTGATGACTGTGAGAAGACCGTCTGGGGCTCCAAAAGCATGAAAAATAACCCAGAACCCTGGCCTATTCATGGTATCATAGACCTTGACAAGGTCAATAAAGCAGAGACATAGGTCCTCTTGAAATGCTCTACACACTCTGCTGTAGCATACAGACAAAGAAAATGGTGTTTATGCAGGATTTCCCCAGTCTGAAACCACATTGGGGCTCCGCAACCCTTTCCTCAGCATGTCTAGCAAGGTATTGTTGAATAATTCTTGCCAGGACCTTTCCCAACAAACTTAGGAGGGAGATATCCCGGGAGTTGTTGTAATCAGTGCGGTCCCCCTTTTTACAAATAGGGACCATCAGGGGATCCTTCCAATCCTGCGGAACCTGTCCTGTGAACCAGACGTTTGTAATGATGTGAAATAGAGCAGTCTGCACATAAATGCCACCCTCCCTTAGCAGTTCTCTTGGGAGGTCATATCTCCCTGGTGGTTTACTTGATTTAAAGCTTCGTATCTCCCTTCGCACTTCCTAAACGGAGGGCAAATGGGCCAATCACTCACAATGATCGGCTACTTCCTCCAGTATTTGAGGCACAGCAGCACCAGCAGGGTCAAGCCCACCTTGTCCTATGAAGTTGTTTCAGCTGAGGTGTTTCCACTCCCCCAAGACCTCACAGAAATGCTCAACAAATCTGTAAACCTGTTCTTGGAGGTCAGAGATCAGATCACCATTCTGCAAGTTATTTTTTGATGGTGTTGAAAAGTGATTTATGATCGCATGCTACTAAGGCAGTTTCCCTTTCCTCAGCAATTCGCAAATACCACTAATTCTTGCAGCACCGTAAGGTTCTCTGAATTTCCAAGCGAAGGTTGCAGTAAGCCTCCTCATTCTTGGACATGGAATGTTATAAACGTTGGGAGTGGATCTGCTGCTTACTTTCAACTCGCCAGAACACCTCCTCTGTTATCCATAATTTCTGGAAAGGTCTGGACTAAATGAGTCGCTGTTTTAAAACCCACCCATTCCCCTCGACGTCAGGATTGGGGGGGGGGGCGATGCCAACTCCAGTTGCAAGTGAGGATGAAATCCTCACTTGCCACCTTCATCAGCTAAACAAGACCAGACCATTGTGGGTTTGAGTAAGGTCCTTGATGAATGATAGCCACCACAGTGAACATATGGTAGGGTTGTATATGTAGGTTATGAAAATTTGATGAAAATAAAAAAATATAAATGAAATTTGGCAAATTGCATAATTATCCGAAATTATGTTAATTAATGTAATTGTGCGCATAAATTATGCTAACTCGAGAGATAATCGTATTAATTTATGCGAGTGTGTGCTTATGCTAATGCAAACCATTATGATAATCAGGCCCCGACTCGCTGACGAGGGTCGGATTATCAATCGGGATCATGCAATTAACGCATGAAGTTATGCAGGTGTGCTGTAAGTATATCAGATTCAACTCGGCTTCGTTGTTTAACTTCGTATTATGGATAGGCATAATACAATTATTCTCGCTTTAACATTTACTGAGTGTATGTGCGTTTATGTCAGGTCTCCAGATTCATATCTCAACGCAGGATACAGCTCTTATGCATGAAATTTCGGAAAGAAACACAAAACCACTTCTGCGTTAATCAATTTTATTTTCTAACGAAACCTTAATTCTAATATAATATGCGAACTCTCAATCTTGGAATTTGAACACAGTATCAACACAGTATCATCAACGACTGCGTTGTTTCACTTTGACAACAGCACATTATGCAGTCACGAAAGCTTTAATACTTTATTATCACACTTCTACGGGGAAGTAACCGTTGTAATATTGTGTAAGATGTGCCCTTTTTTGAGCTGCCGTTTTGTATTTACAAGAGGTGGTCCTTTTTTGAGCTGCCGTTTTGTATGTGTAAGATGTGCGTGTTTCAGCTGTCGCTCTCGCTCTGGCCCATCCCCCCCTCCAACCGTATTTCCTATTTAAGCCTCTGTTCATCCCTCCGCGCCCCCCCCCCTCTCTGCCTCCGTGTCCGTCTTTCCTCCCTCCTTACCTCTTGGTGGAATTGTATATGTATTTCTACTGACTGTGTACCTCGTATTTTTCATTCTATCTATGCTGGTATGTGCAATCCAAAGGTTGAACACGAAATTTAACACTCTTCTGAAATTCGTGGTCCGCCAGGAAGTGTCTGTGTTGTTGACCTGACTGGATGTGCTTCACATAATGTTTTTTCAGGTTTGTTGAATTCTCATCTCTCATCTTTTTGTTGTATTTACCTCCGTGATGTGTTCTTGACACCTGATGAAGATTGCTTGCGTTGTGATCTACACGTCGTGATTGCTTTTTGTTTTAATATAATTTTATTGTATTTCTACATACGTGACTTTAACGAAAAAAGCAAATGAGTAATTTTATGCAGTCACGAAAGCTTTAATACTTTATTATCACACTTCTACGGGGATGTTACCGTTGTAATTACGCGTAAGATGTACCCTTTTTTGAGCTGCCGTTTTGTATTTACAAGAGGTGGTCATTTTTTGAGCTGCCGTTTTGTATTTCCAAGAGGTGGTCTTTTTTTGAGCTGCCGTTTTGTACGTGTAAGATGTGCGTGTTTGAGCTGCCGCTCTCACTCTGGCCCCTCCCCCCCTCCAACCGTATTTCCTATTTAAGCTTCTGTTCATCCCTCCGCCCCCCCCCCTCCCCCCCCTCTCTTTCTCTCTGCCTCCCTGTCCGTCTTTCCTCCCTCCTTACCTCTTGGTGGACTTGTATATGTACTCCTACTGACCGTGTACCTCGTATTTTTTATTCTATCTATGCTGGTATGTGCAAACCAAAGGTTGAACATGAAATTTAACACTCTTCTGAAATTCGTGGTCTGCCAGGAAGTGTCTAACTGTGTTGTTGGCCTGACTGGATGTGCTTCACATGTTTTTTCAGGTTTGTTGAATTCTCGTCTCTCATCTTTTTGTTGTATTTACCTCCGTGATTTGTTCTTGACACCTGATGAAGATCGCTTGCATTGTGATCGAAACGTCGTGATTGTTTTTTGTTTTAATATAATTTTATTGTATTTCTACATACGTGACTTTACCGAAAAAAAGAATGAGTAATTTTATGCAGTCACGAAAGCTTCAATATTTTATTATCACACTTCTACGGGGAAGTTACCGTTGTAATTATGTGTAAGATGTGCCCTTTTTTGAGCTGCCGTTTTGTATTTACAAGGGGTGGTCCTTTTTTGAGCTGCCGTTTTGTATGTGTAAGATGTGTTTGAGCTGCCGCTCTCGCTCTGGCCCCTCCGCCCCTCCAACCGTATTTCCTATTTAAGCTTCTGTTCATCCCTCCGCCACCCCCCCCCCCCCCCGCCTCTCTCTCTGCCTCCCTGTCCATCTTTCCTCCCTCCTTACCTCTTGGTGGACTTGTATATGTATTTCTACTGACCGTGTACCTCGTATTTTTCATTCTATCTATGCTGGTATGTGCAATCCAAAGGTTGAACACGAAATTTAACACTCTTCTGAAATTCGTGGTCCGCCAGGAAGTGTCTGTGTTGTTGGCCTGACTGGATGTGCTTCACATAATGTTTTTTCAGGTAAGTTGAATTCTCGTCTCTCATATTTTTGTGGTATTTACCTCCGTGATTTGTTCTTGACACCTAATGAAGATCGCTTGCGTTGTGATCGATACGTCGTGATTGTTTTTTGTTTTAACATAATTTTATTGTATTTCTACATACGTGACTTTACCGAAAAAAAACAATGAGTAATTTTTGCAGTCACGAAAGCTTTAATACTTTATTATCACACTTCTACGGGAAAGTAACCGTTGTAATTAAGTGTAAGATGTGCCCTTTTTTGAGCTGCCGTTTTGTTTTTACAAGAGGTGGTCATTTTTTGAGCTGCCATTTTGTATTTACAAGAGGTGGTCCTTTTTTGAGCTGCCGTTTTGTATGTGTAAGATGTGCGTGTTTGAGCTGTCGCTCTCGCTCTGGCCCCTCCCCCCCTCCAACCATATTTCCTATTTAAGCTTCTGTTCATCCCTCGGCCAACCCCCCCCCCCCTCTCTCTCTACCTCCCTGTCCGTCTTTCCTCCCTCCTTACCTCTTGGTGGACTTGTATATGTATTTCTACTGACCGTGTACCTCGTATTTTTCATTCCATCTATGCTGGTATGTGCAATTAACTACCTCGCCTGGTGTGCAGGAGGTCGTGGATTCGATCCCGACGCTAACACCTTCTGTATATTTGATGTTTGCATGTCTCTCCCCAGGGTCGCGTCGTTTTTCTTCTCCGGGTTCTCCCCTTCACATTTATAAACATGCGTTTAGAGTATTTGGTTGCTATAAATGTCCACATAATAAGCCATTTCGTTGAGCTATCAACTATGGCCAGGTCGCTTCTGAAAAAGAGCTATGTCACTCAGCGGGCCTTACCTGGCAACGTAAAAACAATAGTCTAGTTTTAGTTTCATTCTGATAATGATTCAGCAGGTGCAGTGAAATTAACCAATGTGGCCACTGGAGGGCGGAGGTTTACGCATCACAGCGAGTCGCGTCCACTCAGCCTGGGGTCAAACGAGATACAAGACACAGACTTCCCGTATTACCTTAACAGACTGTTGAGGGCAATTGCTGTTAACGAGCACCTTTCAAGGCCAGCCGCCTTTGTCTTCCCAGTGGCGATGTTTACACACCGCACCAGGTGCTCATTTGAGGCTAAGTCAACCTTGGGGAGGCCCGGGAACGGTTCAGTTAATCGTCACCTGGTGTTGGTGGCCGTGATCGGGACTCGAACTCGGGTCACCGGGTTCGTAGCGCAGCGTTAACCGCTGCACCATCGCTCCCAACACACGACAGACGCCTCCTCTCTCTCTGCCCGGCCCCCACGAGTGTGAAGCAAAAGTCGGGGGTGCAACTTACAATCCTGTATGTGTGTGTGGGGATACAAAGGCGGCCGGGCGTTGTGCTGACCAACCCAACGCCTCGTGTGCAGTTTCCGGTCTTCATAGGTGCAACTCGCTAACAGCACTTTCCCCAACAGTCTGTTACAGGCTACACGGGGGAGCTTTGTCTTTGTAGAGCGCTGGAGCAGTGGTTAGCGCACTCTACGAACCCGGCGAACCGAGTTCGATTCCCGCTCACGACCACCAACAGCAGGTGACGATTATTTAAACCGGTTGTGGGCCTCCCCTCGGTCAACTCAGCCTCAAGTTAGTTCCCGGTGCGGTGTGCAGTAAACATCGCCGCTGCGGAGACAAAGGCGGCCGGGCGTGGTTGTTGACCACCCGCCCCCTCGTGTGCCCTGCTGGCTTTCATCTTTCATAGGTGCTGCTTACTCGCTCTAACAGCACTTGCCCCAACAGTCTGTTACAGGCTACACGGGGGATCTTTTACTTGTCACCAGATTTGTGCGTCTTACTTTCTGACGCGTCTCATGGGTTTCGGGGAATGTGGCTGTAGGCAACCGTCTCTGTGATTTCTGTGCCTCTGTAGATTCACAAAACTCAAGAGGGAGAGTGCCACCGCGCGTTGCAGTCGGCTCCTGCCATTGTCTCTCCACTGCTGGATGAAGGCATCTTCCACCAGTCGCCCTCACTCACGGTCCATCGCTCCCACCGTACGTCCATCTCTTGCACGTGAACTCATTCATCGCTTCGTCTCCACAGGGGTCGTCCTTTACAGTATTGTTTTCGGTTTATATTTTGTGTCTGGGTTGTAATGTACTGGAGAGTGGTGTAAAGTGAGTATTGTGTGTGGAGTGTGTCGTGCAGTGTGGTATACAGTGTTGGGTATAGTGTAGTGTCTGTAGTTTGTGGTTTATCGTGTAGTGTCTGTAATTTGTGCTGTATAGTGTGCAATAACGTGGATAGTACAGTCTGTGTCATATATAGTGTTGTGTGAAGTGTCAAGTATAGTATGAATAGTGTACTCTTTGGTTCTATTCGGTAAAGTCACGTAGGTAAAAAATGAAATAACAAAAATCACGGCGTTTCGGCCACAACACAAGTGGCCTTCATCAGGTGAAGGGACCGTGCTGTCATGAGAACAGTGTTGGAGTGAAAACAGCCAAGCCCAGGTCGCGTCCTTTATGCTGTGTGGGAGGAAGCAAAACGCTTTGACAAAGCAATTAGCATAAAAATGAGCATGATGTACGTAGGAGGTGCATGGGCCATGATGGACCAGGAGCGGGTGGGGACCATGATGGACCAGCAGCGGGGGGGGGGGGGGGATGTAGAGTGAGTGAGTGGAGTGAGTGAGTGGAGTGAATGAGTGGAGTGAGTGAGTGGAGTGAGTGAGTGAGTGGAGTGAGTGAGTGGAGTGAGTGGGTGGAGTGAGTGGGTGGAGTGAGTGGGTGGAGTGAGTGGGTGGAGTGAGTGGGTGGAGTGAGTGGGTGGAGTGAGTGGGTGGAGATAAACAAGCAGCTGTGAAAGTTTGGGATACCACTACTTGAACAAATTTACTGTACCATTGAAAATTAGTTTAATGTTTGGTTTGATATAGAACATCTTTCCAATGATTGCTTAATTTGAAACCATCCTCTCGGTTGAAGTTGTGTCCGTGTTTGTAAATCTGAATTGCCTCGTGGACAAATCTCTGATAAAAACCCGTGGGTTTTCAGAGAACCTTGGTATCGGAGAAAACTATATCGTGATCACGCACAGCGTTGTAACAGTGGTCAGCTACGGCAGAAGAATTCGTTCTGCCATGTTTCAAATCTGATTTGTGCTCGCGAATTCGGTCAGAGACATGTCGCTTCGTTTCCCCGATATAGCAATCACCACAAGTGCAGCTCAATTTGTAAACCCCGGGGTACTGTAAGTCAGGAACGACATCATTCACGGATGGGATCAGGTCACGGATTCTGTGTACTGTATTGAACCGGACCAGGATCTTGTGTTTGTTTAGAATTTTGGAAATCTTTTGACTAACGCCTGTTATATATGGTTCTGTGATGGTCTTGACCGGAGTATCAAGTGGTTGTTTCTGTATGGAGGGAGAAACAGCTTGGCAGATGGTAAGGTCAGAGTATCTGTTTCTCTTGAGGGCCAGGTGTACATGTTTTAATTCACTGGTCAGGTGGTGTTGGTCCAAAATGCAATGTGCCCTGTGGTAGAACGTTTTGTTGAGATAATTATTTTGAGCTGGGTGGTGGTGGGAATCAGGTTTCAAGTAGGAATCTGTGTGGGTGGGTTTCCTGTAGACAGAATGCCCCAGTGAGCCATCAGGTCTCCTCTCAAACAGAACATCCAAGAATGGTAGCTTGCCATCTTTCTCCACTTCCATGGTGAATTTAATGGCGGGATGTCTAGAATTGATGTGGTATAGGAAAAGGTTGAAAGCTGGGAGGCCATGTGGCCAAATGCCGAAAGTGTCATCCACATATCTCTTCCACAGGGAAGTTCTGAGGGTGGACGTCTGGATGGCGTCTGATTCAAATTTCTCCATGAAAACATTGACTATCACTAGTGATAAGGGAGAACCCATGGGGGTACCCTGATTTTGTTTGTAGAAGGAGCCATTCCAAGTAAAGTAGGTATTGGTGAGGCAGTGTCTAATCAGCACAGGTGTATCGGGGTCTAGTCCATGTTGTACCAAATTTTCAATTATTTCAATGGTATCAGGTACCGGGACATTGGTGAACAGGGAGACCACATCGAAGCTGACAAGGATATTGTCAGGGGACAGTGCAACGTCTTAGACCATAGAGACTAAATGAGCTGAGTTAAGTACTGCTGAGGAGGTCTTGCCAGTGAAAGGTAGCAAGGTATCTGACAGAAAACGTGCTAGCTTATAGGTAGGGGAGTTGATCGTGGATACGATGGGTCGTAGTGGAGTGCCTTCTTTATGAATCTTGGGGAGACCATAGAATCTAGGGAGTCTTGCAGCAGAAGGTTTTAAGGAGGGACGTTTAGTTGGTTTGATTAGGGAGGTCGAACTTGTGATGATCTTGTTGGTTTTTATAGTTAGCCTATTAGTAGGGTCATTTTTAATTTTATGAGTGACTTCCATCGTTGAGTAGGTTCTGGATTTTCTTGTTGTATGAATCTTTATCCATAATTACAGTAGCGTTGCCTTTGTCGGCTGAGAGGATGACTCTATCACTTCTACATTATGAGACCTCCTTTGCCAGTAACAAGATATAGGAATAGGTTTTACCCTTTTAACTGGCACAAAAACTGACACCTTAATTCAAGGCATCATGTTTGCAATAACCAAAATGCAAACATTTGACTGCTTGTGTTGTGGTTATTGCAAACATGATGCCTTGAATAAAGGTGTCAGTTTTTGTGCCAGTTAAAAGGGTAAAACCTATTCCTATATATCACTTCTGTTTTTTAAATTCGCGAGTTCAGAGCGTTCATTTTTGCTGATGTTGCTAATGGGTTTCTTAGCATTCTTAAGAATAGTGGCTATTTCAGCTCTCGCAACGTCTGCTTGGATGTGTCCTATGCCTTTAAGGGCCACATCGACCTGAGAGATGATATCATCTACGTTGTACTGTCCCCTGACGATATCCTTGTCAGCTTCGATGTGGTCTCCCTGTTACCAAGGTCCCGGTACCTGATACCATTGAAATAATTGAAAACTTGGTACAACATGGACTAGGCCCCGATACACCTGCACTGATTAGACAATGCCTCACCAATACCTACTTTACTTGTAATGGCACCTTCTACAAACAAAATGAGGGTACCCCCATGGGTTCTCCCTTATCACCAGTGATAGCCAATGTTTTGATGTAGAAATTTGAATCAGACGCCATCCAGACTTCCACCCTCAGACCTTCCCTGTGGAAGAGATATGTGGATGACACTTTCGTCATTTGGCCACATGGCCTCCCAGCTTTGAACCTTTTCCTACACCACATCAATTCTAGACATCCCACCATCAAGTTCACTATGGAAGTGGAGAAAGATGGCAAGCTACATTTCTTGGATGTTCTGTTTGAGAGGAGACCTGATGGCTCACTGGGGCATTCTGTCTACAGGAAACCCACCCACACAGATTCCTACTTGAAACCTGATTCCCACCACCACCCAGCTCAAAATAATTCTCTCATCAAAACGTTATACCACAGGGCACATTGCATTTCGGACCAATACCACCTGACCAGTGAAATAAAACATGTACACCTGGCCCTCAAGAGAAACGGATACTCTGACCGTACCATCCGCCAAGCTGTTTCTCCCTCCATACAGAAACAACCACTTGATACTCCGGTCAAAACCATCACAGAACCATGTACAACAGGCGTTACTAAAAAGATCTACAAAATTCTAAACAAACACAAGATCCTGGTCCGGTTCAATACAGTACACAGAGTCCGTGACCTGATCCCATCCGTGAAGGATGTCGTTCCTGACTTTCAGTACCCCGGGGTTTACAAATTGAGCTGCACTTGTGGTGATTGCTATATCCGGGAGACGAAGCAACATGTCTCTGACCGAATTCGCGAGCACAAATTAGATTTGAAACACGGCAGAACGAATTCTTCTGCCGTAGCTGACCACTGTTACAACGCTGTGGGTGATCACGATATAGTTTTCTCCGATACCAAGGTTCTCTGCAAACTCACGGGTTTTTATCAGAGATTTGTCCACGAGGCAATTCAGATTTACAAACACGGACACAATTTCAACCGAGAGGATGGTTTCAAATTAAGTAATCATTGGAAAGATGTTCTAAATCAAACCAAACATTAAACTAATTTTCAATGGTACAGTAAATTTTTTCAAGTATTGGTATCCCAAACTTTCACAGCTGCTTATTTCTCTCCACTCACACCACTCACTCACTCCACTCACTCCACTCACTCCACTCACTCACTCCACTCACTCACTCCACTCACTCACTCACTCCACTCACTCCACTCACTCACTCCACTCACTCTACTCCCCCCCCCCCCCCCGCTGCTGGTCCGTCATGGTCCCCACCCGTTCCTGGTCCATCATGGCCCATGCACCTCCTACGTACATCATGCTCATTTTTATGCTAATTCCTTTGTCAAAGCGTTTTGCTTCCTCCCACACAGCATAAAGGATGCGACCTGGGCTTGGCTGTTTTCACTCCAACGCTGTCCTCATGACAGCACGGTCCCTTCACCTGATGAAGGCCACTTGTGTTGTGGCTGAAACGTCGTGATTTTTGTTATTTTATTTTTTACCTACGTGACTTTACCGAATAGAACCAAAGAGTATGGATCCTTGCAGTCACGAAAGCTTCAAATCTAGAATATGAATAGTGTGTTGTACAGTGTATATTGTGTACTGTGTGTTGTTTAGGTGGTGTTGCATAAAGCGTGTATAATAAATTAAATGTGATGGAAAGTGTAGTGTGGTGTCAAGTGTAGCGTATGTGGTGTGATGTATAGTGTAGTGTGTGGCGAAAAACACATTTCCTAGGAGTTGAGCCATACTTCATCACGCTGGTGAGTGCAGGGTGGTAGGATCGGTTCAGGTATCACGAGCCAGTGATGCTCCCCATAGCTGGCAATTAAATTGAGATTGTAGGCTTCATTGACTCTATCATGGAGCTCTTGTGGTATTGCAGCCACACACCGTTGGTCATTGTATATTTACGTGCGGAATTAATGCATTCAAATGTAGCGGTTGTAATCGAGCTATTTAGTCCATGGGCCAGAGCAGTAATTGGTACAATGTAAGGTAGCATGTTTAATCACACTTTCGGATAAATACGCCTAATGAGTGTGTTACTTGATACACTCGGCTACATATGGTGCGAAATAAATTCAACATGCATACAACACCTCTCATACTCTTAGTTTTTTCGGTAAAGTCACGTTGAAGAGAAACAACAAAATAACCAAATATATATAAAACAATAAAAAATTCTCACGACGTTTCGACCATAACTCAAACGGTCATCATCAGGTGTGTCGGTTTGCATAAATTTATTTTGAAAACGGCATATTTATTTATTTATATATATATATATATAAATAACGTTTGCGTCACGCGCAACGATTGGCTGTTTGCCAGGACTAGTCCATCTATTTTTTGAAAAGAGGAGGGGGGAGACGAAATTTGTTTTTATGTATGCTGTCTGAAAGCCACTGTAAGCGTGAACAATCAATCAAGAACTGAAATGATTTATCAAATCTTTCCAATGATTGCTAAGATAGAATCCATCTTCTCGGTTGAAATTGTCTCTGTGTTTGTATATGTGGATAGCCTCATGAACGAATCTCTCATGGAAGCCAGATGGCTTACAAAGAACCTCCGTCTTGGAAAAGTCAATGGCATGTGAGCCTACTGAATTAGAACAATGATCTGCTACGGCCGAGGTGTTGGTCCTACCGTGTTTAAGGTCTGCTTTATGTTCACGAATGCTTATCAAATAATTCACTGTTTTTGCCCCTACATTTGGAATTTGCAACCACTGAAGTGATGCCATCTCGTGGATTAAGTGGGTATCTGAACTGCATGGCAAAACAGCCATCAAAATTCACTACTTTATTAAACACAGAAATAATGCAATAGTCATTTCATAACGTCACGTAGAATGAGAATAAAATAATAAATTGATAAAATAAAATAACACAATAATATTCTCACGACGTTTCGCCCACAACACAAGCGGCCTTCATCAGGTGAAGGGACGAGACTGTCTGGTAGGACAGCGCTGGAGTGAAAGAGCCACGTTCAGATCACGACCTTTAAGCTGTGTGAGAGGAAACAAAGCACCTTGACAAAGGAATTAGCATATAATTTAGCATTGAAATGGCTGAGTGATTAGCTTGTGATTGGTCACAGAAATAGCTATGTTAAAAGTTAAAGCATACACATCGCAGAGGCACCCCTTGATAAATGAATTAGCATAGAATTTAGCATTGAAATAGCTAAGTTAAAGCATACACATCCGCAGAGGCACCCCTTGACAAAGGAATTAGCATAGAATTTAGCATTGAAATAGCTGAGTGATTAGCTTGTAACTGGTCACAGAAATAGCTACGTTAAAGTCAGAGCATACACATTCACCGAGGCACTTAGTACAAATCAAACAGGAGAATTTAGCATTGAAATAACTAGGCGAATTTAGCATTGAAATAACTGAGTGATTAGCTAGTGACTGGTCACAGAAATGACTATGTTGAAGTCAAGGCCTACACATCTGAGCTATTCACAGTACTATATAGTCAACCAATAAAAAACTAAAATATAAATTACCTTAATGTTATCAATAAACTATATATTCACCAATCAGCTAAACTACCAACAATAAGTCGTTATATATCACAATGCTATATGGCGAAAAAATGGGTGGATTCTTACCCTCAACTTTAGTACCACGGATAGCTACGGGCCCCGTTCAGACGGACGAGTTCATCCATGGTCGGAACAGAGGAGGGGGAGAGAGACAGCTGCGAGGCGCTATCATACTCCATGTTGTGAACCATACCATTAACCGTGGTGTGAGAGGTATTAAGAGTCAATGCTGGCGAAAGAGCTGCGGTCTGAAGGTCATCGTAAAATACAATTAATTAAGAACAGAAATGATTTAAAACATCTTTCCAATGGTTACTAAGCCAGAATCCATCTTCTCGGTTGAAATTGCCTCTGTGTTTGTATATGTGAATGGCCCCATGAACGAATCTCTCATGGTAGCCGGTTGGTTTGCAAAGAACCTCCGTCTTGGAGAAGTCAATGTCATGTGAGCCCACTGAATTATAACAGTGATCTGCCACGGCAGAGGAGTTCGTCCTACCGTGTTTCAAGTCTGCTTTATGTTCACGGATGCGGTCCGAGATATGTCGTTTGGTTTCTCCAATGTAGCTACTACCACAGAGGCACTTTAGTTTGTAAACGCCCGGGTACTGTATGTCTGGAACAGCATCTTTTACAGATGGAACTAAATCACGGATTTTATGTACTGTGTTGAATCGGACCTGGATCTTGTGTTTATTCAGGATCTTGGAGATCTTTTTAGTGACCCCTGCAATGTAGGGTAAGGTGATGGTTTTGAGTGGCTCCACAAGAGGATCCTTCTTCATGACTGGAGTGATGGTTTTGTGGATTGTGTAGTCGGAGTAACCATTAGCCCTGAGAGCCTGGTGTACGTGCTTGAGTTCACTGGTAATGTGTTCCTGGTCGGAAATGCATTGGGCTCTATGGTATAGAATCTTGATGAGGGAGTTCTTCTGGGATGGATGGTGGTGGGAATCCGGTTTCAAGTAAGCATCTGTATGGGTAGCTTTCCTGTAGACAGAGTGGCTCATTGAACCATCATGTCTCCTTTTAATTACGACATCCAAAAAGGGTAGTTTGCCATCTTTTTCGACCTCCATGGTAAATCTGATGGCTGGGTGTATGGAATTGATGTGGTCGCGGAATTGGTCTAGAGCAGGCTGGCCATGTGGCCAGATGACAAAGGTGTCATCAACGTACCTCTTCCATAAGGTCGGGCGTAGAGTGGCAGTCTGGATGGCGTCAGTTTCAAATTTTTCCATGAATACGTTGGCTACAACCGGAGATAGGGGGGAGCCCATTGGGGTGCCCTCAGTTTGTTTGTAGAAAGTTCCATTCCAGGTGAAGTATGTGTTGGTTAAGCAATGTCTCACCAGGGGGGGTACATCAGTATGCAGTCCTTGATGAACCAGGTCTTCAATGATAGCGATGGTGTCAGGTACCGGGACTTTGGTGAACAAGGAAACCACATCAAAACTGACAAGCAGGTCGTCTGGGGACAGGGAAATGCCTTTGATTGTCGATACCAGGTGAGTAGAATTTAGTACCGCAGAGGTGGTTTTTCCAGTGAAAGGTCGCAGTATATCAGCAAGAAAACGTGCCAGTTTGTAGGTGGGGGAGTTGATAGTAGAGACGATGGGACGAAGGGGTGTATCTTCTTTGTGTATCTTTGGAAGGCCATATAATCTTGGTGGTCTGGCAGCAGAGGGTTTCAACGAGAACTGTTTGATCTCATCAATTAATGCTGTTGAATCAGAGATGATTTTGTTCGTTTTGGTGACCAGGCTGTTGGTGGGATCTCTTTCCACGTGTTGGTGGTATCTCTTTTTATTTTTGTATAGCTGCCATCGTTGTTGTGGGCGAAACGTCGTGAGAATATTATTGTGTTATTTTATTTTATCAATTTATTATTTTATTCTCATTTTACGTGACTTTACCGAAAGAACCAAAGAAGATGAATCATTGCAGTCACGAAAGCTTTAAATCGAAATTTAAGTCATTTCATAGGTTCACGTTGCTGTATGGATGTCCCTTGGCTATTAGATCTGGACATGGCCTTACGAACTACATACAGAATCATTCCCAAGAATAAGAAATTGATTCAAACTTTTTTATTTTAAAGTACATATTGTATTCACAAAATTATAAAATGTACACATTTACAATGGTAATAATCTTCTTTGTGGATGTGGTGCTGGCGCTGCTGGGCTGTGTTGTATCAGCGGTATTCATCAGGACCCGGTGTGCATCGCCCTTGCAGTGGTGGCAGCGGTGGTGGCAGGGGCAGCAACTTGACCACGTCCCTTGTGATATCATCCATCAGTGATGACGGTTGATCGCCGGGGTCGGGGGTCGTCGCTGCCGCCTCTTTTGATGCCATTTCCCATGTCTGCCGTTGATTTGACTGCACACGGGTATGGCCTTCATCTCTGAAGACCTGCACACAGCACATGGAACGACCGCTACGTGAGTTTCATTGGCCCAAAGGGCAACCTGGTGAACTTCCCGTGAGCTCAACAGAGATCGAGCCTTAACAGCAAAGGTGGAAGGCAACCTGCCCAACTTAGGTTAAAGTTATAATGATAATGGCGTGGCTCTCAAATTTCTTGCTCATGCCACTGCTGGCAGAGGATCCTCGAGTAGACAAACTCTGGATGATATTTGGTCTACTCTTCCACATTGACCACACTTGTGTGCATACCCACAAATACAACTCGTGGGTTACTCACCTGACGTAGAAGAGGATGTATGCCTGTTTCTCCATGACCACCCTGGTGTCGACCGGCGTCACCAAGTCGTCGTCCATCCGGAACCATCTCCCATCGCAGATCTGTATGCAAACAACATCGAAAATTAATTACGACGATTATCCAATTGCACCTAAACTCCCCATATATTCGTAAAATGACACATGCGGAACAGAGGTGATCCACTTATTCCACCTATTATTGTGTTGTTTTATAAGTTGAGTAATCAAACCGATAATCCATAAAATAATTGATTACATTTGCAAGTAAAAATCCTGGTTGGGCCTTCATTGGCCCATCATCTATCCAGGGTCAATAAAGTAACTACACATTTTTGGTGAAGTCATCAGTGGTGGTTCTATGCATACGCTCTCCCTCGGTCACAGGAAAGGGCAATTTTCACCACTGGCTGAGGCCTATAAATGGGAGATGAGCACCACCTCATGGCTCATAGGAGCAGGAATCGTTTTGATTTTATTCACTGAATCGAATTATTTAAAGGACCTACGCGTACGAATGATTGGCGTGTGATTGTGTGATAATGAATGCAGTACATCACCTTGTTGTAACAGTAGTAATGTCCCTCTGTGCTGCATTTCCCGGAGTGCACAAGGACTGAGTATAACCTGTACACTACAGGGTCTGCGTCCTCCTGCTGCGACATGAATGGCCGCACGTCCAGGTGCTCTGGGTACGGGCAATGCTGCAGTGGTGGGGAAGGAGGCAGTGATGCAGAAACAGAGATGGTGTTAGGCAGGGAAGAGGGGAAGAATGATGCAGGGTCGAGTTATTGATTATAATTTTTGTTCTATTTTTTTACTTTACCAGGTAATGCTGACTGAACTATATAGCTCTTTCTCAGAAGCGATCTAGCCACAAATGATAGCTCAACAAAGTGGCTTTTCACTGTGAATAGTTTTAGCAGCCAAATATTCTAGAAGCAACTGGAGGACCTGGAGAAAAACCCACGTGAATACAGGGAGAACATGCAAACTCCAAATATACAGGCATTACGATCGGGATCAAACCCACGACCTGTATGCTTGGGGAGGGAGTTAAGATTTCACCGCCATAGAGCCCAGTTTAGGTAGATTAACCAGGTGGGCGCGCGAGAGAACATGAAAAGTCACATTTGTACGAGTGATCTCGGTTAAAACCGTGGCAAAAGAAATAACGCGAAATAAATCACAGAAATTACTCAAAAAGGAAGCAGCACAAAAACATGCAATGAGAAATTGGAGAAAATGCAGCCACATTTTAGGAGAAATGTAAAAAAAACTTGTATATTAACCAAACATTACCCGATTGATCTTGTTTCCAAACAGGTCATATCTCTTGATGGAGAGGGCCAAGACGTTCGGGAGATGGTGAAGGCTCATCCTCTTCGTGGCCTTCACCTTGCAACAGCACCTGCGCACCAAAAAGCAGCAGCGTCAGTTTAATGACCGAGATGCCCAGTGCAAAACTGTACAAATATGTTGGCGTGACAAAGTAGACAGACTCGCGTGACATTGACGTCGTGCCATACTCACCTTTGGCAAGTGTATTCGTCCAGTGTCTCTGTCTTGGTGAAATCTGCAAAAGCAGTCAGCAGATCTGGCGAATTCTGTCAAATAGAACGATGTGAAGGCAAATGAGTGCTTGAAAAGAACACTGGAAACATTTTGCAGTCGTTAAAACAGTGAGTCCTTATGTTGTACTGGCTGTTGTGTGACATAAGAGGGCATTATCATTAATTGACAGTAATTAAGGACGTGCTCCCAATTTTCAGATTCATCCAATGTGCAGCATTCCAGACGATGGGCAAACTTAATGTGTTTGAGTGACGCGACTAGTGTAATGTACACGATCCGAAAAAGATCAAAAGTGTTGCTTGAAAATGAGAAAATATTCATCCCAACGTTTAAATTCGAAACTCGTCACGAGCAAAGATACCATTTAATTAAATCAAGAATTCCTCGATTCTCACGTTGATGTGAAGACTGATGTCCAGGCAGTTTTCGAATCTGTCCGAGGTGCAGGAACACTGCGTGCACTCCACTGTGGAACACAAGTAAACGCACGCGCACACATCCACACGTGCAATTAGAGGAAGTTAGCATTCTGATTAGCAGAATCGAATAAAATGTGTTTGTATCTGATCAAATGGGTTGTTGTGTCTGTGTGCTTGTGCATTTTTCTATTGTGCGGGGAGTGGAAATATAGCGGTTAGCGCACTGGTGAACTGAGTTCGATCCTCGCTCACGGTCGATTCAGCCTCAAATTAGTATCTGGTGCATTGTGTAACTTCAGCACTGGTGCTAGCCACCCGAAGGTGGCCGGGCATGGTGCTAGCCACACCACCTTGTCATGTGCCCTGTTGGCCTACATAGGTACTCGCTAATCGCAATTGCTCCAGCATTCTGTTAAGGCTTCAGGGAGATCTCTGTATTTGTGTGTTTTGCTTATGTCCTGCTGGGTACATGCGTATGAGTGCAGGGTTCATCTGCACTGTGCAGCATGCGTCGTCATACTCGGTGTGATTGCTACTTGCAGCGATGATTTTGCACATGGAGCTGGCACACACCTGTCGATTTTAGCTGCCCTGTGAAGATCTGGTGAATCACCGAGGTCTTCTCCACATGTTCTTCTGGCCTGCACGTGGAAATGAATGACATCACACATTCGGTGGCTTCCAGATGCATCATCTTTACCAAGTGCGCTCATGGGAGAGTTATACTCCTTTTTGTTTCGACCCTACGTTACTTTGCAGCCAAGCGCTTATTTAAATAATATTCTATAAACTTTGTTGTGAATTTTTGGTAACAGGTTGGGAACCAGTGGCCTAGGACGTGCACTAATTACTTGTGGTGGTTGATTGGGCAGGAGAGATGCAGAGCTTCTACGATGTAGCAGAAGAACTCATGCACGTCCTCCTGTTTGCCAAACTGCAGGTGTTTGGCGATCCCTGTGGGTAAATGGATGGAGGTCATAAGCGGTTTGAACACAAGGTTACAAGGGAAACGTTTTACCAATGCGCCACTCTGCCACCCAATGAATATGTTCTAAATTCAATGTGCACAATTGTGTTGTACTGAACAGAACTCACGTTTGAGGTTTTGGACGATTTCCAAGGGCTTGATGACCTTGCCCTTGGAGCTGAATGTTGCAATGGTGTGCCTTTCCATTATGCACATCATGCAAAATCCATTATATGTACCTGTGAAATGAGGCAGAGGTGGCACATGCTATCAGTACAACACCGATCAAACAGCTCAGCTGTAGGTGCAGCACACAGCAAGGACATCTTCACAGAACACAATTATTTTCAGCTTGGTATTTCAAAGTGTTCTGGGAACTCACATCTTCCTGAGTGGTGCCTGGAGATCAGGTAGTTTGCCAGTGGTGCGGTGTAAGTGAGGCACTGCAGGGTGGCATTGAGGAAACAGGTGTTCCCCATGTTGTCAAGGCCAGCACCCTCGCATGCGTTCCACTGCCACGTGAGGCTCAGGTTTTCCCCCGATTCTGGCGCGAGTCGTGGAGCTCCATTATCGTTGTTATCTGCGCACAAAACATACACGAAATTTTCTCTTTACACTCGAGGCACTCTGGAGACTGGAGACTTTCACAACCATGTATTTTTCAACTCTAGGTGACCTTGCAATGAGCTGTTTTTTCACATAATTTCTGTTAACGTGGTCAGGGTAACAATATTCAACGGAAAGGGCATAAACCTGGTCCTTGTCCAATATTTTGACTATGCAAATTTTGCCACGAAATGAACGGTTATCGACGGGCATCGATGGATCCTGGATATCACGTTGATTTTCCTCCATAAATTGTGTCTCATGGCTTCGTGTCACTTTTGCCATCCCGATTATACGTAAGTATATAACACAGTACATTGTGCAAATATCTGACAAACGTTTTATCTGGAACTAATCCCTACTGCAGAGTTGCTTATGAGATTGCAGTTGCACTACATTGACGTGTTTTTATCCACTGTTTCTGAACGCAGTCCCAAATGCCAAACACGTCAATTACCCAGCAGGGAAGTTATAGTAGATAAGCGTTAACACCTTTTTGGGATTAAGCAAGGTTATAAGAACTTGGGAGAAGATACCATGAGAGCGAATTCCAAAGTCAAGCTAGTGGTTACAGAGTCACTTTGGTACAAGCTTACCTTCCACGGCAATCTTTTCTGGCACAGGATGGGCAGCTAGCTTCTGGGAGGTGGGCCTGATGATGGCAGACGCTGTCGATGGAATGGCGTCCTTCTGTCTGTCATCCGGCATCCTCCCATGAGCGGTATGCTGGCTGCCCCTCCTTCGGGCAGCTTGGCCACCCCGGCGTCTTGGTCTCCTCACTTGAGCGGCTGCCTGGCCTAACCCGCAATTTGCTGCCTCGCCTTGCCCTTGACCAGCAGACTGAGCACTACCGCAACCTGGACTGCCCTGGTGGCTTGTAACCTGGCATCTCTTCCATTCAGCAGCCTTGTTGCTAGCAGCACGAATATCTTGGTGGCTTGCCATTGGACTCGCTTTGTCCCCTTCATCTTGGCTCGGCTCCCGATCTACCACAGGGCTTGGCCCATGGTCTGCCACCCGGTTTGAACCGCTGTCCGCTATTGGGTTGGGCCCATAGCTACCCATCTGACTTGCCTCTTGGCTAGGCACCGGGCTCGTCTCAAGGCTAGCCACCAGGCTCATCTCATTGCTAGCCACGAAGCTAATCTCACAATTATCTTCTGGGTCCACCTTGCGGCTTGCTTCTAGGCCCATCTCATGTTTATCTACCAGGCTTGCCTCATGACTTGCCACCTCGGTCTTCTCATGGCTAGCCACCGGGCTCATCTCATAGTTATCCACTGGGTCCAACTTGCAGCTTGGCTCTGGGCTTATCTCATGGCTAGCTACCAGGCTCATCTCACGGTTATCCACTGTGTCCACCTCGCGGCTTGTCTCCAGGCCCATCTCATTGTTAGCCACTGGGCTCGCCTCAAGACTTGCCACCTCGGTCTTCTCATGGCTAGCCACTCGGCTCGTCTCATGGCTTGCTGCAGAGCTCTGAACACAGCTGCTTGGCTCATAAACCTCATCATCTGAAACACTGCAGAAGCAACAGAAGATGTTCTTGAGATGTTTAATGAAGCCCTTTTTCTTGGCCTTCGACATTGTGGCGATGTGGTTGCAAAGTATAAAAATGCATCCAAAAACGTGTCCTCAAGATGATGATGGCTGGATTTGATTTGTTGAAAAATTTGCAACAGAAAACCCAGAACACGTCTGACCCTCACGGTGCCAGATGAGCAACTGAATTTGTGGGCGGATGTGACATCACAGTGATGTCATTGCACTGGAGTCACATGGTTGTCTATGTAATCGTGATATAATGGTGACGTCACAGTGATGTCATTGCACTGGAGTCACACGGTCTATGTATTCGTGATATAATGGTGATGTCACAGTGATGTCACAGCGCACTGAGGTCACATGGTGCCCCGTGGGAATGTGATTTTCGTTGCCTGTGCAACAACCACCCTCTATTCATTTTATGTCTGTAATTGAACGAATGTTCATAATGAATTGTTTTTAAAAGTAATTTATCTCAAGATAACATTCGTTGCAGGAAACGTATTTTATTTTATATTGATCTATGATTGTGCCCTTTTGCATGCTTTGTCTCACGATATATTCAATCGAGATGATTGTTGTACTTTATGTTCTTGTATTTGTAATTTTGGTGACTTAAGTTACTCTTGCAAATGACACCGTCCTTGTCTCTAAGCAAAATAAATTTAAAACTGTCTTCAAATCGCTTCACTTAATGTAATAATCCCCGCAGCACTGGTGTAACGTCTAAGTTTGACTACGCAGCCACTCCCTCTCCTCTCCAGGCTTAACAGAACTCCAACTGCTATTTCTCCCCTATTTGTCTATTATCTCATTCCTGTGTTTAATTGCCCCAACCGGCAGCCTCGTGGCTGCCCGTCGATCATGCCGCACGTCACAGCCACGAGCTGTAGGAGCGGGGCTCCGTCCACTCAGTGGTGCTCTTAACGTTCACATTCAGCAGCATGGGTCGGGAGTCTAATCTCTGCAGTTCCCCGTTGTGGTTCCACCTCCCTATGTCATGTAGCCTCTCAATTTCTTTATTCACGAGGATTGTGTTTCATCGTACAAAACGGTACCGGCGACCTTTTTACGAGATTTGGCGGCGACGGCCATCTTGATAAGGGTAATGCAAAGCGCCAGCTGAACCCGAGACGCCCCAGTGAAGAGGCACTAACGGCCATCTTCGTAATGGAAAACAAGTCCCCTGAGAATTAAAAGGACCTGCCATCTTGGATAGGGCAGTGCAAGGGGCAGCATCACCAAGGGAAACAGGAGCAGGCATCTTCGTAAGGGAAAGTGGCCGCGGCATAGATTGGCGGGAATCGCCATCTTGTCGAGAGCTCGGAGACACGGACATTCTCGGAGATAGGAGCAATCGTGATAATGATTTGTGCCGCGATGAAAGTTACTCAACTTTTGTTCACAGTTATGGTTAACGTTTGCGTGAGTACAAGCGCAGGGAGAGTTGCCACTCGTTGGATTGTTGTCGTTTCTTCGTCACAAATTAATGTTTGCCTCAAATATTTGTTCAGCTGAGGTAAAATAACCACGTGCCCGTGGGCGGCGTGTAGGCACGCGGGAAGGCCTCGCGGCCTCTGTGTCGGTGTCTGCTGAGAGTAGAGACGAGGAACGAGAGACGCCGCGTCGCTCAACAGGGAGAAGAGTGTCGCGCGTCACAGTCGGCTTCTGCCATTGTCTCTCCACTGCTGGATGAAGGCATCTTCCACCGGTCGTCGCTCACGGTCCCTCGCTCCCAGCGTGCGTCCGTCTCTTGCACGTCAAACTCGTTCCGTCTCTCCGTCTCCGCCCCAGTGGAAAGGGCTGAAATCAAAGTGTCGCTTTTTGCGTGCAGGTATGTGAAATAAAGGGTCACTGGGTTGGTTTAATGTATTATACTTGGAGTTAAGTAGCAGTGGGATACGGTCACCACTTGTACGCATAGAGTTATTTGATTAAGGATTTAACGCGTCTGCAAGCGTTCTGAGGTAAATCTTTAATAACATTACAGATTAAAGTTGCTCATGTCAACATTCATAGTAACAGTTATATAGTTGAGGTAATTCTCAAAACGCGGAATTATGACTAGAATCAAAAGTCGATATGATTGGTAAGAATTCTGTATAAAAAATATTTTTGAAATAAATATAGCATTTATAGCTGTTAAAGTCTATAAAAGCATGTTAAATATGTGATATGTATATTTAAACACTCACAATAACATAGTTCCGTAGCTTACACGATAAAAAAACTCTTTTGCATGTTTGTATATGATTACAATAAAATCGATAGGGAAATATGCTGTAATTAAAGTTTTGAGGCAAATCATTAATTATTTGTCTTAAGGCTTAAATCATAATACTGTAATGGTTTAACAATTTTACAATAATTCTATATTTCAGTTTATTTTGGTATAGCCCTGTGAGCCATCCGGCTCTTGAAGCAGGTGCAACCACAACAAACAAAAAAACAAGAAAAACATCTTAAAGTGACTATGTGACTGTGCAAACAGAAAATCCTTGAAAAAAAAAGCACCGTACACCAACGCTGTGTGCAAAAAATCCCAGTGGGATGCAAGTCAAACAACAATAACCACAGAAACTTAGATTAAGGCCATCAGTCTAACTCCGTACTGCAACAAAACAAACATGTCCAAGCCAAAAAACGTTTTCCTAATCACCAAAAAATAAAGCTATAATTGCAACGTAACAGTGATCACAAGGGCTGTAACCGAATTTTTACAATAAACTACATAAATAACATGTAACACCAAACCCTAGAAACATAGCTGGCTGCATTAGTTACTCCACAACAACAGAAGCATCGGTCGGAGTATCAAATTTTTCAATGCACCTTTAAGATCAGCACGCTAAATCAAAATACATAATATTTGGCAGCGTCATCCGGAGCGAAACATTTTATTTTATTTTACGCCAATGAATAGCAGTGGCAGCTAGGGGTGTACAACTCCTCTAGAGCAGTTTTGAGAGAAGATCTCATTGGTAGAGATTCAAGTTGCAGTTTATTGGCAATAGCATTCCAGACTCTGGGGGCATCAATAGCAAAGGCCCTTCCTCGAGTTTTTGTACGGCAATAGGGAAGGTGAAGCTGGCAAATGAGCGAAGACCTGAGGTCAAATTTGTTCTTTGAAACAGAGAGGAGATCCAGCAGGTAGTCTGCGGATTTTTTTGTAAGTTCATCGTGAATAAATAAGATCTGATGCACAAGCCGTCGAACATTAAGAGATGTTAAGTTTGACCCAATGTAGAGATCACAGTGGTGAGTCCTATATGGGCAGTTCAATGTAAATCTTAAGGCCGAGTGATAGATGGAATCAAGCTTCTTCAGTACAGTGCTTGGGGCTGATTTATACACGATGTCACAGTAGTCAAGTAGAGGCAGAATGGTAGCTTTTATCAATTCCAAACGGAACATTGGGGGGAAGCAGTGCTTGTGTCGATACAGAAAACCAATTTTTATTTTTGTCTTTTTTCCAATATAATCAATGTGATCTTCAAAATTCAGTTTTGAATCCAGATCAGAAAGTAATTTGTTAAATGTTTATTTTATTAAAAGTGACTGCTGTATTAATTTATATGATTACTCGCGACCAATAACAGTGCGGATATTTGAAGCGGTCCTGGGCATCTCCTAGGTCGACTCAGCCTTCGAATGAGTTACCCGGTGCGGTGTGTAAATATCAGCACTGGGGAGACACAGAGGCGGCCAGGTGAAGTTTTGGCCACCCACCCCCTCATATGCCGTATTTGTCTTCATAGGTGCTAGGGAACAGCACTTTCCCCAACAGTCTGTTAAGTTCATGTAGGGGTTTTGTATTGGCCCGCAAAAAACTCCTATTCGGTCCTCAGTAAGGAAAATGTTCCCCACCCACTGCTCGCTTCAACGTTGATATATATAAACTTGACTTGAAGAACGACAGACCCATTGGCCTCATCACAAGGATAGAAATTGAAGACAAGCTGGGTTGAAAATGCATTGGCTCAGTTACTATGTAGACAGTCTTTGAGTACTGCAATAATTAAATAAAAATAATGTATAGTTTACAGCGCCTTTGTCAGTCCCCTGCTGGATGAAGACCTCCCCCACGCCATGTTGGCGATGGTTGATTTTACTTCCCCCACGGTGTTCAGTGTTGGTGAAGGTGAGCGGGGTGGGGGGGGGGGAAGGAGAAGTGGGCAGGATCGGTTCTAGTATTACTTTCCACTGTTAACCGTGGCCATAAATCAAACTCCGTTCATAACACAGCACGTTAACCACTGCACCACCGCTCCTCTCGCCAGTGAAGCCAGCCACACAGGACTCGTCACGAGAAGAGACGACGACCAGTGGTCGAGACTAACGACGGAGAGACACCAAAAGGGTGTGAACGCGCCCGCGGGGAGGAAATCCAGCGCGGAGATGGAGTGACGACATCAGCTCACGCGCTGGAGATGACATGGATTGTTGCGGCACCAGTTCGTGACAGGTGACGACGGATTTGGAGGAGTCCACCATCCAGCAGTGGATAGATCATAGCCGATTATTCTGATGGGTGGGTTGCCAGCACCTCGTCCGGCTGTCTGTGTCTGCCAAATGCTGGTGTTTACACAGGGAACCAGGTACTCATTTGAGGCTGAGTCGACCTAGGGGGTGCCTAGAACCGATTAAAATATTCTGGACCCCCCCATGGACTCTTATATCCGCCTATTTTGGGTGCCGCGGTGGCGAGATATTAACTACCTCGCCTGGTGTGCAGGAGGTCGTGGATTCGATCCCGACGCTAACACCTTCTGTATATTTGATGTTTGCATGTCTCTCTCCCCAGGGTCGCGTCGTTTTTCTTCTCCGGGTTCTCCCCTTCACATTTATAAACATGCGTTTAGAGTATTTGGTTGCTATAAATGTCCACATAATAAGCCATTTCGTTGAGCTATCAACTATGGCCAGGTCGCTTCTGAAAAAGAGCTATGTAGCTCAGCGGGCCTTACCTGGCAACGTAAAAACAATAGTCTAGTTTTAGTTTCATTCTGATAATGATTCAGCAGGTGCAGTGAAATTAACCAATGTGGCCACTGGAGGGCGGAGGTTTACGCATCACAGCGAGTCGCGTCCACTCTGCCTGGAGTCAAACGAGATACAAGACACAGACTTCTCGTATTACCTTAACAGACTGTTGAGGGCAATTGCTGTTAACGAGCACCTTTGAAGGCCAGCCGCCTTTGTCTTCCCAGTGGCGACGTTTACACACCGCACCAGGTGCTCATTTGAGGCTGAGTCAACCTTGGGGAGGCCCGGGAACGGTTCAGTTAATTGTCACCTGGTGTTGGTGGCCGTGATCGGGACTCGAACTCGGGTCACCGGGTTCGTAGCGCAGCGTTAACCGCTGCACCATCGCTCCCAACACACGACAGACGCCTCCTCTCTCTCTGCCCGGCCCCCACGAGTGTGAAGCAAAAGTCGGGGGTGCAACTTACAATCCTGTATGTGTGTGTGGGGATACAAAGGCGGCCGGGCGTTGTGCTGACCAACCCAACGCCTCGTGTGCAGTTTCCGGTCTTCATAGGTGCAACTCGCTAACAGCACTTTCCCCAACAGTCTGTTACAGGCTACACGGGGGAGCTTTGTCTTTGTAGAGCGCTGGAGCAGTGGTTAGCGCACTCTACGAACCCGGCGAACCGAGTTCGATTCCCGCTCACGACCACCAACAGCAGGTGACGATTATTTAAACCGGTTGTGGGCCTCCCCTCGGTCAACTCAGCCTCAAGTTAGTTCCCGGTGCGGTGTGCAGTAAACATCGCCGCTGCGGAGACAAAGGCGGCCGGGCGTGGTTGTTGACCACCCGCCCCCTCGTGTGCCCTGCTGGCTTTCATCTTTCATAGGTGCTGCTTACTCGCTCTAACAGCACTTGCCCCAACAGTCTGTTACAGGCTACACGGGGGATCTTTTACTTGTCACCAGATTTGTGCGTCTTACTTTCTGACGCGTCTCATGGGTTTCGGGGAATGTGGCTGTAGGCAACCGTCTCTGTGATTTCTGTGCCTCTGTAGATTCACAAAACTCAAGAGGGAGAGTGCCGCCGCGCGTTGCAGTCGGCTCCTGCCATTGTCTCTCCACTGCTGGATGAAGGCATCTTCCACCAGTCACCCTCACTCACGGTCCATCGCTCCCACCGTCCGTCCATCTCTTGCACGTGAACTCATTCATCGCTTCGTCTCCACAGGGGTCGTCCTTTACGGTATTGTTTTCGGTTTATATTTTGTGTCTGGGTTGTAATGTACTGGAGAGTGGTGTGAAGTGAGTATTGTGTGTGGAGTGTGTCGTGCAGTGTGGTATACAGTGTTGTGTATTGTGTAGTGTCTGTAGTTTGTGGTTTATCGTCTAGTGTCTGTAATTTGTGCTGTATAGTGTGCAATAACGTGGATAGTACAGTCTGTGTCATATATAGTGTTGTGTGAAGTGTCAAGTATAGTATGAATAGTGTACTCTTTGGTTCTATTCGGTAAAGTCACGTAGGTAAAAAATGAAATAACAAAAATCACGGCGTTTCGGCCACAACACAAGTGGCCTTCATCAGGTGAAGGGACCGTGCTGTCATGAGAACAGTGTTGGAGTGAAAACAGCCAAGCCCAGGTCGCGTCCTTTATGCTGTGTGGGAGGAAGCAAAACGCTTTGACAAAGCAATTAGCATAAAAATGAGCATGATGTACGTAGGAGGTGCATGGGCCATGATGGACCAGGAGCGGGTGGGGACCATGATGGACCAGCAGCGGGGGGGGGGGGGGGGATGTAGAGTGAGTGAGTGGAGTGAGTGGAGTGAGTGAGTGGAGTGAATGAGTGGAGTTAGTGAGTGGAGTGAGTGAGTGAGTGGAGTGAGTGAGTGGAGTGAGTGGGTGGAGTGAGTGGGTGGAGTGAGTGGGTGGAGTGAGTGGGTGGAGTGAGTGAGTGGAGTGAGTGGGTGGAGTGAGTGGGTGGAGTGAGTGGGTGGAGTGAGTGGGTGGAGTGAGTGGGTGGAGTGAGTGGGTGGAGTGAGTGAGTGGAGTGAGTGGAGATAAATAAGCAGCTGTGAAAGTTTGGGATACCACTACTTGAAAAAAATTACTGTACCATTGAAAATTAGTTTAATGTTTGGTTTGATATAGAACATCTTTCCAATGATTGCTTAATTTGAAACCATCCTCTCGGTTGAAGTTGTGTCCGTGTTTGTAAATCTGAATTGCCTCGTGGACAAATCTCTGATAAAAAACTCCTGGGTTTTCAGAGAACCTTGGTATCGGAGAAAACTATATCGTGATCACCCACAGCGTTGTAACAGTGGTCAGCTACGGCAGAAGAATTCGTTCTGCCGTGTTTCAAATCTGATTTGTGCTCGCGAATTCGGTCAGAGACATGTCGCTTCGTTTCCCCGATATAGCAATCACCACAAGTGCAGCTCAATTTGTAAACCCCGGGGTACTGTAAGTCAGGAACGACATCATTCACGGATGGGATCAGGTCACGGATTCTGTGTACTGTATTGAACCGGACCAGGATCTTGTGTTTGTTTAGAATTTTGGAAATCTTTTGAGTAACGCCTGTTATATATGGTTCTGTGATGGTTTTGACCGGATTATCAAGTGGTTGTTTCTGTATGGAGGGAGAAACAGCTTGGCGGATGGTAAGGTCAGAGTATCTGTTTCTCTTGAGGGCCAGGTGTACATGTTTTAATTCACTGGTCAGGTGGTGTTGGTCCAAAATGCAATGTGCCCTGTGGTAGAACGTTTTGTTGAGATAATTATTTTGAGCTGGGTGGTGGTGGGTATCAGGTTTCAAGTAGGAGTCTGTGTGGGTGGGTTTTCTGTAGACAGAATGCCCCAGTGAGCCATCGGGTCTCCTCTCAAACAGAACATCTAAGAATGGTAGCTTGCCATCTTTCTCCACTTCCATGGTGAATTTGATGGCGGGATGTCTAGAATTGATGTGGTATAGGAAAAGGTTGAAAGCTGGGAGGCCATGTGGCCAAATGCCTAAAGTGTCATCCACATATCTCTTCCACAGGGAAGTTCTGAGGGTGGACGTCTGGATGGCGTCTGATTCAAATTTCTCCATGAAAACATTGACTATCACTAGTGATAAAGGAGAACCCATGGGGGTACCCTGATTTTGTTTGTAGAAGGAGCCATTCCAAGTAAAGTAGGTATTGGTGAGGCAGTGTCTAATCAGCACAGGTGTATCGGGATCTAGTCCATGTTGTACCAAATTTTCAATTATTTCAATGGTATCAGGTACCGGGACCTTGGTGAACAGGGAGACCACATCGAAGCTGACAAGGATATTGTCAGGGGACAGTACAACGTCTTTAACCATAGAGACTAAATGAGCTGAGTTAAGTACTGCTGAGGAGGTCTTGCCAGTGAAAGGTAGCAAGGTATCTGACAGAAAACGTGCTAGCTTATAGGTAGGGGAGTTGATCGTGGATACGATGGGTCGTAGTGGAGTGCCTTCTTTATGAATCTTGGGGAGACCATAGAATCTAAGGGGTCTTGCAGCAGAAGGTTTTAAGGAGGGACGTTTATTTGGTTTGATTAGGGAGGTCGAACTTGTGATGATCTTGTTGGTTTTTATAGTTAGCCTATTAGTAGGGTCATTTTTAATTTTTGAGTGACTTCCATCGTTGAGTAGGTTCTGGATTTTGTTGTTGTACGAATCTTTATCCATTATTACAGTAGCGTTGCCTTTGTCGGCTGAGAGGATGACTATATCACTTCTACATTATGAGACCTCCTTTGCCAGTAACAAGATATAGGAATAGGTTTTACCCTTTTAACTGGCACAAAAACTGACACCTTTATTCAAGGCATCATGTTTGCAATAACCAAAATGCAAACATTTGACTGCTTGTGTTGTGGTTATTGCAAACATGATGCCTTGAATAAAGGTGTCAGTTTTTGTGCCAGTTAAAAGGGTAAAACCTATTCCTATATATCACTTCTGTTTTTTTAAATTCGCGAGTTCAGAGCGTTCATTTTTGCTGATGTTGCTAATGGGTTTCTTAGCATTCTTAAGAATAGTGGCTATTTCAGCTCTCGCAACGTCTGCTTGGATGTGTCCTATGCCTTTAAGGGCCACATCGACCTGATAGATGATATCATCTACGTTGTACTGTCCCCTGACGATATCCTTGTCAGCTTCGATGTGGTCTCCCTGTTACCGGGGACCCGGTACCTGATACCATTGAAATAATTGAAAATTTGGTACAACATGGACTAGGCCCGGATACACCTGCACTGATTAGACACTGCCTCACCAATACCTACTTTACTTGGAATGGCACCTTCTACAAACAAAATGAGGGTACCCCCACGGGTTCTCCCTTATCACCAGTGATAGCCAATGTTTTGATGTAGAAATTTGAATCAGACGCCATCCAGACTTCCACCCTCAGACCTTCCCTGTGGAAGAGATATGTGGATGACACTTTCGTCATTTGGCCACATGGCCTCCCAGCTTTGAACCTTTTCCTACACCACATCAATTCTAGACATCCCACCATCAAGTTCACCATGGAAGTGGAGAAAGATGGCAAGCTACATTTCTTGGATGTTCTGTTTGAGAGGAGACCTGATGGCTCACTGGGGCATTTTGTCTACAGGAAACCCACCCACACAGATTCCTACTTGAAACCTGATTCCCACCACCACCCAGCTCAAAATACTTCTCTCATCAAAACGTTATACCACAGGGCACATTGCATTTCGGACCAATACCACCTGACCAGTGAAATAAAACATGTACACCTGGCCCTCAAGAGAAACGGATACTCTGACCGTACCATCCGCCAAGCTGTTTCTCCCTCCATACAGAAACAACCACTTGATACTCCGGTCAAACCCATCACAGTACCATATATAACAGGCGTTACTAAAAAGATCTACAAAATTCTAAACAAACACAAGATCCTGGTCCGGTTCAATACAGTACACAGAAACCGTGACCTGATCCCATCCGTGAAGGATGTCGTTCCTAACTTTCAGTACCCCGGGGTTTACAAATTGAGCTGCACTTGTGGTGATTGCTATATCGGGGAGACGAAGCAACATGTCTCTGACCGAATTCGCGAGCACAAATTAGATTTGAAACACGGCAGAACGAATTCTTCTGCCGTAGCTGACCCCTGTTACAACGCTGTGGGTGATCACGATATAGTTTTCTCCGATACCAAGGTTCTCTGCAAACCCACGGGTTTTTATCAGAGATTTGTCCACGAGGCAATTCAGATTTACAAACACGGACACAATTTCAACCGAGAGGATGGTTTCAAATTAAGTAATCATTGGAAAGATGTTCTAAATGAAACCAAACATTAAACTAATTTTCAATGGTACAGTAAATTTTTTCAAGTATTGGTATCCCAAACTTTCACAGCTGCTTATTTCTCTCCACTCACTCCACTCACTCACTCACACCACTCACTCACTCCACTCACTCCACTCACTCACTCCACTCACTCATTCCACTCACTCACTCCACTCACTCTACTCCCCCCCCCCCCCACGCTGCTGGTCCGTCATGGTCCCCACCCATTCCTGGTCCATCATGGCCCATGCACCTCCTACGTACATCATGCTCATTTTTATGCTAATTGCTTTGTCAAAGCGTTTTGCTTCCTCCCACACAGCATAAAGGATGCGACCTGGGCTTGGCTGTTTTCACTCCAACGCTGTCCTCATGACAGCACGGTCCCTTCACCTGATGAAGGCCACTTGTGTTGTGGCTGAAACGTCGTGATTTTTGTTATTTTATTTTTTACCTACGTGACTTTACCGAATAGAACCAAAGAGTATGGATCCTTGCAGTCACGAAAGCTTAAAATCTAGAATATGAATAGTGTGTTGTACAGTGTATATTGTGTACTGTGTGTTGTTTAGGTGGTGTTGCATAAAGCGTGTATAATAAATTAAATGTGATGGAAAGTGTAGTGTGGTGTCAAGTGTAGCGTATGTGGTGTGATGTATAGTGTAGTGTGTGGCGAAAAACACATTTCCTAGGAGTTGAGCCATACTTCATCACGCTGGTGAGTGCAGGGTGGTAGGATCGGTTTAGGTATCACGAGCCAGTGATGCTCCCCATAGCTGGCAATTAAATTGAGATTGTAGGTTTCATTGACTCTATCATGGAGCTCTTGTGGCATTGCAGCCACACACCGTTGGTCATTGTATATTTACGTGCGGAATTAATGCATTCAAATGTACCGGTTGTAATCGAGCTATTTGGTCCATGGGCCAGAGCAGTAATTGGTACAATGTAAGGTAGCATGTTTAATCACACTTTCGGATAAATACGCCTAATGAGTGTGTTACTTGATACACTCGGCTACATATGGTGCGAAATAAATTCAACATGCATACAACACCTCTCATTTCAAATGTTTATCAAATAATTCACTGTTTTTGGCCCTACATTTGGAATTTGCAACCACTGAAGTGATGCCATCTCGTGGGTTAAGTGGGTATCTGAACTGCATGGCAAAACAGCCATCAAAATTCACTACTTTATTAAACAGAAATAATGCAGTAGTCATTTCATAAAGTCACGTAGAATGAGAATAAAATAATAAATTGATAAAATAAAATAACACAATAATATTCTCACGACGTTTCGCCCACAACACAAGCGGCCTTCATCAGGTGAAGGGACGAGACTGTTTGGTAGGACAGCGCTGGAGTGAAAGAGCCACGTTCAGATCACGACCTTTAAGCTGTGTGAGAGGAAACAAAGCGCCTTGACAAAGGAATTAGCATATAATTTAGCATTGAAATGGCTGAGTGATTAGCTTGTGACTGGTCACAGAAATAGCTATGTTAAAAGTTAAAGCATACACATCCGCAGAGGCACCCCTTGATAAATGAATTAGCATAGAATTTAGCATTGAAATAGCTAAGTTAAAGCATACACATCCGCAGAGGCACCCCTTGACAAAGGAATTAGCATAGAATTTAGCATTGAAATAGCTGAGTGATTAGCTTGTAATTGGTCACAGAAATAGCTACGTTAAAGTCAGAGCATACACATTCACCGAGGCACTTAGTACAAATCAAACAGGAGAATTTAGCATTGAAATAACTAGGCGAATTTAGCATTGAAATAACTGAGTGATTAGCTAGTGACTGGTCACAGAAATGACTATGTTGAAGTCAAGGCCTACACATCTGAGCTATTCACAGTACTATATAGTCAACCAATAAAAAAAACTAAAATATAAATTACCTTAATGTTATCAATAAACTCTATATTCTCCAATCAGCTAAGCTACCAACAATAAGTCGTTATATATCACAATGCTATATGGCGAAAAAATGGGTGGATTCTTACCCTCAACTTTAGCACCACGTATAGCTACGGGCCCCGTTCAGACGGACGAGTTCATCCATGGTCGGAACAGAGGAGGGGGAGAGAGACAGCTGCGAGGCGCTATCATACTCCATGTTGTAAACCATACCATTAACCGTGGTGTGAGAGGTATTAAGAGTCAATGCTGGCGAAAGAGCTGCGGTCTGAAGGTCATCGTAAAATACAATTAATTAAGAACAGAAATGATTTAAAACATCTTTCCAATGGTTACTAAGCCAGAATCCATCTTCTCGGTTGAAATTGCCTCTGTGTTTGTATATGTGAATGGCCTCATGAACGAATCTCTCATGGTAGCCGGTTGGTTTGCAAAGAACCTCTGTCTTGGAGAAGTCAATGTCATGTGAGCCCACTGAATTATAACAGTGATCTGCCACGGCAGAGGAGTTCGTCCTACCGTGTTTCAAGTCTGCTTTATGTTCGCGGATGCGGTCCGAGATATGTCGTTTGGTTTCTCCAATGTAGCTACTACCACAGAGGCACTTTAGAACAGCATCTTTTACAGATGGAACTAAATCACGGATTTTATGTACTGTGTTGAATCGGACCTGGATCTTGTGTTTATTCAGGATTTTGGAGATCTTTTTAGTGACCCCTGCAATGTAGGGTAAGGTGATGGTTTTGAGTGGCTCCACAAGAGGATCCTTCTTCATGACTGGAGTGAAGGCTTTGTGGATTGTGTAGTCGGAGTAACCATTAGCCCTGAGAGCCTGGTGTACGTGCTTGAGTTCACTGGTAATGTGTTCCTGGTCGGAAATGCATTGGGCTCTATGGTATAGAGTCTTGATGAGGGAGTTCTTCTGGGATAGATGGTGGTGGGAATCCGGTTTCAAGTAAGCATCTGTATGGGTAGCTTTCCTGTAGAAAGAGTGGCTCATTGAACCATCATGTCTCCTTTTAATTAAGACATCCAAAAAGGGTAGTTTGCCATCTTTTTCGACCTCCATGGTAAATCTGATGGCTGGGTGTATAGAATTGATGTGGTCGCGGAATTGGTCAAGAGCAGGCTGGCCATGTGGCCAGATGACAAAGGTGTCATCAACGTACCTCTTCCATAAGGTCGGGCGTAGAGTGGCAGTCTGGATGGCGTCAGTTTCAAATTTTTCCATGAATACGTTGGCTACAACCGGAGATAGGGGGGAGCCCATTGGGGTGCCCTCAGTTTGTTTGTAGAAAGTTCCATTCCAGGTGAAGTATGTGTTGGTTAAGCAATGTCTCACCAGGGGGGGTACATCAGTATGCAGTCCTTGATGAACCAGGTCTTCAATGATAGCGATGGTGTCAGGTACCGGGACTTTGGTGAACAAGGACACCACATCAAAACTGACAAGCAGGTCGTCTGGGGACAGGGAAATGCCTTTGATTGTCGATACCAGGTGAGTAGAATTTAGTACCGCAGAGGTGGTTTTTCTAGTGAAAGGTCGCAGTATATCAGCAAGAAAACGTGCCAGTTTGTAGGTGGGGGAGTTGATAGTAGAGACGATGGGACGAAGGGGTGTATCTTCTTTGTGTATCTTTGGAAGGCCATATAATCTTGGTGGTCTGGCAGCAGAGGGTTTCAACGAGAACTGTTTGATCTCATCAATTAATGCTGTTGAATCAGAGATGATTTTGTTCGATTTGGTGACCAGGCTGTTGGTGGGATCTCTTTTTATTTTTGTATAGCTGCCATCGTTGTTGTGGCCGAAACGTCGTGAGAATATTATTGTGTTATTTTATTTTATCAATTTATTATTTTATTCTCATTTTACGTGACTTTACCAAAAGAACCAAAGAAGATGAATCATTGCAGTCACGAAAGCTTTAAATCGAAATTTAAGTCATTTCATAGGTTCACGTTGCTGTATGGATGTCCCTTGGCTATTAGATCTGGACATGGCCTTACGAACTACATACAGAATCATTCCCAAGAATAAGAAATTGATTCAAACTTTTTTATTTTAAAGTACGTATTGTATTCACAAAATTATAAAATGTACACATTTACAATGGTAATAATCTTCTTTGTGGATGTGGTGCTGGCGCTGCTGGGCTGTGTTGTATCAGCGGTATTCATCAGGACCCGGTGTGCATCGCCCTTGCAGTGGTGGCAGCGGTGGTGGCAGGGGCAGCAACTTGACCACGTCCCTTGTGATATCATCAATCAGTGATGACGGTTGATCGCCGGGGTCGGGGTCCGTCGCTGCCGCCTATTTTGATGCCATTTCCCATGTCCGCCGTTGATTTGACTGCACACGGGTATGGCCTTCATCTCTGGAGACCTGCACACAGCACATGGAACGACCGCTACGTGAGTTTCATTGGCCCAAAGGGCAACCTGGTGAACTTCCCGTGAGCTCAACAGAGATCGAGCCGTAACAGCAAAGGTGGAATGCAACCTGCCCAACTTAGGTTAAAGTTATAATGATAACGGCGTGGCTCAAATTTCTTGCTCATGCCACTGCTGGCAGAGGATCCTCGAGTAGACAAACTCTGGATGATATTTGGTCTACTCTTCCACATTGACCACACTTGTGTGCATACCCACAAATACAACTCGTGGGTTACTCACCTGACGTAGAAGAGGATGTATGCCTGTTTCTCCATGACCACCCTGGTGTCGACCGGCGTCACCAAGTCGTCGTCCATCCGGAACCATCTCCCATCGCAGATCTGTATGCAAACAACATCGAAGATTAATTACGACGATTATCCAATTGCACCTAAACTCCCCATATATTCGTAAAATGACACATGAGGAACAGAGGTGACCCTCTTATTCCACCTATTATTGTGTTGTCCTATAAGTTGAGTAATCGAACCGATAATCCATAAAAATAATTAATTACATTTGAAAGTTCAAATCCTGGTTGGGACTTCACTTGGTCCATCATCTATCCAGGGTCAATAAAGTAACTACACATTTTTGGTGAAGTCACCAGTGGTTGTTCTATGCATACGCTCTCCCTCAGTCACAGCAAAGGACAATTTTCACCACTGGCTGAGGCCTATAAATGGGAGATGAGCACCACCTCATCGCTCATAGGAGCAGGAATCGTTTTGATTTTATTCACTGAATCGAATTATTTAAAGGATCTACGCGTACGAATGATTGGCGTGTGATTGTGTGATAATGAATGCAGTACATCACCTTGTTGTAACAGTAGTAATGTCCCTCTGTGCTGCATTTCCCGGAGTGCACAAGGACTGAGTATAACCTGTACACTACAGGGTCTGCGTCCTCCTGCTGCGACATGAATGGCCGCACGTCCAGGTGCTCTGGGTACGGGCAATGCTGCAGTGGTGCGGAAGGAGGCAGTGATGCAGAAACAGAGATGGTGTTAGGCAGGGAAGAGGGGAAGAATGATGCAGGGTCGAGTTATTGATTATAATTTTTGTTCTATTTTTTTTACTTTACCAGGTAATGCTGACTGAACTATATAGCTCTTTCTCAGAAGCGATCTAGCCACAAATGATAGCTCAACAAAGTGGCTTTTCACTGTGAATAGTTTTAGCAGCCAAATATTCTAGAAGCAACTGGAGGACCCGGAGAAAAACCCACGTGAATACAGGGAGAATATGCAAACTCCAAATATACAGGCATTAGGATCGGGATCAAACCCACGACCTGTATGCTTGGGGAGGGAGTTAAGATTTTACCGCCATAGAGCCCAGTTTAGGTAGATTAACCAGTTGGGCGCTCGAGAGAACATGAAAAGTCACATTTGTACGAGTGATCTCGGTTAAAACCGTGGCAAAAGAAATAACGCGAAATAAATCACAGAAATTACTCAAAAAGGAAGCAGCACAAAAACATGCAATGAGAAATTGGAGAAAATGCAGCCACATTTTAGGAGAAATGTAAAAAAAACTTGTATATTAACCAAACATTACCCGATTGATCTTGTTTCCAAACAGGTCATATCTCTTGATGGAGAGGGCCAAGACGTTCGGGAGATGGTGAAGGCTCATCCTCTTCGTGGCCTTCACCTTGCAACAGCACCTGCGCACCAAAAAGCAGCAGCGTCAGTTTAATGACCGAGATGCCCAGTGAATAACTGTACAAATATGTTGGCGTGACAAAGTAGACAGACTCGCGTGACATTGACGTCGTGCCATACTCACCTTTGGCAAGTGTATTCGTCCAGTGTCTCTGTCTTGGTGAAATCTGCAAAAGCAGTCAGCAGATCTGGCGAATTCTGTCAAATAGAACGATGTGAAGGCAAATGAGTGCTTGAAAAGAACACTGGAAACATTTTGCAGCCGTTAAAACAGTGAGTCCTTATGTTGTACTGGCTGTTGTGTGACATAAGAGGGCATTATCATTAGTTGACAGTAATTAAGGACGTGCTCCCAATTTTCAGATTCATCCAATGTGCAGCATTCCAGACGATGGGCAAACTTAATGTGTTTGAGTGACGCGACTAGTGTAATGTACACGATCCGAAAAAGATCAAAAGTGTTGCTTGAAAATGAGAAAATATTCATCCCAACGTTTAAATTCGAAACTCGTCACGAGCAAAGATACCATTTAATTAAATCAAGAATTCCTCGATTCTCACGTTGATGTGAAGACTGATGTCCAGGCAGTTTTCGAATCTGTCCGAGGTGCAGGAACACTGCGTGCACTCCACTGTGGAACACAAGTAAACGCACGCGCACACATCCACACGTGCAATTAGAGGAAGTTAGCATTCTGATTAGCAGAATCGAATAAAATGTGTTTGTATCTGATCAAATGGGTTGTTGTGTCTGTGTGCTTGTGCATTTTTCTATTGTGCGGGGAGTGGAAATATAGCAGTTAGCGCACTGGTGAACTGAGTTCGATCCTCGCTCACGGTCGATTCAGCCTCAAATTAGTATCTGGTGCATTGTGTAACATCAGCACTGGTGCTAGCCACCCGAAGGTGGCCGGGCATGGTGCTAGCCACACCACCTTGTCATGTGCCCTGTTGGCCTACATAGGTACTTGCTAATAGCAATTGCTCCAGCATTCTGTTAAGGCTTCAGGGAGATCTCTGTATTTGTGTGTTTTGCTTATGTCCTGCTGGGTACATGCGTATGAGTGCAGGGTTCATCTGCACTGTGCAGCATGCGTCGTCATACTCGGTGTGATTGCTACTTGCAGCGATGATTTTGCACATGGAGCTGGCACACACCTGTCGATTTTAGCTGCCCTGTGAAGATCTGGTGAATCACCGAGGTCTTCTCCACATGTTCTTCTGGCCTGTACGTGGAAATGAATGACATCACACATTCGGTGGCTTCCAGATGCATCACCTTTACCAAGTGCGCTCATGGGAGAGTTATACTCCTTTTTGTTTCGACCCTACGTTACTTTGCAGCCAAGCGCTTATTTAAATAATATTCTATAAACTTTGTTGTGAATTTTTGGTAACAGGTTGGGAACCAGTGGCCTAGGACGTGCACTACTTACTTGTGGTGGTTGATTGGGCAGGAGAGATGCAGAGCTTCTACGATGTAGCAGAAGAACTCATGCACGTCCTCCTGTTTGCCAAACTGCAGGTGTTTGGCGATCCCTGTGGGTAAATGGATGGAGGTCATAAGCGGTTTGAACACAAGGTTACAAGGGAAACGTTTTACCAATGCGCCACTCTGCCACCCAATGAATATGTTCTAAATTCAATGTGCACAATTGTGTTGTACTGAACAGAACTCACGTTTGAGGTTTTGGACGATTTCCAAGGGCTTGATGACCTTGCCCTTGGAGCTGAATGTTGCAATGGTGTGCCTTTCCATTATGCACATCATGCAAAATCCATTATATGTACCTGTGAAATGAGGCAGAGGTGGCACATGCTATCAGTACAACACCGATCAAACAGCTCAGCTGTAGGTGCAGCACACAACAAGGACATCTTCACAGAACACAATTATTTTCAGCTTGGTATTTCAAAGTGTTCTGGGAACTCACATCTTTCTGAGTGGTGCCTGGAGATCAGGTAGTTTGCCAGTGGTGCGGTGTAAGTGAGGCACTGCAGGGTGGCATTGAGGAAACAGGTGTTCCCCATGTTGTCAAGGCCAGCACCCTCGCATGCGTTCCACTGCCACGTGAGGCTCAGGTTTTCCCCCGATTCTGGCGCGAGTCGTGGAGCTCCATTATCGTTGTTATCTGCGCACAAAACATACAGGAAATTTTCTCTTTACACTCGAGGCACTCTGGAGACTGGCTCGAAAGTTGCGTGGTGAAGCCAGAACTTGTGATATTGTTTTAGCGGTGCTCTTTATTAACCCTTTCACAACCATGTATTTTTCAACTCTAGGTGACCTTGCAGTGAGCTGTTTCTTGACGTAATTTCTGTTAACGTGGTCAGGGTAACAATATTCAATGGATAGGGCATAAACCTGGTCCTTGTCCAATATTGTGACTATGCAAATTTTGCCACGAAATGAACGGTTATCGACGGGCATCGATGGATCCTGGATATCACGTTGATTTTCCTCCATAAATTGTGTCTCATGGCTTCGTGTCACTTTTGCCATCCCGATTATACGTAAGTATATAACAGTACATTGTGGAAATATCTGACAAACGTTTTATCTGGAACTAATCCCTACTGCAGAGTTGCTTATGAGATTGCAGTTGCACTACATTGACGTGTTTTTATCCACTGTTTCTGAACGCAGTCCCAAATGCCAAACACGTCAATTACCCAGCAGGGAAGTTATAGTAGATAAGCGTTAACACCTTTTTGGGATTAAGCAAGGTTATAAGAACTTGGGAGAAGATACCATGAGAGCGAATTCCAAAGTCAAGCTAGTGGTTACAGAGTCACTTTGGTACAAGCTTACCTTCCACGGCAATCTTTTCTGGCACAGGATGGGCAGCTAGCTTCTGGGAGGTGGGCCTGATGATGGCAGACGCTGTCGATGGAATGGCGTCCTTCTGTCTGTCATCCGGCATCCTCTCATGAGCGGTATGCTGGCTGCCCCTCCTTCGGGCAGCTTGGCCACCCCGGCGTCTTGGTCTCCTCACTTGAGCGGCTGCCTGGCCTAACCCGCAATTTGCTGCCTCGCCTTGCCCTTGACCAGCAGACTGAGCACTCCCGCAACCTGGACTGCCCTGGTGGCTTGTAACCTGGCATCCCTTCCATTCAGCAGCCTTGTTGCTAGCAGCACGAATATCTTGGTGGCTTGCAATTGGACTCGCTTTGTCCCCTTCATCTTGGCTCGGCTCCCGATCTACCACCGGGCTTGGCCCATGGTCTGCCACCCGGTTTGAACCGCTGTCCGCTATTGGGTTGGGCCCATAGCTACCCATCTGACTTGCCTCTTGGCTAGGCACCGGGCTCGTCTCAAGGCTAGCCACCAGGCTCATCTCATTGCTAGCCACGAAGCTAATCTCACAATTATCTTCTGGGTCCACCTTGTGGCTTGCTTCTAGGCCCATCTCATGTTTATCTACCAGGCTTGCCTCATGACTTGCCACCTCAGTCTTCTCATGGCTAGCCACCGGGCTCATCTCATAGTTATCCACTGGGTCCAACTTGCAGCTTGCCTCTGGGCCTATCTCATGGCTAGCTACCAGGCTCATCTCACGGTTATCCACTGTGTCCACCTCGCGTCTTGTCTCCAGGCCCATCTCATTGTTAGCCACTGGCCTCGCCTCAAGACTTGCCACCTCGGTCTTCTCATGACTAGCCACTGGGCTCGTCTCATGGCTTGCTGCAGAGCTCTGAACACAGCTGCTTGGCTCATAAACCTCATCATCTGAAACACTGCAGAAGCAACAGAAGATGTTCTTGAGATGTTTAATGAAGCCCTTTTTCTTGGCCTTCGACATTGTGGCGATGTGGTTGCAAAGTATAAAAATGCATCCAAAAACGTGTCCTCAAGATGATGATGGCTGGATTTGATTTTTTGAAAAATTTTCAACAGAAAACCCAGAACACGTCTGACCCTCACGGTGCCAGATGAGCAACTGAATTTGTGGGCGGATGTGACATCACAGTGATGTCATTGCACTGGAGTCACATGGTTGTGTATGTAATCGTGATATAATGGTGACGTCACAGTGATGTCATTGCACTGGAGTCACACGGTCTATGTATTCGTGATATAATGGTGACGTCACAGTAATGTCACAGCGCACTGAGGTCACATGGTGCCCCGTGGGAATGTGATTCTCGTTGCCTGTGCAACAAGCACCCTCTATTCATTTTATGTCTGTAATTGAACGAATGTTAATAATGAATTGTTTTTAAAAGTAATTTATCTCAAGATAACATTCGTTGCAGGAAATGTATTTTAGTTTATATTGATCTATGATTGTGCCCTTTTGCATGCTTTGTCTCACGATATATTCAATTGAGATGATTGTTGTACTTTATGTTCTTGTATTTGTAATTTTGGTGACTTAAGTTACTCTTGCAAATGACACCGTCCTTGTCTCTAAGCAAAATACATTTAAAACTGTCTTCAAATCGCTTCACTTAATGTAATAATCCCCGCAGCACTGGTGTAACGTCTAAGTTTGACTACGCAGCCACTCCCTCTCCTCTCCAGGCTTAACAGAACTCCAACTGCTATTTCTCCCCTATTTGTCTATTATCTCATTCCTGTGTTTAATTGCCCCAACCGACAGCCTCGTGGCTGCCCGTCGATCACGCCGCACGTCACAGCCACGAGCTGTAGGGGCGGGGCTCCGTCCACTCAGTGGTGCTCTTAACGTTCACATTCAGCAGCATGGGTCGGGAGTCTAATCTCTGCAGTTCCCCGTTGTGGTTCCACCTCCCTATGTCATGTAGCCTCTCAATTTCTTTATTCACGAGGATTGTGTTTCATCGTACAAAACGGTACCGGCGACCTTTTTACGAGATTTGGCGGCGACGGCCATCTTGGTAAGGGTAATGCAAAGCGCCAGCTGAACCCGAGACGCCCCAGTGAAGAGGCACTAACGGCCATCTTCGTAATGGAAAACAAGTCCCCTGAGAATTAAAAGGACCTGCCATCTTGGATAGGGCAGTGCAAGGGGCAGCATCACCAAGGGAAACAGGAGCAGGCATCTTCGTAAGGGAAAGTGGCCGCGGCATAGATTGGCGGGAATCGCCATCTTGTCGAGAGCTCGGAGACACGGACATTCTCGGAGATAGGAGCAATTGTGATAATGATTTGTGCCGCGATGAAAGTTACTCAACTTTTGTTCACAGTTATGGTTAACGTTTGCGTGAGTGCAAGCGCAGGGAGAGTTGCCACTCGTCGGATTGTTGTCGTTTCTTCGTCACAAATTAATGTTTGCCTCAAATATTTGTTCAGCTGAGGTAAAATAACCACGCGCCCGTGGGCGGCGTGTAGGCACGCGGGAAGGCCTCGCGGCCTCTGTGTCGCTGTCTGCTGAGAGTAGAGACGAGGAACGAGAGACGCCGCATCGCTCAACAGGGAGAAGAGTGTCGCGCGTCACAGTCGGCTTCTGCCATTGTCTCTCCACTGCTGGATGAAGGCATCTTCCACCGGTCGTCGCTCACGGTCCCTCGCTCCCAGCGTGCGTCCGTCTCTTGCACGTCAAACTCGTTCCGTCTCTCCGTCTCCACCCCAGTGGAAAGGGCTGAAATCAAAGTGTCGCTTTTTGCGTGCAGGTACGTGAAATAAAGGGTCACTGGGTTGGTTTAATGTATTATACTTGGAGTTAAGTAGCAGTGGGATACGGTCGCCACTTGTACGCATAAGAGTTATTTGATTAAGGGTTTAACGCGTCTGCAAGCGTTCTGAGGTAAATCTTTAATAACATTACAGATTAAAGTTGCTAATGTCAACATTCATAGTAACAGTTATATAGTTGAGGTAATTCTCAAAACGCGGAATTATGACTAGAATTCTGTATAAAAAATATTTTTGAAATAAATATAGCATGTATAGCTGTTAAAGTCTATAAAAGCATGTTAAATATGTGATATGTATATTTAAACACTCACAATAACATAGTTCCGTAGCTTACACGATAAAAAAAAACTCTTTTGCATGTTTGTATATGATTACAATAAAATCGATAGGGAAATATGCTGTAATTAAAGTTTTGAGGCAAATCATTAATTATTTGTCTTAAGGCTTAAATCATAATACTGTAATGGTTTAACAATTTTACAATAATTCTATATTTCAGTTTATTTTGGTATAGCCCTGTGAGCCATCCTGCTCTTGAAGCGGGTGCAACCACAACAAACAAAAAAACAAAAACACGAACAAGAAAAACATCTTAAAGTGACTATGTGACTGTGCAAACAGAAAATCCTTGAAAAAAAAAGCACCGTACACCAACGCTGTGTGCAAAAAATCCCAGTGGGATGCAAGTCAAACAAGAAAAACCACAAAAACTTAGATTAAGGCCATCAATCTAACTCCGTACTGCAACAAAACAAACATGTCCAAGCCAAAAAACGTTTTCCTAATCACCAAAAAATAAAGCTATAATTGCAACGTAACAGTGATCACAAGGGCTGTAACCGAATTTTTACAATAAACTACATAAATAACATGTAACACCAAACCCTAGAAACATAGCTGGCTGCATTAGTTACTCCACAACAACAGAAGCATCGGTCGGAGTATCAAATTTTTCAATGCACCTTTAAGATCAGCACGCTAAATCAAAATACATAATACTTAGCAGCGTCATCCGGAGCGAAACATTTTATTTTATTTTACGCCAATGAATAGCAGTGGCAGCTAGGGGTGTACAACTCCTCTAGAGCAGTTTTGAGAGAAGATCTCATTGGTAGAGATTCAAGTTGCAGTTTATTGGCAATAGCATTCCAGACTCTGGGGGCATCAATAGCAAAGGCCCTTCCTCGAGTTTTTGTTCGGCAATAGGGAAGGTGAAGCTGGCAAATGAGCGAAGACCTGAGGTCAAATTTGTTCTTTGAAGCAGAGAGGAGATCCAGCAGGTAGTCTGCGGATTTTTTTGTAAGTTCATCGTGAATAAATAAGATCTGGTGCACAAGCCGTCGAACATTAAGAGATGTTAAGTTTGACCCAATGTAGAGATCACAGTGGTGAGTCCTATATGGGCAGTTTAATGTAAATCTTAAGGCCGAGTAATAGATGGAATCAAGCTTCTTCAGTACAGTGCTTGGGGCTGATTTATACACGATGTCACGGTAGTCAAGTAGAGGCAGAATGGTAGCTTTTATCAATTCCAAACGGAACATTGGGGGGAAGCAGTGCTTGTGTCGATACAGAAAACCAATTTTTATTTTTGTCTTTTTTCCAATATAATCAATGTGATCTTCAAAATTCAGTTTTGAATCCAGATCAGAAAGTAATTTGTTAAATGTTTATTTTATTAAAAGTGACTGCTGTATTAATTTATATGATTACTCGCGACCAATAACAGTGCGGATATTTGAAGCGGTCCTGGGCATCTCCTAGGTCGACTCAGCCTTCGAATGAGTTACCCGGTGCGGTGTGTAAATATCAGCACTGGGGAGACACAGAGGCGGCCGGGTGAAGTTTTGGCCACCCACCCCCTCATATGCCGTATTTGTCTTCATAGGTGCTAGGGAACAGCACTTGCCCCAACAGTCTGTTAAGTTCATGTAGGGGTTTTGTATTGGCCCGCAAAAACTCCTATTCGGTCCTCAGTAAGGAAAATGTTCCCCACCCACTGCTCGCTTCAACGTTGATATATATAAACTTGACTTGAAGAACGACAGACCCATTGGCCTCATCACAAGGATAGAAATTGAAGACAAGCTGGGTTGAAAATGCTTTGGCTCAGTTACTATGTAGACAGTCTTTGAGTACTGCAATAATTAAATAAAAATGTATAGTTTACAGCGCCTTTATCAGTCCCCTGCTGGATGAAGACCTCCCCCACGCCATGTTGGCGATGGTTGATTTTACTTCCCCCACGGTGTTCAGTGTTGGTGAAGGTGAGCGGGGTGGGGGGAGGAGAAGTGGGTAGGATCGGTTCTAGTATTACTTTCCACTGTTAACCGTGGCCATAAATCAAACTCCGTTCATAACACAGCACGTTAACCACTGCACCACCGCTCCTCTCGCCAGTGAAGCCAGCCACACAGGACTCGTCACGAGAAGAGACGACGACCAGTGGTCGAGACTAACGACGGAGAGACACCAAAAGGGTGTGAACGCGCCCGCGGGGAGGAAATCCAGCGCGGAGATGGAGCGACGACATCAGCTCACGCGCTGGAGATGACATGGATTGTTGCGGCACCAGTTCGTGACAGGTGACGACGGATTTGGAGGAGTCCACCATCCAGCAGTGGATAAATCATAGCCGATTATTCTGATGGGTGGGTTGCCAGCACCTCGTCCGGCTTTCTTTCTCTGCCAAATGCTGGTGTTTACACAGGGAACCAGGTACTAATTTGAGGCTGAGTCGACCTAGGGGGTGCCCAGAACCGGTTAAAATATTCTGGACCCCCCCATGGACCCTTATATCCGCCTATTTTGGGTGCCCCGGTGGTGAGATATTAACTACCTAGCCTGGTGTGCAGGAGGTCGTGGATTCGATCCCGACCCTAACACCTGTATATTTGATGTTTGCATGTCTCTCTCCCCAGGGTCGCATCGTTTTTCTTCTCCGGGTTCTCCCCTTCACATTTATAAACATGCGTTTAGAGTATTTGGTTGCTATAAATGTCCACATAATAAGCCATTTCGTTGAGCTATCAACTATGGCCAGGTCGCTTCTGAAAAAGAGCTATGTTACTCAGCGGGCCTTACCTGGCAACGTAAAAACAATAGTCTAGTTTTAGTTTCATTCTGATGATTCAGCAGGTGCAGTGAAATTAACCAATGTGGCCACTGGAGGGCGGAGGTTTACGCATCACAGCGAGTCGCGTCCACTCAGCCTGGGGTCAAACGAGATACAAGACACAGACTTCCCGTATTACCTTAACAGACTGTTGAGGGCAATTGCCGTTAACGAGCACCTTTGAAGGCCAGCCGCCTTTGTCTTCCCAGTGGCGATGTTTACACACCGCACCAGGTGCTCATTTGAGGCTGAGTCAACCTTGGGGAGGCCCGGGAACGGTTCAGTTAATCGTCACCTGGTGTTGGTGGCCGTGATCGGGACTCGAACTCGGGTCACCGGGTTCGTAGCGCAGCGTTAACCGCTGCACCATCGCTCCCAACACACGACAGACGCCTCCTCTCTCTCTGCCCGGCCCCCACGAGTGTGAAGCAAAAGTCGGGGGTGCAACTTACAATCCTGTATGTGTGTGTGGGGATACAAAGGCGGCCGGGCGTTGTGCTGACCAACCCAACGCCTCGTGTGCAGTTTCCGGTCTTCATAGGTGCAACTCGCTAACAGCACTTTCCCCAACAGTCTGTTACAGGCTACACGGGGGAGCTTTGTCTTTGTAGAGCGCTGGAGCAGTGGTTAGCGCGCTCTACGAACCCGGCGAACCGAGTTCGATTCCCGCTCACGACCACCAACAGCAGGTGACGATTATTTAAACCGGTTGTGGGCCTCCCCTCGGTCAACTCAGCCTCAAGTTAGTTCCCGGTGCGGTGTGCAGTAAACATCGCCGCTGCGGAGACAAAGGCGGCCGGGCGTGGTTGTTGACCACCCGCCCCCTCGTGTGCCCTGCTGGCTTTCATCTTTCATAGGTGCTGCTTACTCGCTCTAACAGCACTTGCCCCAACAGTCTGTTACAGGCTACACGGGGGATCTTTTACTTGTCACCAGATTTGTGCGTCTTACTTTCTGACGCGTCTCATGGGTTTCGGGGAATGTGGCTGTAGGCAACCGTCTCTGTGATTTCTGTGCCTCTGTATATTCACAAAACTCAAGAGGGAGAGTGCTGCCGCGCCTTGCAGTCGGCTCCTGCCATTGTCTCTCCACTGCTGGATGAAGGCATCTTCCACCAGTCGCCCTCACTCACGGTCCATCGCTCCCACCGTCCGTGAACTCATTCATCGCTTCGTCTCCACAGGGGTCGTCCTTTATGGTATTGTTTTCGGTTTATATTTTGTGTCTGGGTTGTAATGTACTGGAGAGTGGTGTAAAGTGAGTATTGTGTGTGGAGTGTGTCGTGCAGTGTGGTATACAGTGTTGTGTATAGTGTAGTGTCTGTAGTTTGTGGTTTATCGTCTAGTGTCTGTAATTTGTGCTGTATAGTGTGCAATAACGTGGATAGTACAGTCTGTGTCATATATAGTGTTGTATGAAGTGTCAAGTATAGTATGAATAGTGTACTCTTTGGTTCTATTCGGTAAAGTCACGTAGGTAAAAAATTAAATAACAAAAATCACGGCGTTTCGGCCACAACACAAGTGGCCTTCATCAGGTGAAGGGACCGTGCTGTCATGAGAACAGTGTTGGAGTGAAAACAGCCAAGCCCAGGTCGCGTCCTTTATGCTGTGTGGGAGGAAGCAAAACGCTTTGACAAAGCAATTAGCATAAAAATGAGCATGATGTAAGTAGGAGGTGCATGGGCCATGATGGACCAGGAGCGGGTGGGGAACATGATGGACCAGCAGCGGGGGGGGGGATGTAGAGTGAGTGAGTGGAGTGAGTGGAGTGAGTGAGTGGAGTGAATGAGTGGAGTGAGTGAGTGGAGTGAGTGAGTGGAGTGAGTGAGTGGAGTGAGTGGGTGGAGTGAGTGGGTGGAGTGAGTGGGTGGAGTGAGTGGGTGGAGTGAGTGAGTGGAGTGAGTGGGTCGAGTGAGTGGGTGGAGTGAGTGGGTGGAGTGAGTGGGTGAAGTGAGTGGGTGAAGTGAGTGGGTGGAGTGAGTGGGTGGAGTGAGTGGGTGGAGTGAGTGAGTGGAGTGAGTGGAGATAAATAAGCAGCTGTGAAAGTTTGGGATACCACTACTTGAAAAAAATTACTGTACCATTGAAAATTAGTTTAATGTTTGGTTTGATATAGAACATCTTTCCAATGATTGCTTAATTTGAAACCATCCTCTCGGTTGAAGTTGTGTCCGTGTTTGTAAATCTGAATTGCCTCGTGGACAAATCTCTGATAAAAACCCGTGGGTTTTCAGAGAACCTTGGTATCGGAGAAAACTATATCGTGATCACCCACAGCGTTGTAACAGTGGTCAGCTACGGCAGAAGAATTCGTTCTGCCGTGTTTCAAATCTGATTTGTGCTCGCGAATTCGGTCAGAGACATGTCGCTTCGTTTCCCCGATATAGCAATCACCACAAGTGCAGCTCAATTTGTAAACCCCGGGGTACTGTAAGTCAGGAACGACATCATTCACGGATGGGATCAGGTCACGGATTCTGTGTACTGTATTGAACCGGACCAGGATCTTGTGTTTGTTTAGAATTTTGGAAATCTTTTGAGTAACGCCTGTTATATATGGTTCTGTGATGGTTTTGACCGGATTATCAAGTGGTTGTTTCTGTATGGAGGGAGAAACAGCTTGGCGGATGGTAAGGTCAGAGTATCTGTTTCTCTTGAGGGCCAGGTGTACATGCTTTAATTCACTGGTCAGGTGGTGTTGGTCCAAAATGCAATGTGCCCTGTGGTAGAACGTTTTGTTGAGATAATTATTTTGAGCTGGGTGGTGGTGGGTATCAGGTTTCAAGTAGGAGTCTGTGTGGGTGGGTTTCCTGTAGACAGAATGCCCCAGTGAGCCATCAGGTCTCCTCTCAACCAGAACATCTAAGAATGGTAGCTTGCCATCTTTCTCCACTTCCATGGTGAATTTGATGGCGGGATGTCTAGAATTGATGTGGTATAGGAAAAGGTTGAAAGCTGGGAGGCCATGTGGCCAAATGCCTAAAGTGTCATCCACATATCTCTTCCACAGGGAAGTTCTGAGGGTGGACGTCTGGATGGCGTCTGATTCAAATTTCTCCATGAAAACATTGACTATCACTAGTGATAAAGGAGAACCCATGGGGGTACCCTGATTTTGTTTGTAGAAGGAGCCATTCCAAGTAAAGTAGGTATTGGTGAGGCAGTGTCTAATCAGCACAGGTGTAGGGATCTAGTCCATGTTGTACCAAATTTTCAATTATTTCAATGGTATCAGGTACCGGGACCTTGGTGAACAGGGAGACCACATCGAAGCTGACAAGGATATTGTCAGGGGACAGTACAACGTCTTTGACCATAGAGACTAAATGAGCTGAGTTAAGTACTGCTGAGGAGGTCTTGCCAGTGAAAGGTAGCAAGGTATCTGACAGAAAACGTCCTAGCTTATAGGTAGGGGAGTTGATCGTGGATACGATGGGTCGTAGTGGAGTGCCTTCTTTATGAATCTTGGGGAGACCATAGAATCTAGGGGGTCTTGCAGCAGAAGGTTTTAAGGAGGGACGTTTATTTGGTTTGATTAGGGAGGTCGAACTTGTGATGATCTTGTTGGTTTTTATAGTTAGCCTATTAGTAGGGTCATTTTTAATTTTTGAGTGACTTCCATCGTTGAGTAGGTTCTGGATTTTGTTGTTGTACGAAACTTTATCCATTATTACAGTAGCGTTGCCTTTGTCGGCTGAGAGGATGTCTATATCACTTCTACATTATGAGACCTCCTTTGCCAGTAACAAGATATAGGAATAGGTTTTACCCTTTTAACTGGCACAAAAACTGACACATTTATTCAAGGCATCATGTTTGTAATAACCAAAATGCACACATTTGACTGCTTGTGTTGTGGTTATTGCAAACATGATGCCTTGAATAAAGGTGTCAGTTTTTGTGCCAGTTAAAAGGGTAAAACCTATTCCTATATATCACTTCTGTTTTTTAAATTCGCGAGTTCAGAGCGTTCATTTTTGCTGATGTTGCTAATGGGTTTCTTAGCATTCTTAAGAATAGTGGCTATTTCAGCTCTCGCAACGTCTGCTTGGATGTGTCCTATGCCTTTAAGGGCCACATCGACCTGAGAGATGATATCATCTACGTTGTACTGTCCCCTGACGATATCCTTGTCAGCTTCGATGTGGTCTCCCTGTTACCAAGGACCCGGTACCTGATACCATTGAAATAATTGAAAATTTGGTACAACATGGACTAGGCCCCGATACACCTGCACTGATTAGACACTGCCTCACCAATACCTACTTTACTTGGAATGGCACCTTCTACAAACAAAATGAGGGTACCCCCATGGGTTCTCCCTTATCACCAGTGATAGCCAATGTTTTGATGTAGAAATTTGAATCAGACGCCATCCAGACTTCCACCCTCAGACCTTCCCTGTGGAAGAGATATGTGGATGACACTTTCGTCATTTGGCCACATGGCCTCCCAGCTTTGAACCTTTTCCTACACCACATCAATTCTAGACATCCATCAAGTTCACCATGGAAGTGGAGAAAGATGGCAAGCTACATTTCTTGGATGTTCTGTTTGAGAGGAGACCTGATGGCTCACTGGGGCATTCTGTCTACAGGAAACCCACCCACACAGATTCCTACTTGAAACCTGATTCCCACCACCACCCAGCTCAAAATAATTCTCTCATCAAAACGTTATACCACAGGGCACATTGCATTTCGGACCAATACCACCTGACCAGTGAAATAAAACATGTACACCTGGCCCTCAAGAGAAACGGATACTCTGACCGTACCATCCGCCAAGCTGTTTCTCCCTCCATACAGAAACATCCACTTGATACTCCGGTCAAACCCATCACAGAACCATATATAACAGGCGTTACTAAAAAGATCTACAAAATTCTAAACAAACACAAGATCCTGGTCCGGTTCAATACAGTACACAGAATCCGTGACCTGATCCCATCCGTGAAGGATGTCGTTCCTAACTTTCAGTACCCCGGGGTTTACAAATTGAGCTGCACTTGTGGTGATTGCTATATCGGGGAGACGAAGCAACATGTCTCTGACCGAATTCGCGAGCACAAATTAGATTTGAAACACGGCAGAACGAATTCTTCTGCCGTAGCTGACCACTGTTACAACGCTGTGGGTGATCACGATATAGTTTTCTCCGATACCAAGGTTCTCTGCAAACCCACGGGTTTTTATCAGAGATTTGTCCACGAGGCAATTCAGATTTACAAACACGGACACAATTTCAACCGAGAGGATGGTTTCAAATTAAGTAATCATTGGAAAGATGTTCTAAATGAAACCAAACATTAAACTAATTTTCAATGGTACAGTAAATTTTTTCAAGTATTGGTATCCCAAACTTTCACAGCTGCTTATTTATCTCCACTCACTCCACTCACTCACTCACACCACTCACTCACTCCACTCACTCCACTCACTCACTCCACTCACTCACTCCACTCACTCACTCCACTCACTCCACTCACTCTACTCCCCCCCCCCCCCCCCCCCCGCTGCTGGTCCGTCATGGTCCCCACCCGTTCCTGGTCCATCATGGCCCATTCACCTCCTACGTACATCATGCTCATTTTTATGCTAATTGCTTTGTCAAAGCGTTTTGCTTCCTCCCACACAGCATAAAGGATGCGACCTGGGCTTGGCTGTTTTCACTCCAACCCTGTCCTCATGACAGCACGGTCCCTTCACCTGATGAAGGCCACTTGTGTTGTGGCTGAAACGTCGTGATTTTTGTTATTTTATTTTTTACCTAGGTGACTTTACCGAATAGAACCAAAGAGTATGGATACTTGCAGTCACGAAAGCTTCAAATCTAGAATATGAATAGTGTGTTGTACAGTGTATATTGTGTACTGTGTGTTGTTTAGGTGGTGTTGCATAAAGCGTGTATAATAAATTAAATGTGATGGAAAGTGTAGTGTGGTGTCAAGTGTAGCGTATGTGGTGTGATGTATAGTGTAGTGTGTGGCGAAAAACACATTTCCTAGGAGTTGAGCCATACTTCATCACGCTGGTGAGTGCAGGGTGGTAGGATCGGTTCAGGTATCACGAGCCAGTGATGCTCCCCATAGCTGGCAATTAAATTGAGATTGTAGGCTTCATTGACTCTATCATGGAGCTCTTGTGGTATTGCAGCCACACACCGTTGGTCATTGTATATTTGCGTGCGGAATTAATGCATTCAAATGTAGCGGTTGTAATCGAGCTATTTAGTCCATGGGCCAGAGCAGTAATTGGTACAATGTAAGGTAGCATGTTTAATCACACTTTCGGATAAATACGCCTAATGAGTGTGTTACTTGATACACTCGGCTACATATGGTGCGAAATAAATTCAACATGCATACAACACCTCTCATTTCAAATGTTTATCAAATAATTCACTGTTTTTGCCCCTACATTTGGAATTTGCAACCACTGAAGTGATGCCATCTCGTGGATTAAGTGGGTATCTGAACTGCATGGCAAAACAGCCATCAAAATTCACTACTTTATTAAACAGAAATAATGCAGTAGTCATTTCATGAAGTCACGTAGAATGAGAATAAAATAATAAATTGATAAAATAAAATAACACAATAATATTCTCACGACGTTTCGCCCACAACACAAGCGGCCTTCATCAGGTGAAGGGACGAGACTGTCTGGTAGGACAGCGCTGGAGTGAAAGAGCCACGTTCAGATCACGACCTTTAAGCTGTGTGAGAGGAAACAAAGCGCCTTGACAAAGGAATTAGCATATAATTTAGCATTGAAATGGCTGAGTGATTAGCTTGTGACTGGTCACAGAAATAGCTATGTTAAAAGTTAAAGCATACACATCCGCAGAGGCACCCCTTGACAAAGGAATTAGCATAGAATTTAGCATTGAAATAGCTGAGTGATTAGCTTGTAACTGGTCACAGAAATAGCTACGTTAAAGTCAGAGCATACACATTCACCGAGGCACTTAGTACAAATCAAACAGGAGAATTTAGCATTGAAATAACTAGGCGAATTTAGCATTGAAATAACTGAGTGATTAGCTAGTGACTGGTCACAGAAATGACTATGTTGAAGTCAAGGCCTACACATCTGAGCTATTCACAGTACTATATAGTCAACCAATAAAAAAAACTAAAATATAAATTACCTTAATGTTATCAATAAACTCTATATTCTCCAATCAGCTAAGCTACCAACAATAAGTCGTTATATATCACAATGCTATATGGCGAAAAAATGGGTGGATTCTTACCCTCAACTTTAGCACCACGTATAGCTACGGGCCCCATTCAGACGGACGAGTTCATCCATGGTCGGAACAGAGGAGGGGGAGAGAGACAGCTGCGAGGCGCTATCATACTCCATGTTGTAAACCATACCATTAACCGTGGTGTGAGAGGTATTAAGAGTCAATGCTGGCGAAAGAGCTGCGGTCTGAAGGTCATCGTAAAATACAATTAATTAAGAACAGAAATGATTTAAAACATCTTTCCAATGGTTACTAAGCCAGAATCCATCTTCTCGGTTGAAATTGCCTCTGTGTTTGTATATGTGAATGGCCTCATGAACGAATCTCTCATGGTAGCCGGTTGGTTTGCAAAGAACCTCCGTCTTGGAGAAGTCAATGTCATGTGAGCCCACTGAATTATAACAGTGATCTGCCACGGCAGAGGAGTTCGTCCTACCGTGTTTCAAGTCTGCTTTATGTTCGCGGATGCGGTCCGAGATATGTCGTTTGGTTTCACCAATGTAGCTACTACCACAGAGGCACTTTAGTTTGTAAACGCCCGGGTACTGTATGTCTGGAACAGCATCTTTTACAGATGGAACTAAATCACGGATTTTATGTACTGTGTTGAATCGGACCTGGATCTTGTGTTTATTCAGGATTTTGGAGATATTTTTAGTGACCCCTGCAATGTAGGGTAAGGTGATGGTTTTGAGTGGCTCCACAAGAGGATCCTTCTTCATGACTGGAGTGATGGCTTTGCGGATTGTGTAGTCGGAGTAACCATTAGCCCTGAGAGCCTGGTGTACGTGCTTGAGTTCACTGGTAATGTGTTCCTGGTCGGAAATGCATTGGGCTCTATGGTATAGAGTCTTGATGAGGGAGTTCTTCTGGGATAGATGGTGGTGGGAATCCGGTTTCAAGTAAGCATCTGTATGGGTAGCTTTCCTGTAGACAGAGTGGCTCATTGAACCATCATGTCTCCTTTTAATTAAGACATCCAAAAAGGGTAGTTTGCCATCTTTTTCGACCTCCATGGTAAATCTGATGGCTGGGTGTATGGAATTGATGTGGTCGCGGAATTGGTCTAGAGCAGGCTGGCCATGTGGCCAGATGACAAAGGTGTCATCAACGTACCTCTTCCATAAGGTCGGGCGTAGAGTGGCAGTCTGGATGGCGTCAGTTTCAAATTTTTCCATGAATACGTTGGCTACAACCGGAGATAGGGGGGAACCCATTGGGGTGCCCTCAGTTTGTTTGTAGAAAGTTCCATTCCAGGTGAAGTATGTGTTGGTTAAGCAATGTCTCACCAGGGGGGGTACATCAGTATGCAGTCCTTGATGAACCAGGTCTTCAATGATAGCGATGGTGTCAGGTACCGGGACTTTGGTGAACAAGGACACCACATCAAAACTGACAAGCAGGTCGTCTGGGGACAGGGAAATGCCTTTGATTGTCGATACCAGGTGAGTAGAATTTAGTACCGCAGAGGTGGTTTTTCCAGTGAAAGGTCGCAGTATATCAGCAAGAAAACGTGCCAGTTTGTAGGTGGGGGAGTTGATAGTAGAGACGATGGGACGAAGGGGTGTATCTTCTTTGTGTATCTTTGGAAGGCCATATAATCTTGGTGGTCTGGCAGCAGAGGGTTTCAACGAGAACTGTTTGATCTCATCAATTAATGCTGTTGAATCAGAGATGATTTTGTTCGATTTGGTGACCAGGCTGTTGGTGGGATCTCTTTTTATTTTTGTATAGCTGCCATCGTTGTTGTGGCCGAAACGTCGTGAGAATATTATTGTGTTATTTTATTTTATCAATTTATTATTTTATTCTCATTTTACGTGACTTTACCGAAAGAACCAAAGAAGATGAATCATTGCAGTCACGAAAGCTTTAAATCGAAATTTAAGTCATTTCATAGGTTCACGTTGCTGTATGGATGTCCCTTGGCTATTAGATCTGGACATGGCCTTACGAACTACATACAGAATCATTCCCAAGAATAAGAAATTGATTCAAACTTTTTTATTTTAAAGTACGTATTGTATTCACAAAATTATAAAATGTACACATTTACAATGGTAATAATCTTCTTTGTGGATGTGGTGCTGGCGCTGCTGGGCTGTGTTGTATCAGCGGTATTCATCAGGACCCGGTGTGCATCGCCCTTGCAGTGGTGGCAGCGGTGGTGGCAGGGGCAGCAACTTGACCACGTCCCTTGTGATATCATCCATCAGTGATGACGGTTGATCGCCGGGGTCGGGGGTCGTCGCTGCCGCCTATTTTGATGCCATTTCCCATGTCCGCCGTTGATTTGACTGCACACGGGTATGGCCTTCATCTCTGGAGACCTGCACACAGCACATGGAACGACCGCTACGTGAGTTTCATTGGCCCAAAGGGCAACCTGGTGAACTTCCCGTGAGCTCAACAGAGATCGAGCCTTAACAGCAAAGGTGGAAGGCAACCTGCCCAACTTAGGTTAAAGTTAAAATGATAACGGCGTGGCTCAAATTTCTTGCTCATGCCACTGCTGGCAGAGGATCCTCGAGTAGACAAACTCTGGATGATATTTGGTCTACTCTTCCACATTGACCACACTTGTGTGCATACCCACAAATACAACTCGTGGGTTACTCACCTGACGTAGAAGAGGATGTATGCCTGTTTCTCCATGACCACCCTGGTGTCGACCGGCATCACCAAGTCGTCGTCCATCCGGAACCATCTCCCATCGCAGATCTGTATGCAAACAACATCGAAGATTAATTACGACGATTATCCAATTGCACCTAAACTCCCCATATATTCGTAAAATGACACATGAGGAACAGAGGTGACCCTCTTATTCCACCTATTATTGCGTTGTCCTATAAGTTGAGTAATCGAACCGATAATCCATAAAAATAATTAATTTCATTTGAAAGTTCAAATCCTGGTTGGGACTTCACTTGGTCCATCATCTATCCAGGGTCAATAAAGTAACTACACATTTTTGGTGAAGTAACCAGTGGTTGTTCTATGCATACGCTCTCCCTCAGTCACAGCAAAGGACAATTGTCACCACTGGCTGAGGCCTATAAATGGGAGATGAGCACCACCTCATGGCTCATAGGAGCAGGAATCGTTTTGATTTTATTCACTGAATCGAATTATTTAAAGGATCTACGCGTACGAATGATTGGCGTGTGATTGTGTGATAATGAATGCAGTACATCACCTTGTTGTAACAGTAGTAATGTCCCTCTGTGCTGCATTTCCCGGAGTGCACAAGGACTGAGTATAACCTGTACACTACAGGGTCTGCGTCCTCCTGCTGCGACATGAATGGCCGCACGTCCAGGTGCTCTGGGTACGGGCAATGCTGCAGTGGTGCGGAAGGAGGCAGTGATGCAGAAACAGAGATGGTGTTAGGCAGGGAAGAGGGGAAGAATGATGCAGGGTCGAGTTATTGATTATAATTTTTGTTCTATTTTTTTACTTTACCAGGTAATGCTGACTGAACTATATAGCTCTTTCTCAGAAGCGATCTAGCCACAAATGATAGCTCAACAAAGTGGCTTTTCACTGTGAATAGTTTTAGCAGCCAAATATTCTAGAAGCAACTGGAGGACCCGGAGAAAACCCCACGTGAATACAGGGAGAACATGCAAACTCCAAATATACAGGCATTAGGATCGGGATCAAACCCACGACCTGTATGCTTGGGGAGGGAGTTAAGATTTCACCGCCATAGAGCCCAGTTTAGGTAGATTAACCAGGTGGGCGCTCGAGAGAACATGAAAAGTCACATTTGTACGAGTGATCTCGGTTAAAACCGTGGCAAAAGAAATAACGCGAAATAAATCACAGAAATTACTCAAAAAGGAAGCAGCACAAAAACATGCAATGAGAAATTGGAGAAAATGCAGCCACATTTTAGGAGAAATGTAAAAAAAACTTGTATATTAACCAAACATTACCCGATTGATCTTGTTTCCAAACAGGTCATATCTCTTGATGGAGAGGGCCAAGACGTTCGGGAGATGGTGAAGGCTCATCCTCTTCGTGGCCTTCACCTTGCAACAGCACCTGCGCACCAAAAAGCAGCAGCGTCAGTTTAATGACCGAGATGCCCAGTGAATAACTGTACAAATATGTTGGCGTGACAAAGTAGACAGACTCGCGTGACATTGACGTCGTGCCATACTCACCTTTGGCAAGTGTATTCGTCCAGTGTCTCTGTCTTGGTGAAATCTGCAAAAGCAGTCAGCAGATCTGGCGAATTCTGTCAAATAGAACAATGTGAAGGCAAATGAGTGCTTGAAAAGAACACTGGAAACATTTTGCAGCCGTTAAAACAGTGAGTCCTTATGTTGTACTGGCTGTTGTGTGACATAAGAGGGCATTATCATTAGTTGACAGTAATTAAGGACGTGCTCCCAATTTTCAGATTCATCCAATGTGCAGCATTCCAGACGATGGGCAAACTTAATGTGTTTGAGTGACGCGACTAGTGTAATGTACACGATCCGAAAAAGATCAAAAGTGTTGCTTGAAAATGAGAAAATATTCATCCCAACGTTTAAATTCGAAACTCGTCACGAGCAAAGATACCATTTAATTAAATCAAGAATTCCTCGATTCTCACGTTGATGTGAAGACTGATGTCCAGGCAGTTTTCGAATCTGTCCGAGGTGCAGGAACACTGCGTGCACTCCACTGTGGAACACAAGTAAACGCACGCGCACACATCCACACGTGCAATTAGAGGAAGTTAGCATTCTGATTAGCAGAATCGAATAAAATGTGTTTGTATCTGATCAAATGGGTTGTTGTGTCTGTGTGCTTGTGCATTTTTCTATTGTGCGGGGAGTGGAAATATAGCGGTTAGCGCACTGGTGAACTGAGTTCGATCCTCGCTCACGGTCGATTCAGCCTCAAATTAGTATCTGGTGCATTGTGTAACATCAGCACTGGTGCTAGCCACCCGAAGGTGGCCGGGCATGGTGCTAGCCACACCACCTTGTCATGTGCCCTGTTGGCCTACATAGGTACTTGCTAATAGCAATTGCTCCAGCATTCTGTTAAGGCTTCAGGGAGATCTCTGTATTTGTGTGTTTTGCTTATGTCCTGCTGGGTACATGCGTATGAGTGCAGGGTTCATCTGCACTGTGCAGCATGCGTCGTCATACTCGGTGTGATTGCTACTTGCAGCGATGATTTTGCACATGGAGCTGGCACACACCTGTCGATTTTAGCTGCCCTGTGAAGATCTGGTGAATCACCGAGGTCTTCTCCACATGTTCTTCTGGCCTGCACGTGGAAATGAATGACATCACACATTCGGTGGCTTCCAGATGCATCACCTTTACCAAGTGCGCTCATGGGAGAGTTATACTCCTTTTTGTTTCGACCCTACGTTACTTTGCAGCCAAGCGCTTATTTAAATAATATTCTATAAACTTTGTTGTGAATTTTTGGTAACAGGTTGGGAACCAGTGGCCTAGGACGTGCACTACTTACTTGTGGTGGTTGATTGGGCAGGAGAGATGCAGAGCTTCTACGATGTAGCAGAAGAACTCATGCACGTCCTCCTGTTTGCCAAACTGCAGGTGTTTGGCGATCCCTGTGGGTAAATGGATGGAGGTCATAAGCGGTTTGAACACAAGGTTACAAGGGAAACGTTTTACCAATGCGCCACTCTGCCACCCAATGAATATGTTCTAAATTCAATGTGCACAATTGTGTTGTACTGAACAGAACTCACGTTTGAGGTTTTGGACGATTTCCAAGGGCTTGATGACCTTGCCCTTGGAGCTGAATGTTGCAATGGTGTGCCTTTCCATTATGCACATCATGCAAAATCCATTATATGTACCTGTGAAATGAGGCAGAGGTGGCACATGCTATCAGTACAACACCGATCAAACAGCTCAGCTGTAGGTGCAGCACACAACAAGGACATCTTCACAGAACACAATTATTTTTAGCTTGGTATTTCAAAGTGTTCTGGGAACTCACATCTTCCTGAGTGGTGCCTGGAGATCAGGTAGTTTGCCAGTGGTGCGGTGTAAGTGAGGCACTGCAGGGTGGCATTGAGGAAACAGGTGTTCCCCATGTTGTCAAGGCCAGCACCCTCGCATGCGTTCCACTGCCACGTGAGGCTCAGGTTTTCCCCCGATTCTGGCGCGAGTCGTGGAGCTCCATTATCGTTGTTATCTGCGCACAAAACATACACGAAATTTTCTCTTTACACTCGAGGCACTCTGGAGACTGGCTCGAAAGTTGCGTGGTGAAGCCAGAACTTGTGATATTGTTTTAGCGGTGCTCTTTATTAACCCTTTCACAACCATGTATTTTTCAACTCTAGGTGACCTTGCAGTGAGCTGTTTCTTGACGTAATTTCTGTTAACGTGGTCAGGGTAACAATATTCAACGGATAGGGCATAAACCTGGTCCTTGTCCAATATTTTGACTATGCAAATTTTGCCACGAAATGAACGGTTATCGACGGGCATCGATGGATCCTGGATATCACGTTGATTTTCCTCCATAAATTGTGTCTCATGGCTTCGTGTCACTTTTGCCATCCCGATTATACGTAAGTATATAACACAGTACATTGTGCAAATATCTGACAAACGTTTTATCTGGAACTAATCCCTACTGCAGAGTTGCTTATGAGATTGCAGTTGCACTACATTGACGTGTTTTTATCCACTGTTTCTGAACGCAGTCCCAAATGCCAAACACGTCAATTACCCAGCAGGGAAGTTATAGTAGATAAGCGTTAACACCTTTTTGGGATTAAGCAAGGTTATAAGAACTTGGGAGAAGATACCATGAGAGCGAATTCCAAAGTCAAGCTAGTGGTTACAGAGTCACTTTGGTACAAGCTTACCTTCCACGGCAATCTTTTCTGGCACAGGATGGGCAGCTAGCTTCTGGGAGGTGGGCCTGATGATGGCAGACGCTGTCGATGGAATGGCGTCCTTCTGTCTGTCATCTGGCATCCTCCCATGAGCGGTATGCTGGCTGCCCCTCCTTCGGGCAGCTTGGCCACCCCGGCGTCTTGGTCTCCTCACTTGAGCGGCTGCCTGGCCTAACCCGCAATTTGCTGCCTCGCCTTGCCCTTGACCAGCAGACTGAGCACTCCCGCAACCTGGACTGCCCTGGTGGCTTGTAACCTGGCATCCCTTCCATTCAGCAGCCTTGTTGCTAGCAGCACGAATATCTTGGTGGCTTGCAATTGGACTCGCTTTGTCCCCTTCATCTTGGCTCGGCTCCCGATCTACCACCGGGCTTGGCCCATGGTCTGCCACCCGGTTTGAACCGCTGTCCGCTATTGGGTTGGGCCCATAGCTACCCATCTGACTTGCCTCTTGGCTAGGCACCGGGCTCGTCTCAAGGCTAGCCACCAGGCTCATCTCATTGCTAGCCACGAAGCTAATCTCACAATTATCTTCTGGGTCCACCTTGTGGCTTGCTTCTAGGCCCATCTCATGTTTATCTACCAGGCTTGCCTCATGACTTGCCACCTCAGTCTTCTCATGGCTAGCCACGGGGCTCATCTCACGGTTATCCACTGTGTCCACCTCGCGGCTTGTCTCCAGGCCCATCTCATTGTTAGCCACTGGCCTCGCCTCAAGACTTGCCACCTCGGTCTTCTCATGACTAGCCACTGGGCTCGTCTCATGGCTTGCTGCAGAGCTCTGAACACAGCTGCTTGGCTCATAAACCTCATCATCTGAAACACTGCAGAAGCAACAGAAGATGTTCTTGAGATGTTTAATGAAGCCCTTTTTCTTGGCCTTCGACATTGTGGCGATGTGGTTGCAAAGTATAAAAATGCATCCAAAAACGTGTCCTCAAGATGATGATGGCTGGATTTGATTTTTTGAAAAATTTGCAACAGAAAACCCAGAACACGTCTGACCCTCACGGTGCCAGATGAGCAACTGAATTTGTGGGCGGATGTGACATCACAGTGATGTCATTGCACTGGAGTCACATGGTTGTGTATGTAATCGTGATATAATGGTGACATCACAGTGATGTCATTGCACTGGAGTCACACGGTCTATGTATTCGTGATATAATGGTGACGTCACAGTGATGTCACAGCGCACTGAGGTCACATGGTGCCCCGTGGGAATGTGATTCTCGTTGCCTGTGCAACAAGCACCCTCTATTCATTTTATGTCTGTAATTGAACGAATGTTAATAATGAATTGTTTTTAAAAGTAATTTATCTCAAGATAACATTCGTTGCAGGAAATGTATTTTAGTTTATATTGATCTATGATTGTGCCCTTTTGCATGCTTTGTCTCACGATATATTCAATCGAGATGATTGTTGTACTTTATGTTCTTGTATTTGTAATTTTGGTGACTTAAGTTACTCTTGCAAATGACACCGTCCTTGTCTCTAAGCAAAATACATTTAAAACTGTCTTCAAATCGCTTCACTTAATGTAATAATCCCCGCAGCACTGGTGTAACGTCTAAGTTTGACTACGCAGCCACTCCCTCTCCTCTCCAGGCTTAACAGAACTCCAACTGCTATTTCTCCCCTATTTGTCTATTATCTCATTCCTGTGTTTAATTGCCCCAACCGACAGCCTCGTGGCTGCCCGTCGATCACGCCACACGTCACAGCCACGAGCTGTAGGGGCGGGGCTCCGTCCACTCAGTGGTGCTCTTAACGTTCACATTCAGCAGCATGGGTCGGGAGTCTAATCTCTGCAGTTCCCCGTTGTGGTTCCACCTCCCTATGTCATGTAGCCTCTCAATTTCTTTATTCACGAGGATTGTGTTTCATCGTACAAAACGGTACCGGCGACCTTTTTACGAGATTTGGCGGCGACGGCCATCTTGGTAAGGGTAATGCAAAGCGCCAGCTGAACCCGAGACGCCCCAGTGAAGAGGCACTAACGGCCATCTTCGTAATGGAAAACAAGTCCCCTGAGAATTAAAAGGACCTGCCATCTTGGATAGGGCAGTGCAAGGGGCAGCATCACCAAGGGAAACAGGAGCAGGCATCTTCGTAAGGGAAAGTGGCCGCGGCATAGATTGGCGGGAATCGCCATCTTGTCGAGAGCTCGGAGACACGGACATTCTCGGAGATAGGAGCAATCGTGATAATGATTTGTGCCGCGATGAAAGTTACTCAACTTTTGTTCACAGTTATGGTTAACGTTTGCGTGAGTACAAGCGCAGGGACAGTTGCCACTCGTCGGATTGTTGTCGTTTCTTCGTCACAAATTAATGTTTGCCTCAAATATTTGTTCAGCTGAGGTAAAATAACCACGTGCCCGTGGGCGGCGTGTAGGCACGCGGGAAGGCCTCGCGGCCTCTGTGTCGGTGTCTGCTGAGAGTAGAGACGAGGAACGAGAGACGCCGCGTCGCTCAACAGGGAGAAGAGTGTCGCGCGTCACAGTCGGCTTCTGCCATTGTCTCTCCACTGCTGGATGAAGGCATCTTCCCCCGGTCGTCGCTCACGGTCCCTCGCTCCCAGCGTGCGTCCGTCTCTTGCACGTCAAACTCGTTCCGTCTCTCCGTCTCCGCTCCAGTGGAAAGGGCTGAAATCAAAGTGTCGCTTTTTGCGTGCAGGTACGTGAAATAAAGGGTCACTGGGTTGGTTTAATATATTATACTTGGAGTTAAGTAGCAGTGGGATACGGTCACCACTTGTACGCATAAGAGTTATTTGATTAAGGGTTTAACGCGTCTGCAAGCGTTCTGAGGTAAATCTTTAATAACATTACAGATTAAAGTTGCTAATGTCAACATTCATAGTAACAGTTATATAGTTGAGGTAATTCTCAAAACGCGGAATTATGACTAGAATCAAAAGTCGATATGATTGGTAAGAATTCTGTATAAAAAATATTTTTGAAATAAATATAGCATTTATAGCTGTTAAAGTCTATAAAAGCATGTTAAATATGTGATATGAATATTTAAACACTCACAATAACATAGTTCCGTAGCTTACACGATAAAAAAAACTCTTTTGCATGTTTGTATATGATTACAATAAAATCGATAGGGAAATATGCTGTAATTAAAGTTTTGAGGCAAATCATTAATTATTTGTCTTAAGGCTTAAATCATAATACTGTAATGGTTTAACAATTTTACAATAATTCTATATTTCAGTTTATTTTGGTATAGCCCTGTGAGCCATCCGGCTCTTGAAGCGGGTGCAACCACAACAAACAAAAAAACAAAAACACGAACAAGAAAAACATCTTAAAGTGACTATGTGACTGTGCAAACAGAAAATCCTTGAAAAAAAAAGCACCGTACACCAACGCTGTGTGCAAAAAATCCCAGTGGGATGCAAGTCAAACAACAATAACCACAAAAACTTAGATTAAGGCCATCAGTCTAACTCCGTACTGCAACAAAACAAAAATGTCCAAGCCAAAAAACGTTTTCCTAATCACCAAAAAATAAAGCTATAATTGCAACGTTATGGTGATCACAAGGGCTGTAACCGAATTTTTACAATAAACTACATAAATAACATGTAACACCAAACCCTAGAAACATAGCTGGCTGCATTAGTTACTCCACAACAACAGAAGCATCGGTCGGAGTATCAAAATTTTCAATGCACCTTTAAGATCAGCACGCGAAATCAAAATACATAATACTTGGCAGCGTCATCCGGAGCGAAACATTTTATTTTATTTTACGCCAATGAATAGCAGTGGCAGCTAGGGGTGTACAACTCCTCTAGAGCAGTTTTGAGAGAAGATCTCATTGGTAGAGATTCAAGTTGCAGTTTATTGGCAATAGCATTCCAGACTCTGGGGGCATCAATAGCAAAGGCCCTTCCTCGAGTTTTTGTACGGCAATAGGGAAGGTGAAGCTGGCAAATGAGCGAAGACCTGAGGTCAAATTTGTTCTTTGAAACAGAGAGGAGATCCAGCAGGTAGTCTGCGGATTTTTTTGTAAGTTCATCGTGAATAAATAAGATCTGGTGCACAAGCCGTCGAACATTAAGATATGTTAAGTTTGACCCAATGTAGAGATCACAGTGGTGAGTCCTATATGGGCAGTTCAATGTAAATCTTAAGGCCGAGTGATAGATGGAATCAAGCTTCTTCAGTACAGTGCTTGGGGCTGATTTATACACGATGTCACAGTAGTCAAGTAGAGGCAGAATGGTAGCTTTTATCAATTCCAAACGGAACATTGGGGGGAAGCAGTGCTTGTGTCGATACAGAAAACCAATTTTTATTTTTGTCTTTTTTCCAATATAATCAATGTGATCTTCAAAATTCAGTTTTGAATCCAGATCAGAAAGTAATTTGTTAAATGTTTATTTTATTAAAAGTGACTGCTGTATTAATTTATATGATTACTCGCGACCAATAACAGTGCGGATATTTGAAGCGGTCCTGGGCATCTCCTAGGTCGACTCAGCCTTCGAATGAGTTACCCGGTGCGGTGTGTAAATATCAGCACTGGGGAGACACAGAGGCGGCCGGGTGAAGTTTTGGCCACCCACCCCCTCATATGCCGTATTTGTCTTCATAGGTGCTAGGGAACAGCACTTGCCCCAACAGTCTGTTAAGTTCATGTAGGGGTTTTGTATTGGCCCGCAAAAACTCCTATTCGGTCCTCAGTAAGGAAAATGTTCCCCACCCACTGCTCGCTTCAACGTTGATATATATAAACTTGACTTGGAGAACGACAGACCCATTGTCCTCATCACAAGGATAGAAATTGAAGACAAGCTGGGTTGAAAATGCATTGGCTCAGTTACTATGTAGACAGTCTTTGAGTACTGCAATAATTAAATAAAAATAATGTATAGTTTACAGCGCCTTTGTCAGTCCCCTGCTGGATGAAGACCTCCCCCACGCCATGTTGGCGATGGTTGATTTTACTTCCCCCACGGTGTTCAGTGTTGGTGAAGGTGAGCGGGGTGGGGAGGGGGGGAAGGAGAAGTGGGCAGGATCGGTTCTAGTATTACTTTCCACTGTTAACCGTGGCCATAAATCAAACTCCGTTCATAACACAGCACGTTAACCACTGCACCACCGCTCCTCTCGCCAGTGAAGCCAGCCACACAGGACTCGTCACGAGAAGAGACGACGACCAGTGGTCGAGACTAACGACGGAGAGACACCAAAAGGGTGTGAACGCGCCCGCGGGGAGGAAATCCAGCGCGGAGATGGAGCGACGACATCCGCTCACGCGCTGGAGATGACATGGATTGTTGCGGCACCAGTTCGTGACAGGTGACGACGGATTTGGAGGAGTCCACCATCCAGCAGTGGATAGATCATAGCCGATTATTCTGATGGGTGGGTTGCCAGCACCTCGTCCGGCCGTCTTTGTCTGCCAAATGCTGGTGTTTACACAGGGAACCAGGTACTCATTTGAGGCTGAGTCGACCTAGGGGGTGCCCAGAACCGGTTAAAATATTCTGGACCCCCCCATGGACTCTTATATCCGCCTATTTTGGGTGCCGCGGTATCGAGATATTAACTACCTCGCCTGGTGTGCAGGAGGTCGTGGATTCGATCCCGACGCTAACACCTTCTGTATATTTGATGTTTTCATGTCTCTCTCCCCAGGGTCGCGTCGTTTTTCTTCTCCGGGTTCTCCCCTTCACATTTATAAACATGCGTTTAGAGTATTTGGTTGCTATAAATGTCCACATAATAAGCCATTTCGTTGAGCTATCAACTATGGCCAGGTCGCTTCTGAAAAAGAGCTATGTAGCTCAGCGGGCCTTACCTGGCAACGTAAAAACAATAGTCTAGTTTTAGTTTCATTCTGATAATGATTCAGCAGGTGCAGTGAAATTAACCAATGTGGCCACTGGAGGGCGGAGGTTTACGCATCATAGCGAGTCGCGTCCACTCAGCCTGGGGTCAAACGAGATACAAGACAAAGACTTCCCGTATTACCTTAACAGACTGTTGAGGGCAATTGCTGTTAACGAGCACCTATGAAGGCCAGCCGCCTTTGTCTTCCCAGTGGCGATGTTTACACACTGCACCAGGTGCTCATTTGAGGCTGAGTTAACCTTGGGGAGGCCCGGGAACGGTTCAGTTAATCGTCACCTGGTATTGGTGGCCGTGATCGGGACTCGAACTCGGGTCACCGGGTTCGTAGCGCAGCGTTAACCGCTGCACCATCGCTCCCAACACACGACAGACGCCTCCTCTCTCTCTGCCCGGCCCCCACGAGTGTGAAGCAAAAGTCGGGGGTGCAACTTACAATCCTGTATGTGTGTGTGGGGATACAAAGGCGGCCGGGCGTTGTGCTGACCAACCCAACGCCTCGTGTGCAGTTTCTGGTCTTCATAGGTGCAACTCGCTAACAGCACTTTCCCCAACAGTCTGTTACAGGCTACACGGGGGAGCTTTGTCTTTGTAGAGCGCTGGAGCAGTGGTTAGCGCGCTTCCTCTACGAACCCGGCGAACCGAGTTCGATTCTCACTCACGACCACCAACAGCAGGTGACGATTATCTAAACTGGTTGTGGGCCTCCCCTAGGTCGACTCAGTCTCAAATTAGTTCGCGGTGCGGTGTGCAGTAAACATCGCCGCTGCGGAGACAAAGGCGGCCGGGCGTGGTTGTTGACCACCCGCCCCCTCGTGTGCCCTGCTGGCTTTCATCTTTCATAGGTGCTGCTTACTCGCTCTAACAGCACTTGCCCCAACAGTCTGTTACAGGCTACACGGGGGATCTTTTACTTGTCACCAGATTTGTGCGTCTTACTTTCTGACGCGTCTCATGGGTTTCGGGGAATGTGGCTGTAGGCAACCGTCTCTGTGATTTCTGTGCCTCTGTAGATTCACAAAACTCAAGAGGGAGAGTGCCGCCGCGCGTTGCAGTCGGCTCCTGCCATTGTCTCTCCACTGCTGGATGAAGGCATCTTCCACCAGTCGCCCTCACTCACGGTCCATCGCTCCCACCGTCCGTCCATCTCTTGCACGTGAACTCATTCATCGCTTCGTCTCCACAGGGGTCGTCCTTTACGGTATTGTTTTCGGTTTATATATTATGTCTGGGTTGTAATGTACTGGAGAGTGGTGTAAAGTGAGTATTGTGTGTGGAGTGTGTCGTGCAGTGTGGTATACAGTGTTGTGTATAGTGTAGTGTCTGTAGTTTGTGGTTTATCGTCTAGTGTCTGTAATTTGTGCTGTATAGTGTGCAATAACGTGGATAGTACAGTCTGTGTCATATATAGTGTTGTGTGAAGTGTCAAGTATAGTATGAATAGTGTACTCTTTGGTTCTATTCGGTAAAGTCACGTAGGTAAAAAATGAAATAACAAAAATCACGGCGTTTCGGCCACAACACAAGTGGCCTTCATCAGGTGAAGGGACCGTGCTGTCATGAGAACAGTGTTGGAGTGAAAACAGCCAAGCCCAGGTCGCGTCCTTTATGCTGTGTGGGAGGAAGCAAAACGCTTTGACAAAGCAATTAGCATAAAAATGAGCATGATGTACGTAGGAGGTGCATGGGCCATGATGGACCAGGAGCGGGTGGGGACCATGATGGACCAGCAGCGGGGGGGGGGGGGATGTAGAGTGAGTGAGTGGAGTGAGTGGAGTGAGTGAGTAGAGTGAATGAGTGGAGTGAGTGAGTGGAGTGAGTGAGTGAGTGGAGTGAGTGAGTGGAGTGAGTGGGTGGAGTGAGTGGGTGGAGTGAGTGGGTGGAGTGAGTGGGTGGAGTGAGTGAGTGGAGTGAGTGGGTGGAGTGAGTGGGTGGAGTGAGTGGGTGGAGTGAGTGGGTGGAGTGAGTGGGTGGAGTGAGTGGGTGGAGTGAGTGAGTGGATTGGGTGGAGATAAATAAGCAGCTGTGAAAGTTTGGGATACCACTACTTGAAAAAAATTACTGTACCATTGAAAATTAGTCTAATGTTTGGTTTGATATAGAACATCTTTCCAATGATTGCTTAATTTGAAACCATCCTCTCGGTTGAAGTTGTGTCTGTGTTTGTAAATCTGAATTGCCTCGTGGACAAATCTCTGATAAAAACCCGTGGGTTTGCAGAGAACCTTGGTATCGGAGAAAACTATATCGTGATCACCCACAGCGTTGTAACAGTGGTCAGCTACGGCAGAAGAATTCGTTCTGCCGTGTTTCAAATCTGATTTGTGCTCGCGAATTCGGTCAGAGACATGTCGCTTCGTTTCCCCGATATAGCAATCACCACAAATGCAGCTCAATTTGTAAACCCCGGGGTACTGTAAGTCAGGAACGACATCATTCACGGATGGGATCAGGTCACGGATTCTGTGTACTGTATTGAACCGGACCAGGATCTTGTGTTTGTTTAGAATTTTGGAAATCTTTTGAGTAACGCTTGTTATATATGGTTCTGTGATGGTTTTGACCGGAGTATCAAGTGGTTGTTTCTGTATGGAGGGAGAAACAGCTTGGCGGATGGTAAGGTCAGAGTATCTGTTTCTCTTGAGGGCCAGGTGTACATGTTTTAATTCACTGGTCAGGTGGTGTTGGTCCAAAATGCAATGTGCCCTGTGGTAGAACGTTTTGTTGAGATAATTATTTTGAGCTGGGTGGTGGTGGGTATCAGGTTTCAAGTAGGAGTCTGTGTGGGTGGGTTTCCTGTAGACAGAATGCCCCAGTGAGCCATCAGGTCTCCTCTCAAACAGAACATCTAAGAATGGTAGCTTGCCATCTTTCTCCACTTCCATGGTGAATTTGATGGCGGGATGTCTAGAATTGATGTGGTATAGGAAAAGATTGAAAGCTGGGAGGCCATGTGGCCAAATGCCTAAAGTGTCATCCACATATCTCTTCCACAGGGAAGTTCTGAGGGTGGACGTCTGGATGGCGTCTGATTCAAATTTCTCCATGAAAACATTGACTATCACTAGTGATAAAGGAGAACCCATGGGGGTACCCTGATTTTGTTTGTAGAAGGAGCCATTCCAAGTAAAGTAGGTATTGGTGAGGCAGTGTCTAATCAGCACAGGTGTATCGGGATCTAGTCCATGTTGTACCAAATTTTCAATTATTTCAATGGTATCAGGTACCGGGACCTTGGTGAACAGGGAGACCACATCGAAGCTGACAAGGATATTGTCAGGGGACAGTACAACGTCTTTGACCATAGAGACTAAATGAGCTGAGTTAAGTACTGCTGAGGAGGTCTTGCCAGTGAAAGGTAGCAAGGTATCTGACAGAAAACGTGCTAGCTTATAGGTAGGGGAGTTGATTGTGGATACGATGGGTCGTAGTGGAGTGCCTTCTTTATGAATCTTGGGGAGACCATAGAATCTAGGGGGTCTTGCAGCAGAAGGTTTTAAGGAGCGACGTTTAGTTGGTTTGATTAGGGAGGTGGAACTTGTGATGATCTTGTTGGTTTTTATAGTTAGCCTATTAGTAGGGTCATTTTTAATTTTTGAGTGACTTCCATCGTTGAGTAGGTTCTGGATTTTGTTGTTGTACGAATCTTTATCCATTATTACAGTAGCGTTGCCTTTGTCGGCTGAGAGGATGACTATATCACTTCTACATTATGAGACCTCCTTTGCCAGTAACAAGATATAGGAATAGGTTTTACCCTTTTAACTGGCACAAAAACTGACACCTTTATTCAAGGCATCATGTTTGCAATAACCAAAATGCAAACATTTGACTGCTTGTGTTGTGGTTATTGCAAACATGATGCCTTGAATAAAGGTGTCAGTTTTTGTGCCAGTTAAAAGGGTAAAACCTATTCCTATATATCACTTCTGTTTTTTAAATTCGCGAGTTCAGAGCGTTCATTTTTGCTGATGTTGCTAATGGGTTTCTTAGCATTCTTAAGAATAGTGGCTATTTCAGCTCTCGCAACGTCTGCTTGGATGTGTCCTATGCCTTTAAGGGCCACATCGACCTGAGAGATGATATCATCTAAGTTGTACTGTCCCCTGACGATATCCTTGTCAGCTTCGATGTGGTCTCCCTGTTACCAAGGACCCGGTACCTGATACCATTGAAATAATTGACAATTTGGTACAACATGGACTAGGCCCCGATACACCTGCACTGATTAGACACTGCCTCACCAATACCTACTTTACTTGGAATGGCACCTTCTACAAACAAAATGAGGGTACCCCCATGGGTTCTCCCTTATCACCAGTGATAGCCAATGTTTTGATGTAGAAATTTGAATCAGACGCCATCCAGACTTCCACCCTCAGACCTTCCCTGTGGAAGAGATATGTGGATGACACTTTCGTCATTTGGCCACATGGCCTCCCAGCTTTGAAACTTTTCCTACACCACATCAATTCTAGACATCCCACCATCAAATTCACCATGGAAGTGGAGAAAGATGGCAAGCTACATTTCTTGGATGTTCTGTTTGAGAGGAGACCTGATGGCTCACTGGGGCATTCTGTCTACAGGAAACCCACCCACACAGATTCCTACTTGAAACCTGATTCCCACCACCACCCAGCTCAAAATAATTATCTCATCAAAACGTTATACCACAGGGCACATTGCATTTCGGACCAATACCACCTGACCAGTGAAATAAAACATATACACCTGGCCCTCAAGAGAAACGGATACTCTGACCGTACCATCCGCCAAGCTGTTTCTCCCTCCATACAGAAACAACCACTTGATACTCCGGTCAAACCCATCACAGAACCATATATAACAGGCGTTACTAAAAAGATCTACAAAATTCTAAACAAACACAAGATCCTGGTCCGGTTCAATACAGTACACAGAATCCGTGACCTGATCCCATCCGTGAAGGATGTCGTTCCTAACTTTCAGTACCCCGGGGTTTACAAATTGAGCTGCACTTGTGGTGATTGCTATATCGGGGAGACGAAGCAACATGTCTCTGACCGAATTCGCGAGCACAAATTAGATTTGAAACACGGCAGAACGAATTCTTCTGCCGTAGCTGACCACTGTTACAACGCTGTGGGTGATCACGATATAGTTTTCTCCGATACCAAGGTTCTCTGCAAACCCACGGGTTTTTATCAGAGATTTGTCCACGAGGCAATTCAGATTTACAAACACGGACACAATTTCAACCGAGAGGATGGTTTCAATTTAAGTAATCATTGGAAAGATGTTCTAAATGAAACCAAACATTAAACTAATTTTCAATGGTACAGTACATTTTTTTCAAGTATTGGTATCCCAAACTTTCACAGCTGCTTATTTCTCTCCACTCACTCCACTCACTCCACTCACTCACACCACTCACTCACTCCACTCACTCCACTCACTCACTCCACTCACTCACTCCACTCACTCACTCCACTCACTCACTCCACTCACTTCACTCACTCACTCCACTCACTCTACTCCCCCCCCCCCCCCGCTGCTGGTCCATCATGGTCCCCACCCGCTCCTGGTCCATCATGGCCCATGCACCTCCTACGTACATCATGCTCATTTTTATGCTAATTGCTTTGTCAAAGCGTTTTGCTTCCTCCCACACAGCATAAAGGATGCGACCTGGGCTTGGCTGTTTTCACTCCAACGCTGTCCTCATGACAGCACGGTCCCTTCACCTGATGAAGGCCACTTGTGTTGTGGCTGAAACGTCGTGATTTTTGTTATTTTATTTTTTACCTACGTGACTTTACCGAATAGAACCAAAGAGTATGGATCCTTGCAGTCACGAAAGCTTCAAATCTAGAATATGAATAGTGTGTTGTACAGTGTATATTGTGTACTGTGTGTTGTTTAGGTGGTGTTGCATAAAGCGTGTATAATAAATTAAATGTGATGGAAAGTGTAGTGTGGTGTCAAGTGTAGCGTATGTGGTGTGATGTATAGTGTAGTGTGTGGTGAAAAACACTTTTCCTAGGAGTTGAGCCATACTTCATCACGCTGGTGAGTGCAGGGTGGTAGGATCGGTTTAGGTATCACGAGCCAGTGATGCTCCCCATAGCTGGCAATTAAATTGAGATTGTAGGCTTCATTGACTCTATCATGGAGCTCTTGTGGTATTGCAGCCACACACCGTTGGTCATTGTATATTTACGTGCGGAATTAATGCATTCAAATGTAGCGGTTGTAATCGAGCTATTTAGTCCATGGGCCAGAGCAGTAATTGGTACAATGTAAGGTAGCATGTTTAATCACACTTTCGGATAAATACGCCTAATGAGTGTGTTACTTGATACACTCGGCTACATATGGTGCGAAATAAATTCAACATGCATACAACACCTCTCATTTCAAATGTTTATCAAATAATTCACTGTTTTTGCCCCTACATTTGGAATTTGCAACCACTGAAGTGATGCCATCTCGTGGATTAAGTGGGTATCTGAACTGCATGGCAAAACAGCCATCAAAATTCACTACTTTAGTAAACAGAAATAATGCAGTAGTCATTTAATGAAGTCACGTAGAATGAGAATAAAATAATAAATTGATAAAATAAAATAACACAATAATATTCTCACGACGTTTCGCCCACAACACAAGCGGCCTTCATCAGGTGAAGGGACGAGACTGTCTGGTAGGACAGCGCTGGAGTGAAAGAGCCACGTTTAGATCACGACCTTTAAGCTGTGTGAGAGGAAACAAAGCGCCTTGACAAAGGAATTAGCATATAATTTAGCATTGAAATGGCTGAGTGATTAGCTTGTGACTGGTCACAGAAATAGCTATGTTAAAAGTTAAAGCATACACATCCGCAGAGGCACCCCTTGACAAAGGAATTAGCATAGAATTTAGCATTGAAATAGCTGAGTGATTAGCTTGTAACTGGTCACAGAAATAGCTACGTTAAAGTCAGAGCATACACATTCACCGAGGCACTTAGTACAAATCAAACAGGAGAATTTAGCATTGAAATAACTAGGCGAATTTAGCATTGAAATAACTGAGTGATTAGCTAGTGACTGGTCACAGAAATGACTATGTTGAAGTCAAGGCCTACACATCTGAGCTATTCACAGTACTATATAGTCAACCAAAAAAAAAACTAAAATATAAATTACCTTAATGTTATCAATAAACTTTATATTCTCCAATCAGCTAAGCTACCAACAATAAGTCGTTATATATCACAATGCTATATGGCGAAAAAATGGGTGGATTCTTACCCTCAACTTTAGCACCACGTATAGCTACGGGCCCCGTTCAGACGGACGAGTTCATCCATGGTCGGAACAGAGGAGGGGGAGAGAGACAGCTGCGAGGCGCTATCATACTCCATGTTGTAAACCATACCATTAACCGTGGTGTGAGAGGTATTAAGAGTCAATGCTGGCGAAAGAGCTGTGGTCTGAAGGTCATCGTAAAATACAATGAATTAAGAACAGAAATGATTTAAAACATCTTTCCAATGGTTACTAAACCAGAATACATTTTCTCGGTTGAAATTGCCTCTGTGTTTGTATATGTGAATGGCCTCATGAACGAATCTCTCATGGTAGCCGGTTGGTTTGCAAAGAACCTCCGTCTTGGAGAAGTCAATGTCATGTGAGCCCACTGAATTATAACAGTGATCTGCCATGGCAGAGGAGTTCGTCCTACCGTGTTTCAAGTCTGCTTTATGTTCGCGGATGCGGTCCGAGATATGTCGTTTGGTTTCTCCAATGTAGCTACTACCACAGAGGCACTTTAGTTTGTAAACGCCCGGGTACTGTATGTCTGGAACAGCATCTTTTACAAATGGAACTAAATCACGGATTTTATGTACTGTGTTGAATCGGACCTGGATCTTGTGTTTATTCAGGATTTTGGAGATCTTTTTAGTGACCCCTGCAATGTAGGGTAAGGTGATGGTTTTGAGTGGCTCCACAAGAGGATCCTTCTTCATGACTGGAGTGATGGCTTTGCGGATTGTGTAGTCGGAGTAACCATTAGCCCTGAGAGCCTGGTGTACGTGCTTGAGTTCACTGGTAATTTGTTCCTGGTCGGAAATGCATTGGGCTCTATGGTATAGAGTCTTGATGAGGGAGTTCTTCTGGGATAGATGGTGGTGGGAATCCGGTTTCAAGTAAGCATCTGTATGGGTAGCTTTCCTGTAGAGTGGCTCATTGAACCATCATGTCTCCTTTTAATTAAGACATCCAAAAAGGGTAGTTTGCCATCTTTTTCGACCTCCATGGTAAATCTGATGGCTGGGTGTATGGAATTGATGTGGTCGCGGAATTGGTCTAGAGCAGGCTGGCCATGTGGCCAGATGACAAAGGTGTCATCAACGTACCTCTTCCATAAGGTCGGGCGTAGAGTGGCAGTCTGGATGGCGTCAGTTTCAAATTTTTCCATGAATACGTTGGCTACAACCGGAGATAGGGGGGAGCCCATTGGGGTGCCCTCAGTTTGTTTGTGGAAAGTTCCATTCCAGGTGAAGTATGTGTTGGTTAAGCAATGTCTCACCAGGGGGGGTACATCAGTATGCAGTCCTTGATGAACCAGGTCTTCAATGATAGTGATGGTGTCAGGTACTGGGACTTTGGTGAACAAGGACACCACATCAAAACTGACAAGCAGGTCGTCTGGGGACAGGGAAATGCCTTTGAATGTCGATACCAGGTGAGTAGAATTTAGTACCGCAGAGGTGGTTTTTCCAGTGAAAGGTCGCAGTATATCAGCAAGAAAACGTGCCAGTTTGTAGGTGGGGGAGTTGATAGTAGAGACGATGGGACGAAGGGGTGTATCTTCTTTGTGTATCTTTGGAAGGCCATATAATCTTGGTGGTCTGGCAGCAGAGGGTTTCAACGAGAACTGTTTGATCTCATCAATTAATGCTGTTGAATCAGAGATGATTTTGTTCGATTTGGTGACCAGGCTGTTGGTGGGATCTCTTTTTATTTTTGTATAGCTGCCATCGTTGTTGTGGCCGAAACGTCGTGAGAATATTATTGCGTTATTTTATTTTATCAATTTATTATTTTATTCTCATTTTACGTGACTTTACCGAAAGAACCAAAGAAGATGAATCATTGCAGTCACGAAAGCTTTAAATCGAAATTTAAGTCATTTCATAGGTTCACGTTGCTGTATGGATGTCCCTTGGCTATTAGATCTGGACATGGCCTTACGAACTACATACAGAATCATTCCCAAGAATAAGAAATTGATTCAAACTTTTTTATTTTAAAGTACGTATTGTATTCACAAAATTATAAAATGTACACATTTACAATGGTAATAATCTTCTTTGTGGATGTGGTGCTGGCGCTGCTGGGCTGTGTTGTATCAGCGGTATTCATCAGGACCCGGTGTGCATCGCCCTTGCAGTGGTGGCAGCGGTGGTGGCAGGGGCAGCAACTTGACCACGTCCCTTGTGATATCATCCATCAGTGATGACGGTTGATCGCCAGGGTCGGGGGTCGTCGCTGCCGCCTCTATTGATGCCATTTCCCATGTCCGCCGTTGATTTGACTGCACACGGGTATGGCCTTCATCTCTGGAGACCTGCACACAGCACATGGAACGACCGCTACGTGAGTTTCATTGGCCCAAAGGGTAACCTGGTGAACTTCCCGTGAGCTCAACAGAGATCGAGCCTTAACAGCAAAGGTGGAAGGCAACCTGCCCAACTTAGGTTAAAGTTATAATGATAACGGCGTGGCTCAAATTTCCTGCTCATGCCACTGCTGGCAGAGGATCCTCGAGTAGACAAACTCTGGATGATATTTGGTCTACTCTTCCACATTGACCACACTTGTGTGCATACCCACAAATACAACTCGTGGGTTACTCACCTGACGTAGAAGAGGATGTATGCCTGTTTCTCCATGACCACCCTGGTGTCGACCGGCGTCACCAAGTCGTCGTCCATCCGGAACCATCTCCCATCGCAGATCTGTATGCAAACAACATCGAAGATTAATTACGACGATTATCCAATTGCACCTAAACTCCCCATATATTCGTAAAATGACACATGAGGAACAGAGGTGACCCTCTTATTCCACCTATTATTGTGTTGTCCTATAAGTTGAGTAATCGAACCGATAATCCATAAAAATAATTAATTACATTTGAAAGTTCAAATCCTGGTTGGGACTTCACTTGGTCCATCATCTATCCAGGGTCAATAAAGTAACTACACATTTTTGGTGAAGTCACCAGTGGTTGTTCTATGCATACGCTCTCCCTCAGTCACAGCAAAGGACAATTTTCACCACTGGCTGAGGCCTATAAATGGGAGATGAGCACCACCTCATGGCTCATAGGAGCAGGAATCGTTTTGATTTTATTCACTGAATCGAATTATTTAAAGGATCTACGCGTACGAATGATTGGCGTGTGATTGTGTGATAATGAATGCAGTACATCACCTTGTTGTAACAGTAGTAATGTCCCTCTGTGCTGCATTTCCCGGAGTGCACAAGGACTGAGTATAACCTGTACACTACAGGGTCTGCGTCCTCCTGCTGCGACATGAATGGCCGCACGTCCAGGTGCTCTGGGTACGGGCAATGCTGCAGTGGTGGGGAAGGAGGCAGTGATGCAGAAACAGAGATGGTGTTAGGCAGGGAAGAGGGGAAGAATGATGCAGGGTCGAGTTATTGATTATAATTTTTGTTCTATTTTTTTACTTTACCAGGTAATGCTGACTGAACTATATAGCTCTTTCTCAGAAGCGATCTAGCCACAAATGATAGCTCAACAAAGTGGCTTTTCACTGTGAATAGTTTTAGCAGCCAAATATTCTAGAAGCAACTGGAGGACCCGGAGAAAAACCCACGTGAATACAGGGAGAACATGCAAACTCCAAATATACAGGCATTAGGATCGGGATCAAACCCACGACCTGTATGCTTGGGGAGGGAGTTAAGATTTCACCGCCATAGAGCCCAGTTTAGGTAGATTAACCAGGTGGGCGCTCGAGAGAACATGAAAAGTCACATTTGTACGAGTGATCTCGGTTAAAACCGTGGCAAAAGAAATAACGCGAAATAAATCACAGAAATTACTCAAAAAGGAAGCAGCACAAAAACATGCAATGAGAAATTGGAGAAAATGCAGCCACATTTTAGGAGAAATGTAAAAAAAACTTGTATATTAACCAAACATTACCCGATTGATCTTGTTTCCAAACAGGTCATATCTCTTGATGGAGAGGGCCAAGACGTTCGGGAGATGGTGAAGGCTCATCCTCTTCGTGGCCTTCACCTTGCAACAGCACCTGCGCACCAAAAAGCAGCAGCGTCAGTTTAATGACCGAGATGCCCAGTGAATAACTGTACAAATATGTTGGCGTGACAAAGTAGACAGACTCGCGTGACATTGACGTCGTGCCATACTCACCTTTGGCAAGTGTATTCGTCCAGTGTCTCTGTCTTGGTGAAATCTGCAAAAGCAGTCAGCAGATCTGGCGAATTCTGTCAAATAGAACGATGTGAAGGCAAATGAGTGCTTGAAAAGAACACTGGAAACATTTTGCAGCCGTTAAAACAGTGAGTCCTTATGTTGTACTGGCTGTTGTGTGACATAAGAGGGCATTATCATTAGTTGACAGTAATTAAGGACGTGCTCCCAATTTTCAGATTCATCCAATGTGCAGCATTCCAGACGATGGGCAAACTTAATGTGTTTGAGTGACGCGACTAGTGTAATGTACACGATCCGAAAAAGATCAAAAGTGTTGCTTGAAAATGAGAAAATATTCATCCCAACGTTTAAATTCGAAACTCGTCACGAGCAAAGATACCATTTAATTAAATCAAGAATTCCTCGATTCTCACGTTGATGTGAAGACTGATGTCCAGGCAGTTTTCGAATCTGTCCGAGGTGCAGGAACACTGCGTGCACTCCACTGTGGAACACAAGTAAACGCACGCGCACACATCCACACGTGCAATTAGAGGAAGTTAGCATTCTGATTAGCAGAATCGAATAAAATGTGTTTGTATCTGATCAAATGGGTTGTTGTGTCTGTGTGCTTGTGCATTTTTCTATTGTGCGGGGAGTGGAAATATAGCAGTTAGCGCACTGGTGAACTGAGTTCGATCCTCGCTCACGGTCGATTCAGCCTCAAATTAGTATCTGGTGCATTGTGTAACATCAGCACTGGTGCTAGCCACCCGAAGGTGGCCGGGCATGGTGCTAGCCACACCACCTTGTCATGTGCCCTGTTGGCCTACATAGGTACTTGCTAATAGCAATTGCTCCAGCATTCTGTTAAGGCTTCAGGGAGATCTCTGTATTTGTGTGTTTTGCTTATGTCCTGCTGGGTACATGCGTATGAGTGCAGGGTTCATCTGCACTGTGCAGCATGCGTCGTCATACTCGGTGTGATTGCTACTTGCAGCGATGATTTTGCACATGGAGCTGGCACACACCTGTCGATTTTAGCTGCCCTGTGAAGATCTGGTGAATCACCGAGGTCTTCTCCACATGTTCTTCTGGCCTGTACGTGGAAATGAATGACATCACACATTCGGTGGCTTCCAGATGCATCACCTTTACCAAGTGCGCTCATGGGAGAGTTATACTCCTTTTTGTTTCGACCCTACGTTACTTTGCAGCCAAGCGCTTATTTAAATAATATTCTATAAACTTTGTTGTGAATTTTTGGTAACAGGTTGGGAACCAGTGGCCTAGGACGTGCACTACTTACTTGTGGTGGTTGATTGGGCAGGAGAGATGCAGAGCTTCTACGATGTAGCAGAAGAACTCATGCACGTCCTCCTGTTTGCCAAACTGCAGGTGTTTGGCGATCCCTGTGGGTAAATGGATGGAGGTCATAAGCGGTTTGACCACAAGGTTACAAGGGAAACGTTTTACCAATGCGCCACTCTGCCACCCAATGAATATGTTCTAAATTCAATGTGCACAATTGTGTTGTACTGAACAGAACTCACGTTTGAGGTTTTGGACGATTTCCAAGGGCTTGATGACCTTGCCCTTGGAGCTGAATGTTGCAATGGTGTGCCTTTCCATTATGCACATCATGCAAAATCCATTATATGTACCTGTGAAATGAGGCAGAGGTGGCACATGCTATCAGTACAACACCGATCAAACAGCTCAGCTGTAGGTGCAGCACACAACAAGGACATCTTCACAGAACACAATTATTTTCAGCTTGGTATTTCAAAGTGTTCTGGGAACTCACATCTTCCTGAGTGGTGCCTGGAGATCAGGTAGTTTGCCAGTGGTGCGGTGTAAGTGAGGCACTGCAGGGTGGCATTGAGGAAACAGGTGTTCCCCATGTTGTCAAGGCCAGCACCCTCGCATGCGTTCCACTGCCACGTGAGGCTCAGGTTTTCCCCCGATTCTGGCGCGAGTCGTGGAGCTCCATTATCGTTGTTATCTGCGCACAAAACATACACGAAATTTTCTCTTTACACTCGAGGCACTCTGGAGACTGGCTCGAAAGTTGCGTGGTGAAGCCAGAACTTGTGATATTGTTTTAGCGGTGCTCTTTATTAACCCTTTCACAACCATGTATTTTTCAACTCTAGGTGACCTTGCAGTGAGCTGTTTCTTGACGTAATTTCTGTTAACGTGGTCAGCGTAACAATATTCAACGGATAGGGCATAAACCTGGTCCTTGTCCAATATTTTGACTATGCAAATTTTGCCACGAAATGAACGGTTATCGACGGGCATCGATGGATCCTGGATATCACGTTGATTTTCCTCCATAAATTGTGTCTCATGGCTTCGTGTCACTTTTGCCATCCCGATTATACGTAAGTATATAACACAGTACATTGTGCAAATATCTGACAAACGTTTTATCTGGAACTAATCCCTACTGCAGAGTTGCTTATGAGATTGCAGTTGCACTACATTGACGTGTTTTTATCCACTGTTTCTGAACGCAGTCTCAAATGCCAAACACGTGAATTACCCAGCAGGGAAGTTATAGTAGATAAGCGTTAACACCTTTTTGGGATTAAGCAAGGTTATAAGAACTTGGGAGAAGATACCATGAGAGCGAATTCCAAAGTCAAGCTAGTGGTTACAGAGTCACTTTGGTACAAGCTTACCTTCCACGGCAATCTTTTCTGGCACAGGATGGGCAGCTAGCTTCTGGGAGGTGGGCCTGATGATGGCAGACGCTGTCGATGGAATGGCATCCTTCTGTCTGTCATCCGGCATCCTCCCATGAGCGGTATGCTGGCTGCCCCTCCTTCGGGCAGCTTGGCCACCCCGGCGTCTTGGTCTCCTCACTTGAGCGGCTGCCTGGCCTAACCCGCAATTTGCTGCCTCACCTTGCCCTTGACCAGCAGACTGAGCACTCCCGCAACCTGGACTGCCCTGGTGGCTTGTAACCTGGCATCCCTTCCATTCAGCAGCCTTGTTGCTAGCAGCACGAATATCTTGGTGGCTTGCAATTGGACTCGCTTTGTCCCCTTCATCTTGGCTCGGCTCCCGATCTACCACCGGGCTTGGCCCATGGTCTGCCACCCGGTTTGAACCGCTGTCCGCTATTGGGTTGGGCCCATAGCTACCCATCTGACTTGCCTCTTGGCTAGGCACCGGGCTCGTCTCAAGGCTAGCCACCAGGCTCATCTCATTGCTAGCCACGAAGCTAATCTCACAATTATCTTCTGGGTCCACCTTGTGGCTTGCTTCTAGGCCCATCTCATGTTTATCTACCAGGCTTGCCTCATGACTTGCCACCTCAGTCTTCTCATGGCTAGCCACCGGGCTCATCTCATAGTTATCCACTGGGTCCAACTTGCAGCTTGCCTCTGGGCCTATCTCATGGCTAGCTACCAGGCTCATCTCACGGTTATCCACTGTGTCCACCTCGCGGCTTGTCTCCAGGCCCATCTCATTGTTAGCCACTGGCCTCGCCTCAAGACTTGCCACCTCGGTCTTCTCATGACTAGCCACTGGGCTCGTCTCATGGCTTGCTGCAGAGCTCTGAACACAGCTGCTTGGCTCATAAACCTCATCATCTGAAACACTGCAGAAGCAACAGAAGATGTTCTTGAGATGTTTAATGAAGCCCTTTTTCTTGGCCTTCGACATTGTGGCGATGTGGTTGCAAAGTATAAAAATGCATCCAAAAACGTGTCCTCAAGATGATGATGGCTGGATTTGATTTTTTGAAAAATTTGCAACAGAAAACCCAGAACACGTCTGACCCTCACGGTGCCAGATGAGCAACTGAATTTGTGGGCGGATGTGACATCACAGTGATGTCATTGCACTGGAGTCACATGGTTGTGTATGTAATCGTGATATAATGGTGACGTCACAGTGATGTCATTGCACTGGAGTCACACGGTCTATGTATTCGTGATATAATGGTGACGTCACAGTGATGTCACAGCGCACTGAGGTCACATGGTGCCCCGTGGGAATGTGATTCTCGTTGCCTGTGCAACAAGCACCCTCTATTCATTTTATGTCTGTAATTGAACGAATGTTAATAATGAATTGTTTTTAAAAGTAATTTATCTCAAGATAACATTCGTTGCAGGAAATGTATTTTAGTTTATATTGATCTATGATTGTGCCCTTTTGCATGCTTTGTCTCACGATATATTCAATCGAGATGATTGTTGTACTTTATGTTCTTGTATTTGTAATTTTGGTGACTTAAGTTACTCTTGCAAATGACACCGTCCTTGTCTCTAAGCAAAATACATTTAAAACTGTCTTCAAATCGCTTCACTTAATGTAATAATCCCCGCAGCACTGGTGTAACGTCTAAGTTTGACTACGCAGCCACTCCCTCTCCTCTCCAGGCTTAACAGAACTCCAACTGCTATTTCTCCCCTATTTGTCTATTATCTCATTCCTGTGTTTAATTGCCCCAACCGACAGCCTCGTGGCTGCCCGTCGATCACGCCGCACGTCACAGCCACGAGCTGTAGGGGCGGGGCTCCGTCCACTCAGTGGTGCTCTTAACGTTCACATTCAGCAGCATGGGTCGGGAGTCTAATCTCTGCAGTTCCCCGTTCTGGTTCCACCTCCCTATGTCATGTAGCCTCTCAATTTCTTTATTCACGAGGATTGTGTTTCATCGTACAAAACGGTACCGGAGACCTTTTTACGAGATTTGGCGGCGACGGCCTTCTTGGTAAGGGTAATGCAAAGCGCCAGCTGAACCCGAGACGCCCCAGTGAAGAGGTACTAACGGCCATCTTCGTAATGGAAAACAAGTCCCCTGAGAATTAAAAGGACCTGCCATCTTGGATAGGGCAGTGCAAGGGGCAGCATCACCAAGGGAAACAGGAGCAGGCATCTTCGTAAGGGAAAGTGGCCGTGGCATAGATTGGCGGGAATCGCCATCTTATCGAGAGCTCGGAGACACGGACATTCTCGGAGATAGGAGCAATCGTGATAATGATTTGTGCCGCGATGAAAGTTACTCAACTTTTGTTCACAGTTATGGTTAACGTTTGCGTGAGTACAAGCGCAGGGAGAGTTGCCACTCGTCGGATTGTTGTCGTTTCTTCGTCACAAATTAATGTTTGCCTCAAATATTTGTTCAGCTGAGGTCAAATAACCACGTGCCCGTGGGCGGCGTGTAGGCACGCGGGAAGGCCTCGCGGCCTCTGTGTCGGTGTCTGCTGAGAGTAGAGACGAGGAACGAGAGACGCCGCGTCGCTCAACAGGGAGAAGAGTGTCGCGCGTCACAGTCGGCTTCTGCCATTGTCTCTCCACTGCTGGATGAAGGCATCTTCCACCGGTCGTCGCTCACGGTCCCTCGCTCCCAGCGTGCGTCCGTCTCTTGCACGTCAAACTCGTTCCGTCTCTCCGTCTCCGCTCCAGTGGAAAGGGCTGAAATCAAAGTGTCGCTTTTTGCGTACAGGTATGTGAAATAAAGGGTCACTGGGTTGGTTTAATGTATTATACTTGGAGTTAAGTAGCAGTGGGATACGGTCACCACTTGTACGCATAAGAGTTATTTGATTAAGGGTTTAACGCGTCTGCAAGCGTTCTGAGGTAAATCTTTAATAACATTACAGATTAAAGTTGCTAATGTCAACATTCATAGTAACAGTTATATAGTTGAGGTAATTCTCAAAACGCGGAATTATGACTAGAATCAAAAGTCGATATGATTGGTAAGAATTCTGTATAAAAAATATTTTTGAAATAAATATAGCATTTATAGCTGTTAAAGTCTATAAAAGCATGTTAAATATGTGATATGTATATTTAAACACTCACAATAACATAAGAGCCATCCGGCTCTTGAAGCGGGTGCAACCACAACAAACAAAAAAACAAAAACACGAACAAGAAAAACATCTTAAAGTGACTATGTGACTGTGCAAACAGAAAATCCTTGAAAAAAAAAGCACCGTACACCAACGCTGTGTGCAAAAAATCCCAGTGGGATGCAAGTCAAACAACAATAACCACAAAACTTAGATTAAGGCCATCAGTCTAACTCCGTACTGCAACAAAACAAACATGTCCAAGCCAAAAAACGTTTTCCTAATCACCAAAAAATAAAGCTATAATTGCAACGTAACAGTGATCACAAGGGCTGTAACCGAATTTTTACAATAAACTACATAAATAACATGTAACACCAAACCCTAGAAACATAGCTGGCTGCATTAGTTACTCCACAACAACAGAAGCATCGGTCGGAGTATCAAATTTTTCAATGCACCTTTAAGATCAGCACGCTAAATCAAAATACATAATACTTGGCAGCGTCATCCGGAGCGAAACATTTGATTTTATTTTACGTCAATGAATAGCAGTGGCAGCTAGGGGTGTACAACTCCTCTAGAGCAGTTTTGAGAGAAGATCTCATTGGTAGAGATTCAAGTTGCAGTTTATTGGCAATAGCCTTCCAGACTCTGGGGGCATCAATAGCAAAGGCCCTTCCTCGAGTTTTTGTACGGCAATAGGGAAGGAGAAGCTGGCAAATGAGCGAAGACCTGAGGTCAAATTTGTTCTTTGAAACAGAGAGGAGATCCAGCAGGTAGTCTGCGGATTTTTTTGTAAGTTCATCGTGAATAAATAAGATCTGGTGCACAAGCCGTCGAACATTAAGATATGTTAAGTTTGACCCAATGTAGAGATCACAGTGGTGAGTCCTATATGGGCAGTTCAATGTAAATCTTAAGGCCGAGTGATAGATGGAATCAAGCTTCTTCAGTACAGTGCTTGGGGCTGATTTATACACGATGTCACAGTAGTCAAGTAGAGGCAGAATGGTAGCTTTTATCAATTCCAAACGGAACATTGGGGGGAAGCAGTGCTTGTGTCGATACAGAAAACCAATTTTTATTTTTGTCTTTTTTCCAATATAATCAATGTGATCTTCAAAATTCAGTTTTGAATCCAGATCAGAAAGTAATTTGTTAAATGTTTATTTTATTAAAAGTGACTGCTGTATTAATTTATATGATTACTCGCGACCAATAACAGTGCGGATATTTGAAGCGGTCCTGGGCATCTCCTAGGTCGACTCAGCCTTCGAATGAGTTACCCGGTGCGGTGTGTAAATATCAGCACTGGGGAGACACAGAGGCGGCCGGGTGAAGTTTTGGCCACCCACCCCCTCATATGCCGTATTTGTCTTCATAGGTGCTAGGGAACAGCACTTGCCCCAACAGTCTGTTAAGTTCATGTAGGGGTTTTGTATTGGCCCGCAGAAACTCCTATTCGGTCCTCAGTAAGGAAAATGTACCCCACCCACTGCTCGCTTCAACGTTGATATATATAAACTTGACTTGAAGAACGACAGACCCATTGGCCTCATCACAAGGATAGAAATTGAAGACAAGCTGGGTTGAAAATGCATTGGCTCAGTTACTATGTAGACAGTCTTTGAGTACTGCAATAATTAAATAAAAATAATGTATAGTTTACAGCGCCTTTGTCAGTCCCCTGCTGGATGAAGACCTCCCCCACGCCATGTTGGCGATGGTTGATTTTACTTCCCCCACGGTGTTCAGTGTTGGTGAAGGTGAGCGGGGTGGGGGGGGGAAGGAGAAGTGGGCAGGATCGGTTCTAGTATTACTTTCCACTGTTAACCGTGGCCATAAATCAAACTCCGTTCATAACACAGCATGTTAACCACTGCACCACCGCTCCTCTCGCCAGTGAAGCCAGCCACACAGGACTCGTCACGAGAAGAGACGACGACCAGTGGTCGAGACTAACGACGGAGAGACACCAAAAGGGTGTGAACGCGCCCGCGGGGAGGAAATCCAGCGCGGAGATGGAGCGACGACATCCGCTCACGCGCTGGAGATGACATGGATTGTTGCGGCACCAGTTCGTGACAGGTGACGACGGATTTGGAGGAGTCCACCATCCAGCAGTGGATAGATCATAGCCGATTATTCTGATGGGTGGGTTGCCAGCACCTCGTCCGGCCGTCTTTGTCTGCCAAATGCTGGTGTTTACACAGGGAACCAGGTACTCATTTGAGGCTGAGTCGACCTAAGGGGTGCCCAGAACCGGTTAAAATATTCTGGACCCCCCCATGGACCCTTTTATCCCTCTATTTTGGGTGCCCCGTGGCGAGATATTAACTACCTCGCCTGGTGTGCAGGAGGTCGTGGATTCGATCCCGACGCTAACACCTTCTGTATATTTGATGTTTGCATGTCTCTCCCCAGGGTCGCGTCGTTTTTCTTCTCCGGGTTCTCCCCTTCACATTTATAAACATGCGTTTAGAGTATTTGGTTGCTATAAATGTCCACATAATAAGCCATTTCGTTGAGCTATCAACTATGGCCAGGTCGCTTCTGAAAAAGAGCTATGTAGCTCAGCGGGCCTTACCTGGCAACGTAAAAACAATAGTCTAGTTTTAGTTTCATTCTGATAATGATTCAGCAGGTGCAGTGAAATTAACCAATGTGGCCACTGGAGGGCGGAGGTTTACGCATCACAGCGAGTCGCGTCCACTCAGCCTGGGGTCAAACGAGATACAAGACACAGACTTCCCGTATTACCTTAACAGACTGTTGAGGGCAATTGCTGTTAACGAGCACCTTTGAAGGCCAGCCGCCTTTGTCTTCCCAGTGGCGATGTTTACACACCGCACCAGGTGCTCATTTGAGGCTGAGTCAACCTTGGGGAGGCCCGGGAACGGTTCAGTTAATTGTCACCTGGTGTTGGTGGCCGTGATCGGGACTCGAACTCGGGTCACCGGGTTCGTAGCGCAGCGTTAACCGCTGCACCATCGCTCCCAACACACGACAGACGCCTCCTCTCTCTCTGCCCGGCCCCCACGAGTGTGAAGCAAAAGTCGGGGGTGCAACTTACAATCCTGTATGTGTGTGTGGGGATACAAAGGCGGCCGGGCGTTGTGCTGACCAACCCAACGTCTGGTACATTCTACACGGGGGAGCTTTGTCTTTGTAGAGCGTTGGAGCAGTGGTTAGCGCACTCTACGAACCCGGCGAACCGAGTTCGATTCCCGCTCACGACCACCAACAGCAGGTGACGATTATTTAAACCGGTTGTGGGCCTCCCCTCGGTCAACTCAGCCTCAAGTTAGTTCCCGGTGCGGTGTGCAGTAAACATCGCCGCTGCGGAGACAAAGGCGGCCGGGCGTGGTTGTTGACCACCCGCCCCCTCGTGTGCCCTGCTGGCTTTCATCTTTCATAGGTGCTGCTTACTCGCTCTAACAGCACTTGCCCCAACAGTCTGTTACAGGCTACACGGGGGATCTTTTACTTGTCACCAGATTTGTGCATCTTACTTTCTGACGCGTCTCATGGGTTTCGGGGAATGTGGCTGTAGGCAACCGTCTCTGTGATTTCTGTGCCTCTGTAGATTCACAAAACTCAAGAGGGAGAGTGCCGCCGCGCGTTGCAGTCGGCTCCTGCCATTGTCTCTCCACTGCTGGATGAAGGCATCTTCCACCAGTCGCCCTCACTCACGGTCCATCGCTCCCACCGTCTGTCCATCTCTTGCACGTGAACTCATTCATCGCTTCGTCTCCACAGGGGTCGTCCTTTATGGTATTGTTTTCGGTTTATATTTTGTGTCTGGGTTGTAATGTACTGGAGAGTGGTGTAAAGTGAGTATTGTGTGTGGAGTGTGTCGTGCAGTGTGGTATACAGTGTTGTGTATAGTGTAGTGTCTGTAGTTTGTGGTTTATCGTCTAGTGTCTGTAATTTGTGCTGTATAGTGTGCAATAACGTGGATAGTACAGTCTGTGTCATATATAGTGTTGTGTGAAGTGTCAAGTATAGTATGAATAGTGTACTCTTTGGTTCTATTCGGTAAAGTCACGTAGGTAAAAAATGAAATGACAAAAATCACGGCGTTTCGGCCACAACACAAGTGGCCTTCATCAGGTGAAGGGACCGTGCTGTCATGAGAACAGTGTTGGAGTGAAAACAGCCAAGCCCAGGTCGCGTCCTTTATGCTGTGTGGGAGGAAGCAAAACGCTTTGACAAAGCAATTAGCATAAAAATGAGCATGATGTACGTAGGAGGTGCATGGGCCATGATGGACCAGGAGCGGGTGGGCACCATGATGGACCAGCAGCGGGGGGGGGGGGGGGGGGGATGTAGAGTGAGTGAGTGGAGTGAGTGGAGTGAATGAGTGGAGTGAATGAGTGGAGTGAGTGAGTGGAGTGAGTGAGTGAGTGGAGTGAGTGAGTGGAGTGAGTGGGTGGAGTGAGTGGGTGGAGTGAGTGGGTGGAGTGAGTGGGTGGAGTGAGTGAGTGGAGTGAGTGGGTGGAGTGAGTGGGTGGAGTGAGTGGGTGGAGTGAGTGGGTGGAGTGAGTGGGTGGAGTGAGTGGGTGGAGTGAGTGGGTGGAGTGAGTGAGTGGAGTGAGTGGAGATAAATAAGCAGCTGTGAAAGTTTGGGATACCACTACTTGAAAAAAATTACTGTACCATTGAAAATTAGTTTAATGTTTGGTTTGATATAGAACATCTTTCCAATGATTGCTTAATTTGAAACCATCCTCTCGGTTGAAGTTGTGTCCGTGTTTGTAAATCTGAATTGCCTCGTGGACAAATCTCTGATAAAAACTCGTGGGTTTGCAGAGAACCTTGGTATCGGAGAAAACTATATCGTGATCACCCACAGCGTTGTAACAGTGGTCAGCTACGGCAGAAGAATTCGTTCTGCCCTGTTTCAAATCTGATTTGTGCTCGCGAATTCGGTCAGAGACATGTCGCTTCGTTTCCCCGATATAGCAATCACCACAAGTGCAGCTCAATTTGTAAACCCCGGGGTACTGTACGTCAGGAACGACATCATTCACGGATGGGATCAGGTCACGGATTCTGTGTACTGTATTGAACCGGACCAGGATCTTGTGTTTGTTTAGAATGTTCGAAATCTTTTGAGTAACGCCTGTTATATATGGTTCTGTGATGGTTTTGACCGGATTATCAAGTGGTTGTTTCTGTATGGAGGGAGAAACAGCTTGGCGGATGGTAAGGTCAGAGTATCTGTTTCTCTTGAGGGCCAGGTGTACATGTTTTAATTCACTGGTCAGGTGGTGTTGGTCCAAAATGCAATGTGCCCTGTGGTAGAACGTTTTGTTGAGATAATTATTTTGAGCTGGGTGGTGGTGGGTATCAGGTTTCAAGTAGGAGTCTGTGTGGGTGGGTTTCCTGTAGACAGAATGCCCCAGTGAGCCATCAGGTCTCCTCTCAAACAGAACATCTAAGAATGGTAGCTTGCCATCTTTCTCCACTTCCATGGTGAATTTGATGGCGGGATGTCTAGAATTGATGTGGTATAGGAAAAGGTTGAAAGCTGGGAGGCCATGTGGCCAAATGCCTAAAGTGTCATCCACATATCTCTTCCACAGGGAAGTTCTGAGGGTGGACGTCTGGATGGCGTCTGATTCAAATTTCTCCATGAAAACATTGACTATCACTAGTGATAAAGGAGAACCCATGGGGGTACCCTGATTTTGTTTGTAGAAGGAGCCATTCCAAGTAAAGTAGGTATTGGTGAGGCAGTGTCTAATCAGCACAGGTGTATCGGGATCTAGTCCATGTTGTACCAAATTTTCAATTATTTCAATGGTATCAGGTACCGGGACCTTGGTGAACAGGGAGACCACATCGAAGCTGACAAGGATATTGTCAGGGGACAGTACAACGTCTTTGACCATAGAGACTAAATGAGCTGAGTTAAGTACTGCTGAGGAGGTCTTGCCAGTGAAAGGTAGCAAGGTATCTGACAGAAAACGTGCTAGCTTATAGGTAGGGGAGTTGATCGTGGATACGATGGGTCGTAGTGGAGTGCCTTCTTTATGAATCTTGGGGAGACCATAGAATCTAGGGGGTCTTGCAGCAGAAGGTTTTAAGGAGGGACGTTTATTTGGTTTGATTAGGGAGGTCGAACTTGTGATGATCTTGTTGGTTTTTATAGTTAGCCTATTAGTAGGGTCATTTTTAATTTTTGAGTGACTTCCATCGTTGAGTAGGTTCTGGATTTTGTTGTTGTACGAATCTTTATCCATTATTACAGTAGCGTTGCCTTTGTCGGCTGAGAGGATGACTATATCACTTCTACATTATGAGACCTCCTTTGCCAGTAACAAGATTTAGGAATAGGTTTTACCCTTTTAACTGGCACAAAAACTGACACCTTTATTCAAGGCATCATGTTTGCAATAACCAAAATGCAAACATTTGACTGCTTGTGTTGTGGTTATTGCAAACATGATGCCTTGAATAAAGGTGTCAGTTTTTGTGCCAGTTAAAAGGGTAAAACCTATTCCTATATATAACTTCTGTTTTTTTTAAATTCGCGAGTTCAGAGCGTTCATTTTTGCTGATGTTGCTAATGGGTTTCTTAGCATTCTTAAGAATAGTGGCTATTTCAGCTCTCGCAACGTCTGCTTGGATGTGTCCTATGCCTTTAAGGGCCACATCGACCTGAGAGATGATATCATCTACGTTGTACTGTCCCCTGACGATATCCTTGTCAGCTTCGATGTGGTCTCCCTGTTACCGGGGACCCGGTACCTGATACCATTGAAATAATTGAAAATTTGGTACAACATGGACTAGGCCCCGATACACCTGCACTGATTAGACACTGCCTCACCAATACCTACTTTACTTGGAATGGCACCTTCTACAAACAAAACGAGGGTACCCCCACGGGTTCTCCCTTATCACCAGTGATAGCCAATGTTTTGATGTAGAAATTTGAATCAGACGCCATCCAGACTTCCACCCTCAGACCTTCCCTGTGGAAGAGATATGTGGATGACACTTTCGTCATTTGGCCACATGGCCTCCCAGCTTTGAACCTTTTCCTACACCACATCAATTCTAGACATCCCACCATCAAGTTCACCATGGAAGTGGAGAAAGATGGCAAGCTACATTTCTTGGATGTTCTGTTTGAGAGGAGACCTGATGGCTCACTGGGGCATTCTGTCTACAGGAAACCCACCCACACAGATTCCTACTTGAAACCTGATTCCCACCACCACCCAGCTCAAAATAATTATCTCATCAAAACGTTATACCACAGGGCACATTGCATTTCGGACCAATACCACCTGACCAGTGAAATAAAACATGTACACCTGGCCCTCAAGAGAAACGGATACTCTGACCGTACCATCCGCCAAGCTGTTTCTCCCTCCATACAGAAACAACCACTTGATACTCCGGTCAAACCCATCACAGTACCATATATAACAGGCGTTACTAAAAAGATCTACAAAATTCTAAACAAACACAAGATCCTGGTCCGGTTCAATACAGTACACAGAATCCGTGACCTGATCCCATCCGTGAAGGATGTCGTTCCTAACTTTCAGTACCCCGGGGTTTACAAATTGAGCTGCACTTGTGGTGATTGCTATATCGGGGAGACGAAGCAACATGTCTCTGACCGAATTCGCGAGCACAAATTAGATTTGAAACACGGCAGAACGAATTCTTCTGCCGTAGCTGACCACTGTTTCAACGCTGTGGGTGATCACGATATAGTTTTCTCCGATACCAAGGTTCTCTGCAAACCCACGGGTTTGTATCAGAGATTTGTCCACGAGGCAATTCAGATTTACAAACACGGACACAATTTCAACCGAGAGGATGGTTTCAAATTAAGTAATCATTGGAAAGATGTTCTAAATGAAACCAAACATTAAACTAATTTTCAATGGTACAGTAAATTTTTTCAAGTATTGGTATCCCAAACTTTCACAGCTGCTTATTTCTCTCCACTCACTCCACTCACTCACTCACACCACTCACTCACTCCACTCACTCCACTCACTCACTCCACTCACTCACTCCACTCACTCACTCCACTCACTCACTCCACTCACTCTACTCCCCCTCCCCCCGCTGCTGGTCCGTCATGGTCCCCACCCGTTCCTGGTCCATCATGGCCCATGCACCTCGTACGTACATCATGCTCATTTTTATGCTAATTGCTTTGTCAAAGCGTTTTGCTTCCTCCCACACAGCATAAAGGATGCGACCTGGGCTTGGCTGTTTTCACTCCAACGCTGTCCTCATGACAGCACGGTCCCTTCACCTGATGAAGGCCACTTGTGTTGTGGCTGAAACGTCGTGATTTTTGTTATTTTATTTTTTACCTACGTGACTTTACCGAATAGAACCAAAGAGTATGGATCCTTGCAGTCACGAAAGCTTAAAATCTAGAATATGAATAGTGTGTTGTACAGTGTATATTGTGTACTGTGTGTTGTTTAGGTGGTGTTGCATAAAACGTGTATAATAAATTAAATGTGATGGAACGTGTAGTGTGGTGTCAAGTGTAGCGTATGTCGTGTGATGTATAGTGTAGTGTGTGGCGAAAAACACATTTCCTAGGAGTTGAGCCATACTTCATCACGCTGGTGAGTGCAGGGTGGTAGGATCGGTTCAGGTATCACGAGCCAGTGATGCTCCCCATAGCTGGCAATTAAATTGAGATTGTAGGTTTCATTGACTCTATCATGGAGCTCTTGTGGTATTGCAGCCACACACCGTTGGTCATTGTATATTAATGCATTCAAATGTAGCGGTTGTAATCGAGCTATTTAGTCCATGGGCCAGAGCAGTAATTGGTACAATGTAAGGTAGCATGTTTAATCACACTTTCGGATAAATACGCCTAATGAGTGTGTTACTTGATACACTCGGCTACATATGGTGCGAAATAAATTCAACATGCATACAACACCTCTCATTTCAAATGTTTATCAAATAATTCACTGTTTTTGCCCCTACATTTGGAATTTGCAACCACTGAAGTGATGCCATATCGTGGATTAAGTGGGTATCTGAACTGCATGGCAAAACAGCCATCAAAATTCACTACTTTATTAAAACAGAAATAATGCAGTAGTCATTTCATAAAGTCACGTAGAATGAGAATAAAATAATAAATTGATAAAATAAAATAACACAATAATATTCTCACGACGTTTCGCCCACAACACAAGCGGCCTTCATCAGGTGAAGGGACGAGACTGTTTGGTAGGACAGCGCTGGAGTGAAAGAGCCACGTTCAGATCACGACCTTTAAGCTGTGTGAGAGGAAACAAAGCGCCTTGACAAAGGAATTAGCATATAACTTAGCATTGAAATGGCTGAGTGATTAGCTTGTGACTGGTCACAGAAATAGCTATGTTAAAAGTTAAAGCATACACATCCGCAGAGGCACCCCTTGATAAAGGAATTAGCATAGAATTTAGCATTGAAATAGCTAAGTTAAAGCATACACATCCGCAGAGGCACCCCTTGACAAAGGAATTAGCATAGAATTTAGCATTGAAATAGCTGAGTGATTAGCTTGTAATTGGTCACAGAAATAGCTACGTTAAAGTCAGAGCATACACATTCACCGAGGCACTTAGTACAAATCAAACAGGAGAATTTAGCATTGAAATAACTAGGCGAATTTAGCATTGAAATAACTGAGTGATTAGCTAGTGACTGGTCACAGAAATTACTATGTTGAAGTCAAGGCCTACACATCTGAGCTATTCACAGTACTATATAGTCAACCAATAAAAAAAAAACTAAAATATAAATTACCTTAATGTTATCAATAAACTCTATATTCTCCAATCAGCTAAGCTACCAACAATACGTCGTTATATATCACAATGCTATATGGCGAAAAAATGGGTGGATTCTTACCCTCAACTTTAGCACCACGTATAGCTACGGGCCCCGTTCAGACGGACGAGTTCATCCATGGTCGGAACAGAGGAGGGGGAGAGAGACAGCTGCGAGGCGCTATCATACTCCATGTTGTAAACCATACCATTAACCGTGGTGTGAGAGGTATTAAGAGTCAATGCTGGCGAAAGAGCTGCGGTCTGAAGGTCATCGTAAAATACAATTAATTAAGAACAGAAATGATTTAAAACATATTTCCAATGGTTACTAAGCCAGAATCCATCTTCTCGGTTGAAATTGCCTCTGTGTTTGTATATGTGAATGGCCTCATGAACGAATCTCTCATGGTAGCCGGTTGGTTTGCAAAGAACCTCTGTCTTGGAGAAGTCAATGTCATGTGAGCCCACTGAATTATAACAGTGATCTGCCACGGCAGAGGAGTTCGTCCTACCGTGTTTCAAGTCTGCTTTATGTTCGCGGATGCGGTCCGAGATATGTCGTTTGGTTTCTCCAATGTAGCTACTACCAAAGAGGCACTTTAGAACAGCATCTTTTACAGATGGAATTAAATCACGGATTTTATGTACTGTGTTGAATCGGACCTGGATCTTGTGTTTATTCAGGATTTTGGAGATCTTTTTAGTGACCCCTGCAATGTAGGGTAAGGTGATGGTTTTGAGTGGCTCCACAAGAGGATCCTTCTTCATGACTGGAGTGATGGCTTTGCGGATTGTGTAGTCGGAGTAACCATTAGCCCTGAGAGTCTGGTGTACGTGCTTGAGTTCACTGGTAATGTGTTCCTGGTCGGAAATGCATTGGGCTCTATGGTATAGAGTCTTGATGAGGGAGTTCTTCTGGGATAGATGGTGGTGGGAATCCGGTTTCAAGTAAGCATCTGTATGGGTAGCTTTCCTGTAGACAGAGTGGCTCATTGAACCATCATGTCTCCTTTTAATTAAGACATCCAAAAAGGGTAGTTTGCCATCTTTTTCGACCTCCATGGTAAATCTGATGGCTGGGTGTATGGAATTGATGTGGTCGCGGAATTAGTCTAGAGCAGGCTGGCCATGTGGCCAGATGACAAAGGTGTCATCAACGTACCTCTTCCATAAGGTCGGGCGTAGAGTGGCAGTCTGGATGGCGTCAGTTTCAAATTTTTCCATGAATACGTTGGCTACAACCGGAGATAGGGGGGAGCCCATTGGGGTGCCCTCAGTTTGTTTGTAGAAAGTTCCATTCCAGGTGAAGTATGTGTTGGTTAAGCAATGTCTCACCAGGGGGAGTACATCAGTATGCAGTCCTTGATGAACCAGGTCTTCAATGATAGCGATGGTGTCAGGTACCGGGACTTTGGTGAACAAGGACACCACATCAAAACTGACAAGCAGGTCGTCTGGGGACAGGGAAATGCCTTTGATTGTCGATACCAGGTGAGTAGAATTTAGTACCGCAGAGGTGGTTTTTCCAGTGAAAGGTCGCAGTATATCAGCAAGAAAACGTGCCAGTTTGTAGGTGGGGGAGTTGATAGTAGAGACGATGGGACGAAGGGGTGTATCTTCTTTGTGTATCTTTGGAAGGCCATATAATCTTGGTGGTCTGGCAGCAGAGGGTTTCAACGAGAACTGTTTGATCTCATCAATTAATGCTGTTGAATCAGAGATGATTTTGTTCGATTTGGTGACCAGGCTGTTGGTGGGATCTCTTTTTATTTTTGTATAGCTGCCATCGTTGTTGTGGCCGAAACGTCGTGAGAATATTATTGTGTTATTTTATTTTATCAATTTATTATTTTATTCTCATTTTACGTGACTTTACCGAAAGAACCAAAGAAGATGAATCATTGCAGTCACGAAAGCTTTAAATCGAAATTTAAGTCATTTCATAGGTTCACGTTGCTGTATGGATGTCCCTTGGCTATTAGATCTGGACATGGCCTTACGAACTACATACAGAATCATTCCCAAGAATAAGAAATTGATTCAAACTTTTTTATTTTAAAGTACGTATTGTATTCACAAAATTATAAAATGTACACATTTACAATGGTAATAATCTTCTTTGTGGATGTGGTGCTGGCGCTGCTGGGCTGTGTTGTATCAGCGGTATTCATCAGGACCCGGTGTGCATCGCCCTTGCAGTGGTGGCAGCGGTGGTGGCAGGGGCAGCAACTTGACCACGTCCCTTGTGATATCATCCATCAGTGATGACGGTTGATCGCCGGGGTCGGGGGTCGTCGCTGCCGCCTATTTTGATGCCATTTCCCATGTCCGCCGTTGATTTGACTGCACACGGGTATGGCCTTCATCTCTGGAGACCTGCACACAGCACATGGAACGACCGCTACGTGAGTTTCATTGGCCCAAAGGGCAACCTGGTGAACTTCCCGTGAGCTCAACAGAGATCGAGCCTTAACAGCAAAGGTGGAAGGCAACCTGCCCAACTTAGGTTAAAGTTATAATGATAACGGCGTGGCTCAAATTTCTTGCTCATGCCACTGCTGGCAGAGGATCCTCGAGTAGACAAACTCTGGATGATATTTGGTCTACTCTTCCACATTGACCACACTTGTGTGCATACCCACAAATACAACTCGTGGGTTACTCACCTGACATAGAAGAGGATGTATGCCTGTTTCTCCATGACCACCCTGGTGTCGACCGGCGTCACCAAGTCGTCGTCTATCCGGAACCATCTCCCATCGCAGATCTGTATGCAAACAACATCGAAGATTAATTACGACGATTATCCAATTGCACCTAAACTCCCCATATATTCGTAAAATGACACATGAGGAACAGAGGTGACCCTCTTATTCCACCTATTATTGTGTTGTCCTATAAGTTGAGTAATCGAACCGATAATCCATAAAAATAATTAATTACATTTGAAAGTTCAAATCCTGGTTGGGACTTCACTTGGTCCATCATCTATCCAGGGTCAATAAAGTAACTACACATTTTTGGTGAAGTCACCAGTGGTTGTTCTATGCATACGCTCTCCCTCAGTCACAGCAAAGGACAATTTTCACCACTGGCTGAGGCCTATAAATGGGAGATGAGCACCACCTCATGGCTCATAGGAGCAGGAATCGTTTTGATTTTATTCACTGAATCGAATTATTTAAAGGATCTACGCGTACGAATGATTGGCGTGTGATTGTGTGATAATGAATGCAGTACATCACCTTGTTGTAACAGTAGTAATGTCCCTCTGTGCTGCATTTCCCGGAGTGCACAAGGACTGAGTATAACCTGTACACTACAGGGTCTGCGTCCTCCTGCTGCGACATGAATGGCCGCACGTCCAGGTGCTCTGGGTACGGGCAATGCTGCAGTGGTGGGGAAGGAGGCAGTGATGCATAAACAGAGATGGTGTTAGGCAGGGAAGAGGGAAAGAATGATGCAGGGTCGAGTTATTGATTATAATTTTTGTTCTATTTTTTTACTTTACCAGGTAATGCTGACTGAACTATATAGCTCTTTCTCAGAAGCGATCTAGCCACAAATGATAGCTCAACAAAGTGGCTTTTCACTGTGAATAGTTTTAGCAGCCAAATATTCTAGAAGCAACTGGAGGACCCGGAGAAAAACCCACGTGAATACAGGGAGAATATGCAAACTCCAAATATACAGGCATTAGGATCGGGATCAAACCCACGACCTGTATGCTTTGGGAGGGAGTTAAGATTTCACCGCCATAGAGCCCAGTTTAGGTAGATTAACCAGTTGAGCGCTCGAGAGAACATGAAAAGTCACATTTGTACGAGTGATCTCGGTTAAAACCGTGGCAAAAGAAATAACGCGAAATAAATCACAGAAATTACTCAAAAAGGAAGCAGCACAAAAACATGCAATGAGAAATTGGAGAAAATGCAGCCACATTTTAGGAGAAATGTAAAAAAAACTTGTATATTAACCAAACATTACCCGATTGATCTTGTTTCCAAACAGGTCATATCTCTTGATGGAGAGGGCCAAGACGTTCGGGAGATGGTGAAGGCTCATCCTCTTCGTGGCCTTCACCTTGCAACAGCACCTGCGCAAATTCGAAACTCGTCACGAGCAAAGATACCATTTAATTAAATCAAGAATTCCTCGATTCTCACGTTGATGTGAAGACTGATGTCCAGGCAGTTTTCGAATCTGTCCGAGGTGCAGGAACACTGCGTGCACTCCACTGTGGAACACAAGTAAACGCACGCGCACACATCCACACGTGCAATTAGAGGAAGTTAGCATTCTGATTAGCAGAATCGAATAAAATGTGTTTGTATCTGATCAAATGGGTTGTTGTGTCTGTGTGCTTGTGCATTTTTCTATTGTGCGGGGAGTGGAAATATAGCAGTTAGCGCACTGGTGAACTGAGTTCGATCCTCGCTCACGGTCGATTCAGCCTCAAATTAGTATCTGGTGCATTGTGTAACATCAGCACTGGTGCTAGCCACCCGAAGGTGGCCGGGCATGGTGCTAGCCACACCACCTTGTCATGTGCCCTGTTGGCCTACATAGGTACTTGCTAATAGCAATTGCTCCAGCATTCTGTTAAGGCTTCAGGGAGATCTCTGTATTTGTGTGTTTTGCTTATGTCCTGCTGGGTACATGCGTATGAGTGCAGGGTTCATCTGCACTGTGCAGCATGCGTCGTCATACTCGGTGTGATTGCTACTTGCAGCGATGATTTTGCACATGGAGCTGGCACACACCTGTCGATTTTAGCTGCCCTGTGAAGATCTGGTGAATCACCGAGGTCTTCTCCACATGTTCTTCTGGCCTGTACGTGGAAATGAATGACATCACACATTCGGTGGCTTCCAGATGCATCACCTTTACCAAGTGCGCTCATGGGAGAGTTATACTCCTTTTTGTTTCGACCCTACGTTACTTTGCAGCCAAGCGCTTATTTAAATACTATTCTATAAACTTTGTTGTGAATTTTTGGTAACAGGTTGGGAACCAGTGGCCTAGGACATGCACTACTTACTTGTGGTGGTTGATTGGGCAGGAGAGATGCAGAGCTTCTACGATGTAGCAGAAGAACTCATGCACGTCCTCCTGTTTGCCAAACTGCAGGTGTTTGGCGATCCCTGTGGGTAAATGGATGGAGGTCATAAGCGGTTTGAACACAAGGTTACAAGGGAAACGTTTTACCAATGCGCCACTCTGCCACCCAATGAATATGTTCTAAATTCAATGTGCACAATTGTGTTGTACTGAACAGAACTCACGTTTGAGGTTTTGGACGATTTCCAAGGGCTTGATGACCTTGCCCTTGGAGCTGAATGTTGCAATGGTGTGCCTTTCCATTATGCACATCATGCAAAATCCATTATATGTACCTGTGAAATGAGGCAGAGGTGGCACATGCTATCAGTACAACACCGATCAAACAGCTCAGCTGTAGGTGCAGCACACAACAAGGACATCTTCACAGAACACAATTATTTTCAGCTTGGTATTTCAAAGTGTTCTGGGAACTCACATCTTCCTGAGTGGTGCCTGGAGATCAGGTAGTTTGCCAGTGGTGCGGTGTAAGTGAGGCACTGCAGGGTGGCATTGAGGAAACAGGTGTTCCCCATGTTGTCAAGGCCAGCACCCTCGCATGCGTTCCACTGCCACGTGAGGCTCAGGTTTTCCCCCGATTCTGGCGCGAGTCGTGGAGCTCCATTATCGTTGTTATCTGCGCAAAAAACATACAGGAAATTTTCTCTTTACACTCGAGGCACTCTGGAGACTGGCTCGAAAGTTGCGTGGTGAAGCCAGAACTTGTGATATTGTTTTAGCGGTGCTCTTTATTAACCCTTTCACAACCATGTATTTTTCAACTCTAGGTGACCTTGCAGTGAGCTGTTTCTTGACGTAATTTCTGTTAACGTGGTCAGGGTAACAATATTCAACGGATAGGGCATAAACCTGGTCCTTGTCCAATATTTTGACTATGCAAATTTTGCCACGAAATGAACGGTTATCGACGGGCATCGATGGATCCTGGATATCAGGTTGATTTTCCTCCATAAATTGTGTCTCATGGCTTCGTGTCACTTTTGCCATCCCGATTATACGTAAGTATATAACAGTACATTGTGGAAATATCTGACAAACGTTTTATCTGGAACTAATCCCTACTGCAGAGTTGCTTATGAGATTGCAGTTGCACTACATTGACGTGTTTTTATCCACTGTTTCTGAACGCAGTCCCAAATGCCAAACACGTCAATTACCCAGCAGGGAAGTTATAGTAGATAAGCGTTAACACCTTTTTGGGATTAAGCAAGGTTATAAGAACTTGGGAGAAGATACCATGAGAGCGAATTCCAAAGTCAAGCTAGTGGTTACAGAGTCACTTTGGTACAAGCTTACCTTCCACGGCAATCTTTTCTGGCACAGGATGGGCAGCTAGCTTCTGGGAGGTGGGCCTGATGATGGCAGACGCTGTCGATGGAATGGCGTCCTTCTGTCTGTCATCCGGCATCCTCTCATGAGCGGTATGCTGGCTGCCCCTCCTTCGGGCAGCTTGGCCACCCCGGCGTCTTGGTCTCCTCACTTGAGCGGCTGCCTGGCCTAACCCGCAATTTGCTGCCTCGCCTTGCCCTTGACCAGCAGACTGAGCACTCCCGCAACCTGGACTGCCCTGGTGGCTTGTAACCTGGCATCCCTTCCATTCAGCAGCCTTGTTGCTAGCAGCACGAATATCTTGGTGGCTTGCAATTGGACTCGCTTTGTCCCCTTCATCTTGGCTCGGCTCCCGATCTACCACCGGGCTTGGCCCATGGTCTGCCACCCGGTTTGAACCGCTGTCCGCTATTGGGTTGGGCCCATAGCTACCCATCTGACTTGCCTCTTGGCTAGGCACCGGGCTCGTCTCAAGGCTAGCCACCAGGCTCATCTCATTGCTAGCCACGAAGCTAATCTCACAATTATCTTCTGGGTCCACCTTGTGGCTTGCTTCTAGGCCCATCTCATGTTTATCTACCAGGCTTGCCTCATGACTTGCCACCTCAGTCTTCTCATGGCTAGCTACCAGGCTCATCTCACGGTTATCCACTGTGTCCACCTCGCGGCTTGTCTCCAGGCCCATCTCATTGTTAGCCACTGGCCTCGCCTCAAGACTTGCCACCTCGGTCTTCTCATGACTAGCCACTGGGCTCGTCTCATGGCTTGCTGCAGAGCTCTGAACACAGCTGCTTGGCTCATAAACCTCATCATCTGAAACACTGCAGAAGCAACAGAAGATGTTCTTGAGATGTTTAATGAAGCCCTTTTTCTTGGCCTTCGACATTGTGGCGATGTGGTTGCAGAGTATAAAAATGCATCCAAAAACGTGTCCTCAAGATGATGATGGCTGGATTTGATTTTTTGAAAAATTTGCAACAGAAAACCCAGAACACGTCTGACCCTCACGGTGCCAGATGAGCAACTGAATTTGTGGGCGGATGTGACATCACAGTGATGTCATTGCACTGGAGTCACATGGTTGTGTATGTAATCGTGATATAATGGTGACGTCACAGTGATGTCATTGCACTGGAGTCACACGGTCTATGTATTCGTGATATAATGGTGACGTCACAGCAATGTCACAGCGCACTGAGGTCACATGGTGCCCCGTGGGAATGTGATTCTCGTTGCCTGTGCAACAAGCACCCTCTATTCATTTTATGTCTGTAATTGAACGAATGTTAATAATGAATTGTTTTTAAAAGTAATTTATCTCAAGATAACATTCGTTGCAGGAAATGTATTTTAGTTTATATTGATCTATGATTGTGCCCTTTTGCATGCTTTGTCTCACGATATATTCAATCGAGATGATTGTTGTACTTTATGTTCTTGTATTTGTAATTTTGGTGACTTAAGTTACTCTTGCAAATGACACCGTCCTTGTCTCTAAGCAAAATGCATTTAAAACTGTCTTCAAATCGCTTCACTTAATGTAATAATCCCCGCAGCACTGGTGTAACGTCTAAGTTTGACTACGCAGCCACTCCCTCTCCTCTCCAGGCTTAACAGAACTCCAACTGCTATTTCTCCCCTATTTGTCTATTATCTCATTCCTGTGTTTAATTGCCCCAACCGACAGCCTCGTGGCTGCCCGTCGATCACGCCGCACGTCACAGCCACGAGCTGTAGGGGCGGGGCTCCGTCCACTCAGTGGTGCTCTTAACGTTCACATTCAGCAGCATGGGTCGGGAGTCTAATCTCTGCAGTTCCCCGTTGTGGTTCCACCTCCCTATGTCATGTAGCCTCTCAATTTCTTTATTCACGAGGATTGTGTTTCATCGTACAAAATGGTACCGGCGACCTTTTTACGAGATTTGGCGGCGACGGCCATCTTGGTAAGGGTAATGCAAAGCGCCAGCTGAACCCGAGACGCCCCAGTGAAGAGGCACTAACGGCCATCTTCGTAATGGAAAACAAGTCCCCTGAGAATTAAAAGGACCTGCCATCTTGGATAGGGCAGTGCAAGGGGCAGCATCACCAAGGGAAACAGGAGCAGGCATCTTCGTAAGGGAAAGTGGCCGCGGCATAGATTGGTGGGAATCGCCATCTTGTCGAGAGCTCGGAGACACGGACATTCTCGGAGATAGGAGCAATCGTGATAATGATTTGTGCCGCGATGAAAGTTACTCAACTTTTGTTCACAGTTATGGTTAACGTTTGCGTGAGTGCAAGCGCAGGGAGAGTTGCCACTCGTCGGATTGTTGTCGTTTCTTCGTCACAAATTAATGTTTGCTCAAATATTTGTTCAGCTGAGGTAAAATAACCACGTGCCCGTGGGCGGCGTGTAGGCACGCGGGAAGGCCTCGCGGCCTCTGTGTCGGTGTCTGCTGAGAGTAGAGACGAGGAACGAGAGACGCCGCGTCGCTCAACAGGGAGAAGAATGTCGCGGGTCACAGTCGGCTTCTGCCATTGTCTCTCCACTGCTGGATGAAGGCATCTTCCACCGGTCGTCGCTCACGGTCCCTCGCTCCCAGCGTGCGTCCGTCTCTTGCACGTCAAACTCGTTCCGTCTCTCCGTCTCCGCCCCAGTCGAAAGGGCTGAAATCAAAGTGTCGCTTTTTGCGTGCAGGTACGTGAAATAAAGGGTCACTGGGTTGGTTTAATGTATTATACTTGGAGTTAAGTAGCAGTGGGATACGGTCGCCACTTGTATGCATAAGAGTTATTTGATTAAGGGTTTAACGCGTCTGCAAGCGTTCTGAGGTAAATCTTTAATAACATTACAGATTAAAGTTGCTAATGTCAACATTCATAGTAACAGTTATATAGTTGAGGTAATTCTCAAAACGCGGAATTATGACTAGAATTCTGTATAAAAAATATTTTTGAAATAAATATAGCATGTATAGCTGTTAAAGTCTATAAAAGCATGTTAAATATGTGATATGTATATTTAAACACTCACAATAACATAGTTCCGTAGCTTACACGATAAAAATAACTCTTTTGCATGTTTGTATATGATTACAATAAAATCGATAGGGAAATATGCTGTAATTAAAGTTTTGAGGCAAATCATTAATTATTTGTCTTAAGGCTTAAATCATAATACTGTAATGGTTTAACAATTTTACAATAATTCTATATTTCAGTTTATTTTGGTATAGCCCTGTGAGCCATCCGGCTCTTGAAGCGGGTGCAACCACAACAAACAAAAAAACAAAAACACGAACAAGAAAAACATCTTAAAGTGACTATGTGACTGTGCAAACAGAAAATCCTTGAAAAAAAAAGCACCCTACACCAACGCTGTGTGCAAAAAATCCCAGTGGGATGCAAGTCAAACAAGAACAACCACAAAAACTTAGATTAAGGCCATCAGTCTAACTCCGTACTGCAACAAAACAAACATGTCCAAGCCAAAAAACGTTTTCCTAATCACCAAAAAATAAAGCTATAATTGCAACGTAACAGTGATCACAAGGGCTGTAACCGAATTTTTACAATAAACTACATAAATAACATGTAACACCAAACCCAAGAAACATAGCTGGCTGCATTAGTTACTCCACAACAACAGAAGCATCGGTCGGAGTATCAAATTTTTCAATGCACCTTTAAGATCAGCACGCTAAATCAAAATACATAATACTTGGCAGCGTCATCCGGAGCGAAACATTTTATTTTATTTTACGCCAATGAATAGCAGTGGCAGCTAGGGGTGTACAACTCCTCTAGAGCAGTTTTGAGAGAAGATCTCATTGGTAGAGATTCAAGTTGCAGTTTATTGGCAATAGCATTCCAGACTCTGGGGGCATCAATAGCAAAGGCCCTTCCTCGAGTTTTTGTACGGCAATAGGGAAGGTGAAGCTGGCAAATGAGCGAAGACCTGAGGTCAAATTTGTTCTTTGAAACAGAGAGGAGATCCAGCAGGTAGTCTGCGGATTTTTTTGTAAGTTCATCGTGAATAAATAAGATCTGGTGCACAAGCCGTCGAACATTAAGATATGTTAAGTTTGACCCAATGTAGAGATCACAGTGTTGAGTCCTATATGGGCAGTTCAATGTAAATCTTAAGGCCGAGTGATAGATGGAATCAAGCTTCTTCAGTACAGTGCTTGGGGCTGATTTATACACGATGTCACAGTAGTCAAGTATAGGCAGAATGGTAGCTTTTATCAATTCCAAACGGAACATTGGGGGGAAGCAGTGCTTGTGTCGATACAGAAAACCAATTTTTATTTTTGTCTTTTTTCCAATATAATCAATGTGATCTTCAAAATTCAGTTTTGAATCCAGATCAGAAAGTAATTTGTTAAATGTTTATTTTATTAAAAGTGACTGCTGTATTACTTTATATGATTACTCGCGACCAATAACAGTGCGGATATTTGAAGCGGTCCTGGGCATCTCCTAGGTCGACTCAGCCTTCGAATGAGTTACCCGGTGCGGTGTGTAAATATCAGCACTGGGGAGACACGGAGGCGGCCGGGTGAAGTTTTGGCCACCCACCCCCTCATATGTCGTATTTGTCTTCATAGGTGCTAGGGAACAGCACTTGCCCCAACAGTCTGTTAAGTTCATGTAGGGGTTTTGTATTGGCCCGCAAAAACTCCTATTCGGTCCTCAGTAAGGAAAATGTTCCCCACCCACTGCTCGCTTCAACGTTGATATATATAAACTTGACTTGAAGAACGACAGACCCATTGGCCTCATCACAAGGATAGAAATTGAAGACAAGCTGGGTTGAAAATGCATTGGCTCAGTTACTATGTAGACAGTCTTTGAGTACTGCAATAATTAAATAAAAATAATGTATAGTTTACAGCGCCTTTATCAGTCCCCTGCTGGATGAAGACCTCCCCCACGCCATGTTGGCGATGGTTGATTTTACTTCCCCCACGGTGTTCAGTGTTGGTGAAGGTGAGCGGGGTGGGGGGAGGGGAAGGAGAAGTGGGTAGGATCGGTTCTAGTATTACTTTCCACTGTTAACCGTGGCCATAAATCAAACTCCGTTCATAACACAGCACGTTAACCACTGCACCACCGCTCCTCTCGCCAGTGAAGCCAGCCACACAGGACTCGTCACGAGAAGAGACGACGACCAGTGGTCGAGACTAACGACGGAGAGACACCAAAAGGGTGTGAACGCGCCCGCGGGGAGGAAATCCAGCGCGGAGATGGAGCGACGACATCAGCTCACGCGCTGGAGATGACATGGATTGTTGCGGCACCAGTTCGTGACAGGTGACGACGGATTTGGAGGAGTCCACCATCCAGCAGTGGATAAATCATAGCCGATTATTCTGATGGGTGGGTTGCCAGCACCTCGTCCGGCTTTCTTTCTCTGCCAAATGCTGGTGTTTACACAGGGAACCAGGTACTCATTTGAGGCTGAGTCGACCTAGGGGGGTGCCCAGAACCGGTTAAAATATTCTGGACCCCCCCATGGACCCTTATATCCGCCTATTTTGGGTGCCCCGGTGGTGAGATATTAACTCCCTCGCCTGGTGTGCAGGAGGTCGTGGATTCGATCCCGACCCTAACAACTGTATATTTGATGTTTGCATGTCTCTCTCCCCAGGGTCGCATCGTTTTTCTTCTCCGGGTTCTCCCCTTCACATTTATAAACATGCGTTTAGAGTATTTGGTTGCTATAAATGTCCACATAATAAGCCATTTCGTTGAGCTATCAACTATGGCCAGGTCGCTTCTGAAAAAGAGCTATGTTACTCAGCGGGCCTTACCTGGCAACGTAAAAACAATAGTCTAGTTTTAGTTTCATTCTGATAATGATTCAGCAGGTGCAGTGAAATTAACCAATGTGGCCACTGGAGGGCGGAGGTTTACGCATCACAGCGAGTCGCGTCCACTCAGCCTGGGGTCAAACGAGATACAAGACACAGACTTCCCGTATTACCTTAACAGACTGTTGAGGGCAATTGCCGTTAACGAGCACCTTTGAAGGCCAGCCGCCTTTGTCTTCCCAGTGGCGATGTTTACACACCGCACCAGGTGCTCATTTGAGGCTGAGTCAACCTTGGGGAGGCCCGGGAACGGTTCAGTTAATCGTCACCTGGTGTTGGTGGCCGTGATCGGGACTCGAACTCGGGTCACCGGGTTCGTAGCGCAGCATTAACCGCTGCACCATCGCTCCCAACACACGACAGACGCCTCCTCTCTCTCTGCCCGGCCCCCACGAGTATGAAGCAAAAGTCGGGGGTGCAACTTACAATCCTGTATGTGTGTGTGGGGATACAAAGGCGGCCGGGCGTTGTGCTGACCAACCCAACGCCTCGTGTGCAGTTTCCGGTCTTCATAGGTGCAACTCGCTAACAGCACTTTCCCCAACAGTCTGTTACAGGCTACACGGGGGAGCTTTGTCTTTGTAGAGCGCTGGAGCAGTGGTTAGCGCACTCTACGAACCCGGCGAACCGAGTTCGATTCCCGCTCACGACCACCAACAGCAGGTGACGATTATTTAAACCGGTTGTGGGCCTCCCCTCGGTCAACTCAGCCTCAAGTTAGTTCCCGGTGCGGTGTGCAGTAAACATCGCCGCTGCGGAGACAAAGGCGGCCGGGCGTGGTTGTTGACCACCCGCCCCCTCGTGTGCCCTGCTGGCTTTCATCTTTCATAGGTGCTGCTTACTCGCTCTAACAGCACTTGCCCCAACAGTCTGTTACAGGCTACACGGGGGATCTTTTACTTGTCACCAGATTTGTGCGTCTTACTTTCTGACGCGTCTCATGGGTTTCGGGGAATGTGGCTGTAGGCAACCGTCTCTGTGATTTCTGTGCCTCTGTAGATTCACAAAACTCAAGAGGGAGAGTGCCGCCGCGCGTTGCAGTCGGCTCCTGCCATTGTCTCTCCACTGCTGGATGAAGGCATCTTCCACCAGTCGCCCTCACTCACGGTCCATCGCTCCCACCGTCCGTCCATCTCTTGCACGTGAACTCATTCATCGCTTCGTCTCCACAGGGGTCGTGCTTTATGGTATTGTTTTCGGTTTATATTTTGTGTCTGGGTTGTAATGTACTGGAGAGTGGTGTAAAGTGAGTATTGTGTGTGGAGTGTGTCGTGCAGTGTGGTATACAGTGTTGTGTATAGTGTAGTGTCTGTAGTTTGTGCTTTATCGTCTAGTGTCTGTAATTTGTGCTGTATAGTGTGCAATAACGTGGATAGTACAGTCTGTGTCATATATAGTGTTGTGTGAAGTGTCAAGTATAGTATGAATAGTGTACTCTTTGGTTCTATTCGGTAAAGTCACGTAGGTAAAAAATGAAATAACAAAAATCACGGCGTTTCGGCCACAACACAAGTGGCCTTCATCAGGTGAAGGGACCGTGCTGTCATGAGAACAGTGTTGGAGTGAAAACAGCCAAGCCCAGGTCGCGTCCTTTATGCTGTGTGGGAGGAAGCAAAACGCTTTGACAAAGCAATTAGCATAAAAATGAGCATGATGTAAGTAGGAGGTGCATGGGCCATGATGGACCAGGAGCGGGTGGGGACCATGATGGACCAGCAGCGGGGGGGGGGGATGTAGAGTGAGTGAGTGGAGTGAGTGGAGTGAGTGAGTGGAGTGAATGAGTGGAGTGAGTGAGTGGAGTGAGTGAGTGAGTGGAGTGAGTGAGTGGAGTGAGTGGGTGGAGTGAGTGGGTGGGTTGAGTGGGTGGAGTGAGTGGGTGGAGTGAGTGAGTGGAGTGAGTGGGTCGAGTGAGTGGGTGGAGTGAGTGGGTGGAGTGAGTGGGTGAAGTGAGTGGGTGAAGTGAGTGGGTGGAGTGAGTGGGTGGAGTTAGTGGGTGGAGTGAGTGAGTGGAGTGAGTGGAGATAAATAAGCAGCTGTGAAAGTTTGGGATACCACTACTTGAAAAAAATTACTGTACCATTGAAAATTAGTTTAATGTTTGGTTTGATATAGAACATCTTTCCAATGATTGCTTAATTTGAAACCATCCTCTCGGTTGAAGTTGTGTCCGTGTTTGTAAATCTGAATTGCCTCGTGGACAAATCTCTGATAAAAACCCGTGGGTTTTCAGAGAACCTTGGTATCGGAGAAAACTATATCGTGATCACCCACAGCGTTGTAACAGTGGTCAGCTACGGCAGAAGAATTCGTTCTGCCGTGTTTCAAATCTGATTTGTGCTCGCGAATTCGGTCAGAGACATGTCGCTTCGTTTCCCCGATATAGCAATCACCACAAGTGCAGTTCAATTTGTAAACCCCGGGGTACTGTAAGTCAGGAACGACATCATTCACGGATGGGATCAGGTCACGGATTCTGTGTACTGTATTGAACCGGACCAGGATCTTGTGTTTGTTTAGAATTTTGGAAATCTTTTGAGTAACGCCTGTTATATATGGTTCTGTGATGGTTTTGACCGGATTATCAAGTGGTTGTTTCTGTATGGAGGGAGAAACAGCTTGGCGGATGGTAAGGTCAGAGTATCTCTTTCTCTTGAGGGCCAGGTGTACATGTTTTAATTCACTGGTCAGGTGGTGTTGGTCCAAAATGCAATGTGCCCTGTGGTAGAACGTTTTGTTGAGATAATTATTTTGAGCTGGGTGGTGGTGGGTATCAGGTTTCAAGTAGGAGTCTGTGTGGGTGGGTTTCCTGTAGACAGAATGCCCCAGTGAGCCATCAGGTCTCCTCTCAAACAGAACATCTAAGAATGGTAGCTTGCCATCTTTCTCCACTTCCATGGTGAATTTGATGGCGGGATGTCTAGAATTGATGTGGTATAGGAAAAGGTTGAAAGTTGGGAGGCCATGTGGCCAAATGCCTAAAGTGTCATCCACATATCTCTTCCACAGGGAAGTTCTGAGGGTGGACGTCTGGATGGCGTCTGATTCAAATTTCTCCATGAAAACATTGACTATCACTAGTGATAAAGGAGAACCCATGGGGGTACCCTGATTTTGTTTGTAGAAGGAGCCATTCCAAGTAAAGTAGGTATTGGTGAGGCAGTGTCTAATCAGGACAGGTGTATCGGGATCTAGTCCATGTTGTACCAAATTTTAAATTATTTCAATGGTATCAGGTACCGGGACCTTGGTGAACAGGGAGACCACATCGAAGCTGACAAGGATATTGTCAGGGGACAGTACAACGTCTTTGACCATAGAGACTAAATGAGCTGAGTTAAGTACTGCTGAGGAGGTCTTGCCAGTGAAAGGTAGCAAGGTATCTGACAGAAAACGTGCTAGCTTATAGGTAGGGGAGTTGATCGTGGATACGATGGGTCGTAGTGGAGTGCCTTCTTTATGAATCTTGGGGAGACCATAGAATCTAGGGGGTCTTGCAGCAGAAGGTTTTAAGGAGGGACGTTTATTTGGTTTGATTAGGGAGGTCGAACTTGTGATGATTTTGTTGGTTTTTATAGTTAGCCTATTAGTAGGGTCATTTTTAATTTTTGAGTGACTTCCACCGTTGAGTAGGTTCTGGATTTTGTTGTTGTACGAATCTTTATCCATTATTACAGTAGCGTTGCCTTTGTCGGCTGAGAGGATGTCTATATCACTTCTACATTATGAGACCTCCTTTGCCAGTAACAAGATATAGGAATAGGTTTTACCCTTTTAACTGGCACAAAAACTGACACATTTATTCAAGGCATCATGTTTGTAATAACCAAAATGCACACATTTGACTGCTTGTGTTGTGGTTATTGCAAACATGATGCCTTGAATAAAGGTGTCAGTTTTTGTGCCAGTTAAAAGGGTAAAACCTATTCCTATATATCACTTCTGTTTTTTAAATTCGCGAGTTCAGAGCGTTCATTTTTGCTGATGTTGCTAATGGGTTTCTTAGCATTCTTAAGAATAGTGGCTATTTCAGCTCTCGCAACGTCTGCTTGGATGTGTCCTATGCCTTTAAGGGCCACATCGACCTGAGAGATGATATCATCTACGTTGTACTGTCCCCTGACGATATCCTTGTCAGCTTCGATGTGGTCTCCCTGTTACCAAGGACCCGGTACCTGATACCATTGAAATAATTGAAAATTTGGTACAACATGGACTAGGCCCCGATACACCTGCACTGATTAGACACTGCCTCACCAATACCTACTTTACTTGGAATGGCACCTTCTACAAACAAAATGAGGGTACCCCCATGGGTTCTCCCTTATCACCAGTGATAGCCAATGTTTTGATGTAGAAATTTGAATCAGACGCCATCCAGACTTCCACCCTCAGACCTTCCCTGTGGAAGAGATATGTGGATGACACTTTCGTCATTTGGCCACATGGCCGCCCAGCTTTAAACCTCTTCCTACACCACATCAATTCTAGACATCCCACCATCAAGTTCACCATGGAAGTGGAGAAAGATGGCAAGCTACATTTCTTGGATGTTCTGTTTGAGAGGAGACCTGATGGCTCACTGGGGCATTCTGTCTACAGGAAACCCACCCACACAGATTCCTACTTGAAACCTGATTCCCACCACCACCCAGCTCAAAATAATTATCTCATCAAAACGTTATACCACAGGGCACATTGCATTTCGGACCAATACCACCTGACCAGTGAAATAAAACATGTACACCTGGCCCTCAAGAGAAACGGATACTCTGACCGTACCATCCGCCAAGCTGTTTCTCCCTCCATACAGAAACAACCACTTGATACTCCGGTCAAACCCATCACAGAACCATATATAACAGGCGTTACTAAAAAGATCTACAAAATTCTAAACAAACACAAGATCCTGGTCCGGTTCAATACAGTACACAGAATCCGTGACCTGATCCCATCCGTGAAGGATGTCGTTCCTAACTTTCAGTACCCCGGGGTTTACAAATTGAGCTGCACTTGTGGTGATTGCTATATCGGGGAGACGAAGCAACATGTCTCTGACCGAATTCGCGAGCACAAATTAGATTTGAAACACGGCAGAACGAATTCTTCTGCCGTAGCTGACCACTGTTACAACGCTGTGGGTGATCACGATATAGTTTTCTCCGATACCAAGGTTCTCTGCAAACCCACGGGTTTTTATCAGAGATTTGTCCACGAGGCAATTCAGATTTACAAACACGGACACAATTTCAACCGAGAGGATGGTTTCAAATTAAGTAATCATTGGAAAGATGTTCTAAATGAAACCAAACATTAAACTAATTTTCAATGGTACAGTAAATTTTTTCAAGTATTGGTATCCCAAACTTTCACAGCTGCTTATTTCTCTCCACTCACTCCACTCACTCACTCACACCACTCACTCACTCCACTCACTCCACTCACTCACTCCACTCACTCACTCCACTCACTCACTCCACTCACTCACTCCACTCACTCTACTCCCCCCCCCCCCCCGCTGCTGGTCCGTCATGGTCCCCACCCGTTCCTGGTCCATCATGGCCCATGCACCTCCTACGTACATCATGCTCATTTTTATGCTAATTGCTTTGTCAAAGCGTTTTGCTTCCTCCCACACAGCATAAAGGATGCGACCTGGGCTTGGCTGTTTTCACTCCAACGCTGTCCTCATGACAGCACGGTCCCTTCACCTGATGAAGGCCACTTGTGTTGTGGCTGAAACGTCGTGATTTTTGTTATTTTATTTTTTACCTAGGTGACTTTACCGAATAGAACCAAAGAGTATGGATCCTTGCAGTCACGAAAGCTTAAAATCTAGAATATGAATAGTGTGTTGTACAGTGTATATTGTGTACTGTGTGTTGTTTAGGTGGTGTTGCATAAAGCGTGTATAATAAATTAAATGTGATGGAAAGTGTAGTGTGGTGTCAAGTGTAGCGTATGTGGTGTGATATATAGTGTAGTGTGTGGCGAAAAACACATTTCCTAGGAGTTGAGCCATACTTCATCACGCTGGTGAGTGCAGGGTGGTAGGATCGGTTCAGGTATCACGAGCCAGTGATGCTCCCCATAGCTGGCAATTAAATTGAGATTGTAGGCTTCATTGACTCTATCATGGAGCTCTTGTGGTATTGCAGCCACACACCGTTGGTCATTGTATATTTGCGTGCGGAATTAATGCATTCAAATGTAGCGGTTGTAATCGAGCTATTTAGTCCATGGGCCAGAGCAGTAATTGGTACAATGTAAGGTAGCATGTTTAATCACACTTTCGGATAAATACGCCTAATGAGTGTGTTACTTGATACACTCGGCTACATATGGTGCGAAATAAATTCAACATGCATACAACACCTCTCATTTCAAATGTTTATCAAATAATTCACTGTTTTTGCCCCTACATTTGGAATTTGCAACCACTGAAGTGATGCCATCTCGTGGATTAAGTGGGTATCTGAACTGCATGGCAAAACAGCCATCAAAATTCACTACTTTATTAAACAGAAAAAATGCAGTAGTCATTTCATAAAGTCACGTAGAATGAGAATAAAATAATAAATTGATAAAATAAAATAACACAATAATATTCTCACGACGTTTCGCCCAGAAAACAAGCGGCCTTCATCAGGTGAAGGGACGAGACTGTCTGGTAGGACAGCGCTGGAGTGAAAGAGCCACGTTCAGATCACGACCTTTAAGCTGTGTGAGAGGAAACAAAGCGCCTTGACAAAGGAATTAGCATATAATTTAGCATTGAAATGGCTGAGTGATTAGCTTGTGACTGGTCACAGAAATAGCTATGTTAAAAGTTAAAGCATACACATCTGCAGAGGCACCCCTTGATAAAGGAATTAGCATAGAATTTAGCATTGAAATAGCTAAGTTAAAGCATACACATCCGCAGAGGCACCCCTTGACAAAGGAATTAGCATAGAATTTAGCATTGAAATAGCTGAGTGATTAGCTTGTAACTGGTCACAGAAATAGCTACGTTAAAGTCAGAGCATACACATTCACCGAGGCACTTAGTACAAATCAAACAGGAGAATTTAGCATTGAAATAACTAGGCGAATTTAGCATTGAAATAACTGAGTGATTAGCTAGTGACTGGTCACAGAAATTACTATGTTGAAGTCAAGGCCTACACATCTGAGCTATTCACAGTACTATATAGTCAACCAATAAAAAAAACTAAAATATAAATTACCTTAATGTTATCAATAAACTCTATATTCTCCAATCAGCTAAGCTACCAACAATAAGTCGTTATATATCACAATGCTATATGGCGAAAAAATGGGTGGATTCTTACCCTCAACTTTAGCACCACGTATAGCTACGGGCCCCATTCAGACGGACGAGTTCATCCATGGTCGGAACAGAGGAGGGGGAGAGAGACAGCTGCGAGGCGCTATCATACTCCATGTTGTAAACCATACCATTAACCGTGGTGTGAGAGGTATTAAGAGTCAATGCTGGCGAAAGAGCTGCGGTCTGAAGGTCATCGTAAAATACAATTAATTAAGAACAGAAATGATTTAAAACATCTTTCCAATGGTTACTAAGCCAGAATCCATCTTCTCGGTTGAAATTGCCTCTGTGTTTGTATATGTGAATGGCCTCATGAACGAATCTCTCATGGTAGCCGGTTGGTTTGCAAAGAACCTCCGTCTTGGAGAAGTCAATGTCATGTGAGCCCACTGAATTATAACAGTGATCTGCCACGGTAGAGGAGTTCGTCCTACCGTGTTTCAAGTCTGCTTTATGTTCGCGGATGCGGTCCGAGATATGTCGTTTGGTTTCTCCAATGTAGCTACTACCACAGAGGCACTTTAGTTTGTAAACGCCCGGGTACTGTATGTCTGGAACAGCATCTTTTACAGATGGAACTAAATCACGGATTTTATGTACTGTGTTGAATCGGACCTGGATCTTGTGTTTATTCAGGATTTTGGAGATATTTTTAGTGACCCCTGCAATGTAGGGTAAGGTGATGGTTTTGAGTGGCTCCACAAGAGGATCCTTCTTCATGACTGGAGTGATGGCTTTGCGGATTGTGTAGTCGGAGTAACCATTAGCCCTGAGAGCCTGGTGTACGTGCTTGAGTTCACTGGTAATGTGTTCCTGGTCGGAAATGCATTGGGCTCTATGGTATAGAGTCTTGATGAGGGAGTTCTTCTGGGATAGATGGTGGTGGGAATCCGGTTTCAAGTAAGCATCTGTATGGGTAGCTTTCCTGTAGACAGAGTGGCTCATTGAACCATCATGTCTCCTTTTAATTAAGACAACCAAAGAGGGTAGTTTGCCATCTTTTTCGACCTCCATGGTAAATCTGATGGCTGGGTGTATGGAATTGATGTGGTCGCGGAATTGGTCTATAGCAGGCTGGCCATGTGGCCAGATGACAAAGGTGTCATCAACGTACCTCTTCCATAAGGTCGGGCGTAGAGTGGCAGTCTGGATGGCGTCAGTTTCAAATTTTTCCATGAATACGTTGGCTACAACCGGAGATAGGGGGGAACCCATTGGGGTGCCCTCAGTTCGTTTGTAGAAAGTTCCATTCCAGGTGAAGTATGTGTTGGTTAAGCAATGTCTCACCAGGGGGGGTACATCAGTATGCAGTCCTTGATGAACCAGGTCTTCAATGATAGCGATGGTGTCAGGTACCGGGACTTTGGTGAACAAGGACACCACATCAAAACTGACAAGCAGGTCGTCTGGGGACAGGGAAATGCCTTTGATTGTCGATACCAGGTGAGTAGAATTTAGTACCGCAGAGGTGGTTTTTCCAGTGAAAGGTCGCAGTATATCAGCAAGAAAACGTGCCAGTTTGTAGGTGGGGGAGTTGATAGTAGAGACGATGGGACGAAGGGGTGTATCTTCTTTGTGTATCTTTGGAAGGCCATATAATCTTGGTGGTCTGGCAGCAGAGGGTTTCAACGAGAACTGTTTGATCTCATCAATTAATGCTGTTGAATCAGAGATTATTTTGTTCGATTTGGTGACCAGGCTGTTGGTGGGATCTCTTTTTATTTTTGTATAGCTGCCATCGTTGTTGTGGCCGAAACGTCGTGAGAATATTATTGTGTTATTTTATTTTATCAATTTATTATTTTATTCTCATTTTACGTGACTTTACTGAAAGAACCAAAGAAGATGAATCATTGCAGTCACGAAAGCTTTAAATCGAAATTTAAGTCATTTCATAGGTTCACGTTGCTGTATGGATGTCCCTTGGCTATTAGATCTGGACATGGCCTTACGAACTACATACAGAATCATTCCCAAGAATAAGAAATTGATTCAAACTTTTTTATTTTAAAGTACGTATTGTATTCACAAAATTATAAAATGTACACATTTACAATGGTAATAATCTTCTTTGTGGATGTGGTGCTGGCGCTGCTGGGCTGTGTTGTATCAGCGGTATTCATCAGGACCCGGTGTGCATCGCCCTTGCAGTGGTGGCAGCGGTGGTGGCAGGGGCAGCAACTTGACCACGTCCCTTGTGATATCATCCATCAGTGATGACGGTTGATCGCCGGGGTCGGGGGTCGTCGCTGCCGCCTATTTTGATGCCATTTCCCATGTCCGCCGTTGATTTGACTGCACACGGGTATGGCCTTCATCTCTGGAGACCTGCACACAGCACATGGAACGACCGCTACGTGAGTTTCATTGGCCCAAAGGGCAACCTGGTGAACTTCCCGTGAGCTCAACAGAGATCGAGCCTTAACAGCAAAGGTGGAAGGCAACCTGCCCTACTTAGGTTAAAGTTAAAATGATAACGGCGTGGCTCAAATTTCTTGCTCATGCCACTGCTGGCAGAGGATCCTCGAGTAGACAAACTCTGGATGATATTTGGTCTACTCTTCCACATTGACCACACTTGTGTGCATACCCACAAATACAACTCGTGGGTTACTCACCTGACCTAGAAGAGGATGTATGCCTGTTTCTCCATGACCACCCTGGTGTCGACCGGCGTCACCAAGTCGTCGTCCATCCGGAACCATCTCCCATCGCAGATCTGTATGCAAACAACATCGAAGATTAATTACGACGATTATCCAATTGCACCTAAACTCCCCATATATTCGTAAAATAACACATGAGGAACAGAGGTGACCCTCTTATTCCACCTATTATTGTGTTGTCCTATAAGTTGAGTAATCGAACCGATAATCCATAAAAATAATTAATTACATTTGAAAGTTCAAATCCTGGTTGGGACTTCACTTGGTCCATCATCTATCCAGGGTCAATAAAGTAACTACACATTTTTGGTGAAGTCACCAGTGGTTGTTCTATGCATACGCTCTCCCTCAGTCACAGCAAAGGACAATTTTCACCACTGGCTGAGGCCTATAAATGGGAGATGAGCACCACCTCATGGCTCATAGGAGCAGGAATCGTTTTGATTTTATTCACTGAATCGAATTATTTAAAGGATCTACGCGTACGAATGATTGGCGTGTGATTGTGTGATAATGAATGCAGTACATCACCTTGTTGTAACAGTAGTAATGTCCCTCTGTGCTGCATTTCCCGGAGTGCACAAGGACTGAGTATAACCTGTACACTACAGGGTCTGCGTCCTCCTGCTGCGACATGAATGGCCGCACGTCCAGGTGCTCTGGGTACGGGCAATGCTGCAGTGGTGCGGAAGGAGGCAGTGATGCAGAAACAGAGATGGTGTTAGGCAGGGAAGAGGGGAAGAATGATGCAGGGTCGAGTTATTGATTATAATTTTTGTTCTATTTTTTTTACTTTACCAGGTAATGCTGACTGAACTATATAGCTCTTTCTCAGAAGCGATCTAGCCACAAATGATAGCTCAACAAAGTGGCTTTTCACTGTGAATAGTTTTAGCAGCCAAATATTCTAGAAGCAACTGGAGGACCCGGAGAAAAACCCACGTGAATACAGGGAGAACATGCAAACTCCAAATATACAGGCATTAGGATCGGGATCAAACCCACGACCTGTATGCTTGGGGAGGGAGTTAAGATTTCACCGCCATAGAGCCCAGTTTAGGTAGATTAACCAGGTGGGCGCTCGAGAGAACATGAAAAGTCACATTTGTACGAGTGATCTCGGTTAAAACCGTGGCAAAAGAAATAACGCGAAATAAATCACAGAAATTACTCAAAAAGGAAGCAGCACAAAAACATGCAATGAGAAATTGGAGAAAATGCAGCCACATTTTAGGAGAAATGTAAAAAAAACTTGTATATTAACCAAACATTACCCGATTGATCTTGTTTCCAAACAGGTCATATCTCTTGATGGAGAGGGCCAAGACGTTCGGGAGATGGTGAAGGCTCATCCTCTTCGTGGCCTTCACCTTGCAACAGCACCTGCGCACCAAAAAGCAGCAGCGTCAGTTTAATGACCGAGATGCCCAGTGAATAACTGTACAAATATGTTGGCGTTACAAAGTAGACAGACTCGCGTGACATTGACGTCGTGCCATACTCACCTTTGGCAAGTGTATTCGTCCAGTGTCTCTGTCTTGGTGAAATCTGCAAAAGCAGTCAGCAGATCTGGCGAATTCTGTCAAATAGAACGATGTGAAGGCAAATGAGTGCTTGAAAAGAACACTGGAAACATTTTGCAGCCGTTAAAACAGTGAGTCCTTATGTTGTACTGGCTGTTGTGTGACATAAGAGGGCATTATCATTAGTTGACAGTAATTAAGGACGTGCTCCCAATTTTCAGATTCATCCAATGTGCAGCATTCCAGACGATGGGCAAACTTAATGTGTTTGAGTGACGCGACTAGTGTAATGTACACGATCCGAAAAAGATCAAAAGTGTTGCTTGAAAATGAGAAAATATTCATCCCAACGTTTAAATTCGAAACTCGTCACGAGCAAAGATACCATTTAATTAAATCAAGAATTCCTCGATTCTCACGTTGATGTGAAGACTGATGTCCAGGCAGTTTTCGAATCTGTCCGAGGTGCAGGAACACTGCGTGCACTCCACTGTGGAACACAAGTAAACGCACGCGCACACATCCACACGTGCAATTAGAGGAAGTTAGCATTCTGATTAGCAGAATCGAATAAAATGTGTTTGTATCTGATCAAATGGGTTGTTGTGTCTGTGTGCTTGTGCATTTTTCTATTGTGCGGGGAGTGGAAATATAGCGGTTAGCGCACTGGTGAACTGAGTTCGATCCTCGCTCACGGTCGATTCAGCCTCAAATTAGTATCTGGTGCATTGTGTAACATCAGCACTGGTGCTAGCCACCCGAAGGTGGCCGGGCATGGTGCTAGCCACACCACCTTGTCATGTGCCCTGTTGGCCTACATAGGTACTTGCTAATAGCAATTGCTCCAGCATTCTGTTAAGGCTTCAGGGAGATCTCTGTATTTGTGTGTTTTGCTTATGTCCTGCTGGGTACATGCGTATGAGTGCAGGGTTCATCTGCACTGTGCAGCATGCGTCGTCATACTCGGTGTGATTGCTACTTGCAGCGATGATTTTGCACATGGAGCTGGCACACACCTGTCGATTTTAGCTGCCCTGTGAAGATCTGGTGAATCACCGAGGTCTTCTCCACATGTTCTTCTGGCCTGCACGTGGAAATGAATGACATCACACATTCGGTGGCTTCCAGATGCATCACCTTTACCAAGTGCGCTCATGGGAGAGTTATACTCCTTTTTGTTTCGACCCTACGTTACTTTGCAGCCAAGCGCTTATTTAAATAATATTCTATAAACTTTGTTGTGAATTTTTGGTAACAGGTTGGGAACCAGTGGCCTAGGACGTGCACTACTTACTTGTGGTGGTTGATTGGGCAGGAGAGATGCAGAGCTTCTACGATGTAGCAGAAGAACTCATGCACGTCCTCCTGTTTGCCAAACTGCAGGTGTTTGGCGATCCCTGTGGGTAAATGGATGGAGGTCATAAGCGGTTTGAACACAAGGTTACAAGGGAAACGTTTTACCAATGCGCCACTCTGCCACCCAATGAATATGTTCTAAATTCAATGTGCACAATTGTGTTGTACTGAACAGAACTCACGTTTGAGGTTTTGGACGATTTCCAAGGGCTTGATGACCTTGCCCTTGGAGCTGAATGTTGCAATGGTGTGCCTTTCCATTATGCACATCATGCAAAATCCATTATATGTACCTGTGAAATGAGGCAGAGGTGGCACATGCTATCAGTACAACACCGATCAAACAGCTCAGCTGTAGGTGCAGCACACAACAAGGACATCTTCACAGAACACAATTATTTTCAGCTTGGTATTTCAAAGTGTTCTGGGAACTCACATCTTCCTGAGTGGTGCCTGGAGATCAGGTAGTTTGCCAGTGGTGCGGTGTAAGTGAGGCACTGCAGGGTGGCATTGAGGAAACAGGTGTTCCCCATGTTGTCAAGGCCAGCACCCTCGCATGCGTTCCACTGCCACGTGAGGCTCAGGTTTTCCCCCGATTCTGGCGCGAGTCGTGGAGCTCCATTATCGTTGTTATCTGCGCACAAAACATACAGGAAATGTTCTCTTTACACTCGAGGCACTCTGGAGACTGGCTCGAAAGTTGCGTGGTGAAGCCAGAACTTGTGATATTGTTTTAGCGGTGCTCTTTATTAACCCTTTCACAACCATGTATTTTTCAACTCTAGGTGACCTTGCAGTGAGCTGTTTCTTGACGTAATTTCTGTTAACGTGGTCAGGGTAACAATATTCAACGGATAGGGCATAAACCTGGTCCTTGTCCAATATTTTGACTATGCAAATTTTGCCACGAAATGAACGGTTATCGACGGGCATCGATGGATCCTGGATATCACGTTGATTTTCCTCCATAAATTGTGTCTCATGGCTTCGTGTCACTTTTGCCATCCCGATTATACGTAAGTATATAACACAGTACATTGTGCAAATATCTGACAAACGTTTTATCTGGAACTAATCCCTACTGCAGAGTTGCTTATGAGATTGCAGTTGCACTACATTGACGTGTTTTTATCCACTGTTTCTGAACGCAGTCCCAAATGCCAAACACGTCAATTACCCAGCAGGGAAGTTATAGTAGATAAGCGTTAACACCTTTTTGGGATTAAGCAAGGTTATAAGAACTTGGGAGAAGATACCATGAGAGCGAATTCCAAAGTCAAGCTAGTGGTTACAGAGTCACTTTGGTACAAGCTTACCTTCCACGGCAATCTTTTCTGGCACAGGATGGGCAGCTAGCTTCTGGGAGGTGGGCCTGATGATGGCAGACGCTGTCGATGGAATGGCGTCCTTCTGTCTGTCATCCGGCATCCTCCCATGAGCGGTATGCTGGCTGCCCCTCCTTCGGGCAGCTTGGCCACCCCGGCGTCTTGGTCTCCTCACTTGAGTGGCTGCCTGGCCTAACCCGCAATTTGCTGCCTCGCCTTGCCCTTGACCAGCAGACTGAGCACTCCCGCAACCTGGACTGCCCTGGTGGCTTGTAACCTGGCATCCCTTCCATTCAGCAGCCTTGTTGCTAGCAGCACGAATATCTTGGTGGCTTGCAATTGGACTCGCTTTGTCCCCTTCATCTTGGCTCGGCTCCCGATCTACCACCGGGCTTGGCCCATGGTCTGCCACCCGGTTTGAACCGCTGTCCGCTATTGGGTTGGGCCCATAGCTACCCATCTGACTTGCCTCTTGGCTAGGCACCGGGCTCGTCTCAAGGCTAGCCACCAGGCTCATCTCATTGCTAGCCACGAAGCTAATCTCACAATTATCTTCTGGGTCCACCTTGTGGCTTGCTTCTAGGCCCATCTCATGTTTATCTACCAGGCTTGCCTCATGACTTGCCACCTCAGTCTTCTCATGGCTAGCCACCGGGCTCATCTCATAGTTATCCACTGGGTCCAACTTGCAGCTTGCCTCTGGGCCTATCTCATGGCTAGCTACCAGGCTCATCTCACGGTTATCCACTGTGTCCACCTCGCGGCTTGTCTCCAGGCCCATCTCATTGTTAGCCACTGGCCTCGCCTCAAGACTTGCCACCTCGGTCTTCTCATGACTAGCCACTGGGCTCGTCTCATGGCTTGCTGCAGAGCTCTGAACACAGCTGCTTGGCTCATAAACCTCATCATCTGAAACACTGCAGAAGCAACAGAAGATGTTCTTGAGATGTTTAATGAAGCCCTTTTTCTTGGCCTTCGACATTGTGGCGATGTGGTTGCAAAGTATAAAAATGCATCCAAAAACGTGTCCTCAAGATGATGATGGCTGGATTTGATTTTTTGAAAAATTTGCAACAGAAAACCCAGAACACGTCTGACCCTCACGGTGCCAGATGAGCAACTGAATTTGTGGGCGGATGTGACATCACAGTGATGTCATTGCACTGGAGTCACATGGTTGTGTATGTAATCGTGATATAATGGTGACATCACAGTGATGTCATTGCACTGGAGTCACACGGTCTATGTATTCGTGATATAATGGTGACGTCACAGTGATGTCACAGCGCACTGAGGTCACATGGTGCCCCGTGGGAATGTGATTCTCGTTGCCTGTGCAACAAGCACCCTCTATTCATTTTATGTCTGTAATTGAACGAATGTTAATAATGAATTGTTTTTAAAAGTAATTTATCTCAAGATAACATTCGTTGCAGGAAATGTATTTTCATATTCTTAGTTTTTTCGGTAAAGTCACGTTGAAGAGAAACAACAAAATAACAAAATATATATAAAACAATAAAAAATTCTCACGACGTTTCGACCATAACTCAAACGGTCATCATCAGGTGTGTCGGTTTGCATAAATTTATTTTGAAAACGGCATATTTATTTATATATATAAAAATAACGTTTGCGTCACGCGCAACGATGGCAGTTTGCCAGGACTAGTCCATCTATTTTTTGAAAAGAGGAGGGGGGAGACGAAATTTGTTTTTATGTATGCTGTCTGAAAGGCACTGTAAGCGTGAACAATCAATCAAGAACTGAAATGATTTATCAAATCTTTCCAATGATTGCTAAGATAGAATCCATCTTCTCGGTTGAAATTGTCTCTGTGTTTGTATATGTGGATAGCCTCATGAACGAATCTCTCATGGAAGCCAGATGGCTTACAAAGAACCTCCGTCTTGGAAAAGTCAATGGCATGTGAGCCTACTGAATTAGAACAATGATCTGCTACGGCCGAGGTGTTGGTCCTACCGTGTTTAAGGTCTGCTTTATGTTCACGAATGCGGTCCGAGATATGGCGTTTGGTTTCTCCAATGTAACTACTACCACAGAGGCAACTTAGTTTGTAGACACCAGGGTATTGTATGTCCGGAATCACATCTTTTACAGACGGAACCAGATCACGGATTTTATGTAATGTGTTGAAACGGACCTGGATCTTGTGTTTATTCAAGATTTTGGAGATCTTTTTTGTGATCCCAGCAATGTAGGGTAAAGTGATGGTTTTGAAAGGCTCCTCAAGAGGGTTCTTCTTCATGGTTTGAGTGATAGCTTTGCGGATTGTATAGTCGGAGTAACCATTAGCCCTAAGAGCTTGGTGTACGTGCTTGAGTTCACTGCTTATGTGTTCCTGGTCGGATATGCATTGGGCTCTATGATACAGAGTCTTGATGAGAGAATTCTTCTGTGATGGATGGTGGTGGGAATCCGGTTTCAGATAAGCATCCGTATGGGTAGCTTTCCTGTAGACAGAGTGGCTCATTGAACCATCAGGTCTCTTTTTAATTAGGACATCCAAAAAAGGTATCTTGCCATCTATTTCGACTTCCATGGTAAATCTGATGGCTGGGTGTATGGAATTGATGTGGTCGAAGAATTGGTCTAGAGCAGGCCGGCCATGTGGCCAGATGACAAAAGTGTCATCCACGTACCTCTTCCATAAGGTTGGGCGCAGAGTGGCAGTCTGGATGGCGTCAGTCTCAAATTTCTCCATGAAAAATGTTAGCTATAACTGGAGAAAGGGGGGAGCCCATTGGGGTGCCCTCAGTTTGTTTGTAGAAAGTTCCATTCCAAGTGAAGTATGTATTGGTTAAACAGTGTCTCACCAGGGGGGGTACCTCAGTGTTTAGTCCTTGATGAACCAAGTCTTCAATGATTGCAATGGTGTCAGGTACAGGAACCTTGGTGAATAAGGAAACTACATCAAAACTGACAAGCAGGTCGTCTGGGGACAGGGAAATACCCTTGATTGTTGATACCAGGTGAGTAGAATTTTGTACCGCAGAGGTGGTCTTTCCAGTGAAAGGACGCAGGATTTCAGACAAAAAACGAGCTAGTTTGTAGGTGGGGGAGCTGATAGTAGAGACTATGGGACGAAGAGGTGTATCAACTTTATGTATTTTTGGTAAGCCGTATAATCTTGGTGGCCTGGCAGCAGAAGGTTTCAACGAAAACTGTTTAGATTGATCAATTAATGCGGTTGAATCAGAAATTATTTTGTTGGTTTGTGTGACGAGGCTGTTGGTGGGATCTCTTTTTATTTTTGTATAACTACCATCGTCGAGTAATTCTTTAATTTTGTTGTTGTATTCTATTTTATCCATGATAACAGTAGCATTGCCTTTGTCAGCTGAGAGAACTACAATATCATTCCTCTTTTTTAATTTATATAATTCAAAACGCTCATCTTTGCTGAGGTTGCTAGCTGGCATCTTAGCGTTTTTGAGGGTTGCAGCGATTTCAGATCTTGCTACGTCTGCAGCGATGTGACCCAGGCCCCTGAGAGCAACGTCTACTTGGGCAATTATATCATTAACTGGTATGTGTTTAGGTGTGACTGCAAAGTTTAGACCTTTAGCTAAAACGGATTTCAGACCATCGGAAATAGAACTGTTACTGCGATTAATTACGACTTTATTAACGTCTAACTTTTTGGTGTGTGGGTCCGGTCTTTTGTTGAATAGGAGGTTAAATTTGGAAATCAGGTTTTCCTTACATTTGGTCGACATAGTAGCAGCTGAAGAGGCAGTCATATTGTCTACATGTTCCCAATCCGATGTGGACATTATTGCCGTCAATGATAAGTGTGATTTGTAGAGTGTCTTGTCTAACTGATCTAGTTCTGTGCGTATAAGTCTGATTTTTTCTGAGATAAGAGCTAAGCTAGTTTTGAAAAGAATTCGTTTCGCATTAGAAGAAGTTACAGTAGCAGAGGTGAGTGTAAATGCGATTGGTATTACCCCTGAGTCGCGGCATCTCTTCAGGAAGGTGAGAGACTCGATCAGCTGAGCTTTCTTATCCCGGAGTTTGTTGAAGGATCTTAAAGTTATGTGAAAACCCTCCCCGTAGAGGCGATTAAATTTTGATTTAAAGCTTTCGTGACTGCAGTAATTCATATTCTTAGTTTTTTCGGTAAAGTCACGTTGAAGAGAAACAACAAAATAACAAAATATATATAAAACAATAAAAAATTCTCACGACGTTTCGACCATAACTCAAACGGTCATCATCAGGTGTGTCGGTTTGCATAAATTTATTTTGAAAACGGCATATTTATTTATATATATAAAAATAACGTTTGCGTCACGCGCAACGATGGCAGTTTGCCAGGACTAGTCCATCTATTTTTTGAAAAGAGGAGGGGGGAGACGAAATTTGTTTTTATGTATGCTGTCTGAAAGGCACTGTAAGCGTGAACAATCAATCAAGAACTGAAATGATTTATCAAATCTTTCCAATGATTGCTAAGATAGAATCCATCTTCTCGGTTGAAATTGTCTCTGTGTTTGTATATGTGGATAGCCTCATGAACGAATCTCTCATGGAAGCCAGATGGCTTACAAAGAACCTCCGTCTTGGAAAAGTCAATGGCATGTGAGCCTACTGAATTAGAACAATGATCTGCTACGGCCGAGGTGTTGGTCCTACCGTGTTTAAGGTCTGCTTTATGTTCACGAATGCGGTCCGAGATATGGCGTTTGGTTTCTCCAATGTAACTACTACCACAGAGGCAACTTAGTTTGTAGACACCAGGGTATTGTATGTCCGGAATCACATCTTTTACAGACGGAACCAGATCACGGATTTTATGTAATGTGTTGAAACGGACCTGGATCTTGTGTTTATTCAAGATTTTGGAGATCTTTTTTTGTGATCCCAGCAATGTAGGGTAAAGTGATGGTTTTGAAAGGCTCCTCAAGAGGGTTCTTCTTCATGGTTTGAGTGATAGCTTTGCGGATTGTATAGTCGGAGTAACCATTAGCCCTAAGAGCTTGGTGTACGTGCTTGAGTTCACTGCTTATGTGTTCCTGGTCGGATATGCATTGGCTCTACAATCCGCAAAGCTATCACTCAAACCATGAAGAAGAACCCTCTTGAGGAGCCTTTCAAAACCATCACTTTACCCTACATTGCTGGGATCACAAAAAAGATCTCCAAAATCTTGAATAAACACAAGATCCAGGTCCGTTTCAACACATTACATAAAATCCGTGATCTGGTTCCGTCTGTAAAAGATGTGATTCCGGACATACAATACCCTGGTGTCTACAAACTAAGTTGCCTCTGTGGTAGTAGTTACATTGGAGAAACCAAACGCCATATCTCGGACCGCATTCGTGAACATAAAGCAGACCTTAAACACGGTAGGACCAACACCTCGGCCGTAGCAGATCATTGTTCTAATTCAGTAGGCTCACATGCCATTGACTTTTCCAAGACGGAGGTTCTTTGTAAGCCATCTGGCTTCCATGAGAGATTCGTTCATGAGGCTATCCACATATACAAACACAGAGACAATTTCAACCGAGAAGATGGATTCTATCTTAGCAATCATTGGAAAGATTTGATAAATCATTTCAGTTCTTGATTGATTGTTCACGCTTACAGTGCCTTTCAGACAGCATACATAAAAACAAATTTCGTCTCCCCCCTCCTCTTTTCAAAAAATAGATGGACTAGTCCTGGCAAACTGCCATCGTTGCGCGTGACGCAAACGTTATTTTTATATATATAAATAAATATGCCGTTTTCAAAATAAATTTATGCAAACCGACACACCTGATGATGACCGTTTGAGTTATGGTCGAAACGTCGTGAGAATTTTTTATTGTTTTATATATATTTTGTTATTTTGTTGTTTCTCTTCAACGTGACTTTACCGAAAAAACTAAGAATATGAATTACTGCAGTCACGAAAGCTTTAAATCAAAATTTAATCGCCTCTACGGGGAGGGTTTTCACATAACTTTAAGATCCTTCAACAAACTCCGGGATAAGAAAGCTCAGCTGATCGAGTCTCTCACCTTCCTGAAGAGATGCCGCGACTCAGGGGTAATACCAATCGCATTTACACTCACCTCTGCTACTGTAACTTCTTCTAATGCGAAACGAATTCTTTTCAAAACTAGCTTAGCTCTTATCTCAGAAAAAATCAGACTTATACGCACAGAACTAGATCAGTTAGACAAGACACTCTACAAATCACACTTATCATTGACGGCAATAATGTCCACATCGGATTGGGAACATGTAGACAATATGACTGCCTCTTCAGCTGCTACTATGTCGACCAAATGTAAGGAAAACCTGATTTCCAAATTTAACCTCCTATTCAACAAAAGACCGGACCCACACACCAAAAAGTTAGACGTTAATAAAGTCGTAATTAATCGCAGTAACAGTTCTATTTCCGATGGTCTGAAATCCGTTTTAGCTAAAGGTCTAAACTTTGCAGTCACACCTAAACACATACCAGTTAATGATATAATTGCCCAAGTAGACGTTGCTCTCAGGGGCCTGGGTCACATCGCTGCAGACGTAGCAAGATCTGAAATCGCTGCAACCCTCAAAAACGCTAAGATGCCAGCTAGCAACCTCAGCAAAGATGAGCGTTTTGAATTATATAAATTAAAAAAGAGGAATGATATTGTAGTTCTCTCAGCTGACAAAGGCAATGCTACTGTTATCATGGATAAAATAGAATACAACAACAAAATTAAATAATTACTCGACGATGGTAGTTATACAAAAATAAAAAGAGATCCCACCAACAGCCTCGTCACACAAACCAACAAAATAATTTCTGATTCAACCGCATTAATTGATCAATCTAAACAGTTTTCGTTGAAACCTTCTGCTGCCAGGCCACCAAGATTATACGGCTTACCAAAAATACATAAAGTTGATACACCTCTTCGTCCCATAGTCTCTACTATCAGCTCCCCCACCTACAAACTAGCTCGTTTTTTGTCTGAAATCCTGCGTCCTTTCACTGGAAAGACCACCTCTGCGGTACAAAATTCTACTCACCTGGTATCAACAATCAAGGGTATTTCCCTGTCCCCAGACGACCTGCTTGTCAGTTTTGATGTAGTTTCCTTATTCACCAAGGTTCCTGTACCTGACACCATTGCAATCATTGAAGACTTGGTTCATCAAGGACTAAACACTGAGGTACCCCCCCTGGTGAGACACTGTTTAACCAATACATACTTCACTTGGAATGGAACTTTCTACAAACAAACTGAGGGCACCCCAATGGGCTCCCCCCTTTCTCCAGTTATAGCTAACATTTTCATGGAGAAATTTGAGACTGACGCCATCCAGACTGCCACTCTGCGCCCAACCTTATGGAAGAGGTACGTGGATGACACTTTTGTCATCTGGCCACATGGCCGGCCTGCTCTAGACCAATTCTTCGACCACATCAATTCCATACACCCAGCCATCAGATTTACCATGGAAGTCGAAATAGATGGCAAGATACCTTTTTTGGATGTCCTAATTAAAAAGAGACCTGATTGTTCAATGAGCCACTCTGTCTACAGGAAAGCTACCCATACGGATGCTTATCTGAAACCGGATTCCCACCACCATCCATCACAGAAGAATTCTCTCATCAAGACTCTGTATCATAGAGCCCAATGCATATCCGACCAGGAACACATAAGCAGTGAACTCAAGCACGTACACCAAGCTCTTAGGGCTAATGGTTACTCCGACTATACAATCCGCAAAGCTATCACTCAAACCATGAAGAAGAACCCTCTTGAGGAGCCTTTCAAAACCATCACTTTACCCTACATTGCTGGGATCACAAAAAAGATCTCCAAAATCTTGAATAAACACAAGATCCAGGTCCGTTTCAACACATTACATAAAATCCGTGATCTGGTTCCGTCTGTAAAAGATGTGATTCCGGACATACAATACCCTGGTGTCTACAAACTAAGTTGCCTCTGTGGTAGTAGTTACATTGGAGAAACCAAACGCCATATCTCGGACCGCATTCGTGAACATAAAGCAGACCTTAAACACGGTAGGACCAACACCTCGGCCGTAGCAGATCATTGTTCTAATTCAGTAGGCTCACATGCCATTGACTTTTCCAAGACGGAGGTTCTTTGTAAGCCATCTGGCTTCCATGAGAGATTCGTTCATGAGGCTATCCACATATACAAACACAGAGACAATTTCAACCGAGAAGATGGATTCTATCTTAGCAATCATTGGAAAGATTTGATACATCATTTCAGTTCTTGATTGATTGTTCACGCTTACAGTGCCTTTCAGACAGCATACATAAAAACAAATTTCGTCTCCCCCCTCCTCTTTTCAAAAAATAGATGGACTAGTCCTGGCAAACTGCCATCGTTGCGCGTGACGCAAACGTTATTTTTATATATATAAATAAATATGCCGTTTTCAAAATAAATTTATGCAAACCGACACACCTGATGATGACCGTTTGAGTTATGGTCGAAACGTCGTGAGAATTTTTTATTGTTTTATATATATTTTGTTATTTTGTTGTTTCTCTTCAACGTGACTTTACCGAAAAAACTAAGAATATGAATTACTGCAGTCACGAAAGCTTTAAATCAAAATTTAATCGCCTCTACGGGGAGGGTTTTCACATAACTTTAAGATCCTTCAACAAACTCCGGGATAAGAAAGCTCAGCTGATCGAGTCTCTCACCTTCCTGAAGAGATGCCGCGACTCAGGGGTAATACCAATCGCATTTACACTCACCTCTGCTACTGTAACTTCTTCTAATGCGAAACGAATTCTTTTCAAAACTAGCTTAGCTCTTATCTCAGAAAAAATCAGACTTATACGCACAGAACTAGATCAGTTAGACAAGACACTCTACAAATCACACTTATCATTGACGGCAATAATGTCCACATCGGATTGGGAACATGTAGACAATATGACTGCCTCTTCAGCTGCTACTATGTCGACCAAATGTAAGGAAAACCTGATTTCCAAATTTAACCTCCTATTCAACAAAAGACCGGACCCACACACCAAAAAGTTAGACGTTAATAAAGTCGTAATTAATCGCAGTAACAGTTCTATTTCCGATGGTCTGAAATCCGTTTTAGCTAAAGGTCTAAACTTTGCAGTCACACCTAAACACATACCAGTTAATGATATAATTGCCCAAGTAGACGTTGCTCTCAGGGGCCTGGGTCACATCGCTGCAGACGTAGCAAGATCTGAAATCGCTGCAACCCTCAAAAACGCTAAGATGCCAGCTAGCAACCTCAGCAAAGATGAGCGTTTTGAATTATATAAATTAAAAAAGAGGAATGATATTGTAGTTCTCTCAGCTGACAAAGGCAATGCTACTGTTATCATGGATAAAATAGAATACAACAACAAAATTAAAGAATTACTCGACGATGGTAGTTATACAAAAATAAAAAGAGATCCCACCAACAGCCTCGTCACACAAACCAACAAAATAATTTCTGATTCAACCGCATTAATTGATCAATCTAAACAGTTTTCGTTGAAACCTTCTGCTGCCAGGCCACCAAGATTATACGGCTTACCAAAAATACATAAAGTTGATACACCTCTTCGTCCCATAGTCTCTACTATCAGCTCCCCCACCTACAAACTAGCTCGTTTTTTGTCTGAAATCCTGCGTCCTTTCACTGGAAAGACCACCTCTGCGGTACAAAATTCTACTCACCTGGTATCAACAATCAAGGGTATTTCCCTGTCCCCAGACGACCTGCTTGTCAGTTTTGATGTAGTTTCCTTATTCACCAAGGTTCCTGTACCTGACACCATTGCAATCATTGAAGACTTGGTTCATCAAGGACTAAACACTGAGGTACCCCCCCTGGTGAGACACTGTTTAACCAATACATACTTCACTTGGAATGGAACTTTCTACAAACAAACTGAGGGCACCCCAATGGGCTCCCCCCTTTCTCCAGTTATAGCTAACATTTTCATGGAGAAATTTGAGACTGACGCCATCCAGACTGCCACTCTGCGCCCAACCTTATGGAAGAGGTACGTGGATGACACTTTTGTCATCTGGCCACATGGCCGGCCTGCTCTAGACCAATTCTTCGACCACATCAATTCCATACACCCAGCCATCAGATTTACCATGGAAGTCGAAATAGATGGCAAGATACCTTTTTTGGATGTCCTAATTAAAAAGAGACCTGATGGTTCAATGAGCCACTCTGTCTACAGGAAAGCTACCCATACGGATGCTTATCTGAAACCGGATTCCCACCACCATCCATCACAGAAGAATTCTCTCATCAAGACTCTGTATCATAGAGCCCAATGCATATCCGACCAGGAACACATAAGCAGTGAACTCAAGCACGTACACCAAGCTCTTAGGGCTAATGGTTACTCCGACTATACAATCCGCAAAGCTATCACTCAAACCATGAAGAAGAACCCTCTTGAGGAGCCTTTCAAAACCATCACTTTACCCTACATTGCTGGGATCACAAAAAAGATCTCCAAAATCTTGAATAAACACAAGATCCAGGTCCGTTTCAACACATTACATAAAATCCGTGATCTGGTTCCGTCTGTAAAAGATGTGATTCCGGACATACAATACCCTGGTGTCTACAAACTAAGTTGCCTCTGTGGTAGTAGTTACATTGGAGAAACCAAACGCCATATCTCGGACCGCATTCGTGAACATAAAGCAGACCTTAAACACGGTAGGACCAACACCTCGGCCGTAGCAGATCATTGTTCTAATTCAGTAGGCTCACATGCCATTGACTTTTCCAAGACGGAGGTTCTTTGTAAGCCATCTGGCTTCCATGAGAGATTCGTTCATGAGGCTATCCACATATACAAACACAGAGACAATTTCAACCGAGAAGATGGATTCTATCTTAGCAATCATTGGAAAGATTTGATAAATCATTTCAGTTCTTGATTGATTGTTCACGCTTACAGTGCCTTTCAGACAGCATACATAAAAACAAATTTCGTCTCCCCCCTCCTCTTTTCAAAAAATAGATGGACTAGTCCTGGCAAACTGCCATCGTTGCGCGTGACGCAAACGTTATTTTTATATATATAAATAAATATGCCGTTTTCAAAATAAATTTATGCAAACCGACACACCTGATGATGACCGTTTGAGTTATGGTCGAAACGTCGTGAGAATTTTTTATTGTTTTATATATATTTTGTTATTTTGTTGTTTCTCTTCAACGTGACTTTACCGAAAAAACTAAGAATATGAATTACTGCAGTCACGAAAGCTTTAAATCAAAATTTAATCGCCTCTACGGGGAGGGTTTTCACATAACTTTAAGATCCTTCAACAAACTCCGGGATAAGAAAGCTCAGCTGATCGAGTCTCTCACCTTCCTGAAGAGATGCCGCGACTCAGGGGTAATACCAATCGCATTTACACTCACCTCTGCTACTGTAACTTCTTCTAATGCGAAACGAATTCTTTTCAAAACTAGCTTAGCTCTTATCTCAGAAAAAATCAGACTTATACGCACAGAACTAGATCAGTTAGACAAGACACTCTACAAATCACACTTATCATTGACGGCAATAATGTCCACATCGGATTGGGAACATGTAGACAATATGACTGCCTCTTCAGCTGCTACTATGTCGACCAAATGTAAGGAAAACCTGATTTCCAAATTTAACCTCCTATTCAACAAAAGACCGGACCCACACACCAAAAAGTTAGACGTTAATAAAGTCGTAATTAATCGCAGTAACAGTTCTATTTCCGATGGTCTGAAATCCGTTTTAGCTAAAGGTCTAAACTTTGCAGTCACACCTAAACACATACCAGTTAATGATATAATTGCCCAAGTAGACGTTGCTCTCAGGGGCCTGGGTCACATCGCTGCAGACGTAGCAAGATCTGAAATCGCTGCAACCCTCAAAAACGCTAAGATGCCAGCTAGCAACCTCAGCAAAGATGAGCGTTTTGAATTATATAAATTAAAAAAGAGGAATGATATTGTAGTTCTCTCAGCTGACAAAGGCAATGCTACTGTTATCATGGATAAAATAGAATACAACAACAAAATTAAAGAATTACTCGACGATGGTAGTTATACAAAAATAAAAAGAGATCCCACCAACAGCCTCGTCACACAAACCAACAAAATAATTTCTGATTCAACCGCATTAATTGATCAATCTAAACAGTTTTCGTTGAAACCTTCTGCTGCCAGGCCACCAAGATTATACGGCTTACCAAAAATACATAAAGTTGATACACCTCTTCGTCCCATAGTCTCTACTATCAGCTCCCCCACCTACAAACTAGCTCGTTTTTTGTCTGAAATCCTGCGTCCTTTCACTGGAAAGACCACCTCTGCGGTACAAAATTCTACTCACCTGGTATCAACAATCAAGGGTATTTCCCTGTCCCCAGACGACCTGCTTGTCAGTTTTGATGTAGTTTCCTTATTCACCAAGGTTCCTGTACCTGACACCATTGCAATCATTGAAGACTTGGTTCATCAAGGACTAAACACTGAGGTACCCCCCCTGGTGAGACACTGTTTAACCAATACATACTTCACTTGGAATGGAACTTTCTACAAACAAACTGAGGGCACCCCAATGGGCTCCCCCCTTTCTCCAGTTATAGCTAACATTTTCATGGAGAAATTTGAGACTGACGCCATCCAGACTGCCACTCTGCGCCCAACCTTATGGAAGAGGTACGTGGATGACACTTTTGTCATCTGGCCACATGGCCGGCCTGCTCTAGACCAATTCTTCGACCACATCAATTCCATACACCCAGCCATCAGATTTACCATGGAAGTCGAAATAGATGGCAAGATACCTTTTTTGGATGTCCTAATTAAAAAGAGACCTGATGGTTCAATGAGCCACTCTGTCTACAGGAAAGCTACCCATACGGATGCTTATCTGAAACCGGATTCCCACCACCATCCATCACAGAAGAATTCTCTCATCAAGACTCTGTATCATAGAGCCCAATGCATATCCGACCAGGAACACATAAGCAGTGAACTCAAGCACGTACACCAAGCTCTTAGGGCTAATGGTTACTCCGACTATACAATCCGCAAAGCTATCACTCAAACCATGAAGAAGAACCCTCTTGAGGAGCCTTTCAAAACCATCACTTTACCCTACATTGCTGGGATCACAAAAAAGATCTCCAAAATCTTGAATAAACACAAGATCCAGGTCCGTTTCAACACATTACATAAAATCCGTGATCTGGTTCCGTCTGTAAAAGATGTGATTCCGGACATACAATACCCTGGTGTCTACAAACTAAGTTGCCTCTGTGGTAGTAGTTACATTGGAGAAACCAAACGCCATATCTCGGACCGCATTCGTGAACATAAAGCAGACCTTAAACACGGTAGGACCAACACCTCGGCCGTAGCAGATCATTGTTCTAATTCAGTAGGCTCACATGCCATTGACTTTTCCAAGACGGAGGTTCTTTGTAAGCCATCTGGCTTCCATGAGAGATTCGTTCATGAGGCTATCCACATATACAAACACAGAGACAATTTCAACCGAGAAGATGGATTCTATCTTAGCAATCATTGGAAAGATTTGATAAATCATTTCAGTTCTTGATTGATTGTTCACGCTTACAGTGCCTTTCAGACAGCATACATAAAAACAAATTTCGTCTCCCCCCTCCTCTTTTCAAAAAATAGATGGACTAGTCCTGGCAAACTGCCATCGTTGCGCGTGACGCAAACGTTATTTTTATATATATAAATAAATATGCCGTTTTCAAAATAAATTTATGCAAACCGACACACCTGATGATGACCGTTTGAGTTATGGTCGAAACGTCGTGAGAATTTTTTATTGTTTTATATATATTTTGTTATTTTGTTGTTTCTCTTCAACGTGACTTTACCGAAAAAACTAAGAATATGAATTACTGCAGTCACGAAAGCTTTAAATCAAAATTTAATCGCCTCTACGGGGAGGGTTTTCACATAACTTTAAGATCCTTCAACAAACTCCGGGATAAGAAAGCTCAGCTGATCGAGTCTCTCACCTTCCTGAAGAGATGCCGCGACTCAGGGGTAATACCAATCGCATTTACACTCACCTCTGCTACTGTAACTTCTTCTAATGCGAAACGAATTCTTTTCAAAACTAGCTTAGCTCTTATCTCAGAAAAAATCAGACTTATACGCACAGAACTAGATCAGTTAGACAAGACACTCTACAAATCACACTTATCATTGACGGCAATAATGTCCACATCGGATTGGGAACATGTAGACAATATGACTGCCTCTTCAGCTGCTACTATGTCGACCAAATGTAAGGAAAACCTGATTTCCAAATTTAACCTCCTATTCAACAAAAGACCGGACCCACACACCAAAAAGTTAGACGTTAATAAAGTCGTAATTAATCGCAGTAACAGTTCTATTTCCGATGGTCTGAAATCCGTTTTAGCTAAAGGTCTAAACTTTGCAGTCACACCTAAACACATACCAGTTAATGATATAATTGCCCAAGTAGACGTTGCTCTCAGGGGCCTGGGTCACATCGCTGCAGACGTAGCAAGATCTGAAATCGCTGCAACCCTCAAAAACGCTAAGATGCCAGCTAGCAACCTCAGCAAAGATGAGCGTTTTGAATTATATAAATTAAAAAAGAGGAATGATATTGTAGTTCTCTCAGCTGACAAAGGCAATGCTACTGTTATCATGGATAAAATAGAATACAACAACAAAATTAAAGAATTACTCGACGATGGTAGTTATACAAAAATAAAAAGAGATCCCACCAACAGCCTCGTCACACAAACCAACAAAATAATTTCTGATTCAACCGCATTAATTGATCAATCTAAACAGTTTTCGTTGAAACCTTCTGCTGCCAGGCCACCAAGATTATACGGCTTACCAAAAATACATAAAGTTGATACACCTCTTCGTCCCATAGTCTCTACTATCAGCTCCCCCACCTACAAACTAGCTCGTTTTTTGTCTGAAATCCTGCGTCCTTTCACTGGAAAGACCACCTCTGCGGTACAAAATTCTACTCACCTGGTATCAACAATCAAGGGTATTTCCCTGTCCCCAGACGACCTGCTTGTCAGTTTTGATGTAGTTTCCTTATTCACCAAGGTTCCTGTACCTGACACCATTGCAATCATTGAAGACTTGGTTCATCAAGGACTAAACACTGAGGTACCCCCCCTGGTGAGACACTGTTTAACCAATACATACTTCACTTGGAATGGAACTTTCTACAAACAAACTGAGGGCACCCCAATGGGCTCCCCCCTTTCTCCAGTTATAGCTAACATTTTCATGGAGAAATTTGAGACTGACGCCATCCAGACTGCCACTCTGCGCCCAACCTTATGGAAGAGGTACGTGGATGACACTTTTGTCATCTGGCCACATGGCCGGCCTGCTCTAGACCAATTCTTCGACCACATCAATTCCATACACCCAGCCATCAGATTTACCATGGAAGTCGAAATAGATGGCAAGATACCTTTTTTGGATGTCCTAATTAAAAAGAGACCTGATGGTTCAATGAGCCACTCTGTCTACAGGAAAGCTACCCATACGGATGCTTATCTGAAACCGGATTCCCACCACCATCCATCACAGAAGAATTCTCTCATCAAGACTCTGTATCATAGAGCCCAATGCATATCCGACCAGGAACACATAAGCAGTGAACTCAAGCACGTACACCAAGCTCTTAGGGCTAATGGTTACTCCGACTATACAATCCGCAAAGCTATCACTCAAACCATGAAGAAGAACCCTCTTGAGGAGCCTTTCAAAACCATCACTTTACCCTACATTGCTGGGATCACAAAAAAGATCTCCAAAATCTTGAATAAACACAAGATCCAGGTCCGTTTCAACACATTACATAAAATCCGTGATCTGGTTCCGTCTGTAAAAGATGTGATTCCGGACATACAATACCCTGGTGTCTACAAACTAAGTTGCCTCTGTGGTAGTAGTTACATTGGAGAAACCAAACGCCATATCTCGGACCGCATTCGTGAACATAAAGCAGACCTTAAACACGGTAGGACCAACACCTCGGCCGTAGCAGATCATTGTTCTAATTCAGTAGGCTCACATGCCATTGACTTTTCCAAGACGGAGGTTCTTTGTAAGCCATCTGGCTTCCATGAGAGATTCGTTCATGAGGCTATCCACATATACAAACACAGAGACAATTTCAACCGAGAAGATGGATTCTATCTTAGCAATCATTGGAAAGATTTGATAAATCATTTCAGTTCTTGATTGATTGTTCACGCTTACAGTGCCTTTCAGACAGCATACATAAAAACAAATTTCGTCTCCCCCCTCCTCTTTTCAAAAAATAGATGGACTAGTCCTGGCAAACTGCCATCGTTGCGCGTGACGCAAACGTTATTTTTATATATATAAATAAATATGCCGTTTTCAAAATAAATTTATGCAAACCGACACACCTGATGATGACCGTTTGAGTTATGGTCGAAACGTCGTGAGAATTTTTTATTGTTTTATATATATTTTGTTATTTTGTTGTTTCTCTTCAACGTGACTTTACCGAAAAAACTAAGAATATGAATTACTGCAGTCACGAAAGCTTTAAATCAAAATTTAAATGTATTTTCGTTTATATTGATCTATGATTGTGCCCTTTTGCATGCTTTGTCTCACGATATATTAAATCGAGATGATTGTTGTACTTTATGTTCTTGTATTTGTAATTTTGGTGACTTAAGTTACTCTGGCAAATGACACCGTCCTTGTCTCTAAGCAAAATACATTTAAAACTGTCTTCAAATCGCTTCACTTAATGTAATAATCCCCGCAGCACTGGTGTAACGTCTAAGTTTGACTACGCAGCCACTCCCTCTCCTCTCCAGGCTTAACAGAACTCCAACTGCTATTTCTCCCCTATTTGTCTATTATCTCATTCCTGTGTTTAATTGCCCCAACCGACAGCCTCGTGGCTGCCCGTCGATCACGCCGCACGTCACAGCCACGAGCTGTAGGGGCGGGGCTCCGTCCACTCAGTGGTGCTCTTAACGTTCACATTCAGCAGCATGGGTCGGGAGTCTAATCTCTGCAGTTCCACGTTGTGGTTCCACCTCCCTATGTCATGTAGCCTCTCAATTTCTTTATTCACGAGGATTGTGTTTCATCGTACAAAACGGTACCGGAGACCTTTTTACGAGATTTGGCGGCGACGGCCATCTTGGTAAGGGTAATGCAAAGTGCCAGCTGAACCCGAGACGCCCCAGTGGAGAGGCACTAACGGCCATCTTCGTAATGGAAAACAAGTCCCCTGAGAATTAAAAGGACCTGCCATCTTGGATAGGGCAGTGCAAGGGGCAGCATCACCAAGGGAAACAGGAGCAGGCATCTTCGTAAGGGAAAGTGGCCGCGGCATAGATTGGCGGGAATCGCCATCTTGTCGAGAGCTCGGAGACACGGACATTCTCGGAGATAGGAGCAATCGTGATAATGATTTGTGCCGCGATGAAAGTTACTCAACTTTTGTTCACAGTTATGGTTAACGTTTGCGTGAGTACAAGCGCAGGGACAGTTGCCACTCGTCGGATTGTTGTCGTTTCTTCGTCACAAATTAATGTTTGCTCAAATATTTGTTCAGCTGAGGTAAAGTAACCACGTGCCCGTGGGCGGCGTGTAGGCACGCGGGAAGGCCTCGCGGCCTCTGTGTCGGTGTCTGCTGAGAGTAGAGACGAGGAACGAGAGACGCCGCGTCGCTCAACAGGGAGAAGAGTGTCGCGCGTCACAGTCGGCTTCTGCCATTGTCTCTCCACTGCTGGATGAAGGCATCTTCCACCGGTCGTCGCTCACGGTCCCTCGCTCCCAGCGTGCGTCCGTCTCTTGCACGTCAAACTCGTTCCGTCTCTCCGTCTCCGCTCCAGTGGAAAGGGCTGAAATCAAAGTGTCGCTTTTTGCGTGCAGGTACGTGAAATAAAGGGTCACTGGGTTGGTTTAATATATTATACTTGGAGTTAAGTAGCAGTGGGATACGGTCACCACTTGTACGCATAAGAGTTATTTGATTAAGGGTTTAACGCGTCTGCAAGCGTTCTGAGGTAAATCTTTAATAACATTACAGATTAAAGTTGCTAATGTCAACATTCATAGTAACAGTTATATAGTTGAGGTAATTCTCAAAACGCGGAATTATGACTAGAATCAAAAGTCGATATGATTGGTAAGAATTCTGTATAAAAAATATTTTTGAAATAAATATAGCATTTATAGCTGTTAAAGTCTATAAAAGCATGTTAAATATGTGATATGAATATTTAAACACTCACAATAACATAGTTCCGTAGCTTACACGATAAAAAAAAAACTCTTTTGCATGTTTGTATATGATCACAATAAAATCGATAGGGAAATATGCTGTAATTAAAGTTTTGAGGCAAATCATTAATTATTTGTCTTAAGGCTTAAATCATAATACTGTAATGGTTTAACAATTTTACAATAATTCTATATTTCAGTTTATTTTGGTATAGCCCTGTGAGCCATCCGGCTCTTGAAGCGGGTGCAACCACAACAAACAAAAAAACAAAAACACGAACAAGAAAAACATCTTAAAGTGACTATGTGACTGTGCAAACAGAAAATCCTTGAAAAAAAAAGCACCGTACACCAACGCTGTGTGAAAAAAACCCCAGTGGGATGCAAGTCAAACAACAATAACCACAAAAACTTAGATTAAGGCCATCAGTCTAACTCCGTACTGCAACAAAACAAACATGTCCAAGCCAAAAAACGTTTTCCTAATCACCAAAAAATAAAGCTATAATTGCAACGTTATGGTGATCACAAGGGCTGTAACCGAATTTTTACAAAAAACTACATAAATAACATGTAACACCAAACCCTAGAAACATAGCTGGCTGCATTAGTTACTCCACAACAACAGAAGCATCGGTCGGAGTATCAAAATTTTCAATGCACCTTTAAGATCAGCACGCGAAATCAAAATACATAATACTTGGCAGCGTCATCCGGAGCGAAACATTTTATTTTATTTTACGCCAATGAATAGAGTCTAGTGAGAGAGATTAAACACGTTAAAGACGCACTACGACAGAATGGCTACAATAATGCTCAAATTAACAGAGCACTGAATGCCAAATCACGATCGCAAAGCAATACTACTGAAAGCGACCAGATTGTTAAAACAATAAAAATTCCATATATCTCAGGAGTAACTGACAAATTAGCCCGCGTTTTGCAAAAGCAAAACATTACAGTAAGATTTGGTACAGTACACAAAATTCAAAAACTAGTATCTTGCACTAAAGACGCATTACCTAAACTATCAACAGAAGGTGTATATCGGATTAATTGTTCATGTGGCAGCTGCTACATTGGGCAGACGGGACGTAACATCAGTGTAAGACTAAAAGAACATCAGAGAAATATTAAATTATCTCAAACACAACTGTCGGCAGTGGCAGAACATGCTTGTCAACAAGGACACTCAATTGATTTTGACAATGTTGCAGTGGTGTGTAAAACTAATTATTACTGGCAAAGACTAATTAGAGAATCCATTGAAATTGAGAGGAACAAGAATAACTTTAATCGCTCTGACAGCTACCGGCTCAGTGCGGCCTGGAAGCGTATTATTAAATAATACACATTACATTTTGATTTAAAGAATTACTAATCTACAACTCATTACTAATCATAACCATTGACTGATTACTAATCGATTATATAATTACATTACCCCCCCCTCCGCCTCTAATCACTGCACCTGATGAGTTAAGTGATGACGTCACCCTTTCTGCTCTATATAAAACCGGGAGCAAGCGAGGGCTTTACCATTCTGGCGAATTGCCCGATGATGCTGGAAGTATTTACCAGCGAAACGTCGTACTCAAACTGTAAATGTGGATTAACTCTTCAACACACCGGTGGGCTGAAGTAGTGAATTATTTGTCTTTTGTCAACGTGACACTTTTCTTTGCTGATTGGCCGTGTCGGGTGGTGGAGGGTTACGACACATTTATAAATAAACGCGATCTAACCCAAAAACCTTTATTATGAATAATATTGGTCGCGAAAGCCTACGTGTTAAACTGACTAACCTCTATGGGGAGGATACTTTTCTTAAAACCAGAAAATTGGAGAAGCTTCGCATTAAGCGGATGAAATTGATATCTTCACTGGCGTTCCTCAAAAGGTGCAGAGATTCAAAGGTAATACCAAACGCAGTTAAAATAACACATCACATAAAGTCTTCTAAAGCTAACCAAATACTACACAAAGCTAGCGAATTATTATTAATAGAGAGAATACAGCACAATAGGAGTGAATTATCTTACATTTCGGAATCGCTAAAGCAGTTACACTTAGATATAAGCAATAGTGTATCTATGCATTATTGGAATATAATCGATAACATAACACAACAATCGGCTGATAATGTGTTTAAACTAACAAAAACTAACCAAATTAATAAATTTTCTAGACTACATAATAAACAAATCCCTACTGAAAACCAAAAATGTAAAAACAAAACTGTACTGAACTTGACCAACACTGTATTAACCGGTGACATGGTCTCTATCCTTTCTAAAGGCCTTAACTTTGCCGTTACCCCACGCACAATTCCAGTGGATGAGATAATTGCTGAGGTAGAATCAGCAGTTAGACTCCTTCCACATAATGAGGCAGAGATGACTAGACATGAGGTTGCTAAAATAATTGAGAATAGCAAAGTTCCAAAAGTAAATATTAGCTCTAACGAGGCAAAAGCCTTAAGAGAGCTGCGTGTAAATAAGGATATCCAAATCCTAGCAGCTGATAAAGGCCGCACTACTGTACTGATGTCACGAGCCGATTATGATAATAAAATTAGAAATTTACTAGAGGAAAGTACCTACATTAAAATTAAACGAGATCCAACTAATACTTTAGAACGTAAGACCACTGCAATAATTGCAAACTCATTAATCCCTAAAAATGAGCAATACCTAATTAAGCCAAGGGCCTCAAAACCACCTAGACTCTATGGGCTACCAAAGATTCATAAAATCGGCATCCCATTACGACCCATAGTCAGTACAATTGGCTCTGCCACATATCAATTAGCAAAATATATAACCAAACAAATACAGCCCTACATCGGTAAGACATCTTCATTCATAAAAAATTCAGAACATCTTGTGAATGTGATTAAAGATATTAAACTTACTCCTGATGATATTCTGGTAAGCTTTGATGTGATTTCTCTATTCACTAAGGTTCCAGTGGACGAATCACTTAAATTACTTGATACACTAGTAAAGAATACCGGTTTACAAAAAGATATTCCGAAACTTGCTGGCCATTGCTTAAATAACACTTACTTCTTATGGAGAGGGGATTTCTTTAAACAAAAGGAAGGAGCAGCAATGGGTTCTCCTTTATCCCCTGCTATAGCAAATTTGTACATGGAAAACTTTGAAATAAAAGCACTTGCCTCGAGCACATTAAAACCATCCTTTTGGTTTAGGTATGTGGATGACACTTTGGTTGTCTGGCCACATGGTAAAGATACACTTAATGATTTTCTAAATCATCTCAATGCACAAAACCCGGCCATCCAGTTCACCATGGAAATGGAGGTGAATAATACACTCCCATTCCTAGATATTTTGCTTGGACATGGCCTAAACGGTAAAATAACACACAGCGTTTACAGAAAGCAAACGCACACTGATGCCTATCTGAATGCAGAATCACATCATCATCCAGCTCAAAAATCCTCTCTTATTAAGACGCTCGTGCATCGGGCGAAAACAGTGTCAGATGGTGAGAGTCTAGTGAGAGAGATTAAACACGTTAAAGACGCACTACGACAGAATGGCTACAATAATGCTCAAATTAACAGAGCACTGAATGCCAAATCACGATCGCAAAGCAATACTACTGAAAGCGACCAGATTGTTAAAACAATAAAAATTCCATATATCTCAGGAGTAACTGACAAATTAGCCCGCGTTTTGCAAAAGCAAAACATTACAGTAAGATTTGGTACAGTACACAAAATTCAAAAACTAGTATCTTGCACTAAAGACGCATTACCTAAACTATCAACAGAAGGTGTATATCGGATTAATTGTTCATGTGGCAGCTGCTACATTGGGCAGACGGGACGTAACATCAGTGTAAGACTAAAAGAACATCAGAGAAATATTAAATTATCTCAAACACAACTGTCGGCAGTGGCAGAACATGCTTGTCAACAAGGACACTCAATTGATTTTGACAATGTTGCAGTGGTGTGTAAAACTAATTATTACTGGCAAAGACTAATTAGAGAATCCATTGAAATTGAGAGGAACAAGAATAACTTTAATCGCTCTGACAGCTACCGGCTCAGTGCGGCCTGGAAGCGTATTATTAAATAATACACATTACATTTTGATTTAAAGAATTACTAATCTACAACTCATTACTAATCATAACCATTGACTGATTACTAATCGATTATATAATTACATTACCCCCCCCTCCGCCTCTAATCACTGCACCTGATGAGTTAAGTGATGACGTCACCCTTTCTGCTCTATATAAAACCGGGAGCAAGCGAGGGCTTTACCATTCTGGCGAATTGCCCGATGATGCTGGAAGTATTTACCAGCGAAACGTCGTACTCAAACTGTAAATGTGGATTAACTCTTCAACACACCGGTGGGCTGAAGTAGTGAATTATTTGTCTTTTGTCAACGTGACACTTTTCTTTGCTGATTGGCCGTGTCGGGTGGTGGAGGGTTACGACACATTTATAAATAAACGCGATCTAACCCAAAAACCTTTATTATGAATAATATTGGTCGCGAAAGCCTACGTGTTAAACTGAATTTGGTACAACATGGACTAGGCCCCGATACACCTGCACTGATTAGACACTGCCTCACCAATACCTACTTTACTTGGAATGGCACCTTCTACAAACAAAATGAGGGTACCCCCATGGGTTCTCCCTTATCACCAGTGATAGCCAATGTTTTGATGTAGAAATTTGAATCAGACGCCATCCAGACTTCCACCCTCAGACCTTCCCTGTGGAAGAGATATGTGGATGACACTTTCGTCATTTGGCCACATGGCCTCCCAGCTTTGAACCTTTTCCTACACCACATCAATTCTAGACATCCCACCATCAAGTTCACCATGGAAGTGGAGAAAGATGGCAAGCTACATTTCTTGGATGTTCTGTTTGAGAGGAGACCTGATGGCTCACTGGGGCATTCTGTCTACAGGAAACCCACCCACACAGATTCCTACTTGAAACCTGATTCCCACCACCACCCAGCTCAAAATAATTATCTCATCAAAACGTTATACCACAGGGCACATTGTATTTCGGACCAATACCACCTGACCAGTGAAATAAAACATGTACACCTGGCCCTCAAGAGAAACGGATACTCTGACCGTACCATCCGCCAAGCTGTTTCTCCCTCCATACAGAAACAACCACTTGATACTCCGGTCAAACCCATCACAGAACCATATATAACAGGCGTTACTAAAAAGATCTACAAAATTCTAAACAAACACAAGATCCTGGTCCGGTTCAATACAGTACACAGAATCCGTGACCTGATCCCATCCGTGAAGGATGTCGTTCCTAACTTTCAGTACCCCGGGGTTTACAAATTGAGCTGCACTTGTGGTGATTGCTATATCGGGGAGACGAAGCAACATGTCTCTGACCGAATTCGCGAGCACAAATTAGATTTGAAACACGGCAGAACGAATTCTTCTGCCGTAGCTGACCACTGTTACAACGCTGTGGGTGATCACGATATAGTTTTCTCCGATACCAAGGTTCTCTGCAAACCCACGGGTTTTTATCAGAGATTTGTCCACGAGGCAATTCAGATTTACAAACACGGACACAATTTCAACCGAGAGGATGGTTTCAATTTAAGTAATCATTGGAAAGATGTTCTAAATGAAACCAAACATTAAACTAATTTTCAATGGTACAGTACATTTTTTCAAGTATTGGTATCCCAAACTTTCACAGCTGCTTATTTCTCTCCACTCACTCCACTCACTCCACTCACTCACACCACTGACTCACTCCACTCACTCCACTCACTCACTCCACTCACTCACTCCACTCACTCACTCCACTCACTCACTCCACTCACTCCACTCACTCACTCCACTCACTCTACTCCCCCCCCCCCCCCCCCCCCCCGCTGCTGGTCCGTCATGGTCCCAACCCATTCCTGGTCCATCATGGCCCATGCACCTCCTACGTACATCATGCTCATTTTTATGCTAATTGCTTTGTCAAAGCATTTTGCTTCCTCCCACACAGCATAAAGGATGCGACCTGGGCTTGGCTGTTTTCACTCCAACGCTGTCCTCATGACAGCACGGTCCCTTCACCTGATGAAGGCCACTTGTGTTGTGGCTGAAACGTCGTGATTTTTCTTATTTTATTTTTTACCTACGTGACTTTACCGAATAGAACCAAAGAGTATGGATCCTTGCAGTCACGAAAGCTTCAAATCTAGAATATGAATAGTGTGTTGTACAGTGTATATTGTGTACTGTGTGTTGTTTAGGTGGTGTTGCATAAAGCGTGTATAATAAATTAAATGTGATGGAAAGTGTAGTGTGGTGTCAAGTGTAGCGTATGTGGTGTGATGTATAGTGTAGTGTGTGGTGAAAAACACATTTCCTAGGAGTTGAGCCATACTTCATCACGCTGGTGAGTGCAGGGTGGTAGGATCGGTTTAGGTATCACGAGCCAGTGATGCTCCCCATAGCTGGCAATTAAATTGAGATTGTAGGCTTCATTGACTCTATCATGGAGCTCTTGTGGTATTGCAGCCACACACCGTTGGTCATTGTATATTTACGTGCGGAATTAATGCATTCAAATGTAGCGGTTGTAATCGAGCTATTTAGTCCATGGGCCAGAGCAGTAATTGGTACAATGTAAGGTAGCATGTTTAATCACACTTTCGGATAAATACGCCTAATGAGTGTGTTACTTGATACACTCGGCTACATATGGTGCGAAATAAATTCAACATGCATACAACACCTCTCATTTCAAATGTTTATCAAATAATTCACTGTTTTTGCCCCTACATTTGGAATTTGCAACCACTGAAGTGATGCCATCTCGTGGATTAAGTGGGTATCTGAACTGCATGGCAAAACAGCCATCAAAATTCACTACTTTATTAAACAGAAATAATGCAGTAGTCATTTAATGAAGTCACGTAGAATGAGAATAAAATAATAAATTGATAAAATAAAATAACACAATAATATTCTCACGACGTTTCGCCCACAACACAAGCGGCCTTCATCAGGTGAAGGGACGAGACTGTCTGGTAGGACAGCGCTGGAGTGAAAGAGCCACGTTCAGATCACGACCTTTAAGCTGTGTGAGAGGAAACAAAGCGCCTTGACAAAGGAATTAGCATATAATTTAGCATTGAAATGGCTGAGTGATTAGCTTGTGACTGGTCACAGAAATAGCTATGTTAAAAGTTAAAGCATACACATCCGCAGAGGCACCCCTTGATAAAGGAATTAGCATAGAATTTAGCATTGAAATAGCTAAGTTAAAGCATACACATCCGCAGAGGCACCCCTTGACAAAGGAATTAGCATAGAATTTAGCATTGAAATAGCTGAGTGATTAGCTTGTAACTGGTCACAGAAATAGCTACGTTAAAGTCAGAGCATACACATTCACCGAGGCACTTAGTACAAATCAAACAGGAGAATTTAGCATTGAAATAACTAGGCGAATTTAGCATTGAAATAACTGAGTGATTAGCTAGTGACTGGTCACAGAAATGACTATGTTGAAGTCAAGGCCTACACATCTGAGCTATTCACAGTACTATATAGTCAACCAATAAAAAAAACTAAAATATAAATTACCTTAATGTTATCAATAAACTCTATATTCTCCAATCAGCTAAGCTACCAACAATAAGTCGTTATATATCACAATGCTATATGGCGAAAAAATGGGTGGATTCTTACCCTCAACTTTAGCACCACGTATAGCTACGGGCCCCGTTCAGACGGACGAGTTCATCCATGGTCGGAACAGAGGAGGGGGAGAGAGACAGCTGCGAGGCGCTATCATACTCCATGTTGTAAACCATACCATTAACCGTGGTGTGAGAGGTATTAAGAGTCAATGCTGGCGAAAGAGCTGTGGTCTGAAGGTCATCGTAAAATACAATGAATTAAGAACAGAAATGATTTAAAACATCTTTCCAATGGTTACTAAACCAGAATACATCTTCTCGGTTGAAATTGCCTCTGTGTTTGTATATGTGAATGGCCTCATGAACGAATCTCTCATGGTAGCCGGTTGGTTTGCAAAGAACCTCCGTCTTGGAGAAGTCAATGTCATGTGAGCCCACTGAATTATAACAGTGATCTGCCACGGCAGAGGAGTTCGTCCTACCGTGTTTCAAGTCTGCTTTATGTTCGCGGATGCGGTCCGAGATATGTCGTTTGGTTTCTCCAATGTAGCTACTACCACAGAGGCACTTTAGTTTGTAAACGCCCGGGTACTGTATGTCTGGAACAGCATCTTTTACAGATGGAACTAAATCACGGATTTTATGTACTGTGTTGAATCGGACCTGGATCTTGTGTTTATTCAGGATTTTGGAGATCTTTTTAGTGACCCCTGCAATGTAGGGTAAGGTGATGGTTTTGAGTGGCTCCACAAGAGGATCCTTCTTCATGACTGGAGTGATGGCTTTGCGGATTGTGTAGTCGGAGTAACCATTAGCCCTGAGAGCCTGGTGTACGTGCTTGAGTTCACTGGTAATTTGTTCCTGGTCGGAAATGCATTGGGCTCTATGGTATAGAGTCTTGATGAGGGAGTTCTTCTGGGATAGATGGTGGTGGGAATCCGGTTTCAAGTAAGCATCTGTATGGGTAGCTTTCCTGTAGACAGAGTGGCTCATTGAACCATCATGTCTCCTTTTAATTAAGACATCCAAAAAGGGTAGTTTGCCATCTTTTTCGACCTCCATGGTAAATCTGATGGCTGGGTGTATGGAATTGATGTGGTCGCGGAATTGGTCTAGAGCAGGCTGGCCATGTGGCCAGATGACAAAGGTGTCATCAACGTACCTCTTCCATAAGGTCGGGCGTAGAGTGGCAGTCTGGATGGCGTCAGTTTCAAATTTTTCCATGAATACGTTGGCTACAACCGGAGATAGGGGGGAGCCCATTGGGGTGCCCTCAGTTTGTTTGTAGAAAGTTCCATTCCAGGTGAAGTATGTGTTGGTTAAGCAATGTCTCACCAGGGGGGGTACATCAGTATGCAGTCCTTGATGAACCAGGTCTTCAATGATAGTGATGGTGTCAGGTACTGGGACTTTGGTGAACAAGGACACCACATCAAAACTGACAAGCAGGTCGTCTGGGGACAGGGAAATGCCTTTGAATGTCGATACCAGGATAGTAGAATTTAGTACCGCAGAGGTGGTTTTTCCAGTGAAAGGTCGCAGTATATCAGCAAGAAAACGTGCCAGTTTGTAGGTGGGGGAGTTGATAGTAGAGACGATGGGACGAAGGGGTGTATCTTCTTTGTGTATCTTTGGAAGGCCATATAATCTTGGTGGTCTGGCAGCAGAGGGTTTCAACGAGAACTGTTTGATCTCATCAATTAATGCTGTTGAATCAGAGATGATTTTGTTCGATTTGGTGACCAGGCTGTTGGTGGGATCTCTTTTTATTTTTGTATAGCTGCCATCGTTGTTGTGGCCGAAACGTCGTGAGAATATTATTGCGTTATTTTATTTTATCAATTTATTATTTTATTCTCATTTTACGTGACTTTACCGAAAGAACCAAAGAAGATGAATCATTGCAGTCACGAAAGCTTTAAATCGAAATTTAAGTCATTTCATAGGTTCACGTTGCTGTATGGATGTCCCTTGGCTATTAGATCTGGACATGGCCTTACGAACTACATACAGAATCATTCCCAAGAATAAGAAATTGATTCAAACTTTTTTATTTTAAAGTACGTATTGTATTCACAAAATTATAAAATGTACACATTTACAATGGTAATAATCTTCTTTGTGGATGTGGTGCTGGCGCTGCTGGGCTGTGTTGTATCAGCGGTATTCATCAGGACCCGGTGTGCATCGCCCTTGCAGTGGTGGCAGCGGTGGTGGCAGGGGCAGCAACTTGACCACGTCCCTTGTGATATCATCCATCAGTGATGACGGTTGATCGCCGGGGTCGGGGGTCGTCGCTGCCGCCTATTTTGATGCCATTTCCCATGTCCGCCGTTGATTTGACTGCACACGGGTATGGCCTTCATCTCTGGAGACCTGCACACAGCACATGGAACGACCGCTACGTGAGTTTCATTGGCCCAAAGGGCAACCTGGTGAACTTCCCGTGAGCTCAACAGAGATCGAGCCTTAACAGCAAAGGTGGAAGGCAACCTGCCCAACTTAGGTTAAAGTTATAATGATAACGGCGTGGCTCAAATTTCTTGCTCATGCCACTGCTGGCAGAGGATCCTCGAGTAGACAAACTCTGGATAATATTTGGTCTACTCTTCCACATTGACCACACTTGTGTGCATACCCACAAATACAACTCGTGGGTTACTCACCTGACGTAGAAGAGGATGTATGCCTGTTTCTCCATGACCACCCTGGTGTCGACCGGCGTCACCAAGTCGTCGTCCATCCGGAACCATCTCCCATCGCAGATCTGTATGCAAACAACATCGAAGATTAATTACGACGATTATCCAATTGCACCTAAACTCCCCATATATTCGTAAAATGACACATGAGGAACAGAGGTGACCCTCTTATTCCACCTATTATTGTGTTGTCCTATAAGTTGAGTAATCGAACCGATAATCCATAAAAATAATTAATTACATTTGAAAGTTCAAATCCTGGTTGGGACTTCACTTGGTCCATCATCTATCCAGGGTCAATAAAGTAACTACACATTTTTGGTGAAGTCACCAGTGGTTGTTCTATGCATACGCTCTCCCTCAGTCACAGCAAAGGACAATTTTCACCACTGGCTGAGGCCTATAAATGGGAGATGAGCACCACCTCATGGCTCATAGGAGCAGGAATCGTTTTGATTTTATTCACTGAATCGAATTATTTAAAGGATCTATGCGTACGAATGATTGGCGTGTGATTGTGTGATAATGAATGCAGTACATCACCTTGTTGTAACAGTAGTAATGTCCCTCTGTGCTGCATTTCCCGGAGTGCACAAGGACTGAGTATAACCTGTACACTACAGGGTCTGCGTCCTCCTGCTGCGACATGAATGGCCGCACGTCCAGGTGCTCTGGGTACGGGCAATGCTGCAGTGGTGGGGAAGGAGGCAGTGATGCAGAAACAGAGATGGTGTTAGGCAGGGAAGAGGGGAAGAATGATGCAGGGTCGAGTTATTGATTATAATTTTTGTTCTATTTTTTTACTTTACCAGGTAATGCTGACTGAACTATATAGCTCTTTCTCAGAAGCGATCTAGCCACAAATGATAGCTCAACAAAGCGGCTTTTCACTGTGAATAGTTTTAGCAGCCAAATATTCTAGAAGCAACTGGAGGACCCGGAGAAAAACCCACGTGAATACAGGGAGAACATGCAAACTCCAAATATACAGGCATTAGGATCGGGATCAAACCCACGACCTGTATGCTTGGGGAGGGAGTTAAGATTTCACCGCCATAGAGCCCAGTTTAGGTAGATTAACCAGGTGGGCGCTCGAGAGAACATGAAAAGTCACATTTGTACGAGTGATCTCGGTTAAAACCGTGGCAAAAGAAATAACGCGAAATAAATCACAGAAATTACTCAAAAAGGAAGCAGCACAAAAACATGCAATGAGAAATTGGAGAAAATGCAGCCACATTTTAGGAGAAATGTAAAAAAAAACTTGTATATTAACCAAACATTACCCGATTGATCTTGTTTCCAAACAGGTCATATCTCTTGATGGAGAGGGCCAAGACGTTCGGGAGATGGTGAAGGCTCATCCTCTTCGTGGCCTTCACCTTGCAACAGCACCTGCGCACCAAAAAGCAGCAGCGTCAGTTTAATGACCGAGATGCCCAGTGAATAACTGTACAAATATGTTGGCGTGACAAAGTAGACAGACTCGCGTGACATTGACGTCGTGCCATACTCACCTTTGGCAAGTGTATTCGTCCAGTGTCTCTGTCTTGGTGAAATCTGCAAAAGCAGTCAGCAGATCTGGCGAATTCTGTCAAATAGAACGATGTGAAGGCAAATGAGTGCTTGAAAAGAACACTGGAAACATTTTGCAGCCGTTAAAACAGTGAGTCCTTATGTTGTACTGGCTGTTGTGTGACATAAGATGGCATTATCATTAGTTGACAGTAATTAAGGACGTGCTCCCAATTTTCAGATTCATCCAATGTGCAGCATTCCAGACGATGGGCAAACTTAATGTGTTTGAGTGACGCGACTAGTGTAATGTACACGATCCGAAAAAGATCAAAAGTGTTGCTTGAAAATGAGAAAATATTCATCCCAACGTTTAAATTCGAAACTTGTCACGAGCAAAGATACAATTTAATTAAATCAAGAATTCCTCGATTCTCACGTTGATGTGAAGACTGATGTCCAGGCAGTTTTCGAATCTGTCCGAGGTGCAGGAACACTGCGTGCACTCCACTGTGGAACACAAGTAAACGCACGCGCACACATCCACACGTGCAATTAGAGGAAGTTAGCATTCTGATTAGCAGAATCGAATAAAATGTGTTTGTATCTGATCAAATGGGTTGTTGTGTCTGTGTGCTTGTGCATTTTTCTATTGTGCGGGGAGTGGAAATATAGCAGTTAGCGCACTGGTGAACTGAGTTCGATCCTCGCTCACGGTCGATTCAGCCTCAAATTAGTATCTGGTGCATTGTGTAACATCAGCACTGGTGCTAGCCACCCGAAGGTGGCCGGGCATGGTGCTAGCCACACCACCTTGTCATGTGCCCTGTTGGCCTACATAGGTACTTGCTAATAGCAATTGCTCCAGCATTCTGTTAAGGCTTCAGGGAGATCTCTGTATTTGTGTGTTTTGCTTATGTCCTGCTGGGTACATGCGTATGAGTGCAGGGTTCATCTGCACTGTGCAGCATGCGTCGTCATACTCGGTGTGATTGCTACTTGCAGCGATGATTTTGCACATGGAGCTGGCACACACCTGTCGATTTTAGCTGCCCTGTGAAGATCTGGTGAATCACCGAGGTCTTCTCCACATGTTCTTCTGGCCTGCACGTGGAAATGAATGACATCACACATTCGGTGGCTTCCAGATGCATCACCTTTACCAAGTGCGCTCATGGGAGAGTTATACTCCTTTTTGTTTCGACCCTACGTTACTTTGCAGCCAAGCGCTTATTTAAATAATATTCTATAAACTTTGTTGTGAATTTTTGGTAACAGGTTGGGAACCAGTGGCCTAGGACGTGCACTACTTACTTGTGGTGGTTGATTGGGCAGGAGAGATGCAGAGCTTCTACGATGTAGCAGAAGAACTCATGTACGTCCTCCTGTTTGCCAAACTGCAGGTGTTTGGCGATCCCTGTGGGTAAATGGATGGAGGTCATAAGCGGTTTGAACACAAGGTTACAAGGGAAACGTTTTACCAATGCGCCACTCTGCCACCCAATGAATATGTTCTAAATTCAATGTGCACAATTGTGTTGTACTGAACAGAACTCACGTTTGATGTTTTGGACGATTTCTAAGGGCTTGATGACCTTGCCCTTGGAGCTGAATGTTGCAATGGTGTGCCTTTCCATTATGCACATCATGCAAAATCCATTATATGTACCTGTGAAATGAGGCAGAGGTGGCACATGCTATCAGTACAACACCGATCAAACAGCTCAGCTGTAGGTGCAGCACACAACAAGGACATCTTCACAGAACACAATTATTTTCAGCTTGGTATTTCAAAGTGTTCTGGGAACTCACATCTTCCTGAGTGGTGCCTGGAGATCAGGTAGTTTGCCAGTGGTGCGGTGTAAGTGAGGCACTGCAGGGTGGCATTGAGGAAACAGGTGTTCCCCATGTTGTCAAGGCCAGCACCCTCGCATGCGTTCCACTGCCACGTGAGGCTCAAGTTTTCCCCCGATTCTGGCGCGAGTCGTGGAGCTCCATTATCGTTGTTATCTGCGCACAAAACATACAGGAAATTTTCTCTTTACACTCGAGGCACTCTGGAGACTGGCTCGAAAGTTGCGTGGTGAAGCCAGAACTTGTGATATTGTTTTAGCGGTGCTCTTTATTAACCCTTTCACAACCATGTATTTTTCAACTCTAGGTGACCTTGCAGTGAGCTGTTTCTTGACGTAATTTCTGTTAACGTGGTCAGGGTAACAATATTCAACGGATAGGGCATAAACCTGGTCCTTGTCCAATATTTTGACTATGCAAATTTTGCCACGAAATGAACGGTTATCGACGGGCATCGATGGATCCTGGATATCACGTTGATTTTCCTCCATAAATTGTGTCTCATGGCTTCGTGTCACTTTTGCCATCCCGATTATACGTAAGTATATAACACAGTACATTGTGCAAATATCTGACAAACGTTTTATCTGGAACTAATCCCTACTGCAGAGTTGCTTATGAGATTGCAGTTGCACTACATTGACGTGTTTTTATCCACTGTTTCTGAACGCAGTCCCAAATGCCAAACACGTCAATTACCCAGCAGGGAAGTTATAGTAGATAAGCGTTAGCACCTTTTTGGGATTAAGCAAGGTTATAAGAACTTGGGAGAAGATACCATGAGAGCGAATTCCAAAGTCAAGCTAGTGGTTACAGAGTCACTTTGGTACAAGCTTACCTTCCACGGCAATCTTTTCTGGCACAGGATGGGCAGCTAGCTTCTGGGAGGTGGGCCTGATGATGGCAGACGCTGTCGATGGAATGGCGTCCTTCTGTCTGTCATCCGGCATCCTCCCATGAGCGGTATGCTGGCTGCCCCTCCTTCGGGCAGCTTGGCCACCCCGGCGTCTTGGTCTCCTCACTTGAGCGGCTGCCTGGCCTAACCCGCAATTTGCTGCCTCGCCTTGCCCTTGACCAGCAGACTGAGCACTCCCGCAACCTGGACTGCCCTGGTGGCTTGTAACCTGGCATCCCTTCCATTCAGCAGCCTTGTTGCTAGCAGCACGAATATCTTGGTGGCTTGCAATTGGACTCGCTTTGTCCCCTTCATCTTGGCTCGGCTCCCGATCTACCAACGGGCTTGGCCCATGGTCTGCCACCCGGTTTGAACTGCTGTCCGCTATTGGGTTGGGCCCATAGCTACCCATCTGACTTGCCTCTTGGCTAGGCACCGGGCTCGTCTCAAGGCTAGCCACCAGGCTCATCTCATTGCTAGCCACGAAGCTAATCTCACAATTATCTTCTGGGTCCACCTTGTGGCTTGCTTCTAGGCCCATCTCATGTTTATCTACCAGGCTTGCCTCATGACTTGCCACCTCAGTCTTCTCATGGCTAGCCACCGGGCTCATCTCATAGTTATCCACTGGGTCCAACTTGCAGCTTGCCTCTGGGCCTATCTCATGGCTAGCTACCAGGCTCATCTCACGGTTATCCACTGTGTCCACCTCGCGGCTTGTCTCCAGGCCCATCTCATTGTTAGCCACTGGCCTCGCCTCAAGACTTGCTACCTCGGTCTTCTCATGACTAGCCACTGGGCTCGTCTCATGGCTTGCCGCTGAGCTCTGAACACAGCTGCTTGGCTCATAAACCTCATCATCTGAAACACTGCAGAAGCAACAGAAGATGTTCTTGAGATGTTTAATGAAGCCCTTTTTCTTGGCCTTCGACATTGTGGCGATGTGGTTGCAGAGTATAAAAATGCATCCAAAAACGTGTCCTCAAGATGATGATGGCTGGATTTGATTTTTTGAAAAATTTGCAACAGAAAACCCAGAACACGTCTGACCCTCACGGTGCCAGATGAGCAACTGAATTTGTGGGCGGATGTGACATCACAGTGATGTCATTGCACTGGAGTCACATGGTTGTGTATGTAATCGTGATATAATGGTGACGTAACAGTGATGTCATTGCACTGGGGTCACACGGTCTATGTATTCGTGATATAATGGTGACATCACAGTGATGTCACAGCGCACTGAGGTCACATGGTGCCCCGTGGGAATGTGATTCTCGTTGCCTGTGCAACAAGCACCCTCTATTCATTTTATGTCTGTAATTGAACGAATGTTAATAATGAATTGTTTTTAAAAGTAATTTATCTCAAGATAACATTCGTTGCAGGAAATGTATTTTCGTTTATATTGATCTATGATTGTGCCCTTTTGCATGCTTTGTCTCACGATATATTCAATCGAGATGATTGTTGTACTTTATGTTCTTGTATTTGTAATTTTGGTGACTTAAGTTACTCTTGCAAATGACACCGTCCTTGTCTCTAAGCAAAATACATTTAAAACTGTCTTCAAATCGCTTCACTTAATGTAATAATCCCCGCAGCACTGGTGTAACGTCTAAGTTTGACTACGCAGCCACTCCCTCTCCTCTCCAGGCTTAACAGAACTCCAACTGCTATTTCTCCCCTATTTGTCTATTATCTCATTCCTGTGTTTAATTGCCCCAACCGACAGCCTCGTGGCTGCCCGTCGATCACGCCGCACGTCACAGCCACGAGCTGTAGGGGCGGGGCTCCGTCCACTCAGTGGTGCTCTTAACGTTCACATTCAGCAGCATGGGTCGGGAGTCTAATCTCTGCAGTTCCCCGTTCTGGTTCCACCTCCCTATGTCATGTAGCCTCTCAATTTCTTTATTCACGAGGATTGTGTTTCATCGTACAAAACGGTACCGGCGACCTTTTTACGAGATTTGGCGGCGACGGCCATCTTGGTAAGGGTAATGCAAAGCGCCAGCTGAACCCGAGACGCCCCAGTGAAGAGGTACTAACGGCCATCTTCGTAATGGAAAACAAGTCCCCTGAGAATTAAAAGGACCTGCCATCTTGGATAGGGCAGTGCAAGGGGCAGCATCACCAAGGGAAACAGGAGCAGGCATCTTCGTAAGGGAAAGTGGCCGTGGCATAGATTGGCGGGAATCACCATCTTGTCGAGAGCTCGGAGACACGGACATTCTCGGAGATAGGAGCAATCGTGATAATGATTTGTGCCGCGATGAAAGTTACTCAACTTTTGTTCACAGTTATGGTTAACGTTTGCGTGAGTACAAGCGCAGGGAGAGTTGCCACTCGTCGGATTGTTGTCGTTTCTTCGTCACAAATTAATGTTTGCCTCAAATATTTGTTCAGCTGAGGTAAAATAACCACGTGCCCGTGGGTGGCGTGTAGGCACGCGGGAAGGCCTCGCGGCCTCTGTGTCGGTGTCTGCTGAGAGTAGAGACGAGGAACGAGAGACGCCGCGTCGCTCAACAGGGAGAAGAGTGTCGCGCGTCACAGTCGGCTTCTGCCATTGTCTCTCCACTGCTGGATGAAGGCATCTTCCACCGGTCGTCGCTCACGGTCCCTCGCTCCCAGCGTGCGTCCGTCTCTTGCACGTCAAACTCGTTCCGTCTCTCCGTCTCCGCTCCAGTGGAAAGGGCTGAAATCAAAGTGTCGCTTTTTGCGTGCAGGTACGTGAAATAAAGGGTCACTGGGTTGGTTTAATATATTATACTTGGAGTTAAGTAGCAGTGGGATACGGTCACCACTTGTACGCATAAGAGTTATTTGATTAAGGGTTTAACGCGTCTGCAAGCGTTCTGAGGTAAATCTTTAATAACATTACAGATTAAAGTTGCTAATGTCAACATTCATAGTAACAGTTATATAGTTGAGGTAATTCTCAAAACGCGGAATTATGACTAGAATCAAAAGTCGATATGATTGGTAAGAATTCTGTATAAAAAATATTTTTGAAATAAATATAGCATTTATAGCTGTTAAAGTCTATAAAAGCATGTTAAATATGTGATATGAATATTTAAACACTCACAATAACATAGTTCCGTAGCTTACACGATAAAAAAAAACTCTTTTGCATGTTTATATATGATTACAATAAAATCGATAGGGAAATATGCTGTAATTAAAGTTTTGAGGCAAATCATTAATTATTTGTCTTAAGGCTTAAATCATAATACTGTAATGGTTTAACAATTTTACAATAATTCTATATTTCAGTTTATTTTGGTATAGCCCTGTGAGCCATCCGGCTCTTGAAGCGGGTGCAACCACAACAAACAAAAAAACAAAAACACGAACAAGAAAAACATCTTAAAGTGACTATGTGACTGTGCAAACAGAAAATCCTTGAAAAAAAAAGCACCGTACACCAACGCTGTGTGCAAAAAATCCCAGTGGGATGCAAGTCAAACAACAATAACCACAAAAACTTAGATTAAGGCCATCAGTCTAACTCCGTACTGCAACAAAACAAACATGTCCAAGCCAAAAAACGTTTTCCTAATCACCAAAAAATAAAGCTATAATGGCAACATTATGGTGATCACAAGGGCTGTAACCGAATTTTTACAATAAACTACATAAATAACATGTAACACCAAACCCTAGAAACATAGCTGGCTGCATTAGTTACTCCACAACAACAGAAGCATCGGTCGGAGTATCAAAATTTTCAATGCACCTTTAAGATCAGCACGCGAAATCAAAATACATAATACTTGGCAGCGTCATCCGGAGCAAAACATTTTATTTTATTTTACGCCAATGAATAGCAGTGGCAGCTAGGGGTGTACAACTCCTCTAGAGCAGTTTTGAGAGAAGATCTCATTGGTAGAGATTCAAGTTGCAGTTTATTGGCAATAGCATTCCAGACTCTGGGGGCATCAATAGCAAAGGCCCTTCCTCGAGTTTTTGTACGGCAATAGGGAAGGTGAAGCTGGCAAATGAGCGAAGACCTGAGGTCAAATTTGTTCTTTGAAACAGAGAGGAGATCCAGCAGGTAGTCTGCGGATTTTTTTGTAAGTTCATCGTGAATAAATAAGATCTGGTGCACAAGCCGTCGAACATTAAGATATGTTAAGTTTGACCCAATGTAGAGATCACAGTGGTGAGTCCTATATGGGCAGTTCAATGTAAATCTTAAGGCCGAGTGATAGATGGAATCAAGCTTCTTCAGTACAGTGCTTGGGGCTGATTTATACACGATGTCACAGTAGTCAAGTAGAGGCAGAATGGTAGCTTTTATAAATTCCAAACGGAACATTGGGGGGAAGCAGTGCTTGTGTCGATACAGAAAACCAATTTTTATTTTTGTCTTTTTTCCAATATAATCAATGTGATCTTCAAAATTCAGTTTTGAATCCAGATCAGAAAGTAATTTGTTAAATGTTTATTTTATTAAAAGTGACTGCTGTATTAATTTATATGATTACTCGCGACCAATAACAGTGCGGATATTTGAAGCGGTCCTGGGCATCTCCTAGGTCGACTCAGCCTTCGAATGAGTTACCCGGTGCGGTGTGTAAATATCAGCACTGGGGAGACACAGAGGCGGCCGGGTGAAGTTTTGGCCACCCACCCCCTCATATGCCGTATTTGTCTTCATGGGTGCTAGGGAACAGCACTTGCCCCAACAGTCTGTTAAGTTCATGTAGGGGTTTTGTATTGGCCCACAAAAACTCCTATTCGGTCCTCAGTAAGGAAAATGTTCCCCACCCACTGCTCGCTTCAACGTTGATATATATAAACTTGACTTGAAGAACGACAGACCCATTGTCCTCATCACAAGGATAGAAATTGAAGACAAGCTGGGTTGAAAATGCATTGGCTCAGTTACTATGTAGACAGTCTTTGAGTACTGCAATAATTAAATAAAAATAATGTATAGTTTACAGCGCCTTTGTCAGTCCCCTGCTGGATGAAGACCTCCCCCACGCCATGTTGGCGATGGTTGATTTTACTTCCCCCACGGTGTTCAGTGTTGGTGAAGGTGAGCGGGGTGGGGGGGGGGGGAAGGAGAAGTGGGCAGGATCGGTTCTAGTATTACTTTCCACTGTTAACCGTGGCCATAAATCAAACTCCGTTCATAACACAGCACGTTAACCACTGCACCACCGCTCCTCTCGCCAGTGAAGCCAGCCACACAGGACTCGTCACGAGAAGAGACGACGACCAGTGGTCGAGACTAACGACGGAGAGACACCAAAAGGGTGTGAACGCGCCCGCGGGGAGGAAATCCAGCGCGGAGATGGAGCGACGACATCCGCTCACGCGCTGGAGATGACATGGATTGTTGCGGCACCAGTTCGTGACAGGTGACGACGGATTTGGAGGAGTCCACCATCCAGCAGTGGATAAATCATAGCCGATTATTCTGATGGGTGGGTTGCCAGCACCTCGTCCGGCTTTCTTTCTCTGCCAAATGCTGGTGTTTACACAGGGAACCAGGTACTCATTTGAGGCTGAATCGACCTAGGGGGTGCCCAGAACCGGTTAAAATATTCTGGACCCCCCCATGGACCCTTATATCCGCCTATTTTGGGTGCCCCGGTGGTGAGATATTAACTACCTCGCCTGGTGTGCAGGAGGTCGTGGATTCGATCCCGACCCTAACACCTGTATATTTGATGTTTGCATGTCTCTCTCCCCAGGGTCGCATCGTTTTTCTTCTCCGGGTTCTCCCCTTCACATTTATAAACATGCGTTTAGAGTATTTGGTTGCTATAAATGTCCACATAATAAGCCATTTCGTTGAGCTATCAACTATGGCCAGGTCGCTTCTGAAAAAGAGCTATGTAGCTCAGCGGGCCTTACCTGGCAACGTAAAAACAATAGTCTAGTTTTAGTTTCATTCTGATAATGATTCAGCAGGTGCAGTGAAATTAACCAATGTGGCCACTGGAGGGCGGAGGTTTACGCATCATAGCGAGTCGCGTCCACTCAGCCTGGGGTCAAACGAGATACAAGACAAAGACTTCCCGTATTACCTTAACAGACTGTTGAGGGCAATTGCTGTTAACGAGCACCTATGAAGGCCAGCCGCCTTTGTCTTCCCAGTGGCGATGTTTACACACTGCACCAGGTGCTCATTTGAGGCTGAGTCAACCTTGGGGAGGCCCGGGAACGGTTCAGTTAATCGTCACCTGGTATTGGTGGCCGTGATCGGGACTCGAACTCGGGTCACCGGGTTCGTAGCGCAGCGTTAACCGCTGCACCATCGCTCCCAACACACGACAGACGCCTCCTCTCTCTCTGCCCGGCCCCCACGAGTGTGAAGCAAAAGTCGGGGGTGCAACTTACAATCCTGTATGTGTGTGTGGGGATACAAAGGCGGCCGGGCGTTGTGCTGACCAACCCAACGCCTCGTGTGCAGTTTCTGGTCTTCATAGGTGCAACTCGCTAACAGCACTTTCCCCAACAGTCTGTTACAGGCTACACGGTGGAGCTTTGTCTTTGTAGAGCGCTGGAGCAGTGGTTAGCGCGCTTCCTCTACGAACCCGGCGAACCGAGTTCGATTCTCACTCACGACCACCAACAGCAGGTGACGATTATCTAAACTGGTTGTGGGCCTCCCCTAGGTCGACTCAGTCTCAAATTAGTTCGCGGTGCGGTGTGCAGTAAACATCGCTGCTGCGGAGACAAAGGCGGCCGGGCGTGGTTGTTGACCACCCGCCCCCTCGTGTGCCCTCCTGGCTTTCATCTTTCATAGGTGCTGCTTACTCGCTCTAACAGCACTTGCCCCAACAGTCTGTTACAGGCTACACGGGGGATCTTTTACTTGTCACCAGATTTGTGCGTCTTACTTTCTGACGCGTCTCATGGGTTTCGGGGAATGTGGCTGTAGGCAACCGTCTCTGTGATTTCTGTGCCTCTGTAGATTCACAAAACTCAAGAGGGAGAGTGCCGCCGCGCGTTGCAGTCGGCTCCTGCCATTGTCTCTCCACTGCTGGATGAAGGCATCTTCCACCAGTCGCCCTCACTCACGGTCCATCGCTCCCACCGTCCGTCCATCTCTTGCACGTGAACTCATTCATCGCTTCGTCTCCACAGGGGTCGTCCTTTACGGTATTGTTTTCGGTTTATATTTTGTGTCTGGGTTGTAATGTACTGGAGAGTGGTGTAAAGTGAGTATTGTGTGTGGAGTGTGTCGTGCAGTGTGGTATACAGTGTTATGTATAGTGTAGTGTCTGTAGTTTGTGGTTTATCGTCTAGTGTCTGTAATTTGTGCTGTATAGTGTGCAATAACGTGGATAGTACAGTCTGTGTCATATATAGTGTTGTGTGAAGTGTCAAGTATAGTATGAATAGTGTACTCTTTGGTTCTATTCGGTAAAGTCACGTAGGTAAAAAATGAAATGACAAAAATCACGGCGTTTCGGCCACAACACAAGTGGCCTTCATCAGGTGAAGGCACCGTGCTGTCATGAGAACAGTGTTGGAGTGAAAACAGCCAAGCCCAGGTCGCGTCCTTTATGCTGTGTGGGAGGAAGCAAAACGCTTTGACAAAGCAATTAGCATAAAAATGAGCATGATGTACGTAGGAGGTGCATGGGCCATGATGGACCAGGAGCGGGTGGGGACCATGATGGACCAGCAGCGGGGGGGGGGGGGGGGGGGGGGGGATGTAGAGTGAGTGAGTGGAGTGAGTGGAGTGAGTGAGTGGAGTAAATGAGTGGAGTGAGTGAGTGGAGTGAGTGAGTGAGTGGAGTGAGTGAGTGGAGTGAGTGGGTGGAGTGAGTGGGTGGAGTGAGTGGGTGGAGTGAGTGGGTGGAGTGAGTGAGTGGAGTGAGTGGGTGGAGTGAGTGGGTGGAGTGAGTGGGTGGAGTGAGTGGGTGGAGTGAGTGGGTGGAGTGAGTGGGTGGAGTGAGTGGGTGGAGTGAGTGAGTGGAGTGAGTGGAGATAAATAAGCAGCTGTGAAAGTTTGGGATACCACTACTTGAAAAAATTTACTGTACCATTGAAAATTAGTTTAATGTTTGGTTTGATATAGAACATCTTTCCAATGATTGCTTAATTTGAAACCATCCTCTCGGTTGAAGTTGTGTCCGTGTTTGTAAATCTGAATTGCCTCGTGGACAAATCTCTGATAAAAACTCGTGGGTTTTCAGAGAACCTTGGTATTGGAGAAAACTATATCGTGATCACCCACAGCGTTGTAACAGTGGTCAGCTACGGCAGAAGAATTCGTTCTGCCGTGTTTCAAATCTGATTTGTGCTCGCGAATTCGGTCAGAGACATGTCGCTTCGTTTCCCCAATATAGCAATCACCACAAGTGCAGCTCAATTTGTAAACCCCGGGGTACTGTAAGTCAGGAACGACATCATTCACGGATGGGATCAGGTCACGGATTCTGTGTACTGTATTGAACCGGACCAGGATCTTGTGTTTGTTTAGAATTTTGGAAATCTTTTGAGTAACGCCTGTTATATATGGTTCTGTGATGGTTTTGACCGGATTATCAAGTGGTTGTTTCTGTATGGAGGGAGAAACAGCTTGGCGGATGGTAAGGTCAGAGTATCTGTTTCTCTTGAGGGCCAGGTGTACATGTTTTAATTCACTGGTCAGGTGGTGTTGGTCCAAAATGCAATGTGCCCTGTGGTAGAACGTTTTGTTGAGATAATTATTTTGAGCTGGGTGGTGGTGGGTATCAGGTTTCAAGTAGGAGTCTGTGTGGGTGGGTTTCCTGTAGACAGAATGCCCCAGTGAGCCATCAGGTCTCCTCTCAAACAGAACATCTAAGAATGGTAGCTTGCCATCTTTCTCCACTTCCATGGTGAATTTAATGGCGGGATGTCTAGAATTGATGTGGTATAGGAAAAGGTTGAAAGCTGGGAGGCCATGTGGCCAAATGCCTAAAGTGTCATCCACATATCTCTTCCACAGGGAAGTTCTGAGGGTGGACGTCTGGATGGCGTCTGATTCAAATTTCTCCATGAAAACATTGACTATCACTAGTGATAAAGGAGAACCCATGGGGGTACCCTGATTTTGTTTGTAGAAGGAGCCATTCCAAGTAAAGTAGGTATTGGTGAGGCAGTGTCTAATCAGCACAGGTGTATCGGGATCTAGTCCATGTTGTACCAAATTTTCAATTATTTCAATGGTATCAGGTACCGGGACCTTGGTGAACAGGGAGACCACATCGAAGCTGACAAGGATATTGTCAGGGGACAGTACAACGTCTTTGACCATAGAGACTAAATGAGCTGAGTTAAGTACTGCTGAGGAGGTCTTGCCAGTGAAAGGTAGCAAGGTATCTGACAGAAAACGTGCTAGCTTATAGGTAGGGGAGTTGATCGTGGATACGATGGGTCGTAGTGGAGTGCCTTCTTTATGAATCTTGGGGAGACCATAGAATCTAGGGGGTCTTGCAGCAGAAGGTTTTAAGGAGGGACGTTTATTTGGTTTGATTAGGGAGGTCGAACTTGTGATGATCTTGTTGGTTTTTATAGTAAGCCTATTAGTAGGGTCATTTTTAATTTTTGAGTGACTTCCATCGTTGAGTAGGTTCTGGATTTTGTTGTTGTACGAATCTTTATCCATTATTACAGTAGCGTTGCCTTTGTCGGCTGAGAGGATGACTATATCACTTCTACATTATGAGACCTCCTTTGCCAGTAACAAGATATAGGAATAGGTTTTACCCTTTTAACTGGCACAAAAACTGACACCTTTATTCAAGGCATCATGTTTGCAATAACCAAAATGCAAACATTTGACTGCTTGTGTTGTGGTTATTGCAAACATGATGCCTTGAATAAAGGTGTCAGTTTTTGTGCCAGTTAAAAGGGTAAAACCTATTCCTTTATATCACTTCTGTTTGTTTAAATTCGCGAGTTCAGAGCGTTCATTTTTGCTGATGTTGCTAATGGGTTTCTTAGCATTCTTAAGAATAGTGGCTATTTCAGCTCTCGCAACGTCTGCTTGGATGTGTCCTATGCCTTTAAGGGCCACATCGACCTGAGAGATGATATCATCTACGTTGTACTGTCCCCTGACGATATCCTTGTCAGCTTCGATGTGGTCTCCCTGTTACCGGGGACCCGGTACCTGATACCATTGAAATAATTGAAAATTTGGTACAACATGGACTAGGCCCCGATACACCTGCACTGATTAGACACTGCCTCACCAATACCTACTTTACTTGGAATGGCACCTTCTACAAACAAAATGAGGGTACCCCCACGGGTTCTCCCTTATCACCAGTGATAGCCAATGTTTTGATGTAGAAATTTGAATCAGACGCCATCCAGACTTCCACCCTCAGACCTTCCCTGTGGAAGAGATATGTGGATGACACTTTCGTCATTTGGCCACATGGCCTCCCAGCTTTGAACCTTTTCCTACACCACATCAATTCTAGACATCCCACCATCAAGTTCACCATGGAAGTGGAGAAAGATGGCAAGCTACATTTCTTGGATGTTCTGTTTGAGAGGAGACCTGATGGCTCACTGGGGCATTCTGTCTACAGGAAACCCACCCACACAGATTCCTACTTGAAACCTGATTCCCACCACCACCCAGCTCAAAATAATTCTCTCATCAAAACGTTATACCACAGGGCACATTGCATTTCGGACCAATACCACCTGACCAGTGAAATAAAACATGTACACCTGGCCCTCAAGAGAAACGGATACTCTGACCGTACCATCCGCCAAGCTGTTTCTCCCTCCATACAGAAACAACCACTTGATACTCCGGTCAAACCCATCACAGTACCATATATAACAGGCGTTACTAAAAAGATCTACAAAATTCTAAACAAACACAAGATCCTGGTCCGGTTCAATACAGTACACAGAATCCGTGACCTGATCCCATCCATGAAGGATGTCGTTCCTAACTTTCAGTACCCCGGGGTTTACAAATTGAGCTGCACTTGTGGTGATTGCTATATCGGGGAGACGAAGCAACATGTCTCTGACCGAATTCGCGAGCACAAATTAGATTTGAAACACGGCAGAACGAATTCTTCTGCCGTAGCTGACCACTGTTACAACGCTGTGGGTGATCACAATATAGTTTTCTCCGATACCAAGGTTCTCTGCAAACCCACGGGTTTTTATCAGAGATTTGTCCACGAGGCAATTCAGATTTACAAACACGGACACAATTTCAACCGAGAGGATGGTTTCAAATAAAGTAATCATTGGAAAGATGTTCTAAACGAAACCAAACATTAAACTAATTTTCAATGGTACAGTAATTTTTTTCAAGTATTGGTATCCCAAACTTTCACAGCTGCTTATTTCTCTCCACTCACTCCACTCACTCACTCACACCACTCACTCACTCCACTCACTCCACTCACTCACTCCACTCACTCACTCCACTCACTCACTCCACTCACTCACTCCACTCACTCTACTCCCCCCCCCCCCCCCCCGCTGCTGGTCCGTCATGGTCCCCACCCGTTCCTGGTCCATCATGGCCCATGCACCTCCTACGTACATCATGCTCATTTTTATGCTAATTGCTTTGTCAAAGCGTTTTGCTTCCTCCCACACAGCATAAAGGATGCGACCTGGGCTTGGCTGTTTTCACTCCAACGCTGTCCTCATGACAGCACGGTCCCTTCACCTGATGAAGGCCACTTGTGTTGTGGCTGAAACGTCGTGATTTTTGTTATTTTATTTTTTACCTACGTGACTTTACCGAATAGAACCAAAGAGTATGGATCCTTGCAGTCACGAAAGCTTAAAATCTAGAATATGAATAGTGTGTTGTACAGTGTATATTGTGTACTGTGTGTTGTTTAGGTGGTGTTGCATAAAGCGTGTATAATAAATTAAATGTGATGGAAAGTGTAGTGTGGTGTCAAGTGTAGCGTATGTGGTGTGATGTATAGTGTAGTGTGTGGCGAAAAACACATTTCCTAGGAGTTGAGCCATACTTCATCACGCTGGTGAGTGCAGGGTGGTAGGATCGGTTCAGGTATCACGAGCCAGTGATGCTCCCCATAGCTGGCAATTAAATTGAGATTGTAGGCTTCATTGACTCTATCATGGAGCTCTTGTGGTATTGCAGCCACACACCGTTGGTCATTGTATATTTACGTGCGGAATTAATGCATTCAAATGTAGCGGTTGTAATCGAGCTATTTAGTCCATGGGCCAGAGCAGTAATTGGTACAATGTAAGGTAGCATGTTTAATCACACTTTCGGATAAATACGCCTAATGAGTGTGTTACTTGATACACTCGGCTACATATGGTACGAAATAAATTCAACATGCATACAACACCTCTCATTTCAAATGTTTATCAAATAATTCACTGTTTTTGCCCCTACATTTGGAATTTGCAACCACTGAAGTGATGCCATCTCGTGGATTAAGTGGGTATCTGAACTGCATGGCAAAACAGCCATCAAAATTCACTACTTTATTAAACAGAAATAATGCAGTAGTCATTTCATAAAGTCACGTAGAATGAGAATAAAATAATAAATTGATAAAATAAAATAACACAATAATATTCTCACGACGTTTCGCCCACAACACAAGCGGCCTTCATCAGGTGAAGGGACGAGATTGTTTGGTAGGACAGCGCTGGAGTGAAAGAGCCACGTTCAGATCACGACCTTTAAGCTGTGTGAGAGGAAACAAAGCGCCTTGACAAAGGAATTAGCATATAATTTAGCATTGAAATGGCTGAGTGATTAGCTTGTGACTGGTCACAGAAATAGCTATGTTAAAAGTTAAAGCATACACATCCGCAGAGGCACCCCTTGATAAATGAATTAGCATAGAATTTAGCATTGAAATAGCTAAGTTAAAGCATACACATCCGCAGAGGCACCCCTTGACAAAGGAATTAGCATAGAATTTAGCATTGAAATAGCTGAGTGATTAGCTTGTAATTGGTCACAGAAATAGCTACGTTAAAGTCAGAGCATACACATTCACCGAGGCACTTAGTACAAATCAAACAGGAGAATTTAGCATTGAAATAACTAGGCGAATTTAGCATTGAAATAACTGAGTGATTAGCTAGTGACTGGTCACAAAAATGACTATGTTGAAGTCAAGGCCTACACATCTGAGCTATTCACAGTACTATATAGTCAACCAATAAAAAAAACTAAAATATAAATTACCTTAATGTTATCAATAAACTCTATATTCTCCAATCAGCTAAGCTACCAACAATAAGTCGTTATATATCACAATGCTATATGGCGAAAAAATGGGTGGATTCTTACCCTCAACTTTAGCACCGCGTATAGCTACGGGCCCCGTTCAGACGGACGAGTTCATCCATGGTCGGAACAGAGGAGGGGGAGAGAGACAGCTGCGAGGCGCTATCATACTCCATGTTGTAAACCATACCATTAACCGTGGTGTGAGAGGTGTTAAGAGTCAATGCTGGCGAAAGAGCTGCGGTCTGAAGGTCATCGTAAAATACAATTAATTAAGAACAGAAATGATTTAAAACATCTTTCCAATGGTTACTAAGCCAAAATCCATCTTCTCGGTTGAAATTGCCTCTGTGTTTGTATATGTGAATGGCCTCATGAACGAATCTCTCATGGTAGCCGGTTGGTTTGCAAAGAACCTCTGTCTTGGAGAAGTCAATGTCATGTGAGCCCACTGAATTATAACAGTGATCTGCCACGGCAGAGGAGTTCGTCCTACCGTGTTTCAAGTCTGCTTTATGTTCGCGGATGCGGTCCGAGATATGTCGTTTGGTTTTTCCAATGTAGCTACTACCACAGAGGCACTTTAGAACAGCATCTTTTACAGATGGAACTAAATCACGGATTTTATGTACTGTGTTGAATCGGACCTGGATCTTGTGTTTATTCAGGATTTTGGAGATCTTTTTAGTGACCCCTGCAATGTAGGGTAAGGTGATGGTTTTGAGTGGCTCCACAAGAGGATCCTTCTTCATGACTGGAGTGATGGCTTTGCGGATTGTGCAGTCGGAGTAACCTTTAGCCCTGAGAGCCTGGTGTACGTGCTTGAGTTCACTGGTAATGTGTTCCTGGTCGGAAATGCATTGGGCTCTATGGTATAGAGTCTTGATGAGGGAGTTCTTCTGGGATAGATGGTGGTGGGAATCCGGTTTCAAGTAAGCATCTGTATGGGTAGCTTTACTTTAGACAGAGTGGCTCATTGAACCATCATGTCTCCTTTTAATTAAGACATCCAAAAAGGGTAGTTTGCCATCTTTTTCGACCTCCATGGTAAATCTGATGGCTGGGTGTATGGAATTGATGTGGTCGCGGAATTGGTCTAGAGCAGGCTGGCCATGTGGCCAGATGACAAAGGTGTCATCAACGTACCTCTTCCATAAGGTCGGGCGTAGAGTGGCAGTCTGGATGGTGTCAGTTTCAAATTTTTCCATGAATACGTTGGCTACAACCGGAGATAGGGGGGAGCCCATTGGGGTGCCCTCAGTTTGTTTGTAGAAAGTTCCATTCCAGGTGAAGTATGTGTTGGTTAAGCAATGTCTCACCAGGGGGGGTACATCAGTATGCAGTCCTTGATGAACCAGGTCTTCAATGATAGCGATGGTGTCAGGTACCGGGACTTTGGTGAACAAGGACACCACATCAAAACTGACAAGCAGGTCGTCTGGGGACAGGGAAATGCCTTTGATTGTCGATACCAGGTGAGTAGAATTTAGTACCGCAGAGGTGGTTTTTCCAGTGAAAGGTCGCAGTATATCAGCAAGAAAACGTGCCAGTTTGTAGGTGGGGGAGTTGATAGTAGAGACGATGGGACGAAGGGGTGTATCTTCTTTGTGTATCTTTGGAAGGCCATATAATCTTGGTGGTCTGGCAGCAGAGGGTTTCAACGAGAACTGTTTGATCTCATCAATTAATGCTGTTGAATCAGAGATGATTTTGTTCGATTTGGTGACCAGGCTGTTGGTGGGATCTCTTTTTATTTTTGTATAGCTGCCATCGTTGTTGTGGCCGAAACGTCGTGAGAATATTATTGTGTTATTTTATTTTATCAATTTATTATTTTATTCTCATTTTACGTGACTTTACCGAAAGAACCAAAGAAGATGAATCATTGCAGTCACGAAAGCTTTAAATCTAAATTTAAGTCATTTCATAGGTTCACGTTGCTGTATGGATGTCCCTTGGCTATTAGATCTGGACATGGCCTTACGAACTACATACAGAATCATTCCCAAGAATAAGAAATTGATTCAAACTTTTTTATTTTAAAGTACGTATTGTATTCACAAAATTATAAAATGTACACATTTACAATGGTAATAATCTTCTTTGTGGATGTGGTGCTGGCGCTGCTGGGCTGTGTTGTATCAGCGGTATTCATCAGGACCCGGTGTGCATCGCCCTTGCAGTGGTGGCAGCGGTGGTGGCAGGGGCAGCAACTTGACCACGTCCCTTGTGATATCATCCATCAGTGATGACGGTTGATCGCCGGGGTCGGGGGTCGTCGCTGCCGCCTCTTTTGATGCCATTTCCCATGTCCGCCGTTGATTTGACTGCACACGGGTATGGCCTTCATCTCTGGAGACCTGCACACAGCACATGGAACGACCGCTACGTGAGTTTCATTGGCCCAAAGGGCAACCTGGTGAACTTCCCGTGAGCTCAACAGAGATCGAGCCTTAACAGCAAAGGTGGAAGGCAACCTGCCCAACTTAGGTTAAAGTTAAAATGATAACGGCGTGGCTCAAATTTCTTGCTCATGCCACTGCTGGCAGAGGATCCTCGAGTAGACAAACTCTGGATGATATTTGGTCTACTCTTCCACATTGACCACACTTGTGTGCATACCCACAAATACAACTCGTGGGTTACTCACCTGACGTAGAAGAGGATGTATGCCTGTTTCTCCATGACCACCCTGGTGTCGACCGGCGTCACCAAGTCGTCGTCCATCCGGAACCATCTCCCATCGCAGATCTGTATGCAAACAACATCGAAGATTAATTACGACGATTATCCAATTGCACCTAAACTCCCCATATATTCGTAAAATGACACATGAGGAACAGAGGTGACCCTCTTATTCCACCTATTATTGTGTTGTCCTATAAGTTGAGTAATCGAACCGATAATCCATAAAAATAATTAATTACATTTGAAAGTTCAAATCCTGGTTGGGACTTCACTTGGTCCATCATCTATCCAGGGTCAATAAAGTAACTACACATTTTTGGTGAAGTCACCAGTGGTTGTTCTATGCATACGCTCTCCCTCAGTCACAGCAAAGGACAATTTTCACCACTGGCTGAGGCCTATAAATGGGAGATGAGCACCACCTCATGGCTCATAGGAGCAGGAATCGTTTTGATTTTATTCACTGAATCGAATTATTTAAAGGATCTACGCGTATGAATGATTGGCGTGTGATTGTGTGATAATGAATGCAGTACATCACCTTGTTGTAACAGTAGTAATGTCCCTCTGTGCTGCATTTCCCGGAGTGCACAAGGACTGAGTATAACCTGTACACTACAGGGTCTGCATCCTCCTGCTGCGACATGAATGGCCGCACGTCCAGGTGCTCTGGGTACGGGCAATGCTGCAGTGGTGCGGAAGGAGGCAGTGATGCAGAAACAGAGATGGTGTTAGGCAGGGAAGAGGGGAAGAATGATGCAGGGTCGAGTTATTGATTATAATTTTTGTTCTATTTTTTTACTTTACCAGGTAATGCTGACTGAACTATATAGCTCTTTCTCAGAAGCGATCTAGCCACAAATGATAGCTCAACAAAGTGGCTTTTCACTGTGAATAGTTTTAGCAGCCAAATATTCTAGAAGCAACTGGAGGACCCGGAGAAAAACCCACGTGAATACAGGGAGAACATGCAAACTCCAAATATACAGGCATTAGGATCGGGATCAAACCCACGACCTGTATGCTTGGGGAGGGAGTTAAGATTTCACCGCCATAGAGCCCAGTTTAGGTAGATTAACCAGTTGGGCGCTCGAGAGAACATGAAAAGTCACATTTGTACGAGTGATCTCGGTTAAAACCGTGGCAAAAGAAAGAACGCGAAATAAATCACAGAAATTACTCAAAAAGGAAGCAGCACAAAAACATGCAATGAGAAATTGGAGAAAATGCAGCCACATTTTAGGAGAAATGTAAAAAAAACTTGTATATTAACCAAACATTACCCGATTGATCTTGTTTCCAAACAGGTCATATCTCTTGATGGAGAGGGCCAAGACGTTCGGGAGATGGTGAAGGCTCATCCTCTTCGTGGCCTTCACCTTGCAACAGCACCTGCGCACCAAAAAGCAGCAGCGTCAGTTTAATGACCGAGATGCCCAGTGAATAACTGTACAAATATTTTTCTTTGCTGATTGGCCGTGTCGGGTGGTGGAGGGTTACGACACATTTATAAATAAACGCGATCTAACCCAAAAACCTTTATTATGAATAATATTGGTCGCGAAAGCCTACGTGTTAAACTGTACAAATATGTTGGCGTGACAAAGTAGACAGACTCGCGTGACATTGACGTCGTGCCATACTCACCTTTGGCAAGTGTATTCGTCCAGTGTCTCTGTCTTGGTGAAATCTGCAAAAGCAGTCAGCAAATCTGGCGAATTCTGTCAAATAGAACGATGTGAAGGCAAATGAGTGCTTGAAAAGAACACTGGAAACATTTTGCAGCCGTTAAAACAGTGAGTCCTTATGTTGTACTGGCTGTTGTGTGACATAAGAGGGCATTATCATTAGTTGACAGTAATTAAGGACGTGCTCCCAATTTTCAGATTCATCCAATGTGCAGCATTCCAGACGATGGGCAAACTTAATGTGTTTGAGTGACGCGACTAGTGTAATGTACACGATCCGAAAAAGATCAAAAGTGTTGCTTGAAAATGAGAAAATATTCATCCCAACGTTTAAATTCGAAACTCGTCACGAGCAAAGATACCATTTAATTAAATCAAGAATTCCTCGATTCTCACGTTGATGTGAAGACTGATGTCCAGGCAGTTTTCGAATCTGTCCGAGGTGCAGGAACACTGCGTGCACTCCACTGTGGAACACAAGTAAACGCACGCGCACACATCCACACGTGCAATTAGAGGAAGTTAGCATTCTGATTAGCAGAATCGAATAAAATGTGTTTGTATCTGATCAAATGGGTTGTTGTGTCTGTGTGCTTGTGCATTTTTCTATTGTGCGGGGAGTGGAAATATAGCGGTTAGCGCACTGGTGAACTGAGTTCGATCCTCGCTCACGGTCGATTCAGCCTCAAATTAGTATCTGGTGCATTGTGTAACATCAGCACTGGTGCTAGCCACCCGAAGGTGGCCGGGCATGGTGCTAGCCACACCACCTTGTCATGTGCCCTGTTGGCCTACATAGGTACTTGCTAATAGCAATTGCTCCAGCATTCTGTTAAGGCTTCGGGGAGATCTCTGTATTTGTGTGTTTTGCTTATGTCCTGCTGGGTACATGCGTATGAGTGCAGGGTTCATCTGCACTGTGCAGCATGCGTCGTCATACTCGGTGTGATTGCTACTTGCAGCGATGATTTTGCACATGGAGCTGGCACACACCTGTCGATTTTAGCTGCCCTGTGAAGATCTGGTGAATCACCGAGGTCTTCTCCACATGTTCTTCTGGCCTGTACGTGGAAATGAATGACATCACACATTCGGTGGCTTCCAGATGCATCACCTTTACCAAGTGCGCTCATGGGAGAGTTATACTCCTTTTTGTTTCGACCCTACGTTACTTTGCAGCCAAGCGCTTATTTAAATAATATTCTATAAACTTTGTTGTGAATTTTTGGTAACAGGTTGGGAACCAGTGGCCTAGGACGTGCACTACTTACTTGTGGTGGTTGATTGGGCAGGAGAGATGCAGAGCTTCTACGATGTAGCAGAAGAACTCATGCACGTCCTCCTGTTTGCCAAACTGCAGGTGTTTGGCGATCCCTGTGGGTAAATGGATGGAGGTCATAAGCGGTTTGACCACAAGGTTACAAGGGAAACGTTTTACCAATGCGCCACTCCGCCACCCAATGAATATGTTCTAAATTCAATGTGCACAATTGTGTTGTACTGAACAGAACTCACGTTTGAGGTTTTGGACGATTTCCAAGGGCTTGATGACCTTGCCCTTGGAGCTGAATGTTGCAATGGTGTGCCTTTCCATTATGCACATCATGCAAAATCCATTATATGTACCTGTGAAATGAGGCAGAGGTGGCACATGCTATCAGTACAACACCGATCAAACAGCTCAGCTGTAGGTGCAGCACACAACAAGGACATCTTCACAGAACACAATTATATTCAGCTTGGTATTTCAAAGTGTTCTGGGAACTCACATCTTCCTGAGTGGTGCCTGGAGATCAGGTAGTTTGCCAGTGGTGCGGTGTAAGTGAGGCACTGCAGGGTGGCATTGAGGAAACAGGTGTTCCCCATGTTGTCAAGGCCAGCACCCTCGCATGCATTCCACTGCCACGTGAGGCTCAGGTTTTCCCCCGATTCTGGCGCGAGTCGTGGAGCTCCATTATCGTTGTTATCTGCGCACAAAACATACAGGAAATTTTCTCTTTACACTCGAGGCACTCTGGAGACTGGCTCGAAAGTTGCGTGGTGAAGCCAGAACTTGTGATATTGTTTTAGCGGTGCTCTTTATTAACCCTTTCACAACCATGTATTTTTCAACTCTAGGTGACCTTGCAGTGAGCTGTTTCTTGACGTAATTTCTGTTAACGTGGTCAGGGTAACAATATTCAACGGATAGGGCATAAACCTGGTCCTTGTCCAATATTTTGACTATGCAAATTTTGCCACGAAATGAACGGTTATCGACGGGCATCGATGGATCCTGGATATCACGTTGATTTTCCTCCATAAATTGTGTCTCATGGCTTCGTGTCACTTTTGCCATCCCGATTATACGTAAGTATATAACACAGTACATTGTGCAAATATCTGACAAACGTTTTATCTGGAACTAATCCCTACTGCAGAGTTGCTTATGAGATTGCAGTTGCACTACATTGACGTGTTTTTATCCACTGTTTCTGAACGCAGTCCCAAATGCCAAACACGTCAATTACCCAGCAGGGAAGTTATAGTAGATAAGCGTTAACACCTTTTTGGGATTAAGCAAGGTTATAAGAACTTGGGAGAAGATACCATGAGAGCGAATTCCAAAGTCAAGCTAGTGGTTACAGAGTCACTTTGGTACAAGCTTACCTTCCACGGCAATCTTTTCTGGCACAGGATGGGCAGCTAGCTTCTGGGAGGTGGGCCTGATGATGGCAGACGCTGTCGATGGAATGGCGTCCTTCTGTCTGTCATCTGGCATCCTCCCATGAGCGGTATGCTGGCTGCCCCTCCTTCGGGCAGCTTGGCCACCCCGGCGTCTTGGTCTCCTCACTTGAGCGGCTGCCTGGCCTAACCCGCAATTTGCTGCCTCGCCTTGCCCTTGACCAGCAGACTGAGCACTCCCGCAACCTGGACTGCCCTGGTGGCTTGTAACCTGGCATCCCTTCCATTCAGCAGCCTTGTTGCTAGCAGCACGAATATCTTGGTGGCTTGCAATTGGACTCGCTTTGTCCCCTTCATCTTGGCTCGGCTCCCGATCTACCACCGGGCTTGGCCCATGGTCTGCCACCCGGTTTGAACCGCTGTCCGCTATTGGGTTGGGCCCATAGCTACCCATCTGACTTGCCTCTTGGCTAGGCACCGGGCTCGTCTCAAGGCTAGCCACCAGGCTCATCTCATTGCTAGCCACGAAGCTAATCTCACAATTATCTTCTGGGTCCACCTTGTGGCTTGCTTCTAGGCCCATCTCATGTTTATCTACCAGGCTTGCCTCATGACTTGCCACCTCAGTCTTCTCATGGCTAGCCACCGGGCTCATCTCATAGTTATCCACTGGGTCCAACTTGCAGCTTGCCTCTGGGCCTATCTCATGGCTAGCTACCAGGCTCATCTCACGGTTATCCACTGTGTCCACCTCGCGGCTTGTCTCCAGGCCCATCTCATTGTTAGCCACTGGCCTCGCCTCAAGACTTGCCACCTCGGTCTTCTCATGACTAGCCACTGGGCTCGTCTCATGGCTTGCTGCAGAGCTCTGAACACAGCTGCTTGGCTCATAAACCTCATCATCTGAAACACTGCAGAAGCAACAGAAGATGTTCTTGAGATGTTTAATGAAGCCCTTTTTCTTGGCCTTCGACATTGTGGCAATGTGGTTGCAAAGTATAAAAATGCATCCAAAAACGTGTCCTCAAGATGATGATGGCTGGATTTGATTTTTTGAAAAATTTGCAACAGAAAACCCAGAACACGTCTGACCCTCACGGTGCCAGATGAGCAACTGAATTTGTGGGCGGATGTGACATCACAGTGATGTCATTGCACTGGAGTCACATGGTTGTGTATGTAATCGTGATATAATGGTGACGTCACAGTGATGTCATTGCACTGGAGTCACACGGTCTATGTATTCGTGATATAATGGTGACGTCACAGTGATGTCACAGCGCACTGAGGTCACATGGTGCCCCGTGGGAATGTGATTCTCGTTGCCTGTGCAACAAGCACCCTCTATTCATTTTATGTCTGTAATTGAACGAATGTTAATAATGAATTGTTTTTAAAAGTAATTTATCTCAAGATAACATTCGTTGCAGGAAATGTATTTTAGTTTATATTGATCTATGATTGTGCCCTTTTGCATGCTTTGTCTCACGATATATTCAATCGAGATGATTGTTGTACTTTATGTTCTTGTATTTGTAATTTTGGTGACTTAAGTTACTCTTGCAAATGACACCGTCCTTGTCTCTAAGCAAAATACATTTAAAACTGTCTTCAAATCGCTTCACTTAATGTAATAATCCCCGCAGCACTGGTGTAACGTCTAAGTTTGACTACGCAGCCACTCCCTCTCCTCTCCAGGCTTAACAGAACTCCAACTGCTATTTCTCCCCTATTTGTCTATTATCTCATTCCTGTGTTTAATTGCCCCAACCGACAGCCTCGTGGCTGCCCGTCGATCACGCCGCACGTCACAGCCACGAGCTGTAGGGGCGGGGCTCCGTCCACTCAGTGGTGCTCTTAACGTTCACATTCAGCAGCATGGGTCGGGAGTCTAATCTCTGCAGTTCCCCGTTGTGGTTCCACCTCCCTATGTCATGTAGCCTCTCAATTTCTTTATTCACGAGGATTGTGTTTCATCGTACAAAACGGTACCGGCGACCTTTTTACGAGATTTGGCGGCGACGGCCATCTTGGTAAGGGTAATGCAAAGCGCCAGCTGAACCCGAGACGCCCCAGTGAAGAGGCACTAACGGCCATCTTCGTAATGGAAAACAAGTCCCCTGAGAATTAAAAGGACCTGCCATCTTGGATAGGGCAGTGCAAGGGGCAGCATCACCAAGGGAAACAGGAGCAGGCATCTTCGTAAGGGAAAGTGGCCGCGGCATAGATTGGCGGGAATCGCCATCTTGTCGAGAGCTCGGAGACACGGACATTCTCGGAGATAGGAGCAATCGTGATAATGATTTGTGCCGCGATGAAAGTTACTCAACTTTTGTTCACAGTTATGGTTAACGTTTGCGTGAGTACAAGCGCAGGGACAGTTGCCACTCGTCGGATTGTTGTCGTTTCTTCGTCACAAATTAATGTTTGCCTCAAATATTTGTTCAGCTGAGGTAAAATAACCACGTGCCCGTGGGCGGCGTGTAGGCACGCGGGAAGGCCTCGCGGCCTCTGTGTCGGTGTCTGCTGAGAGTAGAGACGAGGAACGAGAGACGCCGCGTCGCTCAACAGGGAGAAGAGTGTCGCGCGTCACAGTCGGCTTCTGCCATTGTCTCTCCACTGCTGGATGAAGGCATCTTCCACCGGTCGTCGCTCACGGTCCCTCGCTCCCAGCGTGCGTCCGTCTCTTGCACGTCAAACTCGTTCCGTCTCTCCGTCTCCGCTCCAGTGGAAAGGGCTGAAATCAAAGTGTCGCTTTTTGCGTGCAGGTACGTGAAATAAAGGGTCACTGGGTTGGTTTAATATATTATACTTGGAGTTAAGTAGCAGTGGGATACGGTCACCACTTGTACGCATAAGAGTTATTTGATTAAGGGTTTAACGCGTCTGCAAGCGTTCTGAGGTAAATCTTTAATAACATTACAGATTAAAGTTGCTAATGTCAACATTCATAGTAACAGTTATAAAGTTGAGGTAATTCTCAAAACGCGGAATTATGACTAGAATCAAAAGTCGATATGATTGGTAAGAATTCTGTATAAAAAATATTTTTGAAATAAATATAGCATTTATAGCTGTTAAAGTCTATAAAAGCATGTTAAATATGTGATATGAATATTTAAACACTCACAATAACATAGTTCCGTAGCTTACACGATAAAAAAAAACTCTTTTGCATGTTTATATATGATTACAATAAAATCGATAGGGAAATATGCTGTAATTAAAGTTTTGAGGCAAATCATTAATTATTTGTCTTAAGGCTTAAATCATAATACTGTAATGGTTTAACAATTTTACAATAATTCTATATTTCAGTTTATTTTGGTATAGCCCTGTGAGCCATCCGGCTCTTGAAGCGGGTGCAACCACAACAAACAAAAAAACAAAAACACGAACAAGAAAAACATCTTAAAGTGACTATGTGACTGTGCAAACAGAAAATCCTTGAAAAAAAAAGCACCGTACACCAACGCTGTGTGCAAAAAATCCCAGTGGGATGCAAGTCAAACAACAATAACCACAAAAACTTAGATTAAGGCCATCAGTCTAACTCCGTACTGCAACAAAACAAACATGTCCAAGCCAAAAAACGTTTTCCTAATCACCAAAAAATAAAGCTATAATTGCAACATTATGGTGATCACAAGGGCTGTAACCGAATTTTTACAATAAACTACATAAATAACATGTAACACCAAACCCTAGAAACATAGCTGGCTGCATTAGTTACTCCACAACAACAGAAGCATCGGTCGGAGTATCAAAATTTTCAATGCACCTTTAAGATCAGCACGCGAAATCAAAATACATAATACTTGGCAGCGTCATCCGGAGCGAAACATTTTATTTTATTTTACGCCAATGAATAGCAGTGGCAGCTAGGGGTGTACAACTCCTCTAGAGCAGTTTTGAGAGAAGATCTCATTGGTAGAGATTCAAGTTGCAGTTTATTGGCAATAGCATTCCAGACTCTGGGGGCATCAATAGCAAAGGCCCTTCCTCGAGTTTTTGTACGGCAATAGGGAAGGTGAAGCTGGCAAATGAGCGAAGACCTGAGGTCAAATTTGTTCTTTGAAACAGAGAGGAGATCCAGCAGGTAGTCTGCGGATTTTTTTGTAAGTTCATCGTGAATAAATAAGATCTGGTGCACAAGCCGTCGAACATTAAGATATGTTAAGTTTGACCCAATGTAGAGATCACAGTGGTGAGTCCTATATGGGCAGTTCAATGTAAATCTTAAGGCCGAGTGATAGATGGAATCAAGCTTCTTCAGTACAGTGCTTGGGGCTGATTTATACACGATGTCACAGTAGTCAAGTAGAGGCAGAATGGTAGCTTTTATAAATTCCAAACGGAACATTGGGGGGAAGCAGTGCTTGTGTCGATACAGAAAACCAATTTTTATTTTTGTCTTTTTTCCAATATAATCAATGTGATCTTCAAAATTCAGTTTTGAATCCAGATCAGAAAGTAATTTGTTAAATGTTTATTTTATTAAAAGTGACTGCTGTATTAATTTATATGATTACTCGCGACCAATAACAGTGCGGATATTTGAAGCGGTCCTGGGCATCTCCTAGGTCGACTCAGCCTTCGAATGAGTTACCCGGTGCGGTGTGTAAATATCAGCACTGGGGAGACACAGAGGCGGCCGGGTGAAGTTTTGGCCACCCACCCCCTCATATGCCGTATTTGTCTTCATGGGTGCTAGGGAACAGCACTTGCCCCAACAGTCTGTTAAGTTCATGTAGGGGTTTTGTATTGGCCCACAAAAACTCCTATTCGGTCCTCAGTAAGGAAAATGTTCCCCACCCACTGCTCGCTTCAACGTTGATATATATAAACTTGACTTGAAGAACGACAGACCCATTGTCCTCATCACAAGGATAGAAATTGAAGACAAGCTGGGTTGAAAATGCATTGGCTCAGTTACTATGTAGACAGTCTTTGAGTACTGCAATAATTAAATAAAAATAATGTATAGTTTACAGCGCCTTTGTCAGTCCCCTGCTGGATGAAGACCTCCCCCACGCCATGTTGGCGATGGTTGATTTTACTTCCCCCACGGTGTTCAGTGTTGGTGAAGGTGAGCGGGGTGGGGGGGGGAAGGAGAAGTGGGCAGGATCGGTTCTAGTATTACTTTCCACTGTTAACCGTGGCCATAAATCAAACTCCGTTCATAACACAGCACGTTAACCACTGCACCACCGCTCCTCTCGCCAGTGAAGCCAGCCACACAGGACTCGTCACGAGAAGAGACGACGACCAGTGGTCGAGACTAACGACGGAGAGACACCAAAAGGGTGTGAACGCGCCCGCGGGGAGGAAATCCAGCGCGGAGATGGAGCGACGACATCCGCTCACGCGCTGGAGATGACATGGATTGTTGCGGCACCAGTTCGTGACAGGTGACGACGGATTTGGAGGAGTCCACCATCCAGCAGTGGATAAATCATAGCCGATTATTCTGATGGGTGGGTTGCCAGCACCTCGTCCGGCTTTCTTTCTCTGCCAAATGCTGGTGTTTACACAGGGAACCAGGTACTCATTTGAGGCTGAGTCGACCTAGGGGGTGCCCAGAACCGGTTAAAATATTCTGGACCCCCCCATGGACCCTTATATCCGCCTATTTTGGGTGCCCCGGTGGTGAGATATTAACTACCTCGCCTGGTGTGCAGGAGGTCGTGGATTCGATCCCGACCCTAACACCTGTATATTTGATGTTTGCATGTCTCTCTCCCCAGGGTCGCATCGTTTTTCTTCTCCGGGTTCTCCCCTTCACATTTATAAACATGCGTTTAGAGTATTTGGTTGCTATAAATGTCCACATAATAAGCCATTTCGTTGAGCTATCAACTATGGCCAGGTCGCTTCTGAAAAAGAGCTATGTAGCTCAGCGGGCCTTACCTGGCAACGTAAAAACAATAGTCTAGTTTTAGTTTCATTCTGATAATGATTCAGCAGGTGCAGTGAAATTAACCAATGTGGCCACTGGAGGGCGGAGGTTTACGCATCATAGCGAGTCGCGTCCACTCAGCCTGGGGTCAAACGAGATACAAGACAAAGACTTCCCGTATTACCTTAACAGACTGTTGAGGGCAATTGCTGTTAACGAGCACCTATGAAGGCCAGCCGCCTTTGTCTTCCCAGTGGCGATGTTTACACACTGCACCAGGTGCTCATTTGAGGCTGAGTCAACCTTGGGGAGGCCCGGGAACGGTTCAGTTAATCGTCACCTGGTATTGGTGGCCGTGATCGGGACTCGAACTCGGGTCACCGGGTTCGTAGCGCAGCGTTAACCGCTGCACCATCGCTCCCAACACACGACAGACGCCTCCTCTCTCTCTGCCCGGCCCCCACGAGTGTGAAGCAAAAGTCGGGGGTGCAACTTACAATCCTGTATGTGTGTGTGGGGATACAAAGGCGGCCGGGCGTTGTGCTGACCAACCCAACGCCTCGTGTGCAGTTTCTGGTCTTCATAGGTGCAACTCGCTAACAGCACTTTCCCCAACAGTCTGTTACAGGCTACACGGGGGAGCTTTGTCTTTGTAGAGCGCTGGAGCAGTGGTTAGCGCGCTTCCTCTACGAACCCGGCGAACCGAGTTCGATTCTCACTCACGACCACCAACAGCAGGTGACGATTATCTAAACTGGTTGTGGGCCTCCCCTAGGTCGACTCAGTCTCAAATTAGTTCGCGGTGCGGTGTGCAGTAAACATCGCTGCTGCGGAGACAAAGGCGGCCGGGCGTGGTTGTTGACCACCCGCCCCCTCGTGTGCCCTCCTGGCTTTCATCTTTCATAGGTGCTGCTTACTCGCTCTAACAGCACTTGCCCCAACAGTCTGTTACAGGCTACACGGGGGATCTTTTACTTGTCACCAGATTTGTGCGTCTTACTTTCTGACGCGTCTCATGGGTTTCGGGGAATGTGGCTGTAGGCAACCGTCTCTGTGATTTCTATGCCTCTGTAGATTCACAAAACTCAAGAGGGAGAGTGCCGTCGCGCGTTGCAGTCGGCTCCTGCCATTGTCTCTCCACTGCTGGATGAAGGCATCTTCCACCAGTCGCCCTCACTCACGGTCCATCGCTCCCACCGTCCGTCCATCTCTTGCACGTGAACTCATTCATCGCTTCGTCTCCACAGGGGTCGTCCTTTACGGTATTGTTTTCGGTTTATATTTTGTGTCTGGGTTGTAATGTACTGGAGAGTGGTGTAAAGTGAGTATTGTGTGTGGAGTGTGTCGTGCAGTGTGGTATACAGTGTTGTGTATAGTGTAGTGTCTGTAGTTTGTGGTTTATCGTCTAGTGTCTGTAATTTGTGCTGTATAGTGTGCAATAACGTGGATAGTACAGTCTGTGTCATATATAGTGTTGTGTGAAGTGTAAAGTATAGTATGAATAGTGTACTCTTTGGTTCTATTCGGTAAAGTCACGTAGGTAAAAAATGAAATGACAAAAATCACGGCGTTTCGGCCACAACACAAGTGGCCTTCATCAGGTGAAGGGACCGTGCTGTCATGAGAACAGTGTTGGAGTGAAAACAGCCAAGCCCAGGTCGCGTCCTTTATGCTGTGTGGGAGGAAGCAAAACGCTTTGACAAAGCAATTAGCATAAAAATGAGCATGATGTACGTAGGAGGTGCATGGGCCATGATGGACCAGGAGCGGGTGGGGACCATGATGGACCAGCAGCGGGGGGGGGGGGGGGGGGGGATGTAGAGTGAGTGAGTGGAGTGAGTGGAGTGAGTGAGTGGAGTGAATGAGTGGAGTGAGTGAGTGGAGTGAGTGAGTGAGTGGAGTGAGTGAGTGGAGTGAGTGGGTGGAGTGAGTGGGTGGAGTGAGTGGGTGGAGTGAGTGGGTGGAGTGAGTGAGTGGAGTGAGTGGGTGGAGTGAGTGGGTGGAGTGAGTGGGTGGAGTGAGTGGGTGGAGTGAGTGGGTGGAGTGAGTGGGTGGAGTGAGTGGGTGGAGTGAGTGAGTGGAGTGAGTGGAGATAAATAAGCAGCTGTGAAAGTTTGGGATACCACTACTTGAAAAAATTTACTGTACCATTGAAAATTAGTTTAATGTTTGGTTTGATATAGAACATCTTTCCAATGATTGCTTAATTTGAAACCATCCTCTCGGTTGAAGTTGTGTCCGTGTTTGTAAATCTGAATTGCCTCGTGGACAAATCTCTGATAAAAACTCGTGGGTTTTCAGAGAACCTTGGTATTGGAGAAAACTATATCGTGATCACCCACAGCGTTGTAACAGTGGTCAGCTACGGCAGAAGAATTCGTTCTGCCGTGTTTCAAATCTGATTTGTGCTCGCGAATTCGGTCAGAGACATGTCGCTTCGTTTCCCCAATATAGCAATCACCACAAGTGCAGCTCAATTTGTAAACACCGGGGTTCTGTAAGTCAGGAACGACATCATTCACGGATGGGATCAGGTCACGGATTCTGTGTACTGTATTGAACCGGACCAGGATCTTGTGTTTGTTTAGAATTTTGGAAATCTTTTGAGTAACGCCTGTTATATATGGTTCTGTGATGGTTTTGACCGGATTATCAAGTGGTTGTTTCTGTATGGAGGGAGAAACAGCTTGGCGGATGGTAAGGTCAGAGTATCTGTTTCTCTTGAGGGCCAGGTGTACATGTTTTAATTCACTGGTCAGGTGGTGTTGGTCCAAAATGCAATGTGCCCTGTGGTAGAACGTTTTGTTGAGATAATTATTTTGAGCTGGGTGGTGGTGGGTATCAGGTTTCAAGTAGGAGTCTGTGTGGGTGGGTTTCCTGTAGACAGAATGCCCCAGTGAGCCATCAGGTCTCCTCTCAAACAGAACATCTAAGAATGGTAGCTTGCCATCTTTCTCCACTTCCATGGTGAATTTAATGGCGGGATGTCTAGAATTGATGTGGTATAGGAAAAGGTTGAAAGCTGGGAGGCCATGTGGCCAAATGCCTAAAGTGTCATCTACATATCTCTTCCACAGGGAAGTTCTGAGGGTGGACGTCTGGATGGCGTCTGATTCAAATTTCTCCATGAAAACATTGACTATCACTAGTGATAAAGGAGAACCCATGGGGGTACCCTGATTTTGTTTGTAGAAGGAGCCATTCCAAGTAAAGTAGGTATTGGTGAGGCAGTGTCTAATCAGCACAGGTGTATCGGGATCTAGTCCATGTTGTACCAAATTTTCAATTATTTCAATGGTATCAGGTACCGGGACCTTGGTGAACAGGGAGACCACATCGAAGCTGACAAGGATATTGTCAGGGGACAGTACAACGTCTTTGACCATAGAGACTAAATGAGCTGAGTTAAGTACTGCTGAGGAGGTCTTGCCAGTGAAAGGTAGCAAGGTATCTGACAGAAAACGTGCTAGCTTATAGGTAGGGGAGTTGATCGTGGATACGATGGGTCGTAGTGGAGTGCCTTCTTTATGAATCTTGGGGAGACCATAGAATCTAGGGGGTCTTGCAGCAGAAGGTTTTAAGGAGGGACGTTTATTTGGTTTGATTAGGGAGGTCGAACTTGTGATGATCTTGTTGGTTTTTATAGTAAGCCTATTAGTAGGGTCATTTTTAATTTTTGAGTGACTTCCATCGTTGAGTAGGTTCTGGATTTTGTTGTTGTACGAATCTTTATCCATTATTACAGTAGCGTTGCCTTTGTCGGCTGAGAGGATGACTATATCACTTCTACATTATGAGACCTCCTTTGCCAGTAACAAGATATAGGAATAGGTTTTACCCTTTTAACTGGCACAAAAACTGACACCTTTATTCAAGGCATCATGTTTGCAATAACCAAAATGCAAACATTTGACTGCTTGTGTTGTGGTTATTGCAAACATGATGCCTTGAATAAAGGTGTCAGTTTTTGTGCCAGTTAAAAGGGTAAAACCTATTCCTTTATATCACTTCTGTTTGTTTAAATTCGCGAGTTCAGAGCGTTCATTTTTGCTGATGTTGCTAATGGGTTTCTTAGCATTCTTAAGAATAGTGGCTATTTCAGCTCTCGCAACGTCTGCTTGGATGTGTCCTATGCCTTTAAGGGCCACATCGACCTGAGAGATGATATCATCTACGTTGTACTGTCCCCTGACGATATCCTTGTCAGCTTCGATGTGGTCTCCCTGTTACCGGGGACCCGGTACCTGATACCATTGAAATAATTGAAAATTTGGTACAACATGGACTAGGCCCCGATACACCTGCACTGATTAGACACTGCCTCACCAATACCTACTTTACTTGGAATGGCACCTTCTACAAACAAAATGAGGGTACCCCCACGGGTTCTCCCTTATCACCAGTGATAGCCAATGTTTTGATGTAGAAATTTGAATCAGACGCCATCCAGACTTCCACCCTCAGACCTTCCCTGTGGAAGAGATATGTGGATGACACTTTCGTCATTTGGCCACATGGCCTCCCAGCTTTGAACCTTTTCCTACACCACATCAATTCTAGACATCCCACCATCAAGTTCACCATGGAAGTGGAGAAAGATGGCAAGCTACATTCCTTGAATGTTCTGTTTGAGAGGAGACCTGATGGCTCACTGGGGCATTCTGTCTACAGGAAACCCACCCACACAGATTCCTACTTGAAACCTGATTCCCACCACCACCCAGCTCAAAATAATTCTCTCATCAAAACGTTATACCACAGGGCACATTGCATTTCGGACCAATACCACCTGACCAGTGAAATAAAACATGTACACCTGGCCCTCAAGAGAAACGGATACTCTGACCGTACCATCCGCCAAGCTGTTTCTCCCTCCATACAGAAACAACCACTTGATACTCCGGTCAAACCCATCACAGTACCATATATAACAGGCGTTACTAAAAAGATCTACAAAATTCTAAACAAACACAAGATCCTGGTCCGGTTCAATACAGTACACAGAATCCGTGACCTGATCCCATCCATGAAGGATGTCGTTCCTAACTTTCAGTACCCCGGGGTTTACAAATTGAGCTGCACTTGTGGTGATTGCTATATCGGGGAGACGAAGCAACATGTCTCTGACCGAATTCGCGAGCACAAATTAGATTTGAAACACGGCAGAACGAATTCTTCTGCCGTAGCTGACCACTGTTACAACGCTGTGGGTGATCACAATATAGTTTTCTCCGATACCAAGGTTCTCTGCAAACCCACGGGTTTTTATCAGAGATTTGTCCACGAGGCAATTCAGATTTACAAACACGGACACAATTTCAACCGAGAGGATGGTTTCAAATAAAGTAATCATTGGAAAGATGTTCTAAACGAAACCAAACATTAAACTAATTTTCAATGGTACAGTAATTTTTTTCAAGTATTGGTATCCCAAACTTTCACAGCTGCTTATTTCTCTCCACTCACTCCACTCACTCACTCACACCACTCACTCACTCCACTCACTCCACTCACTCACTCCACTCACTCACTCCACTCACTCACTCCACTCACTCACTCCACTCACTCTACTCCCCCCCCCCCCCCCGCTGCTGGTCCGTCATGGTCCCCACCCGTTCCTGGTCCATCATGGCCCATGCACCTCCTACGTACATCATGCTCATTTTTATGCTAATTGCTTTGTCAAAGCGTTTTGCTTCCTCCCACACAGCATAAAGGATGCGACCTGGGCTTGGCTGTTTTCACTCCAACGCTGTCCTCATGACAGCACGGTCCCTTCACCTGATGAAGGCCACTTGTGTTGTGGCTGAAACGTCGTGATTTTTGTTATTTTATTTTTTACCTACGTGACTTTACCGAATAGAACCAAAGAGTATGGATCCTTGCAGTCACGAAAGCTTAAAATCTAGAATATGAATAGTGTGTTGTACAGTGTATATTGTGTACTGTGTGTTGTTTAGGTGGTGTTGCATAAAGCGTGTATAATAAATTAAATGTGATGGAAAGTGTAGTGTGGTGTCAAGTGTAGCGTATGTGGTGTGATGTATAGTGTAGTGTGTGGCGAAAAACACATTTCCTAGGAGTTGAGCCATACTTCATCACGCTGGTGAGTGCAGGGTGGTAGGATCGGTTCAGGTATCACGAGCCAGTGATGCTCCCCATAGCTGGCAATTAAATTGAGATTGTAGGCTTCATTGACTCTATCATGGAGCTCTTGTGGTATTGCAGCCACACACCGTTGGTCATTGTATATTTACGTGCGGAATTAATGCATTCAAATGTAGCGGTTGTAATCGAGCTATTTAGTCCATGGGCCAGAGCAGTAATTGGTACAATGTAAGGTAGCATGTTTAATCACACTTTCGGATAAATACGCCTAATGAGTGTGTTACTTGATACACTCGGCTACATATGGTACGAAATAAATTCAACATGCATACAACACCTCTCATTTCAAATGTTTATCAAATAATTCACTGTTTTTGCCCCTACATTTGGAAATTGCAACCACTGAAGTGATGCCATCTCGTGGATTAAGTGGGTATCTGAACTGCATGGCAAAACAGCCATCAAAATTAACTACTTTATTAAACAGAAATAATGCAGTAGTCATTTCATAAAGTCACGTAGAATGAGAATAAAATAATAAATTGATAAAATAAAATAACACAATAATATTCTCACGACGTTTCGCCCACAACACAAGCGGCCTTCATCAGGTGAAGGGACGAGATTGTTTGGTAGGACAGCGCTGGAGTGAAAGAGCCACGTTCAGATCACGACCTTTAAGCTGTGTGAGAGGAAACAAAGCGCCTTGACAAAGGAATTAGCATATAATTTAGCATTGAAATGGCTGAGTGATTAGCTTGTGACTGGTCACAGAAATAGCTATGTTAAAAGTTAAAGCATACACATCCGCAGAGGCACCCCTTGATAAATGAATTAGCATAGAATTTAGCATTGAAATAGCTAAGTTAAAGCATACACATCCGCAGAGGCACCCCTTGACAAAGGAATTAGCATAGAATTTAGCATTGAAATAGCTGAGTGATTAGCTTGTAATTGGTCACAGAAATAGCTACGTTAAAGTCAGAGCATACACATTCACCGAGGCACTTAGTACAAATCAAACAGGAGAATTTAGCATTGAAATAACTAGGCGAATTTAGCATTGAAATAACTGAGTGATTAGCTAGTGACTGGTCACAGAAATGACTATGTTGAAGTCAAGGCCTACACATCTGAGCTATTCACAGTACTATATAGTCAACCAATAAAAAAAACTAAAATATAAATTACCTTAATGTTATCAATAAACTCTATATTCTCCAATCAGCTAAGCTACCAACAATAAGTCGTTATATATCACAATGCTATATGGCGAAAAAATGGGTGGATTCTTACCCTCAACTTTAGCACCACGTATAGCTACGGGCCCCGTTCAGACGGACGAGTTCATCCATGGTCGGAACAGAGGAGGGGGAGAGAGACAGCTGCGAGGCGCTATCATACTCCATGTTGTAAACCATACCATTAACCGTGGTGTGAGAGGTATTAAGAGTCAATGCTGGCGAAAGAGCTGCGGTCTGAAGGTCATCGTAAAATACAATTAATTAAGAACAGAAATGATTTAAAACATCTTTCCAATGGTTACTAAGCCAGAATCCATCTTCTCGGTTGAAATTGCCTCTGTGTTTGTATATGTGAATGGCCTCATGAACGAATCTCTCATGGTAGCCGGTTGGTTTGCAAAGAACCTCTGTCTTGGAGAAGTCAATGTTATGTGAGCCCACTGAATTATAACAGTGATCTGCCACGGCAGAGGAGTTCGTCCTACCGTGTTTCAAGTCTGCTTTATGTTCGCGGATGCGGTCCGAGATATGTCGTTTGGTTTTTCCAATGTAGCTACTACCACAGAGGCACTTTAGAACAGCATCTTTTACAGATGGAACTAAATCACGGATTTTATGTACTGTGTTGAATCGGACCTGGATCTTGTGTTTATTCAGGATTTTGGAGATCTTTTTAGTGACCCCTGCAATGTAGGGTAAGGTGATGGTTTTGAGTGGCTCCACAAGAGGATCCTTCTTCATGACTGGAGTGATGGCTTTGCGGATTGTGCAGTCGGAGTAACCTTTAGCCCTGAGAGCCTGGTGTACGTGCTTGAGTTCACTGGTAATGTGTTCCTGGTCGGAAATGCATTGGGCTCTATGGTATAGAGTCTTGATGAGGGAGTTCTTCTGGGATAGATGGTGGTGGGAATCCGGTTTCAAGTAAGCATCTGTATGGGTAGCTTTACTTTAGACAGAGTGGCTCATTGAACCATCATGTCTCCTTTTAATTAAGACATCCAAAAAGGGTAGTTTGCCATCTTTTTCGACCTCCATGGTAAATCTGATGGCTGGGTGTATGGAATTGATGTGGTCGCGGAATTGGTCTAGAGCAGGCTGGCCATGTGGCCAGATGACAAAGGTGTCATCAACGTACCTCTTCCATAAGGTCGGGCGTAGAGTGGCAGTCTGGATGGTGTCAGTTTCAAATTTTTCCATGAATACGTTGGCTACAACCGGAGATAGGGGGGAGCCCATTGGGGTGCCCTCAGTTTGTTTGTAGAAAGTTCCATTCCAGGTGAAGTATGTGTTGGTTAAGCAATGTCTCACCAGGGGGGGTACATCAGTATGCAGTCCTTGATGAACCAGGTCTTCAATGATAGCGATGGTGTCAGGTACCGGGACTTTGGTGAACAAGGACACCACATCAAAACTGACAAGCAGGTCGTCTGGGGACAGGGAAATGCCTTTGATTGTCGATACCAGGTGAGTAGAATTTAGTACCGCAGAGGTGGTTTTTCCAGTGAAAGGTCGCAGTATATCAGCAAGAAAACGTGCCAGTTTGTAGGTGGGGGAGTTGATAGTAGAGACGATGGGACGAAGGGGTGTATCTTCTTTGTGTATCTTTGGAAGGCCATATAATCTTGGTGGTCTGGCAGCAGAGGGTTTCAACGAGAACTGTTTGATCTCATCAATTAATGCTGTTGAATCAGAGATGATTTTGTTCGATTTGGTGACCAGGCTGTTGGTGGGATCTCTTTTTATTTTTGTATAGCTGCCATCGTTGTTGTGGCCGAAACGTCGTGAGAATATTATTGTGTTATTTTATTTTATCAATTTATTATTTTATTCTCATTTTACGTGACTTTACCGAAAGAACCAAAGAAGATGAATCATTGCAGTCACGAAAGCTTTAAATCTAAATTTAAGTCATTTCATAGGTTCACGTTGCTGTATGGATGTCCCTTGGCTATTAGATCTGGACATGGCCTTACGAACTACATACAGAATCATTCCCAAGAATAAGAAATTGATTCAAACTTTTTTATTTTAAAGTACGTATTGTATTCACAAAATTATAAAATGTACACATTTACAATGGTAATAATCTTCTTTGTGGATGTGGTGCTGGCGCTGCTGGGCTGTGTTGTATCAGCGGTATTCATCAGGACCCGGTGTGCATCGCCCTTGCAGTGGTGGCAGCGGTGGTGGCAGGGGCAGCAACTTGACCACGTCCCTTGTGATATCATCCATCAGTGATGACGGTTGATCGCCGGGGTCGGGGGTCGTCGCTGCCGCCTCTTTTGATGCCATTTCCCATGTCCGCCGTTGATTTGACTGCACACGGGTATGGCCTTCATCTCTGGAGACCTGCACACAGCACATGGAACGACCGCTACGTGAGTTTCATTGGCCCAAAGGGCAACCTGGTGAACTTCCCGTGAGCTCAACAGAGATCGAGCCTTAACAGCAAAGGTGGAAGGCAACCTGCCCAACTTAGGTTAAAGTTAAAATGATAACGGCGTGGCTCAAATTTCTTGCTCATGCCACTGCTGGCAGAGGATCCTCGAGTAGACAAACTCTGGATGATATTTGGTCTACTCTTCCACATTGACCACACTTGTGTGCATACCCACAAATACAACTCGTGGGTTACTCACCTGACGTAGAAGAGGATGTATGCCTGTTTCTCCATGACCACCCTGGTGTCGACCGGCGTCACCAAGTCGTCGTCCATCCGGAACCATCTCCCATCGCAGATCTGTATGCAAACAACATCGAAGATTAATTACGACGATTATCCAATTGCACCTAAACTCCCCATATATTCGTAAAATGACACATGAGGAACAGAGGTGACCCTCTTATTCCACCTATTATTGTGTTGTCCTATAAGTTGAGTAATCGAACCGATAATCCATAAAAATAATTAATTACATTTGAAAGTTCAAATCCTGGTTGGGACTTCACTTGGTCCATCATCTATCCAGGGTCAATAAAGTAACTACACATTTTTGGTGAAGTCACCAGTGGTTGTTCTATGCATACGCTCTCCCTCAGTCACAGCAAAGGACAATTTTCACCACTGGCTGAGGCCTATAAATGGGAGATGAGCACCACCTCATGGCTCATAGGAGCAGGAATCGTTTTGATTTTATTCACTGAATCGAATTATTTAAAGGATCTACGCGTATGAATGATTGGCGTGTGATTGTGTGATAATGAATGCAGTACATCACCTTGTTGTAACAGTAGTAATGTCCCTCTGTGCTGCATTTCCCGGAGTGCACAAGGACTGAGTATAACCTGTACACTACAGGGTCTGCATCCTCCTGCTGCGACATGAATGGCCGCACGTCCAGGTGCTCTGGGTACGGGCAATGCTGCAGTGGTGCGGAAGGAGGCAGTGATGCAGAAACAGAGATGGTGTTAGGCAGGGAAGAGGGGAAGAATGATGCAGGGTCGAGTTATTGATTATAATTTTTGTTCTATTTTTTTACTTTACCAGGTAATGCTGACTGAACTATATAGCTCTTTCTCAGAAGCGATCTAGCCACAAATGATAGCTCAACAAAGTGGCTTTTCACTGTGAATAGTTTTAGCAGCCAAATATTCTAGAAGCAACTGGAGGACCCGGAGAAAAACCCACGTGAATACAGGGAGAACATGCAAACTCCAAATATACAGGCATTAGGATCGGGATCAAACCCACGACCTGTATGCTTGGGGAGGGAGTTAAGATTTCACCGCCATAGAGCCCAGTTTAGGTAGATTAACCAGTTGGGCGCTCGAGAGAACATGAAAAGTCACATTTGTACGAGTGATCTCGGTTAAAACCGTGGCAAAAGAAAGAACGCGAAATAAATCACAGAAATTACTCAAAAAGGAAGCAGCACAAAAACATGCAATGAGAAATTGGAGAAAATGCAGCCACATTTTAGGAGAAATGTAAAAAAAACTTGTATATTAACCAAACATTACCCGATTGATCTTGTTTCCAAACAGGTCATATCTCTTGATGGAGAGGGCCAAGACGTTCGGGAGATGGTGAAGGCTCATCCTCTTCGTGGCCTTCACCTTGCAACAGCACCTGCGCACCAAAAAGCAGCAGCGTCAGTTTAATGACCGAGATGCCCAGTGAATAACTGTACAAATATTTTTCTTTGCTGATTGGCCGTGTCGGGTGGTGGAGGGTTACGACACATTTATAAATAAACGCGATCTAACCCAAAAACCTTTATTATGAATAATATTGGTCGCGAAAGCCTACGTGTTAAACTGTACAAATATGTTGGCGTGACAAAGTAGACAGACTCGCGTGACATTGACGTCGTGCCATACTCACCTTTGGCAAGTGTATTCGTCCAGTGTCTCTGTCTTGGTGAAATCTGCAAAAGCAGTCAGCAAATCTGGCGAATTCTGTCAAATAGAACGATGTGAAGGCAAATGAGTGCTTGAAAAGAACACTGGAAACATTTTGCAGCCGTTAAAACAGTGAGTCCTTATGTTGTACTGGCTGTTGTGTGACATAAGAGGGCATTATCATTAGTTGACAGTAATTAAGGACGTGCTCCCAATTTTCAGATTCATCCAATGTGCAGCATTCCAGACGATGGGCAAACTTAATGTGTTTGAGTGACGCGACTAGTGTAATGTACACGATCCGAAAAAGATCAAAAGTGTTGCTTGAAAATGAGAAAATATTCATCCCAACGTTTAAATTCGAAACTCGTCACGAGCAAAGATACCATTTAATTAAATCAAGAATTCCTCGATTCTCACGTTGATGTGAAGACTGATGTCCAGGCAGTTTTCGAATCTGTCCGAGGTGCAGGAACACTGCGTGCACTCCACTGTGGAACACAAGTAAACGCACGCGCACACATCCACACGTGCAATTAGAGGAAGTTAGCATTCTGATTAGCAGAATCGAATAAAATGTGTTTGTATCTGATCAAATGGGTTGTTGTGTCTGTGTGCTTGTGCATTTTTCTATTGTGCGGGGAGTGGAAATATAGCGGTTAGCGCACTGGTGAACTGAGTTCGATCCTCGCTCACGGTCGATTCAGCCTCAAATTAGTATCTGGTGCATTGTGTAACATCAGCACTGGTGCTAGCCACCCGAAGGTGGCCGGGCATGGTGCTAGCCACACCACCTTGTCATGTGCCCTGTTGGCCTACATAGGTACTTGCTAATAGCAATTGCTCCAGCATTCTGTTAAGGCTTCGGGGAGATCTCTGTATTTGTGTGTTTTGCTTATGTCCTGCTGGGTACATGCGTATGAGTGCAGGGTTCATCTGCACTGTGCAGCATGCGTCGTCATACTCGGTGTGATTGCTACTTGCAGCGATGATTTTGCACATGGAGCTGGCACACACCTGTCGATTTTAGCTGCCCTGTGAAGATCTGGTGAATCACCGAGGTCTTCTCCACATGTTCTTCTGGCCTGTACGTGGAAATGAATGACATCACACATTCGGTGGCTTCCAGATGCATCACCTTTACCAAGTGCGCTCATGGGAGAGTTATACTCCTTTTTGTTTCGACCCTACGTTACTTTGCAGCCAAGCGCTTATTTAAATAATATTCTATAAACTTTGTTGTGAATTTTTGGTAACAGGTTGGGAACCAGTGGCCTAGGACGTGCACTACTTACTTGTGGTGGTTGATTGGGCAGGAGAGATGCAGAGCTTCTACGATGTAGCAGAAGAACTCATGCACGTCCTCCTGTTTGCCAAACTGCAGGTGTTTGGCGATCCCTGTGGGTAAATGGATGGAGGTCATAAGCGGTTTGAACACAAGGTTACAAGGGAAACGTTTTACCAATGCGCCACTCCGCCACCCAATGAATATGTTCTAAATTCAATGTGCACAATTGTGTTGTACTGAACAGAACTCACGTTTGAGGTTTTGGACGATTTCCAAGGGCTTGATGACCTTGCCCTTGGAGCTGAATGTTGCAATGGTGTGCCTTTCCATTATGCACATCATGCAAAATCCATTATATGTACCTGTGAAATGAGGCAGAGGTGGCACATGCTATCAGTACAACACCGATCAAACAGCTCAGCTGTAGGTGCAGCACACAACAAGGACATCTTCACAGAACACAATTATATTCAGCTTGGTATTTCAAAGTGTTCTGGGAACTCACATCTTCCTGAGTGGTGCCTGGAGATCAGGTAGTTTGCCAGTGGTGCGGTGTAAGTGAGGCACTGCAGGGTGGCATTGAGGAAACAGGTGTTCCCCATGTTGTCAAGGCCAGCACCCTCGCATGCATTCCACTGCCACGTGAGGCTCAGGTTTTCCCCCGATTCTGGCGCGAGTCGTGGAGCTCCATTATCGTTGTTATCTGCGCACAAAACATACAGGAAATTTTCTCTTTACACTCGAGGCACTCTGGAGACTGGCTCGAAAGTTGCGTGGTGAAGCCAGAACTTGTGATATTGTTTTAGCGGTGCTCTTTATTAACCCTTTCACAACCATGTATTTTTCAACTCTAGGTGACCTTGCAGTGAGCTGTTTCTTGACGTAATTTCTGTTAACGTGGTCAGGGTAACAATATTCAACGGATAGGGCATAAACCTGGTCCTTGTCCAATATTTTGACTATGCAAATTTTGCCACGAAATGAACGGTTATCGACGGGCATCGATGGATCCTGGATATCACGTTGATTTTCCTCCATAAATTGTGTCTCATGGCTTCGTGTCACTTTTGCCATCCCGATTATACGTAAGTATATAACAGTACATTGTGCAAATATCTGACAAACGTTTTATCTGGAACTAATCCCTACTGCAGAGTTGCTTATGAGATTGCAGTTGCACTACATTGACGTGTTTTATCCACTGTTTCTGAACGCAGTCCCAAATGCCAAACACGTCAATTACCCAGCAGGGAAGTTATAGTAGATAAGCGTTAACACCTTTTTGGGATTAAGCAAGGTTATAAGAACTTGGGAGAAGATACCATGAGAGCGAATTCCAAAGTCAAGCTAGTGGTTACAGAGTCACTTTGGTACAAGCTTACCTTCCACGGCAATCTTTTCTGGCACAGGATGGGCAGCTAGCTTCTGGGAGGTGGGCCTGATGATGGCAGACGCTGTCGATGGAATGGCGTCCTTCTGTCTGTCATCTGGCATCCTCCCATGAGCGGTATGCTGGCTGCCCCTCCTTCGGGCAGCTTGGCCACCCCGGCGTCTTGGTCTCCTCACTTGAGCGGCTGCCTGGCCTAACCCGCAATTTGCTGCCTCGCCTTGCCCTTGACCAGCAGACTGAGCACTCCCGCAACCTGGACTGCCCTGGTGGCTTGTAACCTGGCATCCCTTCCATTCAGCAGCCTTGTTGCTAGCAGCACGAATATCTTGGTGGCTTGCAATTGGACTCGCTTTGTCCCCTTCATCTTGGCTCGGCTCCCGATCTACCACCGGGCTTGGCCCATGGTCTGCCACCCGGTTTGAACCGCTGTCCGCTATTGGGTTGGGCCCATAGCTACCCATCTGACTTGCCTCTTGGCTAGGCACCGGGCTCGTCTCAAGGCTAGCCACCAGGCTCATCTCATTGCTAGCCACGAAGCTAATCTCACAATTATCTTCTGGGTCCACCTTGTGGCTTGCTTCTAGGCCCATCTCATGTTTATCTACCAGGCTTGCCTCATGACTTGCCACCTCAGTCTTCTCATGGCTAGCCACCGGGCTCATCTCATAGTTATCCACTGGGTCCAACTTGCAGCTTGCCTCTGGGCCTATCTCATGGCTAGCTACCAGGCTCATCTCACGGTTATCCACTGTGTCCACCTCGCGGCTTGTCTCCAGGCCCATCTCATTGTTAGCCACTGGCCTCGCCTCAAGACTTGCCACCTCGGTCTTCTCATGACTAGCCACTGGGCTCGTCTCATGGCTTGCTGCAGAGCTCTGAACACAGCTGCTTGGCTCATAAACCTCATCATCTGAAACACTGCAGAAGCAACAGAAGATGTTCTTGAGATGTTTAATGAAGCCCTTTTTCTTGGCCTTCGACATTGTGGCGATGTGGTTGCAAAGTATAAAAATGCATCCAAAAACGTGTCCTCAAGATGATGATGGCTGGATTTGATTTTTTGAAAAATTTGCAACAGAAAACCCAGAACACGTCTGACCCTCACGGTGCCAGATGAGCAACTGAATTTGTGGGCGGATGTGACATCACAGTGATGTCATTGCACTGGAGTCACATGGTTGTGTATGTAATCGTGATATAATGGTGACGTCACAGTGATGTCATTGCACTGGAGTCACACGGTCTATGTATTCGTGATATAATGGTGACGTCACAGTGATGTCACAGCGCACTGAGGTCACATGGTGCCCCGTGGGAATGTGATTCTCGTTGCCTGTGCAACAAGCACCCTCTATTCATTTTATGTCTGTAATTGAACGAATGTTAATAATGAATTGTTTTTAAAAGTAATTTATCTCAAGATAACATTCGTTGCAGGAAATGTATTTTAGTTTATATTGATCTATGATTGTGCCCTTTCGCATGCTTTGTCTCACGATATATTCAATCGAGATGATTGTTGTACTTTATGTTCTTGTATTTGTAATTTTGGTGACTTAAGTTACTCTTGCAAATGACACCGTCCTTGTCTCTAAGCAAAATACATTTAAAACTGTCTTCAAATCGCTTCACTTAATGTAATAATCCCCGCAGCACTGGTGTAACGTCTAAGTTTGACTACGCAGCCACTCCCTCTCCTCTCCAGGCTTAACAGAACTCCAACTGCTATTTCTCCCCTATTTGTCTATTATCTCATTCCTGTGTTTAATTGCCCCAACCGACAGCCTCGTGGCTGCCCGTCGATCACGCCGCACGTCACAGCCATGAGCTGTAGGGGCGGGGCTCCGTCCACTCAGTGGTGCTCTTAACGTTCACATTCAGCAGCATGGGTCGGGAGTCTAATCTCTGCAGTTGCCCGTTGTGGTTCCACCTCCCTATGTCATGTAGCCTCTCAATTTCTTTATTCACGAGGATTGTGTTTCATCGTACAAAACGGTACCGGCGACCTTTTTACGAGATTTGGCGGCGACGGCCATCTTGGTAAGGGTAATGCAAAGCGCCAGCTGAACCCGAGACGCCCCAGTGAAGAGGCACTAACGGCCATCTTCGTAATGGAAAACAAGTCCCCTGAGAATTAAAAGGACCTGCCATCTTGGATAGGGCAGTGCAAGGGGCAGCATCACCAAGGGAAACAGGAGCAGGCATCTTCGTAAGGGAAAGTGGCCGCGGCATAGATTGGCGGGAATCGCCATCTTGTCGAGAGCTCGGAGACACGGACATTCTCGGAGATAGGAGCAATCGTAATAATGATTTGTGCCGCGATGAAAGTTACTCAACTTTTGTTCACAGTTATGGTTAACGTTTGCGTGAGTACAAGCGCAGGGACAGTTGCCACTCGTCGGATTGTTGTCGTTTCTTCGTCACAAATTAATGTTTGCCTCAAATATTTGTTCAGCTGAGGTAAAATAACCACGTGCCCGTGGGCGGCGTGTAGGCACGCGGGAAGGCCTCGCGGCCTCTGTGTCGGTGTCTGCTGAGAGTAGAGACGAGGAACGAGAGACGCCGCGTCGCTCAACAGGGAGAAGAGTGTCGCGCGTCACAGTCGGCTTCTGCCATTGTCTCTCCACTGCTGGATGAAGGCATCTTCCACCGGTCGTCGCTCACGGTCCCTCGCTCCCAGCGTGCGTCCGTCTCTTGCACGTCAAACTCGTTCCGTCTCTCCGTCTCCGCCCCAGTGGAAAGGGCTGAAATCAAAGTGTCGCTTTTTGCGTGCAGGTACGTGAAATAAAGGGTCACTGGGTTGGTTTAATGTATTATACTTGGAGTTAAGTAGCAGTGGGATACGGTCGCCACTTGTACGCATAAGAGTTATTTGATTAAGGGTTTAACGCGTCTGCAAGCGTTCTGAGGTAAATCTTTAATAACATTACAGATTAAAGTTGCTAATGTCAACATTCATAGTAACAGTTATATAGTTGAGGTAATTCTCAAAACGCGGAATTATGACTAGAATCAAAAGTCGAAATGATTGGTAAGAATTCTGTATAAAAAATATTTTTGAAATAAATATAGCATTTATAGCTGTTAAAGTCTATAAAAGCATGTTAAATATGTGATATGTATATTTAAACACTCACAATAACATAGTTCCGTAGCTTACACGATAAAAAAAACTATTTTGCATGTTTGTATATGATTACAATAAAATCGATAGGGAAATATGCTGTAATTAAAGTTTTGAGGCAAATCATTAATTATTTGTCTTAAGGCTTAAATCATAATACTGTAATGGTTTAACCATTTTACAATAATTCTATATTTCAGTTTATTTTGGTATAGCCCTGTGAGCCATCCGGCTCTTGAAGCGGGTGCAACCACAACAAACAAAAAAACAAAAACACGAACAAGAAAAACATCTTAAAGTGACTATGTGACTGTGCAAACAGAAAATCCTTGAAAAAAAAAGCACCGTACACCAACGCTGTGTGCAAAAAATCCCAGTGGGATGCAAGTCAAACAACAATAACCACAAAAACTTAGATTAAGGCCATCAGTCTAACTCCGTACTGCAACAAAACAAACATGTCCAAGCCAAAAAACGTTTTCCTAATCACCAAAAAATAAAGCTATAATTGCAACGTAACAGTGATCACAAGGGCTGTAACCGAATTTTTACAATAAACTACATAAATAACATGTAACACCAAACCCTAGAAACATAGCTGGCTGCATTAGTTACTCCACAACAACAGAAGCATCGGTCGGAGTATCAAATTTTTCAATGCACCTTTAAGATCAGCACGCTAAATCAAAATACATAATACTTGGCAGCGTCATCCGGAGCGAAACATTTTATTTTATTTTACGCCAATGAATAGCAGTGGCAGCTAGGGGTGTACAACTCCTCTAGAGCAGTTTTGAGAGAAGATCTCATTGGTAGAGATTCAAGCTGCAGTTTATTGGCAATAGCATTCCAGACTCTGGGGGCATCAATAGCAAAGGCCCTTCCTCGAGTTTTTGTACGGCAATATTGAAGGTGAAGCTGGCAAATGAGCGAAGACCTGAGGTCAAATTTGTTCTTTGAAACAGAGAGGAGATCCAGCAGGTAGTCTGCGGATTTTTTTGTAAGTTCATCGTGAATAAATAAGATCTGGTGCACAAGCCGTCGAACATTAAGAGATGTTAAGTTTGACCCAATGTAGAGATCACAGTGGTGAGTCCTATATGGGCAGTTCAATGTAAATCTTAAGGCCGAGTGATAGATGGAATCAAGCTTCTTCAGTACAGTGCTTGGGGCTGATTTATACACGATGTCACAGTAGTCAAGTAGAGGCAGAATGGTAGCTTTTATCAATTCCAAACGGAACATTGGGGGGAAGCAGTGCTTGTGTCGATATAGAAAACCAATTTTTATTTTTGTCTTTTTTCCAATATAATCAATGTGATCTTCAAAATTCAGTTTTGAATCCAGATCAGAAAGTAATTTGTTAAATGTTTATTTTATTAAAAGTGACTGCTGTATTAATTTATATGATTACTCGCGACCAATAACAGTGCGGATATTTGAAGCGGTCCTGGGCATCTCCTAGGTCGACTCAGCCTTCGAATGAGTTACCCGGTGCGGTGTGTAAATATCAGCACTGGGGAGACACAGAGGCGGCCGGGTGAAGTTTTGGCCACCCACCCCCTCATATGCCGTATTTGTCTTCATAGGTGCTAGGGAACAGCACTTGCCCCAACAGTCTGTTAAGTTCATGTAGGGGTTTTGTATTGGCCCGCAAAAACTCCTATTCGGTCCTCAGTAAGGAAAATGTTCCCCACCCACTGCTCGCTTCAACGTTGATATATATATAAACTTGACTTGAAGAACGACAGACCCATTGGCCTCATCACAAGGATAGAAATTGAAGACAAGCTGGGTTGAAAATGCATTGGCTCAGTTACTATGTAGACAGTCTTTGAGTACTGCAATAATTAAATAAAAATAATGTATAGTTTACAGCGCCTTTGTCAGTCCCCTGCTGGATGAAGACCTCCCCCACGCCATGTTGGCGATGGTTGATTTTACTTCCCCCACGGTGTTCAGTGTTGGTGAAGTTGAGCGGGGTGGGGGGAGGGAGAAGTGGGCAGGATCGGTTCTAGTATTACTTTCCACTGTTAACCGTGGCCATAAATCAAACTCCGTTCATAACACAGCACGTTAACCACTGCACCACCGCTCCTCTCGCCAGTGAAGCCAGCCACACAGGACTCGTCACGAGAAGAGACGACGACCAGTGGTCGAGACTAACGACGGAGACACACCCAAAGGGTGTGAACGCGCCCGCGGGGAGGAAATCCAGCGCGGAGATGGAGCGACGACATCAGCTCACGCGCTGGAGATGACATGGATTGTTGCGGCACCAGTTCGAGACAGGTGACGACGGATTTGGAGGAGTCCACCATCCAGCAGTGGATAGATCATAGCCGATTATTCTGATGGGTGGGTTGCCAGCACCTCGTCCGGCCGTCTTTGTCTGCCAAATGCTGGTGTTTACACAGGGAACCAGGTACTCATTTGAGGCTGAGTCGACCTAGGGGGTGCCCAGAACCGGTTAAAATATTCTGGACCCCCCCATGGACGCTTATATCCGCCTATTTTGGGTGCCCCGGTGGCGAGATATTAACTACCTCGCCTGGTGTGCAGGAGGTCGTGGATTCGATCCCGACCCTAACACCTTCTGTATATTTGATGTTTGCATGTCTCTCTCCCCAGGGTCGCGTCGTTTTTCTTCTCCGGGTTCTCCCCTTCACATTTATAAACATGCGTTTAGAGCAGTGGTTCTTAACCTTGTTGGAGGTACCGAACCCCACCAGTTTCATATGCGCATTCACAGAACCCCTCTTTAGTGAAAAATAAAATGTGATTTTTTTCAAATTCAAGACATAGATATGTTTTTTACTGGTACACAAAATGAGCCGTGCATGAACATTACCTTGTTCAAAGAATAAAACCAACACAATGCATAAACTCACAACAAATTACATACCTGGAAATCTATGTGACTTCTGCTGTTGCCTTTGAGAGATCAGTTCAGATATGCGTGGCTTCACCTTGGCAAGTGCCACTCTCATGTCATTTTCACAGCAAAGTCTGTTCCTTTTCTTCGTTTTTATGTCCAGCATCCTCGAAAAGGATTGCTCACAAAGATATGTTGTAACAAATGGTATAAAAAAAAAATCCAGGGCTTTCTTAGCAATAACTGGATACTTGTTCATTTGTCGACACCAAAACGTTGAGAGCGTTGTTGTTCTGAAGAGTTTCTGTTGAACCTGGCTCTGCTGAATTTCAATGATTTCGTCGAGGAATTCATCATTGACATCTGCTGTTTCAACAGCAAACGTGAACGGCTGTCTCACCCATGCTGGATATGACTCTCTTGTAGGGAAATATCCGTCGAGAGACTTTGCAAGCTCATCTAAGTGCGTGGCAATTGTTTGCTTCAGTTCCGTGGATACAGAAATATCTCCGATTCCAGACACATCTTCGATCTTACTTGCACAGTCGTCCAGAAGCGGGAAGTTTGCGAAGTTATTGTTCTCTGTTCGTCGTTTCCATAACGGTAGCTTTTTTTTAAAAGCCTTCAGGTGTTCTTCCGCTTCCATGATATTGACTCCACCACCCTGCATCTGCTGATTGAGATGATTGAGAGCTGCGAATATATCAGCCATGTACGCTAAAATGAGAATGAACTCAGGATTTTTGAAGCAATCTGCATGGCAGTGTTGGTGCTCTTGCAAAAACAGGGCTAATTCCACACGCATGGCAAAAACACGATTCAGCACCTGTCCCCGGGATAACCACCGAATATTAGAATGGAGCAGAAGTACCTCAAATTCAGACCCCATTTCTTTACACAGCTCACTGAAGATGCGGTGCCTCAGAGCACTTTTTCGCACATAGTTCACACATTCCACCACAGTTTTTAATACTTCTGCCATTTTTGGAGGTAAGGTTTTTGTTGCCAACGCATGCCTGTGCAGAATACAATGCGTCACAATGATGTGTGGTGCATCGGCCTTTACTAGCGCACCAAAACCAGACTTTCTTCCCAGCATGCCTGGAGCTCCGTCCGTACAAACTGCAGAAACCATATCCCATGAAAGATTGTTGTCTCTGAAGAAGTCATCCACAAGCTTCTTCACATCGGCTGCCTTCGTTGTTGTTGTAAGAGGCTTACAAAATAAAAACTCTTCTTTTATCATGTCGTCTTTCACATAGCGTACAAAAACAGCAAGCTGGCTTAGATCAGAAACGTCTGTGGTTTCGTCGAGTTGAAGGCTGAATTTTGCCGGGCTTGAAATCAGATCCGCGCTACTTGAGCCAAGATGTCTTTACTCATGTCTTCTATTCTGTCACTGACGGTGTCATTTGAAAGGGGAATTTGGGATAATTTACCTTCGGCCGCTGTTCCGAGTATCAGATTCGCCATCTTTAATGCAGCTGGTTTCACAAGTGTTTCCCACCCAAAACAAGGGGAGAGAACAAACTCCACACAGAGAAATTGGCCCAAGTTGGGAATCGAACCCAGATCCCTCTAGCTATGAGGCACAGGTGTTCCAGCTCTGCCACCCGCACAAACACACAGACAATGCAAACCCCACATGTACATTCGGCTATATAAATGTTCTCCATAATTGGTTTCTGGGTGAGACCATGTAACAATGCGGCCATACATTCACCATGTAACCCTACATCCACTATATTGTTGCCAGACTAATGCTCGTTTCATGGCCAACTGCCAAGTTTATTTGTACTGCACAAGGATAGCTGCCATTGGGAGGAGGGGTGCCCCCTTTCAAATGCATTGAGACGAGAAATGCAAGATGTGAGTGGCTCATCACGTGTAAAGCGCTCTGAGATGCCATCAAAGTCAAAGGGGGCGACTTAGTCGACCACGAATCACCATAGATATTTTCCACAATCGTGCATGGGTGAAGCGGGCCAGCGATAGCAGGTTCATCACTCACTGCTCACAGTTCCGCTTTGGCGTCCTGCCCTGGGTATTACTGCTGCTGCGTTAACCACAAAGACACGCACACCCTCTCCTTCGTAGCAGACGTTAAAAATCTCCCCTGATGTCATTGGAAATGAGTAGGCCATTGTGTGCCAGGGATCAATTATAATACACATATACAAATGTCACTGCAAGTGATTCGATTGTATTTACACAGCAATGCCAGCCACTGCTGTGAAACTACAGGAGTCTGTGTTAGATTCAGCAGCATCTTTCTTCGTGCTAGCCTTGCATTGAGAGAATGACAGCTGCAATGCCAAGCGTACTCACTGATTGTGTTGTTTTGTGTAGTTATTAAATTCGAATTAATCCGCCACATAGTCCACCCACAGATTATAAGGAGACGACTGCGATGTCTGCCGTAGCAGGAAGGTTGAACGGTGTCATGTGCGTCTCTTCACAGAGCGGAGTCAGCGCAGCAATCCTCGCAGGCCGTTGAAGAGAAGAGAGAGGTTGTGGAGAAGAAGATGAAAGAGGAAGTGAAGGAGGAGGTGAAAGAGGAAATGGAGAAGGTGGAGAGGGAGTTGGAGAAGACAAATGAGGAGATAGCGGTGGAGGACGAAGAGGACGACAAGGAGATGGAGGAGAAGATGGCTGTGGAGGAGGAAAAGGAGAAGATGGTGGTGGTGGTGGTGGAAGAGATGGTGATGCAGGAGGTCGAAAAGACGGAGAAAGAGAAGACGGAGGAGACAGAGGAGGCGACGGGGAAGGAGACAGAGGAGGAGACAGGAGACAGAGTGGCAGGAGGCGGTGGTAGTGCAGGAACGAAAGGGTCTGGCTCGTGTGGCGAACGCGATCCGTGCGCTCTTCCGCAGCATGATGCTGTTTGGTTGCGGCCGGTCGACCGCACAGTTGGGGTGATGGAGGTGCCACTGGGACCGCAGCCGGGGAAGGAAACTGAGCAGCAGATGCCAGGACTGTACTGGACACTGACTGCTGCCAACAGACTAACTCTGTTAAGAGTTAGCATCAATCCAATGCATTATGTAATAATTATCATTGTTGTTTTTATTATAAACTTTATGACATAAACCTATGAGGAAACAATGTAACTTTGCATTGCTTGTGAGCGCTGCCTGGGTTGGTTCAATGTGCCTTGGCTCGTGTGCAGTGTCCCGGCTGTGTGTGCGGCGGTACAATGACAACTATGTCATGAGAGAAGTTTCAGGCAATGGCCAGTCTTCAGAACGTGTACAAGCAGTGGTGGGAAAAGATCATCAGGCGATTCGTCTGACACATCCACCCCTTCACTGCCCCACTGCCCCTCTGCCAAGCTGCTTCCGCTGTCCTGCTGCCCCTCTGCCCACTGCCCCATTGCCTCACTGCCCCTCTGCTCCGCTGCCCCATTGCTTTGATGCCACTCTGCCCTAATGCCCCGCTGTTCCATTGCTCCACTTTCCCACTGCCATCACATCCATCACGAAGCAGCGAGACGTCCATACCACCTCATTAAATATTACCCTGATGTGCACGCAGAGAGAGAGACCCTCGTTTAGCATTGCATACTGAAGGGGGCTGCTATGATGCAATGGCTCGTAAACTTCACTGGCAATAGAGAGATTGCTGGTTCCACCTTCTGGCACAGCAGTTGAAACAAATGGTCGAGTATCTGAAGTTCCCCTGCCTCTGTCCGCCAAACAGTACAACTGGGTACACCAAAATCGAGTGGCAAGTTGCGTGTGGTGGGTAAAAGTGTGGGTACTCCTTCCTCTTCAAAATCATCTGACGAGTATGGAAGAATAGACCAAAATATCGTTCAAACGCCTTTCTAGAGGTCTCTATTGTGTAAATTATTCTTGCCAGCAGAGGCATGAGAAAGCAATTGCAGGACTGCTCCACAATACCAATTGTCTTGGCAAAGTATTCCAATAATGCTTCTTACTAAACAGGCTGCATATGTATTTAACATGGGGGGGGATGTTGATTGTTTAGAAATGGTCCAGTGGCTCAGAGGTCAGAGCACTAAAATGGGGTTGAATCCAGGCATTCACCTACGATTAAAGCAGGTTCTCAAGTCTGGTGAATTAATGGTCTCAGCGCGGTTGCCATTGACTGCACATTATAAACCATCACATTACTGCTTGGGTGAGTGGGAAATTGAGTAAGTGGGTGGGTAGGTGGTGGATGAATGAGTGCATCGGTGTGTGGATATGTGGGTGAGTGGATGGGTAATTGGATCAGTTGGTGCCTGGGTGAGTGGATGGTTGGTGGTTGAATGGGTGGATGGGTAATTGAATGAGTGGGTTAGTGTGTAAATTGGTGGATGTGTGAATGTGTTAATGAGTAAGTGGATGGTTGAGTTGGTGAATTATTAGGTGGGTGGATGAGTGAGTGGGTGGGTCAGTGAGTTAGTTTGAATGAATCAGTGGTTGAGTGGCTAATTAAATGAATGGGGAGCTGGATACATGATTTGGTGCTTGGGTGGGTCAGTGGGTAATTGAGCGAGTGGGTGAATGAGTATAGGGGTGAGTGGATTTTTGAATGAGTTATTGGGTGAATGGGTGAGTTCGTGAGTCTGTGTGTGAGAGGGTAATGGAGTGGTTGGATGTGTGAGTGGGTAAATTAGTGGGTGAATGAGTGGTGGGTGAGTGGGGAGGTGATTGAGTGAGTGGGTGAGTTAGCTGGTGGGCAAGTGGGTGCGTGGGTGGGTGGGAGAGCGGGTGGGTGAGTTAGTAGGTGGGTGAGTGAGTGAGCGGGTGAGTGAGTGAGTGAGTGGGTGGCTGGGTGAGTGGGTGGTTGAATGGGTGGGTGGGTGAGTGGGTGGGTGAGTGAGTGGGTGAGTGGGTGGGTGAGTAGTTGAGTGGGTGGGTGAGTGGGTAATTGAGTGAGTGGGTGAATAAGTACGTGGGTAAGTGGTATTTGAATGATTGAGTGATTGGGTGAGTTGCTGAGTGTGTGTATGAGTGAGTGAGTGGGTGGGTGAGTGAGAGTGGGTGAGTCAGAGTGGATGGGTGAGTAGGTGGGTGGATGGGTGGATGGGTGAGGGTGAGTGGGTGGGTGGGAGATTGAGTGAGTGGATGAGTGGGTGGGTGAGTGAGTGTGTCGATATGTGGTGAGTCTGTCCCTGGTGAGTGTCTCTGGTGAGTCTGAGGACCAGACACTGTTCTGACCATTCCGTCCCTTTCGAGCGCCTTGCTGGCCTTCATCGGGACTCACTACCAACACGAGCTGCCCCAGATATGTATATAAGAATCAAAATCTGAATATGTAATCATACTGGAGGAATCCGATGAGCTATAAAGCTTTTTTCAGAGATGTCCAGTAGGGACGGCTTTGTACGTTACAGCAACAATCAATACAAAAAAACGATCGGAGTGCAAGGTATAGGAAAAGTAAACAAATCACTAAAAAAAGAATAAACTAAGCAATTTTTAAAAATATTATCAGGTAAAGTCCAATGAGGCATTAGCTTATTTTTAAGAAGCCACTTGACCACAAATGATAACTCATGTCTGGGGGCAGCTATTGAAGGCTGAATTTCTTTCGCACCGTACATAGCCAACCGTGCCAATCGGAGGTGCCGGGGAAGGACACCAAAAGTATTAGGTTAGGGTCAGGGCTATAGGGTCAGGGCTATAGGGTCAGGGCTATAGGGTCAGGGCTATAGGGTCAGGGCTATAGGGTCAGGGCTATAGGGTCAGGGCTATAGGGTTAGGGCTACAGGATGTAGGGGCACTGCAGGTTCTCCACAAGGCACGTGATGCCCTCTAGTGGACAAACGCATAACTACAGCTGCTGCAGCTCAAGGAACAAGATATCCGAGCTGTACAGCCTCCACATCGCCACTTCTCCACGCACACAATGCGAGTGGTGCTACTCAGCCGCACAAGCTTCTAAGAGTGCATCTCATCATCAACATTAACTCAACACAAGCAGCACCCTGAAACAGGCTTCGTCTCTCAGTGTCTCATCAGCAGTCAGGCTCGCTTGAACTGGTGAACTGCCAGATGTTACTGAGATGGGGGGGGGGGGTACCATGTGGAGGACGTAACCTGTTCATGATTATCGAGGGCGGCTGTTCGATGTGGAGTGACGTCACTTGTTCATGATTATTAGTGAGGGGGGGAGTACTGCATCTTGAGTGACGTCACCCGCTTATGATTATGAATGAGGGGTGGGGGTGTGTCCATTTGGAGGACGTCACCTTCTCATGAATATTAATGAGGGGGGCTGGTCGATGTGGAGTGACGTCACGAACGTTAAGGACATACATTCCTGGGTGATTACAGTAGATAAATAACAACAGCCGCCATTCGCCACTAATTGGCGGTGACGTCACCACGACGCTTGTGCCAGGCCATGTGCACCTTGAGGCCACGTGAAGTGTTGAACGCCCGCTGGCAGGTCACGGGGCAGACCCAGGTGCCACGGGTCGACTGACTGAGATGACTGAGATGACTGGCTGATGCACCACCTGTGCCCCCTATTGTGCCAACCTGCTGTGCCCTAGCCACCCGGCGCTCCGCTCGTTGTTGTGAGCGTCGCTCCTCTGCCCTCCATTGTTGTTGGAGGGCGACTACCTCCAAATGCCCAGTAGCGTCCTTCATGAGCCTCCTCCACAGAGGCCGATTTTGACACTGCTGGTACCAGTCATCGGCAACTCCACTCAGCTCCACGTCCTCCTGTACCACATCACTCCATCTCTTCTCTAGCCCGTGCCGCGCACGTTTAGCCCCCTCGATCCGGCCGAACAAAAGCTGTTTCGGCATGCGGTGGCTGGGCATGCGGGCTACATGACCCAGCCATCGCAGCCTTGCCCGCCGGAGGAGCTCACCGATGGGACCTTGCCCAGATCTTTCAAGGATTTGTGAGCTCCTCACACAATCCAGTCTGGTTAAACCCAGGATGGATCGTAGGCAGGCCTGTCTAAATGTTTCTAACCGGCGAAGATGTTCCATTAGGGGGGTCCACGTTTCGCAAGCGTAGAGAAGTGAGGAAATGACCGTGACCGAGAAGACCCGAAGCTTCGTGTGGCGCGACAGACCAGGCAGCTTCCACACAACGTTACGCAACCGATGAAAAGATATTGCCACTCGACTTATTCAGAGTGAGACCTCTGCTGTTAAACTGGAGCCGGTCATAAGCACATTACCCAAGTATGGGAAACTCTCTACTCTCTCCACAACTGCCCCATCACCGATTGGGAGTTGTGGGTGTGGAGTGTCCGATGGTACAAAATACCCAGGCAGGTGCTTAGTTTTGGTGTTGCTGATAGTAAGGCCACATCTATTAGTAGTACGCTCCAGTCTCAGCAGCAGCATCTCCAACTCCTCCTCTGAATGAGCAGCTATTACCAAATCATCGGCTTACATAACGTGGTTGAGCAATAGGGAGCCATCCCTTGACCGCACCCGGGCATCGATCAGCCTCCCATTATATCTGTACCATATGGAGATTCCCCCGGTACAGCTATTGAAGGCTTCACGAACTACGTGGTCAAAATAGATGTTAAATAATGTGGGAGCTAGAGGACATCCCTGTCGTACCCCAAGGTATACAGGGAATGGCTCGGACTCCCGGCCACGTAGTTTTACCCGGGCCCGCTCACCCTCATGAAGGTCCTTAATGATCGTGAGCAAAGGGTCAGGTACTCCAAAAGCACGAAGAACAAACCAGAGCCCAGGCCTACTGATGGTATCATAGGCCTTGACCAGGTCAATAAAGCAGAGATGTAGGTTTTGCTGGAATTCCCTACACCTCTGCTGTAGCAGACGGACAGAAAATATGGCATCTGTGCAGGACCGCCCTTTCCTGAAACCGCATTGGGGCTCCGCAAGCCTCTGCTCAGCGTGCCTGGAAAGGCGATGTTGAATAATCCTTGCCAGGACCTTTCCCGGCACACTGAGGAGTGAGATGCCCCTGTAGTTGTTACAGTCTGTGCGGTCTCCCTTCTTAAAGAGGGGGACCACCAGGGCATCCTTCCAATCCTGCGTAACCTGTCAAGTGGTCCTGACTGTTGTTATGATGTCATATAGGGCAGTCTGTGCACCAACGCCACCCTCCCTCAGCATTTCGCTTGGGAGATCATCTTTGCCCGCTGCCTTTCCTGATCTCAGACTCCGGATTGCCTTCAGTACTTCCTCAACAGATGGCACTTCAGCCAGCCACTCACAGGCGGTGACTTCTTCCAATATTTGAGGCACCGCAGCCTCAGCAGAGTCATCCTCACTTTGTGCCACGATTTTTTCCTGGCTGAGGGATTTTCCTTCCCCCAGGACCTCACAGAAATGCTCAGCAGATCTGCAAACCTGTTTCACCGGGGGGTCAGAGATTGGATCACCGTTTTTTCCCCTAATGATGGTAATAGGTGTGGCGCTGCAGGTTACTTTTTTGATGGAGTTAAATAGAGATTTGTGATCGTGGGCCACTGAGGCAGACTCCATCTCCTCAGCAACCCGCGACCACCACCCATCCTTGCAGTGCCTCACGGCTCTCCGAACCTCCGAGCGAAGGCTGCGGTAAGCCTCCTCATTCTCTGACGTGGGATTCTGTAGCCGATGACAGTGGGCCTGTCGCTTTTTCTCAACCATCTTGAACGCCTCCTCTGTCAACCAGGGTATCTGGGGAGGTCTGGACCGCGTACCCAAAGCAGCCATTGCAGCTGCATGAGTCACAGTCCTAAACCTCGCCCATTTACCCTCGACATCAGGAGGAGTGGGGGACGATGCCAACCCCAGCCGCAGGCGATGATGAAATTCTCAGTAGATATATGGGCCCTGCTTCACCCACCCACCCATTCACTCCCTCATCCATCCACTCACCTACTCACCCATCCACTCACTTACTCAATGAGCCGCTCACCTTCTCACCCAGTACTTACACATTAACTGACCCTGCCACCCACTCAATTTCTAACCCACCCACTCAATTTCTAACCCACTCACTCACCCAACCAGCTGCCCACTCCCTCAGCCACTCACCTACTTACCCACCCACTTACACATCCACTTACCATGCAACCCACTCAATTTCTAACCCACCCACTCACCCAACCACCCGCCCACTCATCTACTTACCCATTACCACGGAATTATTCACCCACTCACCCATCAATCAACCACCCAATAATTCAACCACTCACAAGCTAAATCACCTATTAATTAAATCACCCACTAACTCAACCACCCACTAACTCGACCACCCACTAACTCAACCACTGAGCCACTCACCCACTCAGCAAGCCACCCACTACTATATCTCTAACCCACTATTTCACTCACACACCGACTCACTCACCTATCCACTTATGCACTCACTCACCCACCTCCCACTCACCTACACAATAAACTAAATCTAAATTATGTTTATTTTACCAGGTAAGGCACACTGAGCTATATAGCTCGTTTTCAAAACAACCTTCACCACAAATGATAGCTCAACAATGTGGCGTATCACGGATACATTTATAGCAGACAACTCCTCTAAATGCATGTTTCTAAATGTTTAGACTTTAAGGAAATAGAGACGCAACAAGGTAGGGATTGAACCTAGAAGCTCCTGGATACCAGGCAAGATAGTATCTCGTCACCATGGCGCTACGCTCTTGGACTCTCTCACCCACTCAAACACCTACCCACTAACTTAACCACTCACTAACTCAACCAGTCACTTACTCAACCACCCACAAACTCAACCACCGAGCCATTCACACACGCACCCACTCACCATGCCACCCACTGTTGTTATTCTGTCTCTCACTGTTCAAATAAACCTACCATTAAAATTATAGACTGATCATTTTTTTTGTCAGTGGGCAAACGTACAAAATCAGCAGGGGATCAATTATCGATTTAAAGCTTTCGTGACTGCAATGATTCATCTTCTTTGGTTCTTTCGGTAAAGTCACGTAAAATGAGAATAAAATAATAAATTGATAAAATAAAATAACACAATAATATTCTCACGACGTTTCGGCTACAACACAAGCGGCCTTCATCAGGTGAAGGGACGAGACTGTCTGGTAGGACAGCGCTGGAGTGAAAGAGCCACGTTCAGATCACGGCCTTTAAGCTGTGTGAGAGGAACAAAGCGCCTTGACAAAGGAATTAGCATATAATTTAGCATTGAAATGGCTGAATGATTAGCTTGTGACTGGTCACAGAAATAGTTATGTTAAAAGTTAAAGCATACACATCCGCAGAGGCACCCCTTGACAATGGAATTAGCATAGAATTTAGCATTGAAATAGCTAAGTTAAAGCATACACATCCGCAGAGGCACCCCTTGACAATGGAATTAGCATAGAATTTAGCATTGAAATAGCTGAGTGATTAGCTTGTAACTGCTCACAGAAATAGCTACTTTAAAGTCAGACCATACACATTCACCGAGGCACTTAGTACAAATCAAACAGGAGAATTTAGCATTGAAATAACTAGGCGAATTTAGCATTGAAATAACTGAGTGATTAGCTAGTGACTGGTCACAGAAATGACTATGTTGAAGTCAAGGCCTACACATCTGAGCTATTCACAGTACTATATAGTGAACCAATACAAAACTAAAATATAAATTACCTTCATGTTATCAATAAACTCTATATTCTCCAATCAGCTAAGCTACCAACAATAAGTCGTTATATATCACAATGCTATATGGCGAAAAAATGGGTGGATTCTTACCCTCAACTTCAGCACCACGGATAGCTACGGGCTCCGTTCAGACGGACGAGTTCGTCCATGGTCGGAACAGAGGAGGGGGAGAGAGACAGCTGCGAGGCCCTAGTTTACTCCATGTTGTAAAACCATACCATTAACCGTGGTGTGAGAGGTATTAAGAGGCAATGCTGGCGAAAGAGCTGCGGTCTGAAGGTCATCGTAAAAATACAATTAATTAAGAACAGAAATGATTTAAAACATCTTTCCAGTTGTTACTAAGCCAGAATCCATCTTCTCGGTTGAAATTGTCTCTGTGCTTGTATATGTGAATGGCCTCATGAACGAATCTCTCATGGTAGCTGGTTGGTTTGCAAAGAACCTCCGTCTTGGAGAAGTCAATGTCATGTGAGCCCACTGAATTATAACAGTGATCTGCCACGGCAGAGGAGTTCGTCCTACCGTGTTTCAAGTCTGCTTTATGTTCGCGGATGCGGTCCGAGATATGTCTTTTGGTTTCTCCAATGTAGCTACTACCACAGAGGCACTTTAGTTTGTAAACGCCTGGGTACTGTATGTCTGGAACAGCATCTTTTACAGATGGAACTAAATCACAAATTTTATGTACTGTGTTGAATCGGACCTGGATCTTGTTTATTCAGGATTTTGGAGATCTTTTTAGTGACCCCTGCAATGTAGGGTAAGGTGATGGTTTTGAGTGGCTCCACAAGAGGATCCTTCTTCATGACTGGAGTGATGGCTTTGCGGATTGTGTAGTCGGAGTAGCCATTAGCCCTGAGAGCCTGGTGTACGTGCTTGAGTTCACTGGTAATGTGTTCCTGGTCGGAAATGCATTGGGCTCTATGGTATAGAGTCTTGATGAGGGAGTTCTTCTGGGATGGATGGTGGTGGGAATCCGGTTTCAAGTAAGCATCTGTATGGGTAGCTTTCCTGTAGACAGAGTGGCTCATTGAACCATCATGTCTCCTTTTAATGAAGACATCCAAAAAGGGTAGTTTGCCATCTTTTTCGACCTCCATGGTAAATCTGATGGCTGGGTGTATGGAATTGATGTGGTCGCAGAATTGGTCTAGAGCAGGCTGGCCATGTGGCCAGATGACAAAGGTGTCATCAACGTACCTCTTCCATAAGGTCGGGCGTAGAGTGGCAGTCTGGATGGCGTCAGTTTCAAATTTTTCCATGAATACGTTGGCTACAACCGGAGATAGGGGGGAGCCCATTGGTGTGCCCTCAGTTTGTTTGTAGAAAGTTCCATTCCAGGTGAAGTATGTGTTGGTTAAGCAATGTCTCACCAGGGGGGGGTACATCAGTATGCAGTCCTTGATGAACCAGGTCTTCAATGATAGCGATGGTGTCAGGTACCAGGACTTTGGTGAACAAGGACACCACATCAAAACTGACAAGCAGGTCGTTTGGGGACAGGGAAATGCCTTTGATTGTCGATACCAGGTGAGTAGAATTTAGTACCGCAGATGTGGTTTTTCCAGTGAAAGGTCGCAGTATATCAGCGAGAAAACGTGCCAGTTTGTAGGTGGGGGAGCTGATAGTAGAGACGATGGGACGAAGGGGTGTATCTTCTTTGTGTATCTTTGGAAGGCCATATAATCTTGGTGGTCTGGCAGCAGAGGGTTTCAACGAGAACTGTTTGATCTCATCAATTAATGCTGTTGAATCAGAGATGATTTTGTTCGTTTTGGTGACCAGGCTGTTGGTGGGATCTCTTTTTATTTTTGTATAGCTGCCATCGTTGAGTAGTTCTTGAATTTTGTTGTTATATTGTTTTGTCCATGATGACAGTGGCATTGCCTTTGTCGGCTGAGAGGACGACAATATCATCCCTCTTTTTTAATTGAGATAATTCAAAACGTTCATCTTTGCTGATGTTGCTGGGTGGCAACTTAGCGTTTTTGAGGGTTGCAGCGATTTCAGATCTTGCTACGTCTGCAGAGATGTGACTCAAGCCCTTGAGTGCAACGTCGACATGGGCAATGATATCATTAACCGGTAAGTGTCTCGGTGTGACAGCAAAGTTTAGACCTTTAGCTAAAACGGATTTCAGACCATCAGAAATGGAACTGTTACTGCGATTAATTACGACTTTGTTGACGTCTATCTTTTCGGTGTGTGGATCCGATTTTTTGCTGAAGTGATTGAATTTGGAAATCAAATTGTCCCTACATTTGTTCGACATAGTGGCAGCCGAAGAGGTAGTCATATTGTCTACATGTTCCCAATCCGATGTAGACATTGTTGCTGTCAATTTTAAGTGTGATTTGTAGAGTGTCTTGTCTAACTGATCGAGTTCGGTGCGTGTAAGTCTGATTTTTTTTCCGAGATAAGAGCGAAGCTAGTTCTAGTTAGAATTCGTTTTGCATTGAGAGAAGTTGCAACAGCAGAGGTTAGTGTAAATGCAGTTGGTATTACCTTAGAGTCGCGGCATCTCTTCAGAAAGGTGGGAGACTCGATTAGTTGAGCCTTCTTATCCCAAAGTCTGTTGAATGATCTTAAGGATGTGTGGAATCCCTCCCCGTAGAGGCGGTTAAATTTCGATTTAAAGCTTTCGTGACTGCAATGATTCACCTTCTTTGGTTCTTTCGGTAAAGTCACGTAGAATGAGAATAAAATAATAAATTGATAAAATAAAATAACACAATAATATTCTCACGACGTTTCAGCCACAACACAAGCGGCCTTCATCAGGTGAAGGGACGAGACTGTCTGGTAGGACAGCGCTGGAGTGAAAGAGCCAACGTATTCATGGAAAAATTTGAAACTGACGCCATCCAGACTGCCACTCTACGCCCGACCTTATGGAAGAGGTACGTTGATGACACCTTTGTCATCTGGCCACATGGCCAGCCTGCTCTAGACCAATTCCGCGACCACATCAATTCCATACACCCAGCCATCAGATTTACCATGGAGGTCGAAAAAGATGGCAAACTACCCTTTTTGGATGTCTTAATTAAAAGGAGACATGATGGTTCAATGAGCCACTGTCTACAGGAAAGCTACCCATACAGATGCTTCCTTGAAACCGGATTCCCACCACCATCCATCCCAGAAGAACTCCCTCATCAAGACTATACCATAGAGCCCAATGCATTTCCGACCAGGAACACATTACCAGTGAACTCAAGCACGTACACCAGGCTCTCAGGGCTAATGGCTACTCCGACTACACAATCCGCAAAGCCATCACTCCAGTCATGAAGAAGGATCCTCTTGTGGAACCACTGAAAACCATCACCTTACCCTACATTGCAGGGGTCACTAAAAAGATCTCCAAAATCCTGAATAAACACAAGATCCAGGTCCGATTCAACACAGTACATAAAATCCGTGATTTAGTTCCATCTGTAAAAGATGCTGTTCCAGACATACAGTACCCGGGCGTTTACAAACTAAAGTGCCTCTGTGGTAGTAGCTACATTGGAGAAACCAAAAGACATATCTCGGACCGCATCCGCGAACATAAAGCAGACTTGAAACACGGTAGGACGAACTCCTCTGCCGTGGCAGATCACTGTTATAATTCAGTGGGCTCACATGACATTGACTTCTCCAAGACGGAGGTTCTTTGCAAACCAACCGGCTACCAGGAGAGATTCGTTCATGAGGCCATACACATATACAAGCACAGAGACAATTTCAACCGAGAAGATGGATTCTGGCTTAGTAACCACTGGAAAGATGTTTTAAATCATTTCTGTTCTTAATTAATTGTATTTTTACGATGACCTTCAGACCGCAGCTCTTTCGCCAGCATTGCCTCTTAATACCTCTCACACCACGGTTAATGGTATGGTTTTACAACATGGAGTAAACTAGGGCCTCGCAGCTGTCTCTCTCCCCCTCCTCTGTTCCGACCATGGACGAACTCGTCCGTCTGAACGGAGCCCGTAGCTATCCGTGGTGCTGAAGTTGAGGGTAAGAATCCACCCATTTTTTCGCCATATAGCATTGTGATATATAACGACTTATTGTTGGTAGCTTAGCTGATTGGAGAATATAGAGTTTATTGGTAACATGAAGGTAATTTATATTTTAGTTTTGTATTGGTTCACTATATGGTACTGTGAATAGCTCAGATGTGTAGGCCTTGACTTCAACATAGTCATTTCTGTGAGCAGTTACAAGCTAATCACTCAGCCATTTCAATGCTAAATTATATGCTAATTCCATTGTCAAGGCACTTTGTTCCTCTCACACAGCTTAAAGGCCGTGATTTGAACGTGGCTCTTTCACTCCAGCGCTGTCCTACCAGACAGTCTCGTCCCTTCACCTGATGAAGGCCGCTTGTGTTGTGGCCGAAACGTCGTGAGAATATTATTGTTATTTTATTTTATCAATTTATTATTTTATTCTCATTCTACGTGACTTTACCGAAAGAACCAAAGAAGAGGGGATCAAATACTTTTTTCCCTCACTGTATATGTGATAAACCACTTTTTTTCCTGTCATTTGTAACAAGGTCGCTTTTGAAAAAGATCTATATATCTCTGTGGGCCTTAGCTAGTACGATGAAAAATAGTTCAGTTTTAGTTTATTGAGTGGGTAGGTGTGTGATTGAATCATGGGTGGTTGGGTAGGTGGGTGAGTAGGTAAGTGGCTGGGTGAGCGGGCGGGTGAGCGGGCGTGTGAGTGTGTGAGTTAGAGAGTGGGTGGGTGGATGGGTGGGTTTGTGAGTGGGAGAGTGAATAGGTGAGTGGGTGGGTGAGTGGAATCTTGAGTGAGTGGGTCAGTGATTGAGTGAGTGGGTTGGTGGGTGGGTCGTAGAGTTAATGAGTGGGTGTGTAGGTGGGTGCACAGGTAAGTTTTTGAGTGGCTGGCTGTGTCCATGAGCGAGTGGGTTGGCGGCTGAGTGGGTGGCAGGGTGACTGGGTTTGTGAGTGGGTTTGTGAGTAAGTGTGTGGGTGGCTTTAGTAGTTGACTGGGTGGTGAGTCAGATAATGAGGCGCCACAGTGGCGAGATGTTAACTCCCTCGCTTGGTATATTGGACATTGTAAGAAATAAAATAAAACCCCTCTTATGGATGATATTGGTCGCGAAAGCTGACGTGTTAAACTGGTATATTGGAATTCATAGGTTTGACCCCAACCCTGATGCCTGTATATTTGGAGTTTGCATGTTCTCCCTGTGGTCGTGGGCATTTTTCTCTGGGTTCTCTGGGTTTTCCCTCCACATTTACAAACATGCCTTTATAGGAAATTAGCTGCTATACATTTATATGTGCTAACCCACTTGGTTGAGCCATCATTTGTGGCCACGTCGCTGCTGAAAAAGATCTATATAACTAACTTGTAGTTTTTTTTTTTTTATTGAGTGAGTGAGTGGGTTCCTGGGTGGTTGGGTGGGTGGGTTTGTGGGTGTTTGAGTGAGTGGGTCATTGTGTGAGTGGATAGGTTAATATGTGAGTGGTGAGTAGGTGAATGTGTGGGTGGTTGAGTGAGTGGGTGGTTGGATAAATGGTTGGGTGACTGGTGGGTGGGTAATTTAGTGTGGGAGGTTGAGTGGGTGAGTTAGTGTGTGAGTGGGTGGTTGAGTCAGAAAATGGGTCACTATGGTGTTGAGATGTTAACTACCTCGCCCAGAATACAGGAAGTCATCAATCCCAACCCTGAGCCTGTATATTTGGAGTTTGCATCTTCTCCCGTGGTCGTGTCCATTTTTCTCTGATTCCTTCGGGTTTGTTTAACACGTAGACTTTCATGACCAATATCATCCATAAGAGGTTTCTTTGGGGGTTAGATCGCGTAAATCTATAAATGTGTCTTTAAAACCCACCACCACCCGACACAGCCAACTAGTAAGGGTTGTCACGTAAACAGAACATTCCAATTTGTAACTAGTACAGCACACCGGTGTGTTGGAGAGTCAAGCCACAACATTTACAATCTGAGTACGACGTTTCGCCAGTAATTACAACTAGCTTCAGCAGGCGACTGCCAGATTTGTGGAGGCGTTCACCCTGTTTCGTTCCTTATATAGAGACGTAGATGTCGTGCCCGTCTTTATCATTTGCCTGTTATCAATTTAAAAGTAGAAATAGTTGTTAGTATTGTTGTAATCACGTTATAAGGAGAAAAAATTGTGATTATTTCGTTAAAAGAAGAAATAATTATTGTTATCAAGTTGTAAGTGGAAATAATAATTATTGGTATCATTCGCCTGTTCTTACCATTCGTCTGTTCTCATTCGCCTGTTGTTCTCATTCGCCTGTTGTTATCAAGTTATAAGTAGAAAGTTATTATTGTTATCATTCGCCTGGTGTTGGTAGCGCACGTCTCTAATCCAGCACTGTGGAAGGTAGCGAGGGTTGGCGAATCACCGCACAATGATGTTGTCAAATCCCCTTCCCGTGGGCGTCAAGGTGCTATAACCTGACTCGCCAGGAGAAGGCAGTAGAGCAAGTGGACTAATCACCATCTTCACCTTGTTGTATATCTGTACAGGGATAGAGTGTTTCACCCTCGCACGCATGGGTTTTCTATGGGTACTCCGGTTTCCCCCACGTGTATAAACACTCGTAATTAATTGGCGCATAATGCCTCCATAGAGGACTGCAGAGCTTGGACAATCGTTGGTACTGGCTCACCACGTGGCTTCCTTCCTGCACGTGTGTGGTTCCTCATGCCTCTGAGTCGTTCTTGTGCGCGCTATAAAACTTTAAATAATTACTATTATTCACCAGGCGGTCGTGTTGCAAGCCTGTAATCCAGCAGTGGAAGGCAGCAAGGGTTAGTGGACCACACAGTGAATGTTGTGAAACCCCCTTCCCGTGGGCGTCGAGGTGCCTTCTCCTGGCTGGCTGGCCAGGAGAAGACGGTACAGAAATTGGGATAATCGCCATCTTTGCATGTACGGTTTAAAGTGCTGCCCCCTCGTATGCGTGGGTTTTCTCCAGGTGCTCTGGTTTCCCCCACTTGTGTAAGCACTCATCATTCATTATAGCTTCAACCGAGAGGATGGTTTCAAATTAAGCAACCACTGGAAGGACGTTTTAAATCATACCAAACGTCAACTAATTTCTAACAGCAATTTCAAGTAGTGGTATACCAAGCATATTCCTTCCGAACTTTCTATTTCCCTTTTTTATACTTCCCCCTTACAGCACTTTCTTGCCGATCTTTAATTTTTATATTTTTTTCCCGTTTCTATTGCACACACACAGTGACCCATCCCACGCACCCTCTACACAACAAAAGACGGATTAACTCAGCCCCGCACCCCACCAAGGTCCCCCTACATGGCTCCTCCCCCCCCCCCCTTAACCTGCATTTAAGCTTTTCTATTTCCACGGTTTTCTACTCCGCACCTTGCTGCACATTCTTGCCGATCTTTATATTTTTTTCTATTGTTCCTTTTCTATTGCACACACACAGTGACCCACCCCCTCACCCTCTACACAGCAAAAGACGGATTAACTCAGCCCCTCACCCCACCAAGGTCCCCCTACATGGCTCCTCCCCCCCCCCCCTCCCTTAACCTGTATTTAAGCCAGAGGTTCCCAGAGCCTCGCCACTTGGTGCAGCAATTTTTTGCTGTGACTGTTTCCACCTGAAGACGGAAGCTTGTGTTGCCTCCGAAACGTCGTTTTAATTTTTTCATTTATTTAATTTTAATTTGTTTTTTACCTACGTGACTTAACCGAATAAAACCAAAGAGTATGAATTCTTGCAGTCACGAAAGCTTCAAATCTAGAATTAACAACTTCTACGGGGAAGATTTTCACCTATCTGTCAGAGCTTTTAACAGACAACGAGACAAGAAGTCACAGCTCATCGAGACGCTGACCTTCCTCAAAAGATGCCGCGACCAGAAGGTAATACCCATCACTTTCACTCTCACATCTGCAGCTGTATCTTCACCGAACTCTAAACAGATTCTATTTAAGGCAAGTCTATCATTAATCTCAGAGAGGATTAGGTTAATTCTAGATTTAAAGCTTTCGTGACTGCAAGGATCCATACTCTTTGGTTCTATTCGGTAAAGTCACGTAGGTAAAAAATAAAACAGCAAAAATCACGACGTTTCGGCCACAACACAAGCGGCCTTCATCAGGTGAAGGAACCAGGCTGTCTCGAGGACAGCGCTGGAGTGAAACACAGCCACGCTCAGACCGCGACCTTTAAGCTGTGTGCGAGGAAACAAGGTGCCTTGACAAAGGAATTAGCATAAGAATTAGCATTTGATTGGCCGACTTAGCATGATGAACGATGTACATGCGGGTGCACATGCCGGTTGGCGCGGGGGGGAGAGGGAGTTTACCTATTGATGGGTGTGAAAAGGGAATTTTTAAGAGCTGCGAAAGTTTGGGGTACCACTACTTGAAAAATATACTGTCCATTGAAAATTAGTTTAATGTTTGGTTCGATTTAGAACATCTTTCCAATGGTTGCTTAATTTGAAACCATCTTCTCGGTTGAAATTGTGTCTGTGTTTGTAGATCTGAATTGCCTCGTGAACAAATCTCTGATAAAAACCCGTGGGTTTGCAAAGAACCTTGGTATCGGAGAAAATTATATCATGATCAATCACAGCGTTGTAACAGTGATCAGCTACGGCAGAAGAATTCGTTCTGCCGTGTTTCAAATCTGATTTGTGCTCGCGAATTCGGCCAGAGACATGTCGCTTTGTCTCCCCGATATAGCAATCACCGCAGGTACAACTCAATTTGTAAACCCCGGGGTACTGTAAGTCAGGAATGACATCCTTCATGGATGTGATCAGATCACGAATTTTGTCTACTGTATTGAACCGGACCAGGATCTTGTGTTTGTTTAGAATTTTGGAAATCTTTTTGTAACGCCTGCTATATATGGTAATGCGATGGTTTTGACCGGAGTATCAAGTGGTTGTTTCTGTATGGAGGGAGAAACAGCTTGGCGGTTGGTACGGTCAGAATATCCATTCCTTTTGAGGGCCAGTTGTACATGTTTTTCATTCACTGGTCAGGTGGTGTTGGTCCGAAATGCAATGAACCCTATGGTATAAAGTTTTGTTGAAAGAATTCTTTTGGGCTGGGTGGTGGTGGGAATCAGGTTTCAAGTAGGAATCTGTGTGGGTGGGTTTCCTGTAGACAAAATGCCCCAATGAGCCATCAGGTCTCCTCTCAAACAGAACATCTAAGAATGGTAGCTTGCCATCTTTCTCCACTTCCATGGTGAATTTGATGGCGGGATGTCTGGAATTGATGTGGTGTAGGAAAAGGTTCAGAGCTGGGAGGCCATGTGGCCAAATGACGAAAGTGTCATCCACATATCTCTTCCAAAGGGAAGGTCTGAGGGTGGAAGTCTGGATGGCATCTGATTCAAATTTCTCCATGAAAATATTGGCTATCACTGGTGACAAGGGGGATCCCATGGGGGTACCCTTATTTTGTTTGTAGAAGGAGCCATTCCAAGTAAAGTAGGTATTGGTGAGGCAGTGCCTAACCAGTGCAGGTGTATCGGGGTCTAGTCCATGTTGGACCAAATTTTCAATTATTTCAATGGTATCAGGTACTGGGACCTTGGTGAACAAAAAGACCACATCGAAGCTGACAAGAATATCATCAGGGGAGAGTACAACGTCTTTGACCATAGAGACCAATTGGGCTGAGTTAAGTACTGCTGAGGCGGTCTTGCCAGTGAAAGGCAGCAAGGTATCTGACAGAAAATGGGCTAGTCTATAGGTAGGGCAGTTGATCGTGGATACGATGGGTCGTAGTGGGGTGCCTTCTTTATGAATCTTGGGAAGACCATAGAATCTAGGGGGTCTTGCAGCAGAAGGTTTTAGGGAGGGACGTTTAGTTGGGTCGATTAGGGAGGTCGAACTTGTGATGATCTTGTTGGTTTTTATCGCTAGGCTATTGGTAGGGTCATTTTTAATTTTTGAGTAACTTCCATCGTTGAGCAGATTCTGGATTTTGTTGTTGTATGAATCTTTATCCATAATACCAGTAGCGTTGCCTTTATCGGCTGAGAGGATGACTATATCACTTCTGTTTATTTAAATTCGCGAGTTCAAAGCGTTCATTTTTGCTGATGTTACTAATGGGTTTCTTAGCATTCTTAAGAATAGTGGCTATTTCAGCTCTCGCAACGTCTGCTTGGATGTGTCCCACGCCTTTGAGGGCTACATCGACCTGAGAGATGATATCATCTACTGGTATGTGTTTTGGGGTGACAGCAAAATTCAGTCCCCTAGCCAGTACTGTTTTCAGATTGTCCGAAATCGGCGTGCTACTCTGATTAATGACGATTTAGTTGACGTCGAGTTTTGTTATATGTGGAACTGGGTTCTTCTTTAATAGCTGGTTGAATTTAGAAATCAGGTTAGCTTTACATTTGACTGACAATGAATCAGCAGAAGAAGCAGTCATGTTGGCTATGTGATTCCAATCCGCACCAACCGGCATGTGCACCCATATGTACACCACCTCTACACCGTTCATCATGCTAAGTCGGCCAATCAAATGCTAATTTTTATGCTAATTCCTTTGTCAAGGCACCTTGTTTCCTCGCACACAGCTTAACGGTCGCGGTCTGAGCGTGGCTGTGTTTCACTCCAGCGCTGTCCTCGAGACAGCCTGGTTCCTTCACCTGATGAAGGCCGCTTGTGTTGTGGCCGAAACGTCGTGATTATTGTTGTTTTATTATTTACCTACGTGACTTTACCGAATAGAACCAAAGAGTATGGATCCTTGCAGTCACGAAAGCTTTAAATCTAGAATTGATAACCTCTACGGGGAGGGCTTTCACCTATCTGTTAGAGCTTTTAACAGACAACGGGACAAGAAGTCACAGCTCATCGAGACGCTGACCTTCCTCAAAAGATGCCGCGATCACAAGGTAATACCCATCGCTTTCACACTCACTTCTTCTGCTGTATCTTCTCCGAATTCTAAACAGATTCTGTTTAAGGCCAGCCTATCTTAAATCTCAGAGAGGATAAGGCTACTCCGATTTGAACTCGATACTTTAGACAGGACTCTCCTACAAGCTCATTTAATGTTAACACAAAAAAATGTCACCTTCTGATTGGAATTACATTGACAACATGACTGCTTCTTCTGCTGATTCACTGTCAGTCAAATGTAAAGCTAACCTAATTTATTTCTGATTGAGAGGGGGTCAAATATATAACATTTTTGACATGCGTTTTTTCTGGATTTTGTTGTTGTTATTCTGTCTCTCACTGTTCAAATAAACCTACCATTAAAATTATAGACTGATAATTTCTTTGTCAGTGGGCAAACATACAAAATCAGCAGGGGATCAAATACTTTTTTCCCTCACTGTATACATAAATAAATAGTGCATATTTAGTGTATTATTGAGTGCATGTTTACGTGCTCTAACCCAAAAATCTCGATCATGGACTCAAAAAACCGCTGGGAGACTTCTCACCCAGACCCGTAGCAAGACGATATCGCCCCAATATTCAAATTGTTCAAATATCCCCCGAACGAGTCCAGGATCAATTTAAAGATCATACTCGGCATTCTGAAGGTCCTCCGTGGTCTGACAATGATCACGTTGCCATGTTTACGCTTCTTACAAATAATTTTGCCCCGTTGAATCGATCGCCAAACCCAAGTGACGGTAATGTTACGATTAAAAAAATCTCAGTGGGTGACCTCTGGGCAGAGCATGACCTTGCAAACAGACGACCAATCGAGTGAAATAAACATGGGAAACGCACCTCGATGAACAGGCTGACTTCCCTGTGTGTTTGGACAAACTCATTCATCACAGGCAAAACGAACATGTCCCGAATGCCCACGTCCTTCAGGAACTGCATCTGGAGGTGTTGGCACACCAATTGCATCACCTAGCAAAAGAGGAAAACAGCAGGAACGACGTGAATACATCATCGCCATGCAGCAGTCTACGCCCGTCAATTTCTCACAGCGGTAGTAAGGTCCTTAGGTGTCTGGGAGCACAAGGCAGGTGCAGGTGGGTGAGTCATAATTTCCATCCCTGACGCCAAAACTTATTTCAGGCTGTGCAAGAGATAATGACATGGGTTAATTGTCACACAAGCCAATTAGAAAGCTGCCATGCTGTTAATGGTTAGTAAACTGAACTCACAGACCAGAGGTCGCTAAATGGGTACACCACAGTTAGCTGATCGGCAAGTCACGTGTGATGCAGCCAAGTGTGGCTTTCAGCCGGCTCTTCCAACACACCTGGTCAACGTGGAAAAGTAGAATATGGGACCTTCCTGGTGTGGACTAATCAGTTTCAAAGACAATGCATATATTATCAGAGCATGTTTGCATGTTCACCACAAGTACGTGTGGTTAATGCAGACAGGATTCCTTGAATAAGGATTCTGTTTGGTGTTTTAACATCTTAACACCTGTTGTATTGCCAGAAAGGGTAAAACCTATTGTTATATGGAAAAGTAGACCAAATACTCGTAAAGAGTTTGCTCTCATGAAGGTCTTTTCACCAGCGGTGGTGTGACCAAGCAATTGCAGAGCTGCACTTTTATATAAGTCAGGTCAGAGCCAGATACACATTGGAGGATAAACATCCCACGGTGGCTGGGCAATTGTTGTGCAATAATGTCAGGTCAAACTTACTTAGGATATTTACAGGTGCGTTTTATTCATGCCGTATATATTAATGCACACATTGTGCAGTAGTGGTATTATTATTAAACTCACCTTTAATGACGATGACCATAAACATGATTAAGAGTGTGACTATTAAAGAATGTGCGACTGTACAATGTGGACGTAGCGGAGGGGCCCCCCACGGTGAGCGGTGACGCAACGCGCGCAGTGGCCCGCGTCACGTGGTTGGCACCTCACGTGCACAGAGCGAGGCAGGCAGAGCCAGAGGGGGGCGGCGTTGCCTAGGCGACTTTGGCGTCCTCGCGGTCTACTCCACGGTCAAGCTGCGTGTCACTTGGTGACCCCCCCACCGCCTCTTACTGGACACCTGTGAGTGAGAGCTTGATAGCGCTTCGGATTTCTCCAGGGTCAAAACAGATTTTGATTCCGAGTACAGTGTGCACAGCACCTGTACGACGGGTCCTCGTTTAACGCAGTAGATGCGTTCCTGAAAAGTGCCGCATTAAGCGAAAACTATTTCCCCCGTAATGAATGTCCAAGCGCAGTCAGAATTGGGTTACAAATAACTTGAGGGGACACCGCCGCGTTACCGTCTCGTCTCGCTCAACCGCGCAGCTCAAGAAAGTAGTTCGGCGTCGACCGCTCACAAGTCGCCTTATGGCGGTGCGCGTTCCCTAAATGAAGGCAGCCGCATTATAGCGTGAACACGCGGGACAGACCCAGTTGTCGTGTGCGGGTCAACTCCCTGAGATAAACTTGCTGCCGACTTCATGCGTTGTATACGCCCAGTGCTCAGCCAATTGTTGTGAGCGTCGCTCCTCTGCCCTCTGTTGTTAATGGAGGGAGACTGCACCCAACTGCCAAGTATCATCCTTCGCGAGCCTCTTCAAAACGCTCATCTTGACACCGCTGGAAGCAGCCATCGGCCTTGACCTCACCCCACAACAGTGCAAGTTTAACCGCTCAACATTAAAACACAACGATGGGTCGCTTGCACCAATCGCACAACATCACAGCGTTGACTCTCAGCTGTTGCTTGTGTAGAGGGGGTCAGATTGTCCAGACATTCGGTTGATACTAATAGGGTTTATTTGCCAGTATTGTAGATTATTTGAATTCCATTTGTTTGGGCGTCAGGGTGGTGCAGTGGTCACGCCCGTGCATGGCATCTTCTGAAGGAGTGCCTGGCTTCGCTTTCCTAATTCTGGTCCCTTTCTCTGCATGGGTTTACTCCCATAGCAAAACAACAACAAAAACATACACTGTAACTGGTACTAGCCAAACATCTGGGATTGTTTTTGTTATGCTGCATTGCCCAAAATGGCATTTGGTGATAAAAAAATTTGGCAGGAATTGATGCTCTAATGCAATTTGAACTCTTATATATTTTTATTTCATGACTTGGTTAGCGTTCATATTCTTGGTTCTTTCGGTAAAGTCACGTAAATAGAAAACAAGAAATAAAATTCAAATGAAATAAAAAAATAAGAAAATAAATAACCCCCAAAAAATCAATTGAAAATAATAAAAGCAAAAAACCCAGGACGTTTCAATCGCAACACAAGCGATCTTTATTTTATTGTTTTTGTTTGTTGTTTACGTGACTTTACCGAAAGAACCAAGAATATGATTTCCTGCAGTCACGAAAGTTTTAAGTCAAAATTTGCTTCGCATTCCTTTACTTTGCCCTCCCATCTGTTTGTACTGTTGTTTGTTGTTGTAACTTTCTGACTCGCCCCGACTGGACATATGTGAAAAAAGAGCTTTATAGCTCATCAGATTCGTCCAGCCTAATTAAAGATTCTGATTCGGACATTAACTGACCCAGTTTTCGCGTGGAGATCACGGCCAGGATGTGGAACAAAGGGACCCCCGGTCACACTCACGTGGAATGCCTAGGGCATTGCACAGCATTTAAATGGACAAGTTTCGTGAGATTTAGTGGTGGCTTAGGGAAGGCCTTTATTCAACAATGTATATCATGGCCGATAAGAATTTTTATAGTCATACACCATAGCCCACGATTTCCTGCACCGTTCATTCACTTGAGGAGACTGCGCATGGTGGAGATGGATGACCCTCGGTATCCTGTCCCAAAGTGATTCCAGTGGTTCAGGTAGTGGAAGAGTTGCTAGCGCTTCTGGCTCTTGCCGAAGCCTTGTGACTTTGGGATGAGAGCGTGGTAGGATGAGTGAAGCGTGGAGCTAAAGCTCCTGGAACATCCTGTACCCAAACAACACCAAACATTCAAAATCTTACAATGCTGCTGTTCCAGCACGAACAACATAACAATGAACAACATTTTCACAAATTCAACGTAATGCAGAAAATTGAGTGGCTCGAGGTTAATTTCAATGTCAGAGCACCGACCCAATGCCATTGAGGTCCTCCGTTCAAAATTCAGTGAGCCATCTATCAACAAACGTTCCTGCGAATTGAGGGCAGGAATGCTGTGGTCTCAACTTGGTCACCAATGGCTGCACAGTAAACATCATGTCAAATGTGTTTTTGTTCACTGAAGCATATCCCAGCTCTGAGGGTTTGAATTCCATTTGACGTGTAATGAATTATCTTCAGCTTGGATTTCTGGTAAAGCACATCAGTGGCAACTTGTCTCTGAACCAGGGGTTCCTTGTTCGACAAACTGTGTTTTTGGAACATTCAAGCATCCTCAAGTGCCGTGGATAAGTAAGAGTTTTATCGTTCCACTATTGTTTTGTGCACCGTATCAGCTTTAACAGGATTTGCCCAAAAAGCCTTAGCAAGGAAGGATGAATCTTTGTAAGTTAGCAAATAGAGAGGGTGGAGACCTCAGCATGTAGACATCTCAACCACAACTCTACCTGGTCTCTGTTATTTATTTAATGAGCCAGCCCTTGCCACACTGAGGTTATACGAATGAACCTTGCATGCCACAGACAGGGCAGTGAACGGCAGTTGCTGCTATTGTTTTGGTTGTTTGTAGTTTTTTCTTACCCAGCGATGGCAAGCTCGTACTCCGAGTGCCCATAGAAGGAGGCTGGGTCAAAGATGACGGGCCCTTCATTTATCTCTGCAGCGTTCCCAGTCCATAGGTCACCGTGGAGCAGTGCCGGAACCACCTCTACGTCCCGGAAAAAATCCCCCAACCGAAGCTGCACACCACGCAAAAAACAACACCATTTTATTCATGATAACGTTTTTTTCGAGTTAGATCGCATAAATTTACATGCGTCGTACACCCACTCCAATTGCCATTAGGCAATTGCCAGAAGTCAGAACGCTTCTGGCAATTGCTTGATGATGCTGGTTGTAATCACCAGCTAAAGGTCGTACTCGTTTGAAAATGTTCTGCGTTTCCTCTCTAACACACCAGAGTGCCGAGCAATAACATAAATGGCACGTTCTGTTCATGTCAGAAACATTACTAATGGGCTGTGTTGGGTGGATGTGGGTGTACGACGCATTTACACTTACGCGATCTAAGCCAAAAAAAACTTTATCATGAATAATATTGGTCGCGAAAGCCTGCGTGTGAAACACCACTTTACCTTTGTGCACATGATGAACTACACTGCTGCATGTATTAACTCTTTCCTGCTCCGAGATGACTGCAAGTTGCGGGGTGCATCCCATTCACCGCTGAATCTCGTGTACGTCATCGGAACGTAATAGGAAGTAAATATTAAATAACTTTATCGGTACCGAGGATCCCACAAGGCCGTGCGGGAAGGTGTGTAGCACAGTTTGGTACCAGCTATAATAGAGTGCTGTCCTGTCGCTACGGTGCTCTGTGGCGTGTACAATGTCTTTAAAAACAACGGCGCTATGCCTCTCTAAATAAAATTACCGCTGAACCGCTTGCGCGTTCCGAGATTCGGTGGTGAACGAGACCCATTCTGAAATGAGCAGTCGTCTCGGAACGGTAAAGGGTTAAGGGCGAGAGTGAAACGGCTTACGAACCTGAAGCCGAGACCAGAGCTCGCGGGTTTCCCGTTCACCGTAGTCCTTCTCTATCATGTCCAGCTGAAGCTGCAGTCGCTGCCGTGAGAAGAACGTCACCCAGTCCTCCTGCCACTCATTCAGCTGGTGGCATAAATATAGTTTTATTACAGACATTTAAAAACATAAGCAAATAATACCTATTCTTAGTTTTTTTCGGTAAAGTCACGTTGAAGAGAAACAACAAAATAACAAAATATATATAAAACAATAAAAAATTCTCACGACGTTTCGACCATAACTCAAACGGTCATCATCAGGTGTGTCGGTTTGCATAAATTTATTTTGAAAACGGCATCTTTATTTATTTATATAAAAATAACGTTTGCGTCACGCGCAACGATTGGCTGTTTGCCAGGACTAGTCCATCTATTTTTTGAAAAGAGGAGGGGGGAGACGAAATTTGTTTTTATGTATGCTGTCTGAAAGCCACTGTAAGCGTGAACAATCAATCAAGAACTGAAATGATTTATCAAATCTTTCCAATGATTGCTAAGATAGAATCCATCTTCTCGGTTGAAATTGTCTCTGTGTTTGTATATGTGGATAGCCTCATGAAGGAATCTCTCATGGAAGCCAGATGGCTTACAAAGAACCTCCGTCTTGGAAAAGTCAATGGCATGTGAGCCTACTGAATTAGAACAATGATCTGCTACGGCCGAGGTGTTGGTCCTACCGTGTTTAAGGTCTGCTTTATGTTCACGAATGCGGTCCGAGATATGGCGTTTGGTTTCTCCAATGTAACTACTATCACAGAGGCAACTTAGTTTGTAGACACCAGGGTATTGTATGTCCGGAATCACATCTTTTACAGACGGAACCAGATCACGGATTTTATGTAATGTGTTGAAACGGACCTGGATCTTGTGTTTATTCAAGATTTTGGAGATATTTTTTGTGATCCCAGCAATGTAGGGTAAAGTGATGGTTTTGAAAGGCTCCTCAAGAGGGTTCTTCTTCATGGTTTGAGTGATAGCTTTGCGGATTGTATAGTCGGAGTAACCATTAGCCCTAAGAGCTTGGTGTACGTGCTTGAGTTCACTGCTTATGTGTTCCTGGTCGGATATGCATTGGGCTCTATGATACAAAGTCTTGATGAGAGAATTCTTCTGTGATGGATGGTGGTGGGAATCCGGTTTCAGATAAGCATCCGTATGGGTAGCTTTCCTGTAGACAGAGTGGCTCATTGAACCATCAGGTCTCTTTTTAATTAGGACATCCAAAAAAGGTATCTTGCCATCTATTTCGACTTCCATGGTAAATCTGATGGCTGGGTGTATGGAATTGATGTGGTCGAAGAATTGGTCTAGAGCAGGCCGGCCATGTGGCCAGATGACAAAAGTGTCATCCACGTACCTCTTCCATAAGGTTGGGCGCAGAGTGGCAGTCTGAATGGCGTCAGTCTCAAATTTCTCCATGAAAATGTTAGCTATAACTGGAGAAAGGGGGGAGCCCATTGGGGTGCCCTCAGTTTGTTTGTAGAAAGTTCCATTCCAAGTGAAGTATGTATTGGTTAAACAGTGTCTCACCAGGGGGGGTACCTCAGTGTTTAGTCCTTGATGAACCAAGTCTTCAATGATTGCAATGGTGTCAGGTACAGGAACCTTGGTGAATAAGGAAACTACATCAAAACTGACAAGCAGGTCGTCTGGGGACAGGGAAATACCCTTGATTGTTGATACCAGGTGAGTAGAATTTTGTACCGCAGAGGTGGTCTTTCCAGTGAAAGGACGCAGGATTTCAGACAAAAAACGAGCTAGTTTGTAGGTGGGGGAGCTGATAGTAGAGACTATGGGACGAAGAGGTGTATCAACTTTATGTATTTTTGGTAAGCCGTATAATCTTGGTGGCCTGGCAGCAGAAGGTTTCAATGAAAACTGTTTAGATTGATCAATTAATGCGGTTGAATCAGAAATTATTTTGTTGGTTTGTGTGACGAGGCTGTTGGTGGGATCTCTTTTTATTTTTGTATAACTACCATCGTCGAGTAATTCTTTAATTTTGTTGTTGTATTCTATTTTATCCATGATAACAGTAGCATTGCCTTTGTCAGCTGAGAGAACTACAATATCATTTCTCTTTTTTAATTTATATAATTCAAAACGCTCATTTTTGCTGAGGTTGCTAGCTGGCATCTTAGCGTTTTTGAGGGTTGCAGCGATTTCAGATCTTGCTACGTCTGCAGCGATGTGACCCAGGCCCCTGAGAGCAACGTCTACTTGGGCAATTATATCATTAACTGGTATGTGTTTAGGTGTGACTGCAAAGTTTAGACCTTTAGCTAAAACGGATTTCAGACCATCGGAAATAGAACTGTTACTGCGATTAATTACGACTTTATTAACGTCTAACTTTTTGGTGTGTGGGTCCGGTCTTTTGTTGAATAGGAGGTTAAATTTGGAAATCAGGTTTTCCTTACATTTGGTCGACATAGTAGCAGCTGAAGAGGCAGTCATATTGTCTACATGTTCCCAATCCGATGTGGACATTATTGCCGTCAATGATAAGTGTGATTTGTAGAGTGTCTTGTCTAACTGATCTAGTTCTGTGCGTATAAGTCTGATTTTTTCTGAGATAAGAGCTAAGCTAGTTTTGAAAAGAATTCGTTTCGCATTAGAAGAAGTTACAGTAGCAGAGGTGAGTGTAAATGCGATTGGGGTAATACCAATCGCATTGATATTGTAGTTCTCTCAGCTGACAAAGGCAATGCTACTGTTATCATGGATAAAATAGAATACAACAACAAAATTAAAGAATTACTCGACGATGGTAGTTATACAAAAATAAAAAGAGATCCCACCAACAGCCTCGTCACACAAACCAACAAAATAATTTCTGATTCAACCGCATTAATTGATCAATCTAAACAGTTTTCATTGAAACCTTCTGCTGCCAGGCCACCAAGATTATACGGCTTACCAAAAATACATAAAGTTGATACACCTCTTCGTCCCATAGTCTCTACTATCAGCTCCCCCACCTACAAACTAGCTCGTTTTTTGTCTGAAATCCTGCGTCCTTTCACTGGAAAGACCACCTCTGCGGTACAAAATTCTACTCACCTGGTATCAACAATCAAGGGTATTTCCCTGTCCCCAGACGACCTGCTTGTCAGTTTTGATGTAGTTTCCTTATTCACCAAGGTTCCTGTACCTGACACCATTGCAATCATTGAAGACTTGGTTCATCAAGGACTAAACACTGAGGTACCCCCCCTGGTGAGACACTGTTTAACCAATACATACTTCACTTGGAATGGAACTTTCTACAAACAAACTGAGGGCACCCCAATGGGCTCCCCCCTTTCTCCAGTTATAGCTAACATTTTCATGGAGAAATTTGAGACTGACGCCATCCAGACTGCCACTCTGCGCCCAACCTTATGGAAGAGGTACGTGGATGACACTTTTGTCATCTGGCCACATGGCCGGCCTGCTCTAGACCAATTCTTCGACCACATCAATTCCATACACCCAGCCATCAGATTTACCATGGAAGTCGAAATAGATGGCAAGATACCTTTTTTGGATGTCCTAATTAAAAAGAGACCTGATGGTTCAATGAGCCACTCTGTCTACAGGAAAGCTACCCATACGGATGCTTATCTGAAACCGGATTCCCACCACCATCCATCACAGAAGAATTCTCTCATCAAGACTTTGTATCATAGAGCCCAATGCATATCCGACCAGGAAAACATAAGCAGTGAACTCAAGAACGTACACCAAGCTCTTAGGGCTAATGGTTACTCCGACTATACAATCCGCAAAGCTATCACTCAAACCATGAAGAAGAACCCTCTTGAGGAGCCTTTCAAAACCATCACTTTACCCTACATTGCTGGGATCACAAAAAAGATCTCCAAAATCTTGAATAAACACAAGATCCAGGTCCGTTTCAACACATTACATAAAATCCGTGATCTGGTTCCGTCTGTAAAAGATGTGATTCCGGACATACAATACCCTGGTGTCTACAAACTAAGTTGCCTCTGTGGTAGTAGTTACATTGGAGAAACCAAACGCCATATCTCGGACCGCATTCGTGAACATAAAGCAGACCTTAAACACGGTAGGACCAACACCTCGGCCGTAGCAGATCATTGTTCTAATTCAGTAGGCTCACATGCCATTGACTTTTCCAAGACGGAGGTTCTTTGTAAGCCATCTGGCTTCCATGAGAGATTCGTTCATGAGGCTATCCACATATACAAACACAGAGACAATTTCAACCGAGAAGATGGATTCTATCTTAGCAATCATTGGAAAGATTTGATAAATCATTTCAGTTCTTGATTGATTGTTCACGCTTACAGTGGCTTTCAGACAGCATACATAAAAACAAATTTCGTCTCCCCCCTCCTCTTTTCAAAAAATAGATGGACTAGTCCTGGCAAACAGCCAATCGTTGCGCGTGACGCAAACGTTATTTTTATATAAATAAATAAAGATGCCGTTTTCAAAATAAATTTATGCAAACCGACACACCTGATGATGACCGTTTGAGTTATGGTCGAAACGTCGTGAGAATTTTTTATTGTTTTATATATATTTTGTTATTTTGTTGTTTCTCTTCAACGTGACTTTACCGAAAAAACTAAGAATATGAATTACTGCAGTCACGAAAGCTTTAAATCAAAAAATAATACCTACTTTATTTGGCCAATCCTTGACCTAAAACAGTGATATTCACTCATTTTCAGAGGGGGGCCACTTTCGCGAATAAGACATTATCAGTGAAAGAGCCATCTCACATTTGAAACCATTGGGGGGTTTGACAGCATGATGGGGTGTTTTCACTTGTGTGTATTGTCGGGGACTGCACGTCAGGGGTCGCAGTAAAAAGGACACCAGGGACTGCCACCGGCCCGCGGGCCTTGCAATGAAGAACACGGACTTACGATGTCACCCAGAAACGTTGAATTTTACGTACAAATGGCTGGGTAATTCTTAAGACATAATTCGACACTCATGTTATGTACCGATTATCATGCTGTAGTCTTTGAACATCTCATTTTAGCCACCAATTGATATCCTCATAAAAAATTACAACAGCATTGATCCTAACGATAGGTTCTGCGCTTAATTCCCGCACCTCCGCTTAGCACGGTTGGCTATGTACGGTGGAAAGGAAGTTCAACATACATTCATACAAGTCTGTCATACCCGGCTGAGTGTAATTGGTAATTAGCGAAAACATAACTGATTATGTGAACACTGGCTATGCAAGATCGATCTCTCAGGGAACTTGAGTGACATCTGGTGATGTCAGTTGTAACTGTTTGCCCTGTTATCAATGGTACAACTGTGTGCAATGGAAGAAAATATATGCATTCTTTAATCAAATATATTGTTTTATAAATTTGTGTACTTATGCAAGATAAAATGTAAGTCAATCTAGTTCTTCTTAAAATGTAACCTTAAACCAATGTTACCATCATCAGTGGTTAATAGACTATTACACAAAGGACTCTCATATTTCTACGATGTAATACTAATTAGACTGACATCTGAACAACAGCTGATTTCACCGCTCCATGATAAAACTAATTTAATCAAGTAAACATTATTGCCGTTCCTATAAAACTTTGGTCACCCAGGCTGTCCTTCAACAAAAGGGTATATTAAATCTATAATATAGTTTTTTCTGGGTTAGATCGCATAAAAATAAATGAGCCGTTAAACCTAGCACCACCTAACAGCCAATTAGTAAGGTTGTCACGTAAACGGAACATGCCAATCCGCTACTAGTACAGCAAACCGAAGTGTTGGAGGGAAAATCCACAACATTTACAATCTGAGTATGACGTTTCGCCAGTAATAACAACTATCATCATTAGGTGGACAGCCAAATTCGTAGAGAAATCCTCCTGTTTCATTCCTTGGAGGGATAGATGTGATGATGTCACTTGTGAGCCCTTCACGAATTGGAATGTTCTGTTTATGTGACAAACCTTACGAATTGGCTGTGTCGGTGGTGGCGGGTTTAACGACAAATTTATATTTCAACGATCTAACCCAAAAAAAAACGATATTATGGATGATATTGGCCGCGAAAGCCTACGTGTTAAACGGGTATATTAAAATTTAAATGGGCTACAACCAGTTTCATGACTTTAAAGCGGAGATCACATGTGGAATGTAACCACAGCATATAGCCGTATGAAACCCACATACTCTACATCCTCCTGCCCAGGGTCCATACCTGTTGGGAGAAATTCAAGACTGAAATTTTTATCAAAATCTGTAAAGCACATGAGAACCTTAATTTAGCAGTGTCAAACTGACTGGGACCCCTGTCGTGACGGAGCAGCTGAACATTGCACAAAATCATCAATGCATATACAGATATATACCAAGGGTGACCAACTTTCCTGACCCTACCAGCAGCATACCATAATCTTCAGATGGCCGCGGGAGCCACAAGAGATAAAGATTAGCCATACAGAATTTGACTCGTGTCGACTGGCTGTGGAATTTTGAGTTTAGAAATCTGAGTGCCCTGAGAGTACTCATGGCCTGCCTCCGATACCAGATTGTTCTCACTTCATATAAAGTTAAATTGAAGAGTTACAAATTAGCAGCGCCTCTGCAGAGCCACACTTGAACTGCCCAGGAGCCACATGCAGATGCCGAGCAATGGTCTGGCCAACCATGGTATTTTCTGTACATTACAGACTTGTAAATCTGGCGTATATAAAAAAAATTAGCTGGAAACATTTATTTTAGCATTTACTGTATTGCCCTTTAATGAATGAATAGCAAAACTACATGAACTCTCTCCTAAAGCCTTCTTTTGGCTAGCAGACCTTGACATTTATCTCCTGAACATATTGCGATTATATTCTTGGTTCTTTTGGCAAAGTCACGTAGAAGGGAAATAATACAAATAAAACATAATATAATAAAATTCTCACGACATTTCGGCCACAACGCAAGCAGCCGTCCTCAGGTGAAGAAACAGAGCTGTCGGAAAGACAGCGTCTTAATGAACACTGGGCAGTGAACACTGGGCAGTGTTCATTAAGACGCTGTCTTTCCAACAGCTCTGTTTCTTCACCTGAGGACGGCTGCTTGCGTTGTGGCCGAAACTTCGTGAAAATTTTATTATATAATGTTTTATTTGTATTATTTTATTATTTCCCTTCCACGTGACTTTACCGAAAGAACCAAGAATATGAATCCCTGCAGTCATGAAAGCTTTAAATCGAAAAAAATTGCGATTAGCAAAAATATAAAGGGACGCAATGTTGAATGCTCTAAGTCTCCTTTGCAGAAGAGTTTGCCCTGATGGACTTAAATACAGATACTTTTAATAGCCATAATTCATATATTACCCAACATAATTCATATTCTGAAAAGTACATTGCACACACATGAACAATACAGTTCCCTTCATCACAAAGATGGCTAAAACAAAGAGATGAATGTGATTAGGTGTGGAAAATCATGACCGCTGGCTGGCTGGTTGTGTTCATGTATGAAATAATGACAGCATGTGTCTATCTCATTCACCAGCTCAATCGCTTGATTTTTACGATTAATAAACAGCTGTATGAAATGTGTTTGTTTACACATATTCATTAGATCCGATTAGCATGCCTACTCTCAGTGCGAAGGAATGTCAACATAATACATAGTTGACATGATGCTAGGGTTGGATCAGTGGGCCTAGTTTTACACATGTTTTACATTTTCATGATTCAATACCGATAGTTTTCTCTTCCTTGTGAAGCCTCTCTCCAATCTTCCTGTTGTGAAGGTGCATTTCAGCCAGATGCTGCCCCAACAAGCCTGAGCCCCTGTCAGAGTGTACAACACAATAGACCTGTCAAAGAAAACATTAACTTTATCATGTCAACAAACCCCAAGTAATAATTCATATGCAACCTAAACTACATCATATTTGTCCAGGTGGTCTGTGGCCGAGAACCTCGCTGGAAAATACGAATATATCAGTTCACATTCTGGTTTGGGTGACTCAAAACAATATTCTTCTGGGGTTTATACAATGTGTGTTACTTCCTGGGAAGTCAATCCTATGTAGATTATAAATGAAACCATTTTTTATTTTACAAGAGCTATTTTTCAGAACCGACCTGGCCACAAATGATAGCCTAACGAAGTAGCTTATCACATGGAAATTTATAGCAGCCAAATGCTCAAAATACTCATGTTTCTAAATGTGCAGGGAAAAACTGGAGAAACTGGAGAAAAACCTGCACGACCACGGGGAAAACATGCAAACTTCAAATATACAGCAGGCGTCAAGGTCGGGATCGAACCTACGAAGTTCAATATACCAGGCGAGGTAGTTAACATCTCCTAGCCACCATGGCGCCCCATTCTCTGACTTATCCACCCACCCACCTACTCGTAAAGCCACCCACCCACTCACTCACCCTGCCACGTACTGAATCTCTAAACCAACAACTCAACCACCCACCCACTCACTCACCCTGCCACGTACTGAATCTCTAAACCAACAACTCAACCACCCACCCACTCATCCAACCTCTCACTTACTAAACCAGCCACTCACCAACCCACCGACCCACTCATCCACCTATTCACTTAAAATAGTTCAACTACAATTGAATTATTTTAAATTCACCAGGTAAGGCCCACTGAGCTATACAGATCCTTGTCGGAAACGACGTGGCAAACAAATGATAGCTCAAAGAAGTGGCTTATCACGTGGACATTTATAGCAGCCAAAGCCTCTAAATGTATATTTCTAAATATGCATGAAAAACTCGGAGGTCCCAGAGAAAAATCCATGCAACCACAGGGAGAACATGCAAACTCCAAATATACAGGCGTCACGATCGGGATCGAACCCACGATGTCCTATACAAATGGCGAGGGAGTTAACATTCCGCTACCCTGGCGCTCCACTCTGACTCAGCCTCCCACCCACCCACTCAAACACCCAGCCAAGCACTCATGAACCCAATCACCCTGGCACCCACTCAATCGCGAAACCCACTCACTCATCAACACACCCAGCCACTCACTTAAGCACTTACCTACGAACCCACCTGCATACCCCCCCACTCACTAACTCAACGACCCACTTCACTCAACACTCCACTAACCCACCCACTCACCTATTCACGCCCCAAATCACACACTGACCCATCCACCCACTTAATCTATAACTCACGCACTCACCCACCCACATGCTCACCAGCCACTTATCTACTCACCCACCCACTCATCCTGCCACCTACTCAACCTCTAACCCACCCACGCACCGAACTACCCACCTACCCAATCACCCATACAATAAACTACAACTAAACTATTTTGTCATTTACCAGGTAAGCCCCACAGAGCTATATAAACCATTTTAGAAGTGATCTGGTTACAACTGATACATGAACGAAGTGGCTGATCACGCTGACATTCATTGCAGCCAAATCTTCTAAACAAATCTTGACTCTAAATGCGGAGGGATAAATCTGGAGGACCGGGAGAAAGATCCACGAGGACACAGGCAAAAACATTAAAACTCATAATATACAGGCAGCAGGGTCAGAATCGAATACACGATTTCCTGTATACTCAGTGAGGTAGTTAATATCTCACCATAGTGGCACCCCGCTCTCTGACCCACTCACCCAATTACACACTAACTCACCCACTCAACCTCCCACATTAACTTACCCACCCACCAGTCACTCCCCCATTCACCCAACCACCCCCTCACTCACCCAACCACGCACCAACTCACCTACCCACTAACTCACCCACCCATCTTCTCCCGCACTCAGCCAGCCACCCGCTCAATCACGTGCCGACTAACTTACTCACACACTCACCGACCAATACACCCATTCACCCACTCACTTACCCACCCACAATCTCACTACCCAAGCCAACCACCCAGCCCCTCACTCACCCACTTATTCAATCACTCACTACCCCACACACTCACCCAACCACTTGCTCACCTACCCATACGCTAACCCAACCACTCACTCACCGACTCACCCACCCACTAACTCATCAAAATTAATTCTCAACCACTCACCCAACCACCCACGCAATCTCATACCCACTAACTCACTCACCTACCCATTTATGCACTCACGCACCCACTTACTCACTCACGCACCCACCAACCAACCCACCTACCCATCTCTTCACTCACTCACCCATCCACACAGTCAATCACTCACCTACATACCTACCCACTAATACTCACCCACTCATCCAACAACGAACTCACCAACCCACCCGCCGACTCACTCACTCAGGTACTAACCCACTCAACTTCTAACCCACACACTAACCACCTAACCACCTACCCACACACTCACTCACTCACCCACACACTCACTCACTCATCCACCCACCCAAACATCCACTCACCCACCCACTAATTCACCCACCCACTCACTCCCTCATCCATCCACTCACCTACTCGCCCATCCACTCACTTACTCAATGAGCCACTCACCTTCTCACCCAGTACTTACACATCAACTGACCCTGCCACCCACTCAATTTCTAACCCACCCACTAACCCAACCAGCTGCCCACTCCCTCAGCCACTCACCTACTTACCCACCCCACTTACACATCCACTTACCCTGCAATCCACTCAATTTCTAATCCCCCACTCACCCAACCACCCGCCCACTCATCTACTCACCCATTACCACGGAATTATTCACCCACCCATCAGTCAACCACCCAATAATTCAACCACTCACAAACTAAATCACCTATTAATTAAACCACCCACTACCTCAACCACCACTAACTTAACCACCGAGCCACTCACCCACTCAGCAAGCCACCCACTACTATATCTCTAACCCAATATCTCACTCACCCACCGCCCACTCACCTACACACGTATGCACTCACTCACACACCGCTCACTTACCTACACACTAAATGATGTTTATTTTACCAGGTGAGGCCCAATGAGCTACATAGCTCGTTTTCAAAACAACCTTCACCACAAATAAACCGACCATTAAAATTATAGACTGATCATTTCTTTGTCAGTGGGCAAACGTACAAAATCAGCAGAGGATCAAATACTTTTTTCCCTCACTGTAAATTGCGGGGGTCACAAAAATATCTCCAAAATCCTGAATAAACACAAGATCCAGGTCCGATTCAACACAGTACAAAAAATCCGTGATCTGGTTCCATCTGTAAAGGATGTGGTTCCAGACATACAGTACCCGGGCGTTTACAAACTAAAGTGTCTCTGTGGTAGCAGCTACATTGAAGAAACCATGCGACATATATGGGACCCCATCCGCAAACATAAAGCAGACTTGAAACACGGTAGGACGAACTCCTCTGCCATGGCAGATCACTGTTATAATTCAGTGGGCTCACATGACATTGACTTCTCCAAGACAGAGGTTCTTTGCAAGCCAACCGGCTACCATGAGAGATTCGTTCATGAGGCCATCCACATATACAAGCACAGAGACAATTTCAACCGAGAAGATGGATTCTGGCTTAGTAACCATTGGAAAGATGTTTTAAACCATTTCGGTTCTTAATTGATTGTATTTTATGGTGATTTTCAGACCGCAGCCCTTTCGCTGGCACTGCCTCTTAATACTTCTCACACCACGGTCAATGGTATGGTTTACAACATGTAGTATAATAATTAATAGTATAACATTGTAATGTTTAACATAACTCATAAGGCAATATATAGCATCGTAATTGCATAATGAATATACATCAGTGTGGTATATAGTTGGGTTCATAGAATAAGACATAGTGTAATATCACAAGTCTAATAGTTTATAATCTAAAGTATAGGGTAGTGTAAAGTAACGCATTGTATAATTCAAAAGTGGAATTTGTCTATGATATGATGTTATACCATGTAGTTTAGATTGGAAGGTATACTATTGTATTATATAGTAGTCCAGTTTACAGCATAGTCATAAGGCAACTCAGGACACAACAGCGCACCTTGGCTGTTGCACTTGCCCCTTTTCTTGTTTCCTCTCTGCCTGTGTTCCCAGCCCCCTCCCTCCTCCTCTCCGGAAGTGATGCAGGTAACATGCAAATTCATATTTTAACTCCGCCCACACAGCTTAATAGACGCGGTCCTTGCATGTCAGCGTTCATTCAAGCTCTGTCTTCCGGACAGACCTGTCTCTTCACTTGAAGAAGGCCACTTGTGTTGTGGCCAAAACGTCGTGAGAATTTTATTGTCTTATTTTATTTTATTATTTTATTCCCATTCTACGTGACTTTACCGAAAGAACCAAGAAGATGAATCCTTGCAGTCATGAAAGCTTTAAACTGAAATTTACTTTTTATTTCACCAGGCAAGGCCCATTAAGCTATATAGATCATTTTCAGAATAGACCTGGCTACAAATGATAGATATACGAGTGGCTTATCACAGATACATTTATTGCAGCCAAATCCTCTAAACGCATGTTGCTTCTAAATGCAGAGGGAAAACCCTGAGGTTCTAGAACAAAATCCAGGCGACCACGGGTGAGAACTTTCAAACTCCAAATATACAGGCGACAGGGTCGGGATCGAATCTACCACCTCCTGTATACTAGGCAAAATAGTGAACATCTCACCACCTTGGCGCCTCACTCTCTGACTCAACCATCCACTCACTTACACGCTAACTTACCCACTCAACTTCCCATGTTAAATTACCCACCCAGCCATCACTCACCAATTCACTCACTCACCCAACCTGTCACTCACCCCTCCGCTTACCCACCCACTCACTCATTAACTTGCCCACCTATCTTCCCAACCACTAACCCAGCATCCCACTCAATCTCATACCAAACTAATCTACACACACCCACTCACTTATGCACTCGCCCAACCACCCACTTACTCCCTCATGCACTCACCAACCCACCCACCCATCTGCTCACTCACACACCCACCCCATCAATCACCCACCCACTAACTAACACCGACACACTCACCTACTCACCCACTCACCGACCCAGCACTCACTCACCGAGCCACTCAATTGCTAACCCACCCACTTACCCACCCGCCTGCCCACTCACTCACCCAGTCACTAACGCACTCACTCAATGTATAACCCACCCACTACCCACCTAACCTCCTTCCCACACACTCATTCACCCAACCACATACCCACCCACACTCACCCATACACTCACCTACTCGCCCAGCTGCTCAATAATTTACCGAGCCACTCACCTAATTACCCAGCCACGCACCTACTCACTCACCCACTTACACATCCACTCACCCTGCCACCCACTCCATTTCTAACCCACACACTCACCCAACCACCTCCTACTCCCTCAGCCACTCACCGACTCACCAAATCACCCACTACCCAAATAACTAATCATCCACCCACCCATCACTCAACCAAACAATAATAAAGCCACCCAATAATTAAACCACCCATTAACTCAACCACCCACTAACTCAACCAGGTTTATTTTACCAGGTCAGGCCCACCGAGCTATAAATATCGTTTTCAGAAGCACCATCGCCAAAAATTATAGCTCAAAAAAGTGGCTTATCATGTATACATTTATAGCAACCAACTCCTCTAAATACATGTTTCTAAATGTGGAGGGAAATATACAGGCATTAGGGTCAGGATCGAACCCACAACCTTCTGTATACGAGGCGAGGTAGTTGACATATCGCCACTGTGGCCCCCCACTATATGACTCTCCCACCCACTAACCCACACAGTCACCCACTCACTTAAACACCCACCGTTACATGCATCCAGGCACTGACTCACCCAGCCACTCAGTACCCATAAACCCACCCAGGCACTCACCCATGCACTTGCCCACTCATCCACCCACCCAATTATCCACACACTAAACTAAATTTTGAATATTTTTTTTTATATTTTACCAGGTCAGGCCCACAGCAAAATAGATATTTTTCAGAAGCCACGTGACGACAAATAACAGTTCAATGAAGTGGCTTTTCACGTAGAACGTTATAGCAGTCACATTCTATAAATGCATGTTTCTAAATACGGAGGGACAACCCGGAGAACCCGGAGAAAATTCCACCCGACCATGGGGAGAAGATGCAAACTCCAAATGTATACAGGCTTTAGGGTTGGGGGGAACCTACGAACTCCAATATACCGGGCGAGGGAGTTAACATCTCGCCACTGTGGCGCCTCATTATCTGACTCACCCACCAACTCAACTACTAAAGCCACCCACACACTCACTCACCCACTCACAAACCCACTCACTCACTAACCCACTGACTCATCAACACACCAAGCCACTCACTCAAGAACTTACCTATGCACCCACCTACACACCCACTCACTCTAAATATACAGACGTCAGGGTCGGGATCGAACCCATGACCTAGTTTATAAAAGACGAGGCAGTTAACAACTCGCCACCATGGCACTCCACTCTCCGGCTCAGCCACCTACTCACCCACCCACTCACAAACCCACCCACTGGATCTCAAACACACTCACTCACTCACCAATTTACCCACCCACTCACCCTGACACCCACTCAATCTCCAACTGACCCACCCACGCACTCAAAATCCCACCTACCCACTCAACCATCCAATAAACTGAAACTAAACATTTTTTTTATTTTACCAGGTAAGGCCCACAGAGGTATATCAAGTGACCTGATTACAAATAATAGGTCGACGAAGTGGCTTATCACGTAAACATTTATTGCATTCAAATCCTTTAAACGCATGTTGATTTGAAATGCGGAGGGAAAACCCGGCTATTTTAATGCACACAATGGACCGGAAGGACAAGCGCAAAGGGTTCGCATAATGCGCATGCATAATGTACGTTGACTCATTAATCTCCCCCCCCTCCCCACTTTGCATCAAGAGCGCCAAAGTGTGGTCACCACATCTATGCCTCTTTATAAGAAACGAAACAGACTAACTTCTCCACAAATCTGGCTGTCGCCTGATGAAGCTAGTTGTAATTACTGGCGAAACGTTGTACTCAGATTGTAAATGTTGTGGCTTGACTCTCCAACACACCGGTGTGCTGTACTAGTGATAAATTGGCATGTTCTGATTACGTGACAACCCTTACTAGTTGGCTGTGTCGGGTGGTGGTGGGTTTTAACGACACATTTATATATTTACGCGATCTAACCCAAAAAAAACCTCTATTATGGATAATATTGGTCGCGAAAGCCTACGTGTAAAACAAACCCCAAGGAATCAAAAAAATCGACGCGACCACGGAAGAAGATGAAAACTCCAAATATACAGCTTCAGGGTCGGGATCGAATTGATTACAGCCTGTATTCTGGGCGAGGGAGTTAACATCTCGCCACTGCGGCGCCTCATTATCTGACTCACCCACCCGCTCAACTACAAAAGCCACCCACACACTCACTCACCCACTCACAAACCCACTCACCCTGCCACCCACCCACTCCTACAAATCGGGCATCAATACCGTTGCTTTGTATGATCTGTGAAACGCAGAATATTGCAGATAAAATCGGACATTTTGAGCTTGCTGCCGGATCGATTGAGTGGAATCAATACAATTAGTCTCGATTCACGATCAACAAAGACCATATATAGGAAAATCTCTGATCTGTGATTTTGATTGCATCATATTGCAGCGCCCCTTTGATGATGTTATAAAGCACTTGCCCCAACAGTCTGTTAAAGACTACACGGGGGATCTTTGTGTGCGAGTAGCTCACAGATCCTTGAGAGATCTGGACACTGTCCGATCATCAGCGAGCTCCTCCGGCAGGCAAGGCTGAGTTGGCTGTTGTCTGTGCATTAAGAGGTGTTAAATATCCCACGTAGAGGAGTCTGCTTACAGGACAGATAAGAGGTTCTTCACGTACCGTGCCCCGTGTCACCTGAACGTTAAATGGGGCCCCGGTAATTCAGTGTCCACCGCTGAATCATCTTTCACCATCACCACTCGTCCATGAAGGCCAATGCGACGAGGCCATAGATAGACGGCGCGTTATAACGGAGGGGGGGGGGGGACCAGGAGAAACGTCGTACTACGTGACATCACAACACCCTGCACACAACCGTAGTGGCAGATTAGGGTGCGCATCGTTAACGAATATGTGGTGTAAGTGGTTGAGAGTAGATGGGCGGGCACGCCATGGGCTGGAGTGGAGGTGGACTGATGCGGTACGGGAGGATGTGGAGCTGAGTGGGCTTTGCCGACGACTGGTACCAGCGGTGTCGGGATCGGCCTCTGCGAGGGAGGCTCGTGAAGGACGCTTCTACTGGACAGTTGGAGACAGTCGCCCTCCACCAACAACAGAGGAGTGACGCTCACAACAACGAGCGGAACACCGGATGATAAATATGCAGCAATTTGGCACAGTACAGGGAACAGGTGGTGCATCTGCCAGTCATCTCAGTCAGCGAGCCTTCGACACTTCACGTGGCTTCAAAGTGCACCTGGCCTGGCACAGGCGCCGTGGTGACGTCACTGTCACTTATTAGCGAATGGCGACGGTCGATAACGCAGCGGTGGTTGTGAAAAATGCCATTTTGGGGGGGGGGGGGGGCGCCAAATCTGACCAGCTGTAAACCTCACGTCGCCTCGCAGCCACACAATGGCAACAGGGAGTTCTGGATGGGTGCAATGGGTTGGTAATCCCCCTCCACCTTCAACTAAATAACCACACACGCGAGCCCTTGGGTCTCTCTGTGAGTCGATGGATCTGTGTGTGGTGAGTCTATGGGTTTCTGTGAGAGTCCGTGGGTCTCTGTGTGGTGAGTTTATGTGTCTCTGTTTTATGAGTCTATAGGGCTCTGTGCGAGTCTGTTTGATTCGGTGGTTCTCTGTGTGATGAGTCTATGCGTTTTTGTATGACTCTATGGGTCTCTATGTGGTGATTCTATGGGTCTGTTTGGTGAGTCTATGGGTCTCTCTCTGAGTCTATGGGTCTCTGTGGTGAGTCTATGGGTCTCTATGTGAGTATGGGTACGATTGAGTCTATGGGTATCTGTCTGGTGAGTCTGTCTCTCTGTGGTGAGTCTATGTCTCTGTTTGGTGAGTCTATAGGGCTCTGTGCGAGCCTGTGGATCTGTTTGAGTCTGTGGTTCTCTGTCTGATGAGTCTATGGGTCTCTGTGGTGAGTCTATGGTTCTCTGTGCAAGTCTGAGGGTATGTGCGTGGTGAGTGTATAGGTCTATGTGTGATGACTCTATGGGTCTCTATGTGATGGATATCTCTGGTGCACATATCCTGGCACAAGCACCGTGGTGTCGTCACCACCACTAAGTGGAGAATGCTCCTACCCCTGCTCCTGCTTGTTGTTGTGCTCGGGAAGGAGAGAGAAAACTAGACTAAGGTCCACTGAGCTAAACATCTCTTCTTCAGAAGCGACTTGGCACCAATGATAGCTCAACGAAGTGGCTCATCATCACAGTCACTAAAGTTTTAAGTCAAAACTTTAAACGAATGTTTCTAAATGTGGAGGGAAAAACCGGAGGACCCGGAGAAAAAGTCCACACGACCACAGGGAGAGACAGAGACACGCAAACTCCAAATATACAGCAGGCATCAGGGTCGGGGTCGAACCCACAACCTCCTGTACACCAGGCGAGGTAGTTAGGGGGGAAAGCAGAGACAGCGAGAGGGAGGAGAATTAGTCAAACTCACACTCAGTATTACTAACTAACCATGATACACTCACCATTATACTCACCATCATACTCACGCATTCACCATCATACTCACACACAAGCCCACACACACCATTCACCACTACGTGGCGGTGATGTCCCCACAATAACTCAGGTGCCAAGGTTTGACGGCTGTGCCAGGCTAAGTTCAGGAGGAGGTCACGGGCCAGACTCAGGTGCCATGGGTTGACTGCTCTGCCTGGCTAGGTACAAGAGGAGGGCTAGACCCTGGTGCTATGGGTTAACTCGTGTGCCACCACCTGCACAACCACCACAATAACAACCACACAACAATAACCACGACCAACAACTGTAACCACAACTATAATTTAACCACAACTATAATTCCCATCAGCCACACGGCCCTCTGGGAGTGCCTCTCAACTGCAGCAGCAGCAGGGCCGAGCTCTGCTTGAAGCAGCGCCGTGAACTCAGCAGAACGTGACGGCTGTGGGCCAGGCGCCTCCTCTGTCTCCCCCCACCGCCGCCGACGCCACTGCTGATGTGGACACACCGCGCGAGGTTCTCACCTTCAGGCTGAGTCGACGTAGAGGAGGCCCAGCGAGCCGCCGCTTCAGAAGCTTTCGCGAGCCACTGACGGTGGCCATGAGCGGGAAACCAAATCAGCCGCTCGCCACCCACAATCCACAGCGCGCGCCGCCTCCACTCGGCCCCGGCCAAAGCGGAAGTAGCAGCGGGGGAGGGGGGCGGGGCATGGGGGGTGAGGGGGCGGGACACGAGGGGGAGGGCAGGGGGGGCAAGGGGGGGGCATAGAGGGGGTTCGTTAGGTGGAGAAAAAGGGGGGGCATGGGGGGTTGTGAGGGGGCATGGGGGGTTGCGAATGTGGAGGGGCGGGGGGGGGAAGGGGGGTCACGAGGAGGGGCAGGGGGGGCAGGGGGGTAGTGAGGGGGAGGGAAATGGCGGACCATGGGGCGTGGTCGCGAGGGGGGGGCAGAGGGGAGGAGCTCAGATGTGAGGGGGAGGAGCTCATGGCTCTGACGTCACGGGGGGCGTGGTTACCTTGTACCGCCCCCGCGTCTCGCGCCACGTGCTTCCGACTGGCAGTTTGGCCGTTAGAGAGACGCGGACCGACCCCAGAGCAGGAGTGGAACCGAGCTGTGGGTGAGTGGTGGCGGTGGTGGTGTGAGTCTCTCTGTGCGAGTCTGTGTTTGTGTGAGGCTTTCTATATGAGTCTGTGTGTGTAACTCTCTGTGTGTGTGTGAAGCTGTGTGTGTGTGTGTGAGTCTCTCTGTATGAGTCTGTGTGTGAGACTCTGTGTGTGTGTGCCTCTCTGTATGTGTGTGCCTCTCTGTATGTGTGTGACTCTCTGTATGTGTGTGAGTCTCTGTGTAAGTCTCTGTGTGTGTGTGAGACTCTCTGTGTGTGTGTGACTCTCTGTGTGAGTCTCTGTGTGTGTGTGACTCTCTGTATGTGTGAGTCTCTGTGTGTGTGTGTGTGAGTCTCTGTGTCTGTGTGTGTGTGAGTCTCTGTGTGAGTCTCTGTGTGTGTGTGTGAGTCTCTGTGTGAGTCTCTGTGTGTGTGTGAGTCTCTGTGTGAGTCTGTGTGTGTGTGTGAGTCTGTGTGAGTCTCTGTGTGTGTGAGTCTGTACGTGTGCGAGTCTCTGTGTGAGTCTGTGTGTGTGTGGAACGGTCGTAGAGCTGACAGCGCGCCGCGCTATGAACCCGGCGACCCCGAGTTGGATTCTCTCTAAAGGCCAACAGCAGTAACGATTATCTGAACCGGTGCTGGGCCTCCCCTAGGTTGACTCAACCTCGAATGAGTACCTGGTGTGGTGTGTAAAGATCGCCACTGGGGAGACAAAGGCGGCCGGGCGTGGTGCTGGCAATCCAACCCCCTCATGTGTCGTGCCGGCCTTCATACGTACTGCTGGCTAACAGCACTTGCCCCTACAGCCTGTTAAGTCTCTACGGGGATCTTTGTCTTTGGTGTCCCATACTGGCAGGGGGAGGAGTGGTGGTGTTAATGTTGGTGGTATTAGTGGTGGGGGTGCTCGTGATGCTGTTAGTTGTGTTAGTGATGGTGGTGTTAGTGATTGTGGTTGTTAGTAGTGGTGATAGTGGTGGTGTTACTGGTGTTAGTGATGGTGGTGTTGGTGGTATTAGTGATGGTGGTGTAAGTGAGGTGATCGGATGCCATGGTGGTCCCCATCTTTAAGAAGGGAGACCGCACAGACTGTAACAACTACAGGGGCATCTCACTCCTCAGTGTGCCGGGAAAGGTCCTGGCAAGGATTATTCAACACTGCCTTACCAGGCATGCTGAGGAGAGGCTTGTGGAGCCCCAATGTGGTTTCAGGAAAGGGTGGTCCTGCACAGATGCCATATTTTCTGTCCGTTTGCTAAAGCAGAGGTGTAGGGAATTCCAACAAGACCTACATCTCTGCTTTATTGACCTGGTAAAGGCCTATGACACCATCAGTAGGCCTGGGCTCTGGGTTCTTCGTGCTTTCGGAGTCCCTGACCCGCTGCTCACGATCTTTAAGGACCTTCATTATGGTCAGCGGACCCGGGTAAAACTACATTGCCGGGAGTCGGAGCCATTCCCTGTTCACCTTGGGGTCCGACAGGGATGTCCTCTGGCTCCAACATTATTTAACATCTATTTCGACCACGTAGTTCATGAGGCCTTCAGTAGCTGTACCGGAGGAATTTCCATCTGGTACAGATACAGTGGGAGGCTGATCAATGCCCGGATGCCGTCAAGGGATGGCTCCCTATTGGTCAACCACGTTATGTATGCCGATGACGTGATAATTGCGGCTCACTCAGAGGAGGAGTTGGAGGCGCTGCTGCTAAAACTGGAGTGTGCCACTAAGAGGTGGGGCCTTACCATCAGCCCCACCAAAACGAAGCACCTGCCTGGGTATTTTGTACCATCGGGCACTCCACCTCCACAACTCCCAATCGGTGATGGGGCAGTTGTGGAGAGAATGGAAAGTTTCCCATACCTGGGCAGTGTGCTCATGACCGTCTCCGGTTTAACAGCAGAGGTCTCACTCCGAATCATTCGAGCGGCATTATCTTTTCAGCAGTTGCGTAACGCTGTGTGGAAGCTACCTGGTCTGTCGCTCCACACGAAGCTTCGGGTCTTCTCAGCCACAGTCATTCTCTCCCTTCTCTATGCTTGTGAAACGTGGACCCCCCTAATGGAACATCTTTGCCGGTTAGAAACGTTGAGGCTGGCCTGCCTCCGATCAATCCTGGGTTTAACCAGGCTGGATTGTGTGAGGAGCTCACAAATCCTCGAAAGATCTGGACAAAGCCCCATCAGTGAGCTCCTCCGGCAGGCAAGGCTGCGTTGGCTGGGCCATGTAGCCCGCATGCCCAATCACCGCATGCTCAAGCAGCTTTTATTTGGCCGGATCGAGGGGGCTGAACGGACGCAGCACGGGCTAGAGAAGAGATGGAATGATGTGGTACAGCAGGATGTGGAGCTGAGTGGACTTGCCGATAACTGGTACCAGCTGTGTCAAGATCGGCCTCTGTGGAAGAGGCTCGTGAAGGACGCTACTGGGCAGTTGGAGGCAGTCGCCCTCCAACAACAACGGAGAGCGCAGGAACGACGCTCACAACAACGAGCAGAGCGCCGGATGGCTAAAGCACAGCAAGTTGGCACAGTAAGGGGCACAGGTGGTGCATCAGCCAGTCATCTCAGTCAGTCGACCTGTGGCACCTGGGTCTGCCCCGTGACCTCCTGCCAGCGGGCGGGCGTTCGACACTTCACGTGGCCTCAAGGTGCACATGGCCTGGCACAAGCGTCGTAGTGACATCACCGCCACTTAGAGGCGAATGGCGATTGTTGGTGTTAGTGATGGTGGAATTTTTGTTGCTGGTGTTAGTCGTGGTGGTGTTAGTGATGGTGGTATTATTGGTGCTGGTAGTGGTGTTCGTGGTGGTCTTAGTGGTGGTGTTAGTGTTGGTGGTATTATTGGTGGTGGTGTTAGTAGTGGTGTTAGTGATGGTGTTAGTGGGGTAGTGTAGCGGTTAGCGTGCTGCGCTAAGAACCTGGCGACCTGGGTTTGATTCCCGCTCACGGCCAACATTGGTGACGATTATCTGAACTGGTCCTGGGCCTCACCCTAGATCGACTCAGCCTTAAATGAGTACCTGGTGCGAGGTGCAAACATTGCCACTGGGGAGACAAAGGCGGCCGGGCGTGGTGTTGGCCACCCACCCCCTCGTGTGCCGTGCCGGCCTTCATAGGTGCTCGCGGACAGCACTTGCCCCAACAGTCTGTTAAGGCTATACGGGGGATCTTTGTCTTTGTTCGTGGTGTTAATTGTGGTGTTAGTAGTGGTGTTCGTAGTAGTGGTGTTCGTAGTGGTGGTGTTCGTAGTGGTGGTGTTCGTAGTGGTGGTGTTGGTGGTGTTAGGAGTAGTGTTAGTAGTGGTGTCCGAACAGAGGAGCAACGCTCACGACAACAACCTTTGAGCCGGGCATCTAAAATGCAGCAAGTTGGCACAGTCATCTCAGTCAGACAACTCATGGCACCTGGGTCTGACCTGACTGCCTGTCAGTGAGCCTTCGGCACTTCACGTGGTCTCAAAGTGCACCTGGCCTGGCACAGGCGCCGTGGTCACATCACCGCTACTTAGTGGCGAATGGCAGTTGTTGTTTTTTGTGTTTTTCGTATTGTGTGTGACTGGTGAGGATGTGAGTCCGTGTTGATGATGAGAGTCCGCATTGTGACGTGACGTGCGTTTAGACGTGGGTGTGTCACGCCCCTTCAACTCTGCGTGTCCCTCACCTCTGTCTCCCGCTCTCCACGCAGAGACCCGGACCGCGCGAGAGACACCGTGAGCTCTGAGCACCCTCGTCTGCAAGTTGCTACCATGGAGGTACATGTGGCTCCTCGACTCGTGTGGTGAAGTATGGGTGGACGTGTGTTCTCCCCACTGCGTGTGCCTACCTGTCACCTGTATACCTGGGTGTGCTTCTCCTTGCCCGCCTGAGTGTGTGCGCGTCTATCAGAGTGTCTCTCCGAGATCCTGTTGGTGTACGTGCCCGTCTACGCGCGAGCATCTACGGCGCTGTTTTCTATCCACTGATGGATGAACGCCTCCCTCCCTGAGACCCTGCTACCCTTCGCATGCTGTCATAGAATAATCCGCCAAGCGCCGATTTCGTCGCACCATCTCTCTGGCGGCTCGGCTCTCTGATGTGTTCCGTTCCTTGGTTGTCGCTCCGTTATTATTCCGTTAGCCATTGTTGTCCCTCCTAGCCATGGCTCGTCCTGCCCGAGTCCCACTCACTCCTCTTAACAGTTTGAACGATCCCATTGACCTGCGTGTGACCTCGAAATCCACACGTCTTTCATTGTAAATCCAAGCATGGCAACTGATATTGGCCAAATATCCCAACGCTGAGAACTGGCAACATCTCGGCAGGACCCTCCTGAATGTGGAGCCCAGGATGTCAGAGATGCTGGCTCAGTGCTCGCCCACTGCACTTGCTCCAACATCTTAATCAAGCCCATGTGGTGGACCTTTGTCTTTGCGTGTGTAGATCAGCCGAGCTGGAGAGGCTCGGAGTAACTGCGAGTCTTGCACCACGTGGAGTGCGCTGTCCTCAGCGCGCACCGGCTTCATCCGCAGCAAATCGCCACAAGGTAAGAACAGAAATGAGTGACGTCAAGATGGCCACGCTGAATGGTGGGACATCACGACGGTCATGTTTCAAGGGGGACGTCACAGTGACCATGATGCATGGGGGACTTCATGGTGGCCATGTTGCATGGGTGATGTACCGTTCGAATTTTGCCGTTCTCTCGTCTAACACCGGCGAGACACGGTCATAAAGAAGGCTGTCTCTGGTGCAGGCCAGTCAGTTTCAAAGACAATGCCCATATATTATCGGAGCATGTTTGTTTGCATATTTTTCCACAAGTACGTGTGGTAAATGCAGACTTGATGCCTTGCAAAAGGTATCTATTTGGTGTTTGAACATATTAACACCTGTTTTTGTGCCAGAAAGGGTAAAAGCTATTCTTATTTTTTATAAAATCCTTCTTGCATATCTGTGTTATATTTATCTAATTCATTAACCCCGTTTTCAAACCCAAGCAACCTAAGATGTCCTCAGAGCTGCATATAGCTGGACATCGAACAAAGATGGTCACTGCATGGCACGCTTTCAGATGTGCTTCTGCAGTCATCTGGAATGCTCTTCCGACATTAGGCAGCCACTGGAGCGATGCACTTTTACATCAATCATTTTTGCGAACTTGTTAGTTTGTTGTCTTTCCCCCTCACTTCTGATTAGCAGGGCTGCCGAAGCACAGTTTAACATACGGACATAACTGGTATTGGCCAAAACATTCAAATCCCCTGCAAATTCCTCAAATTGGGATCACACAGCAGACGTAATGGCAGCAGCGTCGCCCCCATTCTCTGTAAATCATCTGCAGGAACCTCCTAAAAAGGAATCTTGAGACTTTTTGAGGCTGTGCTGCTTAAACGAAAGATCACCGACAGCTGTTTTTATTCTCTTGCCTGCAGCAATCCTGGCTCTCTTTGGCCCACAAATGACCCACCGGGAGAAGCTGGAGCTTGTCGCCATACAGAAAGTATGGTACTTTGCGCTCAGCAACAGATCCCGGGGACACAACAACGATGGATACGACGACCACGAACATCATTACATTCCGGTGAGACTCGCCACAAAGCCCCCACCGTGGGGGCGGTCACAGGGCGCAGCGGTCGCGGGGTTCGTGGCTTCTTGTCATTGCAACTTAAGCACCAACCAACCAGAGAAAGCACACGTGCACTCTCCCACACACTTCACAATCATAAGTTTATTTCCCAAGTTAAGCCCATTGAGCTAAAGAGCTTTTTTTAGGGTGACTCGGCCAGCAGACATCAGAGCATTCCACAATTACAGATTTAAGAAAGCCAAACACTTAATAAAAGCAATTATTTCGTAAAATAATGCTCACATGTTGTGATTTTTTAAATATAGTCAGTCTAAATTTGTGTAATTTTGTGCAGGTCCACCATGAGCACCTTCACTACCGCTATGAGGTGCTGAAGAAGATTGGGCACGGAGGTCAAGGCCAGGTGATCCGGTGCCTTGACCACAAGATGAACACCCTGGTGGCCGTGAAGATCTTGGTATCACCATTGAGGTAAGAATTCAGAATGGTGTCGTCACAAGGACGACGTTGTTGTTACGTCCAGTGCTGTGGGCGGCCGTGTGATGAGGTGGTGACAACTCGTGCCTCACGTAGAGGGTCCCCGGTTCGACTCCTGACTCGGGTGCCCTCCTGTGTGGAGTTTGTATGTTCTCCCCCTGTTCTGGATCAGTTCACTCTTACATTACATTAAGTCTTCATTTAACCTAGTAGAGGCATTCCTGAAAAGTGCCACGTTAAGGGAAAGCACATTAAGCAAACATAATATCCCCATATATAATGTAACGATAAAGTTTTGCAAGATATAATACATGCACACAGTGATGTGAAGAGACCAATAACGGAGGGCATGCTGTCACGTCACGTGATCATTCCGCATTCTGCCTACTGTGTCATACCGCTCAGCTGTGCAATTTTATAGTGGGCACATTCCACGTTATAATGGGCGCTTTCCTGCATTAGAACAGAAGCATTCCGGATTATAATGGGTGCGGTCCGCGTTATAACGGGAGCCTTCCACGTTATCATGGGCACGTTCCACGCTATAAAAGGCGTGTTCCACACTGTAATGGAGTTGTCCCATGTCATAACGGGCGCGTTCCGTGTTATAACGTGTGCGTTCTGCGTTATAGCAGCTACATCATGGGACCTCCTTTGCCAGTACCAAAATATACTCCCAAAGGAGGTCCCATGATGTAGCCATTCACCCCGAGCTCTCATTACTCTGAAAACGCTTGTCTTTGTGCTGTACGCCTTTTGGCGTCCCCTGGTCTAACACCGTTTTTGAGACGAGGCTCAAAAGAAAGGTGTTTCTGGTGTGGACCAATCAGTTTCAAAGACAATGCATATATTATCAGAGTATGTTTTTTGTTTGCATTCTGACCACAAGTATTGTGGTTAATGCAGACATTATTCCTTGTAAAAGGTTTCAGTTTGGTGTTTTAACATCTTAACACCTGTTTTCTTGCTAGAAAAAAGGAGAAAATATATTCTGATATTTTGGTACTGGCAAAGGAGGTCCCATGATATTCCACGTTATAATGCCTTGCTCTGTGAGAGCCACATTCAGTCACGACTCAGCTGTGGCTCAGTCTTTAAAACTCAGGCTCAGCTCTAGCTCAGCCATGGTTTGGCCCAGGCTTGAGCCGCTCAGCTGCTGTTAAAGATACATGAGTGGCTCAGCCGTGGCTTGGCTCAGCTCCTGGGAATCCTGAGTGTGGCTGGGGCCATGCTCAGAGTCGGTTCAATTCACACATTAGGGAATCACTACGTTCAGGCAGCACCCCAAACCCCCTTCTATCCCTTGCTTATTTGATCCTCTTCCCAATCCTTTCTGGAACCTTCCATGAGCGCACTACTGGAACTCACAATGCCATTACACTTGGGGAACTAATATTTATTCATTAATTCTGAATAGAATTTGTTTCTGGTCATTCCTTAAGCAAGTCTAAGTCATGATTCATTTGTGGATTTTCTCTGCACAGCTCCAAGCATGATAAATTTCAGAGAAAGGAGCTCCAGATGGCTCTGGAACTTCAGGGCGAGGGCAGTGATGAGGACTACAACGTCATCAAAGTCCTGAACCATTTTGACTTCAGAGGACACCACTGCATTGTCCTGGAGCTGTTGAAGTACGTACCATGTGTTCCCACCGCCCCCCCCCCCCCATAGCGTGGTTAACTTCATTAGCTAAACTAAAACTTTTATTTAACAGGTAAAGCCCACTGCCCTATCAGTTATTTTTCACAAGCGGCCTGGCTACAAATGATAGCTAAAAAAAGTGGCTGATGTGGAAATGTATAGTAGCCAAATACTCTAAAAGCAAGTTTCTAAATGTGGAGGGACAAACCAGAGAACCCGGAGAAAAATCCACGTGACCAGGGGTAGAACATGCAAACTCAAAATATACATGCGTCACGGTCGGGATCAAAGCCCCGATCTCTTCCACACCAGGGGAGGGTGATAACGTCACACCACCGGGGCTAGATGTTACTTTTGGGATTCCTGTGCCACCCACGCATTGTGATACTGTGGAGCTGTCATGTGTCCCGGGTGCACGAGGCCACACCTCTTTTCTCAATCAGCCCCGCCCACTTTTATATAGCCACGCCTCCACTCGATCAGCGCAGTGGTAATGCTTGAGCCCCTCGGTGAAAATCCCTGAGTTCGATTCTCAACTCGGACGCCTTTCTCTGTGGAGTTTGTATCTCCTAATGGATAATTCCACCACCCGGAAACAGAGCCAATGAAAGCAAGTGGACAAATGTGCTAACTGATTTGGTTTATCAGCAAACCGATGACCTAAACCCACACTGAGCTATGAATCATATTAGTCGTGAATGTGCAAATAGAATATTAATATTGTCGTTATCAGAATCCACGCAGTATTGCAGGGTATGACACTGACGCTGGTTCGTTGTTGTCATTGTTGTTGCTGCTGCTGCCTCTTTCACAGGGAGAGCCTCTATGATGTGATTACGGAAGGGAGGCTCCGGAAATTGCACATGGGGATGGTGAAAACTTACACCAGGGGCATCCTCAAGTTCCTTTGCCACACCAAGGCCAGGAGCATCATCCATGCTGACATCAAGCCAGTGAGTGGACACAGCATTCAGCGCGACTTTGTTCCGGAGTTGTGTCATTATTGGGGACTCGGTCCATAGAGAAAACTAACCACGTTGGTCACAGGGTCGATGTTTTAGCTCTGTCCGTCTATCTGGAAGGAAGCAGGGTCACGTTACCTCTGGTGATGATCTGGTATGAATTCAACTGTCGTGTAGAGTCGTGTCGCTATTGCGGGACTCACCACAGATAAAACCAGCAATGTAGATCACAGCGTTGCCCCAAACTTTGGGAAACACAAACCGGAGCTGAAAAGAATGAATTTCAAAACGTGCCAAATACGCGTTTGAACTGACAGCTGCTCATTGTCAGCTTCCCAAGACAAACGCGCGGTGGAAAGCGTCACGAAATCCGTGCGCCCTTGAGTGTGGTTTTTGGTCCGTAACTTGTTATCGGGCAGCTGTGAGCATCTATGATAAGTTGTCTATAGAGCTGCACCCTTTTACTTAGATGGTGCTTCAGAGAGCTTTAAATGTGATGAGCCTCGACTAACATCGCTCATCTTGACACATTTGAAAGGGGCACCCCCAGTGGCAGCTGTCAGAAAACAGCGAATGTTGCACTTGACTCAAGGTTGATGACGGTGCTACGCCTCACCTAGTTCCCTGTTTAGCTTGTACCGTGGTACGTAATTGATCCACTGCTGGCTGAATGCTATCGGCGTAACCTCCGAGTGTGAATTCCTTCTGCCTTTCTTCCTTTAGGAAAATGTTCTACTCAAGGATACCGTGACTGGCACTGTCAGGGTCACGGACTTCGGCACCAGCTTTTTTGTGAAAAGGCAACGTGAGTAACCTCACCTGGGTGTGAGTTTCTGCGTGTGGGTGTGAGTTTCTGCGTGTGGGTGTGTCTGTGTTCCAGTGTGTGTGTGTGTGTGCAAGTCTCTTAGTGTCTGTACATGTGACAGTGTGTGATAACGATGCTGTTCATGACACAGTGAGTATACACACACACGTACATATATATTTGTTGTTGTTGTGCAGCTCTGCATGTTGGTGGGACCCTGCCATACCTATCTCCGGAGGTATTGCTGGGCTACAGATTAACGTGTGCAGTGGACATGTGGGCACTGGGCTGCACAGTGGCGGAGTTGGCAACCGGCAGGGAATTATTCCATTCGGACAGCCGCGACGACCACCTCCCGTGCTGCATGGAGGTATTTCCAACTGGGCGTTCACCCGCTCGTGATTCCCCCCTCCTTTCTTGAAGTTGTAGGCTATGGGGGGGGGGGGGAGCCAGGAGAGGGGGGGCGATTGGCTACTTGGTGATCTGGCGAATGGCAGCCATCGTATGTTTTATGTGTGTACACGTGTGTGTCTTGTACGTGTGGGGGGAGCAGTGGTGTAGCAATTAGCGTGCTCAGCTACAAACCCGGTAATGCGAGTTTGATTCCAATTCACGGCCAACATCAGTGATGATTATCTGAACCGGTACTGGGCATCCCCTAGTACAAATCAGCCTCAAATGAGTACCTGGTGCCGTGTGTACCTGCTTCAATATGGCCAACCATCCCCTCTCTGTGTGTGCCACAGTCCTGGCCCTCAACAGGTGCCGCTACTGTTGCTGCTGCTGTTTCTACTCACTACTAAAAGCACTTGCCCCTACAGTCTGCTGCGGCTACACGGGTGACTTTTGCCTTTATCTCAACCATGTGCAGATCCTCGGGTTGCCTCCAAGATGCATGATGGATGCAGCTCCTGACGGAATGCACTACTTTGGTGAGTTGAAGGGTGGGGCGAGCAACCGGCCGGATTCAGTGTTAGGGTGTGGCCTGGAGCTGTTGTAGTTCTTTTTGGGGGGGTGGCCATGGGGGGGGGGCCTCTTTGTATTTTCAATTCCTTGGGTGAGTGGGTGGGTAAATGGGCGCGTGGGCAAGTGGGTAGGTGGGCAAAGTGGTGGTTGGTGACTGTGTGTCTCTCCTGCTGTGCATGTCTCCTGCAGATCGTTTGGGCATGATGTTCACCCCAGTCAAGAGAAGGGTGCCAGGGAGCTTGTCACTTCACGGGGCACTCAAAAGCCACGACCCGGAGTTTGTTGACTTTGTCAGCTCCTGCCTGCGGTAAGAATCATCCCCCACCACCTCCCCCCTCCCCATGAGGATTTCTCCCACCAAGGTGATCAACGAATGCCCTCCACCGATCACCAGGAAGATGTGGAGCTGAGTGAACCTGCCGATAACCAGTACCACCGGTGTTAAGATCGCCCTCTTTGGAGGTCCGTTAAAGATGATCCTCGGCAGTGCGAGGCTCAGGGCATTTTTAGAGTACTGCGTATTGAAGGATTGCCGCTGCTACCGCGACTACCGCTGATGCTGTGCGATCCTGGACCTCATGGGAGAAGGGAAGGAACGTCAATCCTCTCACCACGCCTCTCTCACCACGTGCGCTGCGTGTGACCCCGGTGCGTCTCTCAACAGATGGGATCCGGATTGTCGCATGACGCCAGCGCAGGCGCTGGGTCACAGCTGGCTCCGGACCGTGACCACCAGCACCACCAGCAACGCCACCGCCATCACCATTGCTGCTCCTGGCAGTGTACAGTGTTTTGGAGCTGCTGAGCGACGGTAAGCCATGAGCTGCTTGTCCAATGTTCAAGGCAGTCCATAGGGAGGTGTGGGGCCCGGGGCAAGTCACAATTAAATCGGAAGTATTACCAACAATACAGGGGTTGTTTCGGTTAGATCGCATAGATATACATGTGTTGTTAAACTCACCACCACCCAACACAGCCAATTAGTAAGGTGTATCATGTAAACAAAATGTGCCAATTAGTTACTAGATCAGCACACCAGTGTGTTGGAAAGTAAACCCACCACATTTACTATTCGAATACGACATTTTGCCGGGGATTGCAACCAGCCTCATAAGGTGACGGCCAGAATTGTGGAGAAATACTCCTGTTTCGGTCTTAAATAGTGATAAATGTGAATGTGATGTCATCATTTGTGAGCCAATCTGGTGCGAAAGCCTACGTGTTAAAAAGACATTTTACGTCTGACACCGTAACATCGAAGCACAGGGCCGCCAAAAGCACGGTGCCTGGGGCGGTTTCCCCAGTACACCGTACCCGGGGGACGGCTCTGCTCCTGTTAATGTATTTACATTTATTACTACTACCCTTATTTAGCCAGCATGAGCCTCACTCAGTCTCAAGACTCTTTTTCAGTAGAGTCCTGCCAAGTTGTTTGCAGTACAGAACAAATTTGCTTTTGCTACTGCTGCTATGCGATCCCAATTGAGTGATTTGGAGGTTCAATTTCTAACACTGGCGAGGATGTCCATCCAACACTGGTTGCGTTGCGTGTGTCAGGGTTCAGTTACGTGGAGGAAAATGCCAAACCCAAAGGAATGAAAGTTACATTTTAATGTACAATTTTATTGAGGGACTGTGTGTTGTCTTGGTGGGGTCTGGGGCTGTTTTGTTGATGTTTTGCTGCCTTGCCCAAGTTTACATTTAGTGTTGAAAATCTGGCCAGATTTTATGTACTTTGTGCTTATGTGCTCAATTTTTTGTGACTTGCTTACATTTTTACACGTTGCACTCCTTTTGTTTGTTGTTGTAACTTGCTGACCCTGTGCCTCGACTGCATATCTGTAAAGGAAGAGCTTCATAGCTTATCGGATTCCTCTTCATCCAGTCTAAATAATGTATTCTGATTTTGGAAACCAATGCAGGACAAAACGAGGGGGGGGGGGGTAGAACACACTCCACATTCCACACGGAGAAGTGGCCCAAGTATGGGAATCAAACCCAGGTCCCTCTTTGACCGAGTTCCAGCCCTGCTGCCTGCAAACGAACACATGTACAGTTCAAACCCCACGTATACATTCAGTTATATACGGATGTATTTTTATAATTGGTTCCTGGGTGAGGACAAATAATGAGGCAGCCATATCTTTGCCATGTAGCCCTTCATCCAGTGTGATATCGCAAGACTAATGACGATTCTGTAACCAGACCCACGATGGGCATGGTATGCTGCATTATTGCAGCGTTATTAACCTGGTTAATATATCTCCGCACACAGTTAGTCCGTACGCGGATGATGGTGGGGGGGGGGGGGGGGGGGACTGCGATCTCTGCTGTAGCAGGAAGTTGGAACGGTGTCGTGCGCATCTCTTCACAGAGCGGAGCCGGCGCTGCCCCCATCCTCCGCGTTTGCCCTGGCCTCTAAATGTAAGCTGACGGTTGTGGTGGAAGAGGAGACCCTGGTGGAGGAGCTGGTGGTGCAGGAGGAGACCCTGGTGGAGGAGCTGGTGGTACAGGAGGAGGAGACTCTGCTGGAGGAGCTGGTGGTGCAGGAGGAGACCTGGGTGGAGGAGCTGGTGGTGCAGGAGGAGACCCGGGTGGAGGAGCTGGTGGTGCAGGAGGAGACCCGGGTGGAGGAGCTGGTGGTGCAGGAGGAGACCTGGGTGGAGGAGCTGGTGGTGCAGGAGGAGGAGACCCGGGTAGAGGAGCTGGTGGTGCAGGAGGAGGAAACCCGGGTGGAGGAGCTGGTGGTGCAGGACGAAGAGGAGATGGGGGGGGAGACAGAGGAGGTGGAGACGAAGAAGGAGCAGATGGTGGTGCAGGAGATGGTGGTGGAGGAGGAGATGACAAGGAAAGAGGATCAGGCGATGGTGATGCAGGAGGAGAAGAGGAAGCGAGGGGGCCTGGCCCGCATAGGGAGAACCATCCGTGCACTCCTCCGACGCGCGCTGCTGTGTGGTGGCCGGTCCACCACACAGTAGAGGTGGTGGTCATGGATAGTTGTGAACCACGACCACTATCACCACACCCACCACGCACACTCCACACATACACCCCCCTGTGATACCCACCACCCACCACACACACCCTGCACCCACCTACCCCGTGATACCCACCACACACTACACAAAGAGCTAGTGGTTTAGAGGGTTAGGGGTTTATAAAGTTATGGGTTTAGAGGTTTTGGGGTATTTTGGGGATACGGGGTTTATATGTTTAGGTATTTTGAGGGTTATAGGGTTTAGGGGTTGAGAGTGTTAGGGGTTTAGGGGATTCTAGAGTTAGGGGTTTAGAGGGTTAGAGTTTTAAGGGTAAAGGGGTTTAAAGGGCTAGGTGTTTAGAGGATTAGGCTATTAGGGGTATAGGGGTTTAAAGAGTTAGGGGTTTAGGGGTTCAGAGGGTTATGGTTTTAAGGGTAGAGGGGTTAAGAGGGTTAGGGATTTAGAGGGTTTTGGGTTTAAAGATTTTGTTTTTAAGGGTTTAGGTTAGGGGTTCAGTGGGTTAGAGGTTTGGGGGTTTATGGGTTAGGATTTTAGAGGGTGATGGGTTTAGACTGTTATGGTTTTAAGGGTAAAGGGGTTTTGAGGGTTGAGTTCTAGAGGGTTACAGTTTAGAAGGTTGTGGTTTTAGAGGGTTCTCGATTTAGAGAATTAGGGGTTTATGGGGTTTGATTGTTAAAGGGTTAGTGGTTTAGAGGGTTAGGAGTTTATAAGGTTATGGACTTAGGGGTTTAGAGGTTTTGGGGCTTTTAGGGGGTAAGCAGTTTAGAGGTTTGGGTGGTTTTAAGGGTTATGATGTTTAGGGGTTGAGCATATTAGGGGTTTTGAGGGTTAGGGTTTTAGTGGGTTAAGGGTGTAGAGGGTTAGGGGATTAGAGGGTGAGGGGTTTAGAGGGTTGGGGTTTTCGGGGTATTTGGGTTAGGATTTCAAAGGGTGAGGAGTTTAGACGGATAGGGTTTTAAGGGTGAAGGGGTTGAGGTTTTTATTTAGTAGAGTTTAGAAGGTTATGGGTTTAGAGGGTTAAGGGTTTAGAGTTACTGTCGGTGTTTAGAGGTTTAGGGGGTTTATGGGTTTTGATTGCTCGGTGTTGTGGTTTACAAGGTTACGAGTTTTAGAAGGTTTTGGGTTTAGAGGTTTCAGTGTTTCGGGGATTAGAGGTTTATAAGGTGAGGGGTTTACAGGGTTATGGTTTTACAGGTTTAGGGGTCTAGACAGTTTGGGGTTTAAGGGTTTAGAACAGGGGTGGGCAAATTTTTTGACTCGCGGGCCACAATGGGTTCTAAAATTTGACAGAGGGGCCGGGCCAGGAACAGATGGATGGAGTGTTTGTGTGAACTAATATAAATGTCGTGTAAAAATAATAACATGAAAGGATTTGGCCTTTAACAGGTAGCAAAGCATTTATTTGCAAGGCAATTTAACAAATTGCATGAACAATACAAAAACGTCGTAACTCCCGGTCAAAGTGCGCCATCTAATGGGGAAATGGGGGCATTACAGGAGAAAGGTAAAATTTAATTTAATAATAATAATTGTACAAGTTCGGCGGGCCGGATTAAAAATCCCAACGGGGCCGTATACGGCCCGGGGGCCGTACTTTGCCCATGTCTGGTTTAGAAGGTTAAGGGTTTAGACAGTTAAGAGTTTTTGGGGTTTATGGGTTAGGGTTCTAAAGGGTGAGGTGTTTAGACGGTTGGAGTCTTCAGGGTAAAGTCCTTTATAGGATTTGGTGTTTAGAGGGTTAGAGTTTAGAACGTTTTGAGTTTAGAGGGTTTAGAGGTTTATGGGTTTCGATTGTTAGAGGTTGAATGGTTTAGATGGTTAGGAGTTGAGGAGGTTATAAGGGTATGTGTTTAGGGGTTTAGAGGTATAGGGGTTTCAAGGGTTAGGGATTTAGAGTGTTAGGGGTTTAGTGGTTAGAGAGTTTAGAGGGTTTAACACCTAGACTTTCACAACTAATATTGGGTTAGTCTCCAACACTAAATGGCACTTTTTGTTGATGTGACAAATTTTCCTAATTGGCTGTGTCGGGTGGTGGCTGGTTTAACGACACATTTATATTTACACAATCTAACCCCAAAAAAACATTTATGGGTTTAGAGAGTTAGGGGTTTAGTGGGTTATGTGTTTAGAGGGTTAGCATTTTAGGGGTATGGGTGTTTTAAGGGTTAGGCATCTAGAGGGTTAGTTCTTTAGAGGGTTGGGGTTTAAATGTGTTGGGATTAGATTAGGGATTTAGGGTTTTAGAACGTTAGGGTTTTGAGGGTTAGGGTTTTAGAAGTTGAGGATTTAGAAGGTTATGAGTTCAGAGGGTTAGGGGTCTAGAGGGTTAGTTCATTAGAGGGTTGTGGTTTAGATTGGTTGGTATTTAGAATTTTAGGGATTTAGGGTTTTAGAAGGATAGAGTTTCAAGGTTAAGAGGGTTAGGGATTCAGAGGGTTGAGGGTTTGGTTTTTAACGGCTTCGAAGGTTAGGGTTAAAAGACTAAGGGGTTTGGAGAGTGAGGGGTTTTTGGTGGGTTAGGGTTTTAAGGGTAAAGGGTTTGAGAGGGTTAGCGGTTTAGATGGTTATGGGTTTAAATGGTTAGGGATTTAGATAGTTACGGGGTTTAGAGGTTTAGAGGGTTTTATTTGTTCAAGGTTTAGTGGTTAAGGTCTCTGTGCGAGTCCAACAGGTTTATTTTAGTCTATGGTAAGATAAAAACAGTTCAGTTTAATTTGTATATATTTAAACAATTTGTTTACCTTTCCTGTCATGTTTTTGTATTGTATTTTTGTTATGTTCTGACCCGCCCGATTGGACGTCTGTGAAAACAGATCGTCATAGCTCATCAGATTCATCCAGTATAAATAAATATTCAAATTAAAATTCTATTGACCTCTGTGCGAATCTATGGATTTCTGTGTGAGTTTTTGGGTCTCTTGAGTGTATGGATCTCTGTGTGAGGCTATTGGTCTCTGTGCATGTCAAAAGGACTCTGAGTGAGTCTATGGGGTTGCCGTGTGAGTCTGAGTGTCTGTAGGAATGCATGGGTCTCTGTTGGAGTCTATGGGTTTCTGGGTATGGTTGTTTGTGCGAGTTTTACATGCATAAATGGAACTTAAAAAGGCCATTGAGGGTTGCAGAATCCAAATTGAATATTAAGTTCCCCGCAGTGCAAGCCAGCTCGCTAGTCGTGTCATCAAACAGCCCCTGTAATTCTTTATAATAATAAAAGACACTCCAAGAAATCCACACAGTAAGGTCCTGAATTGGGGTTTTATTTTATAATCTTTGGTTTTATTCGGTTAAGTCACGAAGGTAAAAAATAAATTAAAATTAAATAAAAGAAAAAATTAAAACACGACGTTTTGAAGGCAACACAGGCTTCCTTCTTCAGGTGGAAACAGTCACAGCAAAAAATCGCTGCACCAAGTGGCGAGGCTCTGGGAACCTCTGGCTTATATACAGGTTAAGGGAGGGGGGGGGGAGCCATGTAGGGGGACCTTAGTGGGGTGCGGGGCTGAGTTAATCCGTCTTTTGTTGTGTAGAGGGTGCGGGGGATGGGTCACTGTGTGTGTGCAATAGAAACGGAAAAAAATAGAAAAATTAAAGATCGGCAAGAATGTGCTGTAAGGGGGAAGTAGAAAAAAGGGAAATAGAAAGTTCGGAAGGAATATGCTTGGTATACCACTACTTGAAATTGCTGTTAGAAATTAGTTGACGTTTGGTATGATTTAAAACGTCCTTCCAGTGGTTGCTTAATTTGAAACTATCCTCTCGGTTGAAGGTATGCCTGTATTTGTATATCTGAATGGCTTGGTGAACACATCTCTGGTGATAACCTATAGGTTTACAGAGAACCTTGGTATCGGAGAAGACAATCTCATGATCACCCATAGCGTTGTGACAATGATCAGCCACAGCAGAAGAATTCGTCCTGCCGTGTTTCAAATCTCATTTGTGCTCGTGAATTCGGTCAGAGACATGTCGCTTTGTCTCCCCGATATAGCAATCACCACAGGTACAACTCAATTTGTAAACCCCGGGGTACTGTAAGTCAGGAATGACATCCTTCACGGATGGGATAAGATCACGAATTTTGTGTATTGTATTGAACCGGACCTGGATCTTGTGTTTGTTTAGAATTTTGGAAATCTTTTTAGTAACGCCTGCTATATATGGTAGTGTGATGGTTTTGACCAGAGTATCAAGTGGTTGTTTCTGTATGGAGGGAGAAACAGCTTGGCGGATGGTACGGTCAGAATATCCATTCCTTTTGAGGGCCAGGTGCACATGTTTTAATTCACTGGTCAGGTGGTGTTGGTCCGAAATGCAATGAATCCAATGGTATACAGTTTTGATGAGATAATTCTTTTGGGCTGGGTGGTGGTGGGAATCAGGCTTCAAGTAGGAATCTGTGTGGGTGGGTTTCCTGTAGACAGAATGCCCCAATGAGCCATCAGGTCTCCTCTGAAACAGAACATCTAAGAATGGTAGCTTGCCATCTTTCTCCACTTCCATGGTGAATTTGATGGCGGGATTGTCTGGAATTGATGTGGTGTAGGAAAAGGTTCAAAGCTGGGAGGCTATGTGGCCAAATGACGAAAGTGTCATCCACATATCTCTTCCCCTGGGAAGGTCTGAGGGTGGAAGTCTGGATGGCGTCTGATTCAAATTTCTCCATGAAAATATTGGCTATCACTGGTGACAAGGGGGAACCCATGGGGGTACCCTCATTTTGTTTGTAGAAGGAGCCATTCCAAGTAAAGTAGGTATTGTTGAGGCAGTGCCTAACCAGTGCAGGTGTATCGGTGTCTAGTCCATGTTGGACAAAATTTTCAATTATTTCAATGGTATCAGGTACTGGGACCTTGGTGAACAAAGAGACCACATCGAAGCTGACAAGGATATCGTCAGGGGACAGTACAACGTCTTTGACCATAGAGACAAATTGGGCTGAGTTAACTACTGCTGAGGCGGTCTTGCCAGTGAAAGGCAGCAAGGAATATGACAGAAAACGGGCTAGTCTATAGGTAGGGGAGTTGATTGTGGATACGATGGGTCGTAGTGGGGTGCCTTCTTTATGGATCTTGAGAAGACCATAGAATCTAGGGAGTCTTGCAGCAGAAGGTTTTAGGGAGGGACGTTTAGTTGGGTCGATTAGGGAGGTCTAACTTGTGATGATCTTGTTGGTTTTTATCGCTAGGCTATTGGTAGGGTCATTTTTAATTTTTGAGTAACTTCCATCGTTGAGCAGATTCTGGATTTTGTTGTTGTATGAATCTTTATCCATAATTACAGTACCGTTGCCTTTATCGGCTGAGAATATGACTATATCACTTCTGTTTTTTTAAATTCGCGAGTTCAGAGCGTTCATTTTTGCTGATGTTACTAATGGGTTTCTTAGCATTCTTAAGAATAGTGGCTATTTCAGCTCTCGCAACGTCTGCTTGGAAGTGTGCCACGCCTTTGAGGGCTACATCGACCTGAGAGATGATATCATCTACTGGTATGTGTTTTGGGGTGACAGCAAAATTCAGTCCCCTAGCCAGTACTGTTTTCAGATTGTCCGAAATCGGCGTGCTACTCTGATTAATGACGATTTTGTTGACGTCGAGTTTTGTTATACGTGGAACTGGGTTCTTCTTTAATAGCTGGTTGAATTTAGAAATCAGGTTAGCTTTACATTTGATTGACAGTGAATCAGCAGAAGAAGCAGTCATGTTGTCTATGTGATTCCAATCCGCACCAACCGGCATGTGCACCCACATGTATACCACCTCTACACCGTTCATCATGCTAGGTCAGCCAATCAAATGCTAATTTTTATGCTAATTCCTTTGTCAAGGCACCTTGTTTCCTCGCACACAGCTTAACGGTCACGGTCTGAGCGTGGCTGTGTTTCACTCCAGCGCTGTCCTCGAGACAGCCTGGTTCCTTCACCTGATGAAGGCCGCTTGTGTTGTGGCCGAAACGTCGTGATTTTTGTTGTTTTATTATTTACCTACGTGACTTTACCGAATAGAACCAAAGAGTATGGATCCTTGCAGTCACGAAAGCTTTAAATCTAGAATTGATCACCTCTACGGGGAGGGCTTTCACCTATCTGTTAGAGCTTTTAACAGACAACGGGACAAGAAGTCACAGCTCATCGAGACGCTGACCTTCCTCAAAAGATGCCGCGATCACAAGGTAATACCCATCGCTTTCACACTCATTTCTTCTGCTGTATCTTCTCCGAATTCTAAACAGATTCTGTTTAAGGCCAGCCTATCTTAAATCTCAGAGAGGATAAGGCTACTCCGATTTGAACTCGATACTTTAGACAGGACTCTCCTACAAGCTCATTTAATGTTAACACAAAAAATGTCACCTTCTGATTGGAATCACATAAACAACATGACTGCTTCTTCTGCTGATTCACTGTCAGTCAAATGTAAAGCTAACCTAATTTCTTTCTGATTGGGAGGGGGTCAAATATATAACATTTTTGACATGCTTTTTTTCTGGATTTTGTTGTTGTTATTCTGTCTCTCACTGTTCAAATAAACCTACCATTAAAATTATAGACTGATAATTTCTTTGTCAGTGGGCAAACGTACAAAATCAGCAGGGGATCAAATACTTTTTTCCCTCACTGTATATATAAATAAATAGTGCATATTTAGTGTATTATTGAGTGCATGTTTACGTGCTCTAACCCAAAAATCTCGATTATGGACTCAAAAAACGGCTGGGAGACTTCTCACTCAGACCCGTAGCAAGACGATATCGCCCCAATATTCAAATTGTTCAAATATCCCCCGAACGAGTCCAGGATCAATTTAAAGATCATACTCGGCATTCTGAAGGTCCTCCGTGGTCTGACAATGATCACGTTGCCATGTTTACGCTTCTTACAAATATTTTTGCCCCGTTGAATCGATCACCAAACCCAAGTGACGGTAATGTTACGGTAAAAAAAATCTCAGTGGGTGACCTCTGGGCAGAGCATGACCTTGCAAACAGACGACCAATCGAGTGAAATAAACATGGGAAACGCACCTCGATGAACAGGCTGACTTCCCTGTGTGTTTGGACAAACTCATTCATCACAGGCAAAACGAACATGTCCCGAATGCCCACGTCCTTCAGGAACTGCATCTGGAGGTGTTGGCACACCAATTGCATCACCTAGCAAAAGAGGAAAACAGCAGGAACGACGTGAATACATCATCGCCATGCAGCAGTCTACGCCCGTCAATTTCTCACAGCGGTAGTAAGGTCCTTAGGTGTCTGGGAGCACAAGGCAGGTGCAGGTGGGTGAGTCATAATTTCCATCCCTGACGCCAAAACTTATTTCAGGCTGTACAAGAGATAATGACATGGGTTAATTGTCACACAAGCCAATTAGAAAGCTGCCATGCTGTTAATGGTTAGTAAACTGAACTCACAGACCAGAGGTCGCTAAATGGGCACACCACAGTTAGCTGATCGGCAAGTCACGTGTGATGCAGCAAAGTGTGGCTTTCAGCCGGCTCTTCCAACACATCTGGTCAACGTGGAAAAGTAGAATATGGGACCTTCCTGGTGTGGACTAATCAGTTTCAAAGACAATGCATATATTATCAGAGCATGTTTGCATGTTCACCACAAGTACGTGTGGTTAATGCAGACAGGATTCCTTGAATGAGGATTCTGTTTGGTGTTTTAACATCTTGACACCTGTTGTATTGCCAGAAAGGGTAAAACCTATTGTTATATGGAAAAGTAGACCAAATACTCGTAAAGAATTCGCTCTCATGAAAGTCTTTTCACCAGCGGTGGTGTGACCAAGCAATTGCAGAGCTGCACTTTTATATAAGTCAGGTCAGAGCCAGATACACATTGGAGGATAAACATCCCACGGTGGCTGGGCAATTGTTGTGCAATAATGTCAGGTCAAACTTACTTAGGATATTTACAGGTGCGTTTTATTCATGCCGTATATATTAATGCACACATTGTGTAGTGGTATTATTATTAAACTCACCTTTAATGACGATGACCATAAACATGATTAAGAGTGTGACTATTAATGAATGTGCGACTGTACGATGTGGACGTAGCGGAGGGGCCCCCCACGGTGAGCGGTGACGCAACGCGCGCAGTGGCCCGCGTCACGTGGTTGGCACCTCACGTGCACAGAGCGAGGCAGGCAGAGCCAGAGGGGGGCGGCGTTGCCTAGGCGACGTTGGCGTCCTCGCGGTCTACTCCACGGTCAAGCTGCGTGTCACTTGGTGACCCCCCCACCGCCTCTTACTGGACACCTGTGAGTGAGAGCTTGATAGCGCTTCGGATTTTGATTCCGAGTACAGTGTGCACAGCACCTGTACGGCGAGTCCTCGTTTAACGCAGTAGATGCGTTCCTGAAAAGTGCCGCGCTAAGCGAAAACTATTTCCCCCGTAATGAATGTCCAAGCGCAGTCAGAATTGGGTTACAAACAACTTGAGGGGACGCCGCCGCGTTACCGTCTCGTCTCGCTCAACCGCGCAGCTCAAAAAAGTAGTTTGGCGACGACCACTCACAAGTCGCCTTATGGCGGTGCGCGTTCCCTAAATGAAGGCAACCGCGTTATAGCGTGAACACGCGGGACAGACCCAGTTGTCGTGTGCGGGTCAACTCCCTGAGATAAACTTGCTGCCGACTTCATGCGTTGTATACGCCCAGTGCTCAGCCAATTGTTGTGAGCGTCGCTCCTCTGCCCTCTGTTGTTAATGGAGGGAGACTGCACCCAACTGCCAAGTATCATCCTTCGCGAGCCTCTTCAAAACGCTCATCTTGACACCGCTGGAAGCAGTCATCGGCCTTGACCTCACCCCACAACAGTGCAAGTTTAACCGCTCAACATTAAAACACAACGATGGGTCGCTTGCACCAATCGCACAACATCACAGCGTTGACTCTCAGCTGTTGCTTGTGTAGAGGGGTCAGATTGTCCAGACATTCGGTTGATACTAATAGGGTTTATTTGCCAGTATTGTAGATTATTTGAATTCCATTTGTTTGGGCGTCAGGGTGGTGCAGTGGTCACGCCCGTGCATGGCATCTTCTGAAGGACTGCCTGGCTTCGCTTTCCTAATTCTGGTCCCTTTCTCTGCATGGGTTTACTCCCATAGCAAAACAACAACAACAAGAAAACATACACTGTAACTGGTACTAGCCAAACATCTGGGATTGTTTTTGTTATGCTGCATTGCCCAAAATGGCATTTGGTGATAAAAAAAAATTGGCAGGAATTGATGCACTAATGCAATTTGAACTCTTATATATTTTTTATTTCCTGACTTGCTTAGCGATCATATTCTTGGTAAAGTCACGTAAATAAAGTCACGTAAATAGAAAACAAGAAATAAAATGCAAATTAAATAAAAATAAATAAATAAATAAATGACAAATAAAAAATTTATTGAAAATAATAAAAGCAAAAAACCCAGGACGTTTCAATCGCAACACAAGCGGTCTTTATTTTATTGTTTGTTGTTTACGTGACTTTACCGAAAGAACCAAGAATATGAATTCCCGCAGTCACGAAAGTTAAGTCAAAATTTGCTTCGCGTTCCTTTACTTTGCCCTCCTATCTGTTTGTATTGTTGTTTGTTGTTGTAATTTTCTGACTCGCCCCGACTGGATAGCTCCTCAGATTCGTCCAGCCTAATTAAAGATTCTGATTCGGACATTAACTGACCCAGTTTTCGCGTGGAGTTCACGGCCAGGATGTGGAACAAAGGGACCCCCGGTCACACTCACGTGGAATGCCTAGGGCATTGCACAGCATGTAAATGGACTAGTTTTGTGAGATTGAGTGGTGGCTTAGCGAAGGCCTTTATTCAACAATGTATATCATGGCCGATAAGAATTTTTATAGTCATACACCATAGCCCACGATTTCCTGCACCGTTCATTCACTTGAGGAGACTGCGCATGGTGGAGATGGATGACCCTCGGTATCCTGTCTCAAAGTGATTCCAGTGGTTCAGGTAGTGGAAGAGTTGCTAGAGCTTCTGGTTCTTGCCGAAGCCTTGTGACTTTGGGATGAGAGCGTGGTAGGATGAGTGAAGCGTGGAGCTAAAGCTCCTGGAACATCCTGTACCCAAACAACACCAAACATTCAAAATCTTACAATGCTGCTGTTCCAGCACGAACAACATAACAATGAACAACATTTTCACAAATTCAACGTAATGCAGGAAATTGAGTGGCTCGAGGTTAATTTAAATGTCAGAGCACCGAGCCAATGCCATTGAGGTCCTCCGTTCAAAATTCAGTGAGCCATCTATCAACAAACGTTCCTGCGAATTGAGGGCAGGAATGCTGTGGTCTCAACTTGGTCAGAACGCTTCTGGCAATTGCTTGATGATGCTGGTTGTAATCACCAGCGAAAGGTCGTACTCGTTTGAAAATGTTCTGCGTTTCCTCTCTAACACACCAGAGTGCTGAATCAATAACATAAATGGCACGTTCTGTTCATGTCAGAAACATTATTAATGGGCTGTGTTGGGTGGATGTGGGTGTACGACGCATTTACACTGACACGATCTAAGCCAAAAAAAACTTTATCATGAATAATATTGGTCGCGAAAGCCTGCGTGTGAAACACCACTTTACCTTTAAAGTCACCTCGAAAACCCACTGCGATCAAATGGGTTTCCCATATGGCTGTGCACATGATGAGCTACACTGCTGCATGTATTAACTCTTTCCTGCTCCGAGATGACTGCAAGTTGCGGGGTGCATCCCGTTCACCGCTTAATCTCGTGTACGTCATCGGAACGTAATAGGAAGTAAATATTAAATAACTTTATCGGTACCGAGGATCCCACAAGGCCGTGCGGGAAGGTGTGTAGCACAGTTTGGTACCAGCTATAATAGAGTGCTGTCCTGTCGCTACGGTGCTCTGCGGCGAGTACAATGTCTTTAAAAACAACGGCGCTATGCCTCTCTAAATAAAATTACCGCTGAACCGCTTGCGGGTTCCGAGATTCGGTGGTGAACGAGACCCATCCTGAAATGAGCAGTCGTCTCGGAACAGGAAAGGGTTAAGGGCGAGAGTGAAACAGCTTACGAACTTGAAGCCGAGACCAGAGCTCGCGGGTTTCCCGTTCACCGTAGTCCTTCTCTATCATGTCCAGCTGAAGCTGCAGTCGCTGCCGTGAGAAGAACGTCACCCGGTCCTCCTGCCACTCATTCAGCTGGTGGCCTAAATATAGTTTTATTACGGACATTTAAAAACATAAGCAAATAATACCTACTTCATTTGGCCAATCCTTGACCTAAAACAGTGATATTCACTCATTTTCGGATGGGGGCCACTTTCACGAATAAGACATTATCAGTGAAAGAGCCATCTCACATTTGAAACCATTGGGGGGTTTGACAGCATGATGGGGTGCTTTCACTTGTGTGTATTGTCGGGGACTGCACGTCAGGGGTCGCAGTAAAAAGGACACCAGGGACTGCCACCGGCCCGCGGGCCTTGCAATGAAGAACACAGTCACCCAGAAACGTTGAATTTTATGTACAAATGGCTGGGTAATTCTTAAGACATAATTCGACACTCATGTTATGTACCGATTATCATGCTGTAGTCTTTGAACATCTCATTTTAGCCACCAATTGATATCCTCATAAAAAAATTACAACAGCATTGATCCTAACGATAGGTTCTGCGCTTGATTCCCGCAACTCCGCTTAGCACGGTTGGCTATGTACGGTGGAAAGGAAGTTCAACATACATTCATACAAGTCTGTCAAACCCGGCTGAGTGTAATTGGTAATTAGCGAAAACATAACTGATTATGTGAACACTGGTTATGCAAGATCGATCTCTTAGGGAACTTGAGTGACATGTGGTGATGTCAGTTGTAACTCTGTGCCCTGTTATCAATGGTACAACTGTGTGCAATAGAAGAAAATATATGCATTTTTTAATCAAATATATTGTTTTATAAATTTGTGTACTTATGCAAGATAAAATGTAAGTCAATCTAGTTCTTCTTAAAATGTAACCTTAAACCAATGTTACCATCATCAGTGGTTAATAGACTATTACACAAAGGACTCTCATATTTCTTCGATGTAATACTAATTAGACTGACATCTGAACAACAGCTGATTTCACCGCTCCATGATAAAACTAATTTAATCAAGTAAACATTATTGCCGTTCCTATAAAACTTTGGTCACCCAGGCTGTCCTTCAACAAAAGGGTATATTAAATCTATAATATAGTTTTTTTCTGGGTTAGATCGCATAAAAATAAATGAGCCGTTAAACCTACCACCACCTAACAGCCAATTAGTAAGGTTGTCACGTAAACGGAACATGCCAATCCGCTACTAGTACAGCAAACCGAAGTGTTGGAAAGAAAATCCACAACATTTACAATCTGAGCATGACGTTTCGCCAGTAATTACAACTATCATCATTAGGTGGACAGCCAAATTCGTAGAGAAATCCTCTTGTTTCATTCCTTGGAGGGATAGATGTGATGACGTCACTTGTGAGCCCTTCACGAATTGGAATGTTCTGTTTATGTGACAAACCTTACGAATTGGCTGTGTCGGTGGTGGCGGGTTTAACGACAAATTTATATTTCAACGATCTAACCCAAAAAAAACGATATTATGGATGATATTGGCCGCGAAAGCCTACGTGTTAAACGGGTATATTAAAATTTAAATGGGCTACAACCAGTTTCATGACTTTAAAGCGGAGATCACATGTGGGATGTAACCACAGCATATAGCCGTATGAAACCCACATACTCTACATCCTCCTGCCCAGGGTCCATACCTGTTGGGAGAAATTCAAGACTGAAATTTGTATCAAAATCTGTAAAGCACATGAGAACCTTAATTTAGCAGTCTCAAACTGACTGGGACCCCTGTCGTGACGGAGCAGCTGAACATTGCACAAAATCATCAACGCATATACAGATATATACCAAGGGTGACCAACTTTCCTGACCCTACCAGCAGCATACCATAATCTTCAGATGGCCGTGGGAGCCACAAGAGATAAAGATTAGCCATACAGAAGTTGACTCGTGTCGACTGGCTGTGGAATTTTGAGTTTAGAAATCTGAGTGCCCTGTGTTGTATATGCCCCCCTTTCCATCTTAATATTAACAAGTATTTTTTCAATACATATAGATACATATTTCTATTGTTTCTTTTAATTTTAATAATGAATAAAAACACCAAACCAGGCCTCAGCATGGCATGTGGAGGTCATATTTACCTTGACCCACTAACACGATTTTGACGTTCAGAGCCCTCCCAGGGTCAGAGGGAGCAGATAGAGAGCAGAGCGCAGCGGATTGCAAAGGGGCTGACGTAAACACAAAGCCAGGGTCACTGGGAGGTTGCGTTAGCCTAGATCTAGTTAAGTCAAAAAAGCTAATTGGTTCTGCATTACTATTAAAGTAACTTAAAGTCGGAATTTAACGACAGGGTTGGCTAAAGTTATTGATCTTCACACCCACTTCAATTGAACCCTGCCACAAGCTACGTCAATGTAACCATCACCCGTCTATTAATTTAATATGAAATGTATTTACATATTTTAATAATTTCTATACGACTTGACCCGAAGCCTAACAATAAGGTTTTCCTAAATCAACATGAATGCTCAAATCCACCCATACACAAATAATAAGCAGGGTTAAAGTAAGAGTAGAGAGGAAAAGAAATGCAAGCGCACAGCAAAACTGCCACGTAAGCAAAGGGTGATGTTAAACCCAGGGTCGGAGAGAAAGGGAAATCCCGGCCGTCTTTGTATCCCTGCAGCGCGGGGTAGGAGTGTGTATACGCTTGGGGAAACACGAGTCAAACACCACAACGGGAAGCTGACCCAGACCTTGGATTAATACAGAATCATAACTGTGGAACTCTGATGAAATGAAATGTTAACTTAAAACTTTTTAACCATTTCTTTGTGCGTCGGTGAAAGTCGGAGGGAATATCGCCCCTCCCTCCAGGTTGTGCATCCAGACAGAGAGGCGCCTTCGAGACAATTTATAACATTTGATTGTTTTACTTGTGGGTTTTATGGTAGGAGTATGACAACGGAATATACCGTGGGTGATGCACAAGGACACACACTGACACACGTACGGACACACACGGACACATATACATACGGACAAATCCTGACACAGCAAAAATCGAAAGAAACCCCGCCTTATGGGCAGGATCCGAGTGAAGGGATTTTTGGGCATAAAAAGAGGGTCCTGAGCATTGAAACTCGGAAGAGTTCGACTGGGGGGGGGGGGGTCGGCTCACCAGAGTTCGACCGGGGGGTCGACTCTCGGGAGACAGTTCGACTCGGAGGAGTTCAACTCGAGGGAGTTCGACCAGGGGGGGTCGACTCACCAGAGTTCGACCAGTGGGTCGACTCTCGGGAGACAGTTCGACTCGGAGGAGCAACTCGGGGAGTTCGACCAGGGGGGTCGGAACTCGGGGAGTTCGACTCGGAGGAGGTCGGAACGCGGGGAGTTCGACCAGTGGGCCGGCTCAGGAGCAGTTCCAATCGGGAACGAGAGCAACAGGTCACCAGCCGGCGAGCTGCAGAGCAGGGGGCGGCGAGCAGAAGCCAAAGTGGCCCCGTCGCTACCCACTGACGTTGGCAAGACTCGCAGGGTAGTGAGGCGTCACCTAGTGTGATTTCCAAGAGCTGAAAGACAGAGTATTGCTGAAAGATTATTCTACATTGAGTCCAGCTGCAGAGCGACCGACGCACCAAGCAAGAGCTTCTGCAAACCAGAGCAAGAGCACGTGCGACTTGAGTCATCCAGCAGTGGAGAAAAACCTGCTTTCAGCAAACCAGCAACGAGCACGTTCGAGTTCTCCACCCAGAGAGAGTGAGCGTGCCAATGCAGCTCATCCAACAGCGGAGAGAAACTGCTGTCAGCGAACCAGCACGAGCGTGATCGCGCAGCTCATCCAGCAGTGGAGAGAGGTGTCCACTGAGCAGAACTGAGAGCGATCAAGCAACTCTCCCCCGTGGACAGAGGCTGGCTGCTGCGTGGAGGAGGGCGGCGATACGTATGATGCACTCCCACACACCTCACCGCTCTAAAGGGAGCGAGGCTACTTCTCCTACAAGCGATGCCAACTTCAGCGTATGGCAACGCAAAGAATTAATTCCAAACACTGACTATTCAAAACAATTCATATCACTCAAACATACACAGGTCCTTAACCAGAAGCGAACACTCAAGTCCGTGAACCATCTGGCTGTGGAAGCATCGTTCGTGTGATAACAGTCCGTCATTTATAAGTATATTCATAATTTCCCTCTTTAATATTTTGTTTTGGACTGTACTTCTAATCGCATAAGTTACCAACCGATCCATCAATACGAATTAACCCTTGGCACCTTCGCCACGGAGCTACGCTCCCGGGGAGGAATCGTGCTAAACCGATTTTCTGATCATACAATCTTGTTCACGAATTAATTAATTAATCTCCCGTGAGATAACACGTTCCGCCGCATACCCTCGCACTAAGCCATTTCGGTAATCTTATAGTCTGTCCGGTGGATCTGTTGTTACATTTATGCCTTTGGAAATAATAACTGTTTGATTGTCGTTTTATATGAATACCGTTGCATGTTAATCAATCGCCTGTGATAATGTGCTGACCATTTTAAGCATAATGATCGTTTATATTATAATGTATAAGCTTTTGTGTAGCATAGCATTTGCATGTCCTGACTCTCTCTCACTAACAGCAATCGCTTTATGCGGGATCCATGTGTTATCAAAGTGAAATCGTACAGTCGTTGATGATACTGTCTTGATACCGTGTGGATACCGTGTTGAAGTTCCGAGATTGAGAGTCACATACATATTATAGTTAAGGTTTAATTAGAAATACATTGATTAATACAGAAGTGGTCGTGTGATTCTTTCCTGAAATTTTTGCATAAAATCTGTATCCTGCGACGAGATATGTACTCGGGAACCTAAACTATAAACACACCAATCCACACTCATTAAACTAAAGCGAACGATATGAACATGGGAACCTAAAATATAAACACACCAATCCACACTCATTAAACGTTAATTAAAGCGAATGATATGAACTTGGGACCTAAATATGAACACTCGGGGAGTGTTAAAGCGAGAATCATTGTATTATGCTGATCAATAATACGAAGTTAGACAACGAGGCCGAATTGACACTAGCGTAACTGCACAGGATTGCGTTATCCTGATTGATAACCCCACCTCGTCATCGAGGCGGGGCCTGATTATCATAAAGGCTATCATTAACACAACCACACCCACTCGTATAAATTAATACGATTACCTCTCTAATTAGCATAGTTACACGCATAATTACACGAATTAGCATAATTTCGGATTAATTATGAAAATTTCGAATTTCATTAAATTTTAATTATTTTTCATCAATTTTCACACACCCACATATACAACACTGCTCGACACAATTTATGATTATTTCTTTCATTTCTATAATATTGTAAATGTTACAATAGTTTTTTCATAAGATGACATTTAAAAAAGTATTATTTTACATTTTCACCACAAAGTAGGCTCAAATATTCATAATATTGTGGTAATTGGATGGTCTGCTATCTAACTGAGACAATTAGATTCGTTACTTGGTATATCGCTTCATATATTGCTGTTTAATCTTGCTTTGAATCTTGATTTCCTGTTTCTAACATTGTTTAGACCGAAACCGTGTAACCATTCAAAACGTTGATAACGAGCCTGTTAAGTCATCTAGATTACGAATACAATGTACACAATCAGAATTTTCACATCACTGGGACAATTGTGCCCGAAATTAAATTTAAACATTAGGAAGGGGTCTGCTCTTCAGGTCAGATCCTGGCTGATGACGTAGTTGTCTCCAGTCTGTGATGTCACAGCCATGTGGGTGGTACCTTTGACATCATGATGACTATGTCATCATGCACCACGTGTCATTGATATAGGAAGAGCTGTGTTTATTGGTGGCTGTGTTTCTTGTCTCATTTCAAAGAAGCGTGAGATAATTTAGCCTCGTGGTTATTAAAGCCTGCACTACTGTTGATCAAACTAAAATTCATCTCAGCAGTTGTAAGCCTGCATATCATTAGCTTTAACTGGTGAGACTGAAAGGGGTGGTTTCAGGATTGTTGCGTATTAATGGGGTTTTTTATTGAGGCTTTCAAGGGTGTGGGAGTCTCACTCACTACATGAGCATGAGGGGTTTGGGGGTTTAGCTCAGCTTATGGAACGTGTTGTAACAAATAGTTTTAAACATCAAATTTTAGCATATGTTTTCAGAAACTCAAACTGCAATGTCGTGGATATTGTGTTTTTTGGATTATTGACGGTAGAATTAATATTACTGTGGATATTTCTTACATTGTCGTTTTATGCGACTGATTATTGGTGTAAAATTTCGTTTTAAATAGAAGCGGTAAGCTAACAAGGTGAACGTTAATCATTAAAGTATTCCCAACTGTTTATTTTTTATGTGTTGCAGTGTATGAAGTCTGCTTGACACGATTTAAGATTATTTCTGTCATTTTTATAATATTGTGTATGTTACCATAGTTTTTTCATAAGATGACATATATAAAAGTATTATTTTACATTTTCACCAGAAATTATCCTCAAATATTCATAATATTGTGGTAATTGGATGGTCTGTCATCTAATTGAGACAATTAGATTCGTTACGTGGTATATAGCTTCATATATTGATGTTTAATCTTGCTTTGAATATTGATTTCCTCTTTCTAACATTGTTTAGACTTTAACCGTGTAACCATTCAAAACGTTGATAACGAGCCTGTTTAAGTCATCTAGATTACGAATAAAATGTACTCAATCATAACTTTCTTATCACTGGGACAATTGTGCCCGAAATAAAATGAGTTACATTACATTTAACATTAGGAAGGGGTCTGCTCTTCAGGTCAGATCCTGGCTGATGACGTAGTTGTCTCCAGTCTGTGATGTCACAGTCATGTGGGTGGTACCTTTGACATCATGATGTCTATGTCATCACGCACCACGTTTCATTCATATTGGAAGAGCTGTGTTTATTGGTGGCTGTGTTTCTTGTCTGAGCCTAAAGAAGCGTGAGATCATTTAGCCTCCTGTTAAATTAACGCCCCCACTACTGTTGATGAAACTAAAATTCATCTCAGCAGTTGTCAGCCTGCACATCATTAGCTTGAACTGGTGAGACTGAAAGGGGTGGTTTCAGGATTGTTTGCGTATTAATGGGTTTTTTTTATTGAGGCTTTCAAGGGTGTGGGGGTCTCACTCACTACGTGAGCATGAGGGGTTTGGGGGTTTAGCTCAGCCTATGGTAACGTGTTGTAACAAGTACTTTCAAACATCAAATTTTAGCATGTGTTTTCAGAAACTCAAACTGCAATGTCGTGGATATTGTGTTTTTTGGATTAATGACGGTAGAATTAATATTAATGTTGATATTTCTTACATTGTTGTTTTATGCGACTGATAATTGTTGTAAAATTTCGTTGTAAATAGAAACGGTAAACTAACAAGGTGAACGTTAATCATTAAAGTATTTCCAACTGTTTATTTTTTACGTGTTGCAGTGTATGAAGTCTGCTTGACACAATTTAAGGTTATTTCTTTCATTTCTATAATATTGTGTACGTTACCATAGTTTTTTCATAAGATGACATATATAAAAGTATTATTTTACATTTTCACCACAAATTAGGCTCACATATTCATAATATTGTGGTAATTGGATGGTCTGTCATCTAATTGAGACAATTAGATTCGTTACGTGGTATATAGCTTCATATATTGGTGTTTAATCTTGCTTTTAATCTTGATTTGCTGTTTCTAACATTGTTTAGACCGTAACCGTCTAACCATCCAAAACGTTGATAACGAGCCTGTTTAAGTCATCTAGATTACGAAGAAAATGTACACAATCTTAACTTTCTTATCACTGGGACAATTGTGCCCGAAATAAAATGAGTTACATTACATTTAACATTAGGAAGGGGTCTGCCCTTCAGGTCAGATCCTGGCTGATGACGTAGTTGTCTACAGTCTGTGATGTCACAGTCATGTGGGTGGTACCTTTGACATCATGATGTCTATGTCATCACGCACCACGTTTCATTCATATTGGAAGAGCTGTGTTTATTGGTGGCTGTGTTTCTTGTCTGAGCCTAAAGAAGCGTGAGATCATTTAGCCTCCTGTTAAATTTACGCTTCCACTACTGTTGATGAAACTAAAATTCATCTCAGCAGTTGTCAGCCTGCACATCATTAGCTTTAACTGGTGAGCCTGAAAGGAGTGGTTTAAGGATTGTTTGCGTATTAATGGGGTTTATTATTGAGGCTTTCAAGGGTGTGGGGGTCTCACTCACTACGTGAGCATGAGGGGTTTGGGGGTTTAGCTCAGCCTATGGTAACGTGTTGTAACAAATACTTTCAAACATCAAATTTTAGCATATGTTTTCAGAAAATCAAACTGCAATGTCGTGGATATTGTGATTTTTGGATTCTTGACGGTAGAATTAATATTAATGTGGATATTTCTTACATTGTCGTTTCATGCGACTGATTATTGATGTATAATTTCGTTTCAAATAGAAACGGTAAGCTAACAAGGTGAACGTTAATCATTAAACTATTCCCAACTGGTTTTTTTGTATGTGTTGCAGTGTATGAAGTCTGCCTGACACAATTTCAGATTATTTCTTTCATTTCTATAATATTGTAAATGTTTCAATAGATTTTTTCATAAGATGACATATATAAAAGTATTATTTTACATTTTCACCACAAATTAGGCTCAAATATTTATAATATTGTGGTAATTGGATGGTCTGTCATCTAATTGAGACAATTAGATCCGTTACGTGGTATATAGCTTCATATATTGCTGTTTAATCTTGCTTTGAATCTTGATTTCCTGTTTCTAACATTGCTTAGACCGTAACCGTGTAACCATTCAAAACGTTTATAACGAGCCTGTTTAAGTCATCTAGATTACGAATACAATGTACACAATCAGAATTTTCTTATCACTGGGACAATTGTGCCCGAAATTAAATTTAAACATTAGGAAGGGGTCTGCTCTTCAGGTCAGATCCTGGCTGATGACGTAGTTGTCTCCAGTCTGTGATGTCACAGCCATGTGGGTGGTACCTTTGACATCATGATGACTATGTCATCATGCACCACGTGTCATTCATATTGGAAGAGTTGTGTTTATTGGTGGCTGTGTTTCTTGTCTCATTTAAAAGAAGCATGAGATAATTTAGCCTCGTGGTTATTAAAGCCTCCACTACTGTTGATTAAACTAAAATTCATCTCAACAGTTGTAAGCCTGCACATCATTAGCTTGAACTGGTGAGACTGAAAGGGGTGGTTTCAGGATTGTTTGCGTATTAATGGGGTTTTTTATTGAGGCTTTCAAGGGTGTGGGGGTCTCACTCACTACATGGACATGAGGGGTTTGGGGGTTTAGCTCAGCTTATGGAACGTGTTGTAACAAATAGTTTTAAACATCAAATTTTAGCATATGTTTTCAGAAACTCAAACTGCAATGTCGTGGATATTGTGTTTTTTGGATTATTGACGGTAGAATTAATATTAATGTGGATATTTCTTACATTGTCGTTTTATGCGACTGATTATTGATGTAAAATTTCGTTTTAAATAGAAGCGGTAAGCTAACAAGGTGAACGTTAATCATTAAAGTATTCCCAACTGTTTATTTTTTTATGTGTTGCAGTGTATGAAGTCTGCTTGACACAATTTAAGGTTATTTCTTTCATTTCTATAATATTGTGTACGTTACCATAGTTTTTTCATAAGATGACATATATAAAAGTATTATTTTACATTTTCACTACAAATTAGGCTCAAATATTCATAATATTGTGGTATTTGGATGGTCTGTCATCTAATTGAGACAATTAGATTCGTTACGTGGTATATAGCTTCATATATTGCTGTTTAATCTTGCTTTGAATCTTGATTTCCTGTTTCTAACATTGTTTAGACCGTAACCGTGTAACCATTCAAAACGTTGAAAACGAGCCTGTTTAAGTCATCTAGATTACGAAGAAAATGTACACAATCGTAACTTTCTTATCACTGGGACAATTGTGCCCGAATAAAATGAGTTACATTACATTTAACATTAGGAAGGAGTCTGCTCTTCAGGTCAGATCCTGGCTGATGACGTAGTTGTCTCCAGTCTGTGATGTTACAGCCATGTGGGTGGTAACTTTGACATCATGATGACTATGTCATCATGCACCACGTGTCATTCATATTGGAAGAGCTGTGTTTATTGGTGTCTGTGTTTCTTGTCTGAGCCTAAAGAAGCGTGAGATCATTTAGCCTCCTGTTAAATTAACGCCTCCACTACTGTTGATGAAACTAAAATTCATCTCAGCATTTGTAGGCCTGCACATCATTAGCTTTAACTGGTGAGCCTGAAAGGAGTGGTTTAAGGATTGTTTGCATGTTAATGGGGTTTATTATTGAGGCTTCAAGGGTGTGGGGGTCTCACTCACTACGTGAGCGTGAAGGGTTTGGGGGTTTAGCTCAGCTTATGGAACGTGTTGTAACAAATACTTTCAAACTTCAAATTTTAGCATGTGTTTTCAGAAAATCAAACTGCAATGTCGTGGATATTGTGATTTTTGGATTCTTGACAGTAGAATTAATATTAACGTGCATATTTCTTACATTGTCGTTTCATGCGACTGATTATTGATGTAAAATTTTGTTTCAAATAGAAACGGCATGCAATAAAGGTGAACGTTAATCATTAAACAATTCCCAACTGTTATTTTATGTGTTTCAGTATTTGACGTCTGCTCGACACAATGTATGATTATTTCTTTCATTTCTATAATATTGTAAATGTTACAATAGTTTTTTCATAAGATGACATTTAAAAAAGTAAAATCTTACATTTTCACCAAAAAGTAGGCTCAAATATTCATAATATTGTGGTAATTGGATGGTCTGCCATCTAACTGAGACAATTAGATTCGTTATGTGGTATATCGCTTCATATATTGCTGTTTAATCTTGATTTAAATCTTGATTTGCTGTTTCTAACATTGATTAGACCGTAACCGTGTAACCATTCAAAACGTTGATAACGAGCCTGTTTAAGTCATCTAGATTACGAAGAAAATGTACACAATCTTAACTTTCTTATCACTGGGACAATTGTGCCCGAAATAAAATGAGTTACATTACATTTAACATTAGGAAGGGGTCTGCCCTTCAGGTCAGATCCTGGCTGATGACGTAGTTGTCTACAGTCTGTGATGTCACAGTCATGTGGGTGGTACCTTTGACATCATGATGTCTATGTCATCACGCACCACGTTTCATTCATATTGGAAGAGCTGTGTTTATTGGTGGCTGTGTTTCTTGTCTGAGCCTAAAGAAGCGTGAGATCATTTAGCCTCCTGTTAAATTTACGCTTCCACTACTGTTGATGAAACTAAAATTCATCTCAGCAGTTGTCAGCCTGCACATCATTAGCTTTAACTGGTGAGCCTGAAAGGAGTGGTTTAAGGATTGTTTGCGTATTAATGGGGTTTATTATTGAGGCTTTCAAGGGTGTGGGGGTCTCACTCACTACGTGAGCATGAGGGGTTTGGGGGTTTAGCTCAGCCTATGGTAACGTGTTGTAACAAATACTTTCAAACATCAAATTTTAGCATATGTTTTCAGAAAATCAAACTGCAATGTCGTGGATATTGTGATTTTTGGATTCTTGACGGTAGAATTAATATTAATGTGGATATTTCTTACATTGTCGTTTCATGCGACTGATTATTGATGTATAATTTCGTTTCAAATAGAAACGGTAAGCTAACAAGGTGAACGTTAATCATTAAACTATTCCCAACTGTTTTTTTTGTATGTGTTGCAGTGTATGAAGTCTGCCTGACACAATTTCAGATTATTTCTTTCATTTCTATAATATTGTAAATGTTTCAATAGATTTTTTCATAAGATGACATATATAAAAGTATTATTTTACATTTTCACCAAAAATTAGGCTCAAATATTTATAATATTGTGGTAATTGGATGGTCTGTCATCTAATTGAGACAATTAGATCCGTTACGTGGTATATAGCTTCATATATTGCTGTTTAATCTTGCTTTGAATCTTGATTTCCTGTTTCTAACATTGCTTAGACCGTAACCGTGTAACCATTCAAAACGTTTATAACGAGCCTGTTTAAGTCATCTAGATTACGAATACAATGTACACAATCAGAATTTTCTTATCACTGGGACAATTGTGCCCGAAATTAAATTTAAACATTAGGAAGGGGTCTGCTCTTCAGGTCAGATCCTGGCTGATGACGTAGTTGTCTCCAGTCTGTGATGTCACAGCCATGTGGGTGGTACCTTTGACATCATGATGACTATGTCATCATGCACCACGTGTCATTCATATTGGAAGAGTTGTGTTTATTGGTGGCTGTGTTTCTTGTCTCATTTAAAAGAAGCGTGAGATAATTTAGCCTCGTGGTTATTAAAGCCTCCACTACTGTTGATTAAACTAAAATTCATCTCAACAGTTGTAAGCCTGCACATCATTAGCTTGAACTGGTGAGACTGAAAGGGGTGGTTTCAGGATTGTTTGCGTATTAATGGGGTTTTTTATTGAGGCTTTCAAGGGTGTGGGGGTCTCACTCACTACATGGACATGAGGGGTTTGGGGGTTTAGCTCAGCTTATGGAACGTGTTGTAACAAATAGTTTTAAACATCAAATTTTAGCATATGTTTTCAGAAACTCAAACTGCAATGTCGTGGATATTGTGTTTTTTGGATTATTGACGGTAGAATTAATATTAATCTGGATATTTCTTACATTGTCGTTTTATGCGACTGATTATTGATGTAAAATTTCGTTTTAAATAGAAGCGGTAAGCTAACAAGGTGAACGTTAATCATTAAAGTATTCCCAACTGTTTATTTTTTTATGTGTTGCAGTGTATGAAGTCTGCTTGACACAATTTAAGGTTATTTCTTTCATTTCTATAATATTGTGTACGTTACCATAGTTTTTTCATAAGATGACATATATAAAAGTATTATTTTACATTTTCACTACAAATTAGGCTCAAATATTCATAATATTGTGGTATTTGGATGGTCTGTCATCTAATTGAGACAATTAGATTCGTTACGTGGTATATAGCTTCATATATTGCTGTTTAATCTTGCTTTGAATCTTGATTTCCTGTTTCTAACATTGTTTAGACCGTAACCGTGTAACCATTCAAAACGTTGATAACGAGCCTGTTTAAGTCATCTAGATTACGAAGAAAATGTACACAATCGTAACTTTCTTATCACTGGGACAATTGTGCCCGAATAAAATGAGTTACATTACATTTAACATTAGGAAGGAGTCTGCTCTTCAGGTCAGATCCTGGCTGATGACGTAGTTGTCTCCAGTCTGTGATGTTACAGCCATGTGGGTGGTAACTTTGACATCATGATGATTATGTCATCATGCACCACGTGTCATTCATATTGGAAGAGCTGTGTTTATTGGTGTCTGTGTTTCTTGTCTGAGCCTAAAGAAGCGTGAGATCATTTAGCCTCCTGTTAAATTAACGCCTCCACTACTGTTGATGAAACTAAAATTCATCTCAGCATTTGTAGGCCTGCACATCATTAGCTTTAACTGGTGAGCCTGAAAGGAGTGGTTTAAGGATTGTTTGCATGTTAATGGGGTTTATTATTGAGGCTTCAAGGGTGTGGGGGTCTCACTCACTACGTGAGCGTGAAGGGTTTGGGGGTTTAGCTCAGCTTATGGAACGTGTTGTAACAAATACTTTCAAACTTCAAATTTTAGCATGTGTTTTCAGAAAATCAAACTGCAATGTCGTGGATATTGTGATTTTTGGATTCTTGACAGTAGAATTAATATTAACGTGCATATTTCTTACATTGTCGTTTCATGCGACTGATTATTGATGTAAAATTTTGTTTCAAATAGAAACGGCATGCAATAAAGGTGAACGTTAATCATTAAACAATTCCCAACTGTTATTTTATGTGTTTCAGTATTTGACGTCTGCTCGACACAATGTATGATTATTTCTTTCATTTCTATAATATTGTAAATGTTACAATAGTTTTTTCATAAGATGACATTTAAAAAAGTAAAATCTTACATTTTCACCAAAAAGTAGGCTCAAATATTCATAATATTGTGGTAATTGGATGGTCTGCCATCTAACTGAGACAATTAGATTCGTTATGTGGTATATCGCTTCATATATTGCTGTTTAATCTTGATTTAAATCTTGATTTGCTGTTTCTAACATTGATTAGACCGTAACCGTGTAACCATTCAAAACGTTGATAACGAGCCTGTTTAAGTCATCTAGATTACGAAGAAAATGTACACAATCTTAACTTTCTTATCACTGGGACAATTGTGCCCGAAATAAAATGAGTTACATTACATTTAACATTAGGAAGGGGTCTGCCCTTCAGGTCAGATCCTGGCTGATGACGTAGTTGTCTACAGTCTGTGATGTCACAGTCATGTGGGTGGTACCTTTGACATCATGATGTCTATGTCATCACGCACCACGTTTCATTCATATTGGAAGAGCTGTGTTTATTGGTGGCTGTGTTTCTTGTCTGAGCCTAAAGAAGCGTGAGATCATTTAGCCTCCTGTTAAATTTACGCTTCCACTACTGTTGATGAAACTAAAATTCATCTCAGCAGTTGTCAGCCTGCACATCATTAGCTTTAACTGGTGAGCCTGAAAGGAGTGGTTTAAGGATTGTTTGCGTATTAATGGGGTTTATTATTGAGGCTTTCAAGGGTGTGGGGGTCTCACTCACTACGTGAGCATGAGGGGTTTGGGGGTTTAGCTCAGCCTATGGTAACGTGTTGTAACAAATACTTTCAAACATCAAATTTTAGCATATGTTTTCAGAAAATCAAACTGCAATGTCGTGGATATTGTGATTTTTGGATTCTTGACGGTAGAATTAATATTAATGTGGATATTTCTTACATTGTCGTTTCATGCGACTGATTATTGATGTATAATTTCGTTTCAAATAGAAACGGTAAGCTAACAAGGTGAACGTTAATCATTAAACTATTCCCAACTGTTTTTTTTGTATGTGTTGCAGTGTATGAAGTCTGCCTGACACAATTTCAGATTATTTCTTTCATTTCTATAATATTGTAAATGTTTCAATAGATTTTTTCATAAGATGACATATATAAAAGTATTATTTTACATTTTCACCACAAATTAGGCTCAAATATTTATAATATTGTGGTAATTGGATGGTCTGTCATCTAATTGAGACAATTAGATCCGTTACGTGGTATATAGCTTCATATATTGCTGTTTAATCTTGCTTTGAATCTTGATTTCCTGTTTCTAACATTGCTTAGACCGTAACCGTGTAACCATTCAAAACGTTTATAACGAGCCTGTTTAAGTCATCTAGATTACGAATACAATGTACACAATCAGAATTTTCTTATCACTGGGACAATTGTGCCCGAAATTAAATTTAAACATTAGGAAGGGGTCTGCTCTTCAGGTCAGATCCTGGCTGATGACGTAGTTGTCTCCAGTCTGTGATGTCACAGCCATGTGGGTGGTACCTTTGACATCATGATGACTATGTCATCATGCACCACGTGTCATTCATATTGGAAGAGTTGTGTTTATTGGTGGCTGTGTTTCTTGTCTCATTTAAAAGAAGCGTGAGATAATTTAGCCTCGTGGTTATTAAAGCCTCCACTACTGTTGATTAAACTAAAATTCATCTCAACAGTTGTAAGCCTGCACATCATTAGCTTGAACTGGTGAGACTGAAAGGGGTGGTTTCAGGATTGTTTGCGTATTAATGGGGTTTTTTATTGAGGCTTTCAAGGGTGTGGGGGTCTCACTCACTACATGGACATGAGGGGTTTGGGGGTTTAGCTCAGCTTATGGAACGTGTTGTAACAAATAGTTTTAAACATCAAATTTTAGCATATGTTTTCAGAAACTCAAACTGCAATGTCGTGGATATTGTGTTTTTTGGATTATTGACGGTAGAATTAATATTAATGTGGATATTTCTTACATTGTCGTTTTATGCGACTGATTATTGATGTAAAATTTCGTTTTAAATAGAAGCGGTAAGCTAACAAGGTGAACGTTAATCATTAAAGTATTCCCAACTGTTTATTTTTTTATGTGTTGCAGTGTATGAAGTCTGCTTGACACAATTTAAGGTTATTTCTTTCATTTCTATAATATTGTGTACGTTACCATAGTTTTTTCATAAGATGACATATATAAAAGTATTATTTTACATTTTCACTACAAATTAGGCTCAAATATTCATAATATTGTGGTATTTGGATGGTCTGTCATCTAATTGAGACAATTAGATTCGTTACGTGGTATATAGCTTCATATATTGCTGTTTAATCTTGCTTTGAATCTTGATTTCCTGTTTCTAACATTGTTTAGACCGTAACCGTGTAACCATTCAAAACGTTGATAACGAGCCTGTTTAAGTCATCTAGATTACGAAGAAAATGTACACAATCGTAACTTTCTTATCACTGGGACAATTGTGCCCGAATAAAATGAGTTACATTACATTTAACATTAGGAAGGAGTCTGCTCTTCAGGTCAGATCCTGGCTGATGACGTAGTTGTCTCCAGTCTGTGATGTTACAGCCATGTGGGTGGTAACTTTGACATCATGATGACTATGTCATCATGCACCACGTGTCATTCATATTGGAAGAGCTGTGTTTATTGGTGTCTGTGTTTCTTGTCTGAGCCTAAAGAAGCGTGAGATCATTTAGCCTCCTGTTAAATTAACGCCTCCACTACTGTTGATGAAACTAAAATTCATCTCAGCATTTGTAGGCCTGCACATCATTAGCTTTAACTGGTGAGCCTGAAAGGAGTGGTTTAAGGATTGTTTCCATGTTAATGGGGTTTATTATTGAGGCTTCAAGGGTGTGGGGGTCTCACTCACTACGTGAGCGTGAAGGGTTTGGGGGTTTAGCTCAGCTTATGGAACTTGTTGTAACAAATACTTTCAAACTTCAAATTTTAGCATGTGTTTTCAGAAAATCAAACTGCAATGTCGTGGATATTGTGATTTTTGGATTCTTGACAGTAGAATTAATATTAACGTGCATATTTCTTACATTGTCGTTTCATGCGACTGATTATTGATGTAAAATTTTGTTTCAAATAGAAACGGCATGCAATAAAGGTGAACGTTAATCATTAAACAATTCCCAACTGTTATTTTATGTGTTTCAGTATTTGACGTCTGCTCGACACAATGTATGATTATTTCTTTCATTTCTATAATATTGTAAATGTTACAATAGTTTTTTCATAAGATGACATTTAAAAAAGTAAAATCTTACATTTTCACCAAAAAGTAGGCTCAAATATTCATAATATTGTGGTAATTGGATGGTCTGCCATCTAACTGAGACAATTAGATTCGTTATGTGGTATATCGCTTCATATATTGCTGTTTAATCTTGATTTAAATCTTGATTTGCTGTTTCTAACATTGATTAGACTGTAACCGTGTAACCATTCAAAACGTTGATAACGAGCCTGTTTAAGTCATCTAGATTACGAAGAAAATGTACACAATCATAACTTTCTTATCACTGGGACAATTGTGCCCGAAATAAAATGAGTTACATTACATTTAACATTAGTAGGGGGTCTGCTCTTCAGGTCAGATCCTGGCTGATGACGTAGTTGTCTCCAGTCTGTGATGTCACAGTCATGTGGGTGGTACCTTTGACATCATGATATCTATGTCATCACACACCACGTTTCATTCATATTGGAAGAGCTGTGTTTATTGGTGTCTGTGTTTCTTGTCTGAGCCTAAAGAAGCGTGAGATAATTTAGCCTCGTGGTTATTAAAGCCTCCACTACTGTTGACTAAACTAAAATTCATCTCAGCAGTTGTAAGCCTTCACATCATTAGCTTTAACTGGTGAGCCTGAAAGGGGTGGTTTCAGGATTGTTTGCGTATTAATGGGGTTTATTATTGAGGCTTTAAAGGGTGTGGGGGTCTCACTCACTACATGAGCATGAGCGGTTTGGGGGTTTAGCTCAGCTTATGGAACGTGTCGTAACAAATACTTTTAAACATCAAATTTTAGCATATGTCTTCGGAAACTCAAACTGCAATGTCGTGGATATTGTGTTTTTTGGATTATTGACGGTAGAATTAATATTAATGTGGATATTTCTTACATTGTCGTTTCATGCGACTGATTATTGATGTAAAATTTCGTTTCAAATAGAAACGGCAAGCTAACCAGGTGAACGTTAATCATTAAACGATTCCCAACTGTTTATTTTGTATGTGTTGCAGTGTATGAAGTCTGCTTGACACAATTTAAGATTATTTCTTTCATTTCTATAATATTGAAAATGTTACAATAGTTTTTTCATAAGATGACTTATATATAAAAGTTTTATTTTACATTTTCACCACAAATTAGGCTCAAATATTTATAATATTGTGGTAATTGGATGGTCTTCCATCTAATTGAGACAATTAGATTCGTTACGTGGTAAATAGCTTCATATATTGCTATTTAATCTTGCTTTGAATCTTGATTTCCTGTTTCTAACATTGTTTAGACTGTAACCGTGTAACCATTCAAAACGTTGATAACGAGCCTCTTTAAGTCATCTAGATTACGAAGAAAATGTACACAATCCTAACTTTCTTATCACTGGGACAATTGTGCCCGAAATAAAATGAGTTACATTACATTTAACATTAGGAAGGGGTCTGCCCTTCAGGTCAGATCCTGGCTGATGACGTAATTGTCTCCAGTCTGTGATGTCACAGCCATGTGGGTGGTACCTTTGACATCATGATGACTATGTCATCTTGCACCACCTGTCATTCATATAGGAAGAGCTGTGTTTATTGGTGGCTGTGTTTCTTGTCTCATTTAAAAGAAGCGTGAGATCATTTAGCTTCGTGGTTATTAAAGCCTCCTCTACTGTTGATTAAACTAAAATTCATCTCAGCAGTTGTCAGCCTGCACATCATTAGCTTTAACTGGTGAGCCTGAAAGGAGTGGTTTCAGGATTGTTTGCGTGTTAATGGGGTTTATTATTGAGGCTTTCAAGGGTGTGGGGGTCTCACTCACTACGTGAGCATGAGGGGTTTGGGGGTTTAGCTCAGCCTTTGGTAACGTGTTGTAACAAGTACTTTCAAACATCTAATTTTAGCATATGTTTTCAGAAAATCAAACTGCAATGTCGTGGATATTGTGATTTTTGGATTCTTGACGGTAGAATTAATATTAATGTGGATATTTCTTACATTGTCGTTTCATGCGACTGATTATTGATGTAAAATTTTGTTTCAAATAGAAACGGCATGCAATAAAGGTGAACGTTAATCATTAAACAATTCCCAACTGTTATTTTATGTGTTGCAGTATTTGACGTCTGCTCGACACAATTTATGATTATTTCTTTCATTTCAATAATATTGTAAATGTTACAATAGTTTTTTCATAAGATGACATTTAAAAAAGTATAATTTTACATTTTCACCACAAAGCAGGCTCAAATATTTATAATATTGTGGTATTTGGATGGTCTGCCATCTAACTGAGACAATTAGATTCGTTACTTGGTATATCGCTTCATATATTGCTGTTTAATCTTGATTTGAATCTTGATTTGCTGTTTCTAACATTGTTTAGACCGTAACCGTGTAACCATTCAAAACGTTGATAACGAGCCTGTTTAAGTCATCTAGATTACGAATACAATGTACACAATCGTAATTTTCTTATCACTCGGACAATTGTGCCCGAAATAAAATGAGTTACATTACATTTAACATTAGGAAGGGGCCTGCTTTTTAGGTCAGATCCTGGCTGATGACGTAGTTGTCTCAAATCTGTGATGTCACAATCATGTGGGTGGTACCTTTGACATCATGATGACTATGTCATCATGCACCACCTGTCATTCATATTGGAAGAGCTGTGTTTATTGCTGGCTGTGTTTCTTGTCTCATTTCAAAGAGGCGTGAGATAATTTAGCCTCGTGGTTATTAAAGCCTCCACTAATGTTGATTAAAATAAAATTCATCTCAGCAGTTGTAAGCCTGCACATCATTAGCTTTAACTGGTGAGCCTGAAAGGGGTGGGTTCAGGATTGTTTGCGTATTAATTGGGTTTTTTATTGAGGCTTTCAAGGGTGTGGGGGTCTCACTCACTACATGAGCATGAAGGGTTTGGGGGTTTAGCTCAGCTTATGGAACGTGTTGTAACAAATACTTTTAAACATCAAATTTTAGCATATGTTTTCAGAAACTCAAACTGCAATGTCGTGGATATTGTGTTTTTTGGATTATTGACGGTAGAATTAATATTAATGTGGCTATTTCTTACATTGTCGTTTCATGCGACTGATTATTGATGTAAAATTTCGTTTCAAATAAAAACGGTAAGCTAACAAGGTGAACGTTAATCATTCAACGATTCCCAACTGTTTTTTTTTGTATGTGTTGCAGTGTATGAAGTCTGCCTGATACAATTTCAGATTATTTCTTTCATTTCTATAATATTGTAAATGTTTCAATAGATTTTTTCATAAGATGACATATATAAAAGTATTATTTTACATTTTCACCACAAATTAGGCTCAAATATTTATAATATTGTGGTAATTGGATGGTCTGTCATCTAATTGAGACAATTAGATCCGTTACGTGGTATATAGCTTCATATATTGCTGTTTAATCTTGCTTTGAATCTTGATTTCCTGTTTCTAACATTGTTTAAACCGTAACCGTGTAACCATTCAAAACGTTTGTTGAGGTGTTAACTACGCGCTGTTGCGTAACCCGCGTTGCCACCAGGGCGGTGCAGCATTACCCCTGGGTACAACGGTTGGGGTCAGTCGAGGTGAAACGGATCGTGGCCAGGGTTTGGTGCGAACCAATCAGACGGTTCCACGTGGGAATGTATGATTGGTTCTACCTGGCCACGAAGGGGTATAAGACGGTTGACCCAACGGACCTCGAGGAGTTCTCTCCCTGCACGAAGACAGAAGACTGGGCTGAAGCCTAGCTAGGACCCTGGACCAGCCTTTCAGCCCTTCTAAGGGCTAAGGCTCGGCATACCCAGTGGTCAGGACCCACTGGGCCAGCGGTGGTTCAGATAGCCTCCCCTAGGTCCTAGCCGGAGGACTAGGATAGCGGTAGACGTGTGAGTCCCGCCAAGTCCGGAGGTTGTACCTCCTTAGGTATCAAGGAGGTTAGCGGTAGACGTGTGAGTCCCGCCAGGTCCGGAGGCTGTACCTCCCTAGGGTATCGGGTGAGGGGACCGAATATCCCTCTGTGTGTGTTAAGCGTTGTATAAGGAAATAATACAATAAACAGAGTGTGCCTTCATAAGAAGTCTGCTCGTCCTTACAACACTACAACTGGAGTCAGAAGTGGTTGGAAATGGAAACCAGAAGTTCAGCCCACGCGCGGAGCCAGAACGAAGATAACGCTGTCTCACCTGCATGCACCGCCAGCTCCGCTGAAAACGCTGCCGCGTTGACGGCCGCCCAGCCACCGGTTGAGCAGCCGGTTGCTCCCCCTGCCATGGGGGACGGACTCAGGGCAGCACACGGCCATCTCGCTCAACTCCTACACGCCGCGGCCTCCATTCTCGAAGAGATCAACTTGGAGGTTGCGGGCAGGCCGAGTCAACCGCCGGCAGACGTTCCCGCCATCGGCCAGGGCAGACATTTTGATTTTCCCGCCGGGGAACCACGTGATTCCGCCAGAAGCGGAAGCCAGGGGCATCCTGGGAACGCGGGGGGCCCATCACAACCCGCAACGTCATCAGCACGCGACGCTGCGAATTCAAGTTTCTCAGCGGACGCTGCGTCATCACTGTACCGGGATAGAGTCTACTGTACCGACACGGTACAGTAGACTCTATCGGCCGGGAAATCGCCGATCTCCGGCTCGAGACGGTACAAGCTGAGGGGGAGACGACGTCCGCCCTCCAACAACGCCTGCCCATCTTCCGAGAATTCACATCTGAAGGGGGCGACTGGGCGGCGTTCCAGCGTCACTTCCTGAGCCACCAAGAGATGGTGGGCTGGTCGGACGCACAGGCGCTCCGAGCACTACCGGCCACTTTGGATGACGACGCTCTCGCCTCGCTCCTCACCATCCCCAGGCAACAAAGGGCGACTCTTCAATCGGCCCTTCGACGGATGTCCGACGTGTACGGGCCTCCATCTGACGTCCGCAGCCGATTTTACGACAGGCGACGCCGCCCTAAAGAGTCTCCGTTGGCATTCCGGACCGCTCTACTGGCGATGGCAAGAGCGGGTTACCCTCGCATGGACGACGAGGCCATCGATGCCATCGTTCTCCAGAAGATGCTGGAGCTGGCGCGCGAGCTGCGCATCGTCATCCAAGCGGTGGACGACGACAGTATGTGCTCGCTACGAGCTGCTCGGTGCATCCACGCACATCTACTGCTCCACACGGAATCGACCATCGCCGCCTCGGCTTCGACGTCGGAGCCTGCCAGCAGGGATGCCGAGTTCTCCCCCGACCGGGCCTTCATGGGGACCAGGTCAACGGGCCGGCGATCGTCCGACCACGCTGGTCGCCGCAACGACCAGCAGCGGGGACGGCCTGCTCCACGCGGCGACGTGACGTGCTTCAACTGTGGCCGATAAGGTCACATCTCCTCTGACTGCCGTGCGCCTCGACGACGCCCCTCCGCATCCCGGGGCCAAGACTACAGGACGTCCACGGCATCGCGGCAAAACCAGGCAAGTCGCGACGCCTCTCACGCTCGGCCCTCATTCACACCATACACACTGCAACGCACCATAAGAAGGGCTCGCGATTCGGCGTGTGATGGGGGGTATTCTGGCGTTTGTTCGCGGCCACTCGGACCTGGGCAGTGGTCTGAGTTGGCCCATAGGGTAGTCGCGGCGACGGCAGGTTCGTCCGTGGTTGTCGGATCAATCGAGGGTGTGGAATTTCGCGTGTTGGTCGATACTGGTGCGTCGGCTACGATCATTTCGGATCTGATTTACAATATACTGCCCGTACGATGCCGCCCCTTGGAACGGGTTTCTATCCCGTGTTTCGCCGCTAATGGCAGTTCACTTGGCATTATTGGGCAAATTCGGGCGCAAATTTCGATTGGAGACATTAAATTGGCAGGGCCTATTTTGGTCTCTTCTTCCCTCGCCGTGCCGTGTTTGTTAGGCACTGATTTTCTCGCGAAAATGCCTATTAAGATCCTTGTAGATCAAGGCTGCATCGAACTCCCGTCGGGTCGACGGATGGCGTTCTTGCCCACACCCTCACATCCGCGCATGGCTAGTGCCTCGGTGCAGGCGTTTGTTGCGAGCACAGTCCGCATTCCACCAGGGACACAAATGCTCGTGCCCTTGCAACTTAAAAAACCGCTAGCCCCGGAGGCCTCGGCACATGGCATTTTGCTGGGGCCTTCAAACGCAGCTGCTAAGGGGTTAGATTTGGTGGCTGCACAGACCCTCGTAGCAGCCGACAGGGAGCCGTTCTTGCAGGTTTTGAATGTCGGATTGTCCACAACCGTCATTCCGCAAGGAACTGTGCTCGCTCACGCGACCCCGGTGCCGTTGGGGACCGGAGTCGCGGGACACGTGCGTGACACGCCGCAGGTCCCACCTCCTTCCGAATCGGATGAGAGATGGTTGGACGCGCTCTGCACAGACACGGGTGATCTGTCTCATTCGCAGCGAATTAAATTGCGCGCTCTTCTGCGAGAATTTTCCAATGTCTTTAGTAAATCTAAATTTGATATTGGCTGCACCAAGCTGCTGCATCACCACATTGATACTGGTGACGCTGCCCCGATTCGACAAAACCCGTTTCGGCTTAGCCCGGCGGAGAAACAGCATGTTAAATCGGCTGTGGATGACATGCTGAAGGCCGATATAATTTCTCCCTCCACTAGTCCCTGGGGTGCTCCAATAGTGCTGGTCAAAAAGCACGATGGCAGTCTCCGTTTTTGCGTTGATTTTCGGCGCCTAAATAAAATCTCGGTAGCGGACGCCTACCCTCTCCCTCGTATGGACGAGTCATTGGATGCCCTGGCAGGGGCGCACTATTTCTCCACCTTGGACCTTCTGTCGGGGTTTTGGCAACTCCCCCTCGACGAATCGTCAAAACCTAAGACTGCTTTTCGGACACCACAGGGCCTTTTCGAGTTTAATAGATTGCCCATGGGTCTCCACTCGGCCCCAGCGACGTTCCAGAGGCTCATGGAGCTGGTCCTCGCTGGGCTCCAGTGGGACTCATGTCTCATTTATCTTGACGACGTCATCGTCTTTAGCCGCACGTTCGGCGAACACATCGAACGGTTGCGTGCTGTCTTCTTGAAAATGCGGGCCGCTAACTTGAAATTCAAGCCGCAGAAGTGTCACCTTCTGCGTGAGTCTGTGCGCTATCTGGGCCACATAGTTAGCCGCTCGGGCATTTCTACCGACCCTGAAAAAACCAAATGTGTTCAACATTGGCCGACCCCTACATCTGCGGGCGATGTTCGTAGTTTTATTGGTTTTGCGTCGTACTACCGCCGGTTTGTTGCTGGGTTCGCGACGATTGCCAAGCCGCTCCACGCCCTTACGTCAAAAGGGGTGGCGTTTTATTGGGGGGACGCAGAACAGGCTGCGTTCGACTCCTTGCGGAACGCGCTCGTGACGGCACCGTCCCTTGCGTACCCCGATTTTTCCATGCCATTCGTGTTGGACACCGACGCTAGCAATACGGGGATTGGGGGTGTTCTGTCACAAAAAGTTGATGGCATTGAAAGGGTTGTTGCCTATGGTAGCAGAGTCTTGTCTCTTGCTGAACAAAGATACTGTGTGACCAGACGTGAGCTGCTGGCCATTGTTTTTTTTATTCAGCAATACAGGCCGTACCTGTATGGTCAGCATTTTACCGTGCGATCTGATCATTCGGCTTTACAGTACGCTCTGCGGGTTGACCAACCGTCCGGGCAGCTTTCTCGGTGGCTCGAAGTCCTTCAGGACTACGATTTCAATGTCACTTACCGTAGGGGTGCACAACACACGAATGCCGATGCGTTGTCTCGCCTTCCGCCGGCTCAAAAATGTGCGTGTTTTTTGGGCTCGGGCCGTTGTAAGCCGCCACTGCCTGCGCAGGTCGCGCCTCTCACAACGGTGTCAGCCGCACTTCCCGCCACCTCAGCGCCGATGTTGGATCATGCAGATCCAATGGCCAGTGACGATTTGCTGGGGCTAACTTTGGCCGAATAGGGTCGGCACCAGGGCGAGGACATGTCATTATTGAGGTTGCGTCGCCACGCGAATAATGCGGTTCCAAGACAGGGCAAATTTAATTCATTTGTCATGAAGCGTGGCTTGTTGATGCATTGGGATGCTGACTCGTGTCAACATAAAATCGTCGTGCCATCCGCCTTGCGATGCAAGGCCGTATGGGCGGCGCATGAGCGTTTATTGCACCTGGGTGTTCATAAGACCATTGGGTTGTTGCGGTTGCAATTTTTCTGGCCGGGCATGCTGCGCGACGTCACTGACATTTTGCTGGGATGCACCCATTGTGCGCAACGTAAACCGCCGGCTAAACCGGCATGTCCACCCCTGCAACCCATTTCGGTCTCTCGTATAAATGAGTTGGTGGCTCTCGATATTTTGGGCCCTTTTCCTACTACGCCACGGGGTAATAAGTACCTTCTGGTTGGGGTAGAGTATTTTACACGGTGGCCTATGGCCTGGGCCCTCCCCAACCAGTCGGCGGCGGCCGTTGTGGACACCTTTGTTCAAGGCTACGTCCTGGACAAGGGCGCACCAGAACGGTTTCTGACCGATCAGGGAAGAAATTTTTCAGGAGCCTTGCTGACTGATGTGTGCCGCCTGTTGGGCACTAAGAAAGTGCGCACTTCGCCCTACCATCCCCAGACCGACGGCATGGTGGAGCGCCTTCATAGAACTCTCACCGCTATGTTATGCCATCAGGTCGATGAATCCCACCTCGATTGGGACTTGCAGGTTCCGGGGGTCCTCGCCGCATACCGTATGGCACCTCACGCGGCGACGGGATTTTCCCCGTTCTTTCTAATGTACGGCAGGGATGCCTTTCCTCCCGCCGACGTTCGGCTGGAAATCGAACAGCCACCGCAAAAGTCAAAGCTCGTTGACCACTTGCGATTCAACCTCCGTAAGTTGGCCGAGGCACGGGAGGCCGCCATTGAAAATTCGGCTTCCCGCCAAAGGGCGAATTTGCGACTGCGGGACCCTCGGTCGTACACGCATCGGTGGGCACCGGGGGACAGGGCATGGCTCCACTGCCCCCAGGTGCCGGTGTCCACGTCGGCCAAACTCCTCAGACCATGGCGAGGCCCGGTTGAGGTAGTGGAAGTCCTGCGTCCCCAATGTGTTAAAATTAGCTGGGGACGGCGTCGCTGGTGCGTTCACCCCTCTCGGTTAAAACCCTTCGTCACGCCACGCGTCCCTCCACAACACACACGACATGGGGGCCGAGTGTTCGACGCGTCCGACGAGCCGGATGTTGCCCCGTTGGTGCCTAACCCGCAGTGCAGGCGTGTCATTCCTCCTGCAGATGACGCGGGAGTGACGGCTCCATGCAGGCCACGTTCGGCCTCAATGGACCGTGGAGCAGCAGGTGTCCCCGTGGAGATGCATAAAGGCCCACCGGATGCTCTGGCTCATCCTCCTCCTTCCCTTGTGCCGCCGACAAAGCCTGCCATCCCCTACGATGGTCCAGCGAAACGCACGCGCGCGAAATCTCGCCGGTTGTTATAATCTTCTTTGGTTCTTTCGGTAAAGTCACGTAGAATGAGAATAAAATAATAAATAGATAAAATAAAATAACACAATAATATTCTCACGACGTTTCGGCCACAACACAAGCGGCCTTCATCAGGTGAAGGGAGCGAGACTGTCTGGTAGGACAGCGCTGGAGTGAGAGAGCCACGTTCAGATCACGGCTTTTAAGCTGTGTGAGAGGAACAAAGAGCCTTGACGAAGGAATTAGCATAAAATTTAGCATTGAAAAGGCTGAATGATTATCTTGTGACTGGTCACAGAAATAGCTATGTTAAAAGTTAAAGCATACACATCCGCAGAGGCACCCATTGTTAAAAGGAATTAGCATAGAATTTAGCATTGAAATAGCTAAATTAAGGCATTCGCTTGTAACTGCTACAGAAATAGTTACGTTGAAGTCAGAGCATACACATTCACCGAGGCACTTAGTACAAATCAAAACAGGAGAATTTAGCATTGAAATAACTAGGCGAATTTAGCATTGAAATAACTGGGTGATTTGCTAGTGACTGGTCACAGAAATGACTACAAATCTGAGCTATTCACAGTACTATATAGTGAACCAATAAAAACTAAAATATAAATTACCTTCATGTTATCAATAAACTCTATATTCTCCAATCAGCTAAGCTACCAACCATAAGTCGTTATATATCACAATGCTATATGGCGAAAAAATGGGTGGATTCTTACCCTCAAATTTCCGTACCACGGATAGCTACGGGCCCCGTTCAGACGGACGAGTTCGTCCATGGTCGGAACAGAGGAGGGGGAGAGAGACAGCTGCGAAGCCCTAGTATACTCCATGTTGTAAACCATACCATTAATTAATTGTTATAATGTTTTTTTGGCATGTCTAGTGCCTTGTACATACGTTATGTTGTTAAGGGGGGTATTTATAGGGGTTTAATTGTTCTTGTTGTTCGTGAGGCACACTCACAATTCTTCTGCCATTGGTAATTTCGGAGTTCCCATTGTTGCAGCCGGGACGGCTTGAGCTTCCGAAGGAGGGGGTGATGTAGAGGTGTTGACTACGCGCTGTTGCGTCACCCGCGTTGCCACCAGGGCGGTGCAGCATTACCCCTGGGTACAACGGTTGGGGTCAGTCGAGGTGAAACGGATCGTGGCCAGGGTTTGGTGCGAACCAATCAGACGGTTCCACGTGGGAATGTATGGTTGGTTCTACCTGGCCACGAAGGGGTATAAGACGGGTGACCCAACGGACCTCGAGGAGTTCTCTCCCTGCACGAAGACAGAAGACTGGGCTGAAGCCTAGCTAGGACCCTGGACCAGCCTTTCAGCCCTTCTAAGGGCTAAGGCTCGGCATACCCAGTGGTCAGGACCCACCGGGCCAGCGGTGGGTCAGATAGCCTCCCCTAGGTCCTAGCCGGAGGACTAGGATAGCGGTAGACGTGTGAGTCCCGCCAAGTCCGGAGGTTGTACCTCCTTAGGTATCAAGGAGGTTAGCGGTAGACGTGTGAGTCCCGCCAGGTCCGGAGGCTGTACCTCCCTAGGGTATCGGGTGAGGGGACCGAATATCCCTCTGTGTGTGTTAAGCGTTGTATAAGGAAATAATACAATAAACAGAGTGTGCCTCCATAAGAAGTCTGCTCGTCCTTACAACACTACACGTTTATAACGAGCCTGTTTAAGTCATCTAAATTACGAATACAATGTACACAATCAGAATTTTCTTATCGCTGGGACAATTGTGCCCGAAATTAAATTTAAACATTAGGAAGGGGTCTGCTCTTCAGGTCAGATCCTGGCTGATGACGTAGTTGTCTCCAGTCTGTGATGTCACAGCCATGTGGGTGGTACCTTTGACATCATGATGACTATGTCATCATGCACCACGTGTCATTCATATTGAAAGAGCTGTGTTTATTAGTGGCTGTGTTTCTTGTCTCATTTAAAAGAAGCGTGAGATAATTTAGCCTCGTGGTTATTAAAGCCTCCACTACTGTTGATTAAACTAAAATTCATCTCAACAGTTGTAAGCCTGCACATCATTAGCTTTAACTGGTGAGACTGAAAGGGGTGGTTTCAGGATTGTTTGCGTATTAATGGGGTTTTTTATTGAGGCTTTCAAGGGTGTGGGGGTCTCACTCACTACATGGACATGAGGGGTTTGGGGGTTTAGCTCAGCTTATGGAACGTGTTGTAACAAATACTTTTAAACATCAAATTTCAGCATATGTTTTCAGAAACTCAAACTGCAATGTCGTGGATATTGTGTTTTTTGGATTATTGACGGTAGAATTAATATTAATGTGGCTATGTCTTACATTGTCGTTTTATGCGACTGATTTTTGATGTAAAATTTCGTTTCAAATAGAAACGGTAAGCTAACAAGGTGAACGTTAATCATTAAACTATTCCCAACTGTTTATTTTTTATGTGTTGCAGTGTATCAAGTCTGCTTGACACGATTTAAGATTATTTCTTTCATTTCTATAAAATTGTAAATGTTACAATAGTTTTTTCATAAGATGACATGTATAAATGTATTATTTTACATTTTAACCACAAATCATGCTCAACTATTCATAATATTGTGGTAATTGGATGGTCTGTCATCTAATTGAGACAATTAGATTCGTTACGTGGTATATAGCTTCATATATTGCTGTTTAATAATGCTTTGAATCTTGATTTCCTGTTTCTAACATTGTTTAGACCGTAACCGTGTAACCATTCAAAACGTTGATAACGAGCCTGTTTAAGTCATCTAGATTACGAATAAAATGTACACAATCTTAACTTTCTTATCACTGGGACAATTGTGCCCGAAATAAAATGAGTTACATTACATTTAACATTAGTAAGGGGTCTGCTCTTCAGGTCAGATCCTGGCTGATGACGTAGTTGTCTCCAGTCTGTGATGTCACAGTCATGTGGGTGGTACCTTTGACATCATGATGTCTATGTCATCACGCACCACGTTTCATTCATATTGGAAGAGCTGTGTTTATTGGTGGCTGTGTTTCTTGTCTGAGCCTAAAGAAGCGTGAGATCATTTAGCCTCCTGTTAAATTTACGCCTCCACTACTGTTGATGAAACTAAAATTCATCTCAGCAGTTGTAAGCCTGAACATCATTAGCTTTAATTGGTGAGCGTGAAAGGGGTGGTTTAAGGATTGTTTGCGTGTTAATGGGGTTTATAATTGAGGCTTTCAAGGGTGTGGGGGTCTCACTCACCACATGAGCATGAGGGGTTTGGGGGTTTAGCTCAGCCTATGGTAACGTGTTGTAACAAATACTTTCAAACTTCAAATTTTAGCATATTTTTCAGAAACTCAAACTGCAATGTCGTGGATATTGTGTTTTTTGGATTATTGACGGTAGAATTAATATAAATGTGGATATTTCTTACATTGTCGTTTTATGCGACTGATTATTGATGTAACATTTCGTTTCAAATAGAAACGGTAAGCTAACAAGGTGAACGGTAATCATTAAACTATTCCCAACTGTTTATTTTGTATGTTTTGCAGTGTATGAAGTCTGCTTGACAGGATTTAAGATTATTTCTTTCATTTCTATAATATTGTAAATGTTACCATAGTTTTTCCATAAGATGACATATTTAAAAGTATTATTTTACATTTTCACCACAAATTAAGCTCCAATATTCATAATATTGTGGTAATTGGATGGTCTGTCATCTAATTAAGACAATTAGATTCGTTACTTGGTATATAGCTTCATATATTGCTGTTTAATCTTGCTTTGAATCTTGATTTCCTGTTTCTTACATTGTTTAGACCGTAACGTGAAACCATTCAAAACGTTGATAACGAGCCTGTTTTAGTCATCTAGATTACGAAGAAAATGTACACAATCGTAACTTTCTTATCACTGGGACAATTGTGCCCGAAATAAAAAAAGTTACATTACATTTAACATTAGGAAGGGGTCTGCTCTTCAGGTCAGATCCTGGCGGATGACGTAGTTGTCTCCAGTCTGTGATGTCACAGTCATGTGGGTGGTACTTTTGACATCATGATGTCTATGTCATCACGCACCACATTTCATTCATATTGGAAGAGCTGTGTTTATTGGTGTCTGTGTTTCTTGTCTGAGCCTAAAGAAGCGTGAGATCATTTAGCCTCCTGTTAAATTAACGTCTCCACTACTGTTGATGAAACTAAAATTCATCTCAGCAGTTGTAAGCCTGCACATCATTAGCTTTAACTGGTGAGCCTGAAAGGAGTGGTTTCAGGATTGTTTGCGTGTTAATGGGGTTTATTATTGAGGCTTTCAAGGGTGTGGGGGTCTCACTCACTACATGCGCATGAGGGGTTTGGGGGTTTAGCTCAGCTTATGGAACGTGTTGTAACAAATACTTTTAAACATCAAATTTTAGCATATGTTTTCAGAAACTCAAACTGCAATGTCGTGGATAATTGTGTTTTTGGATTATTGACGGTAGAATTAATATTAATGTGGATATTTCTTACATTGTTGTTTCATGCGACTGATTATTGATGTAAAATTTTATTTCAAATAGAAACGGCATGCAATAAAAGTGAACGTTAATCATTAAACAATTCCCAACTGTTATTTTATGTTGCAGTATTTGACGTCTGCTCGACACAATTTATGATTATTTCTTTCATTTCTATAATTTTGTAAATGTTACAATAGTTTTTTCATAAGATGACATTTAAAAAAGTATAATTTTACATTTTCACCACAAAGTAGGCTCAAATATTCATAATATTGTGGTAATTGGATGGTCTGCCATCTAACTGAGACAATTAGATTCGTTACTTGGTATATCGCTTCATATATTGCTGTTTAATCTTGATTTGAATCTTGATTTGCTGTTTCTAACATTGTTTAGACCGTAACCGTGTAACCATTGAAAACGTTGATAACGAGCCTGTTTAAGTCATCTAGATTACGAATACAATGTACACAATCGTAATTTTCTCATCACTGGGACAATTGTGCCCGAAATAAAATGAGTTACATTACATTTAACATTAGGAAGGGGTCTGCTCTTCAGGTCAGATCCTGGCTGATGACGTAGTTGTCTCCAGTCTGTGATGTCACAGCCATGTGGGTGGTACCTTTGACATCATGATGACTATGTCATCATGCACCACGTGTCATTCATTTTGGAAGAGCTGTGTTTATTGGTGGCTGTTTTTCTTGTCTCATTTCAAAGAAGCGTGAGATAATTTAGCCTCGTGGTTATTAAAGGCTCCACTACTGTTGAATAAACTAAAATTCATCTCAGCAGTTGTAAGCCTGCACATCATTAGGTTTAACTGGTGAGCGTGAAAGGGGTGGTTTCAGGATTGTTTGCGTATTAATGGGGTTTATTATTGAGGCTTTCAAGGGTGTGGGGGTCTCACTCACTACATGAGCATGAGGGGTTTGGGGGTTTAGCTCAGCTTATGGAACGTGTTGTAACAAATACTTTTAAACATCAAATTTTAGCATATGTTTTCAGAAAATCAAACTGCAATGTCGTGGATATTGTGATTTTTGGATTCTTGACGGTAGAATTAATATTAATGTGGGTATTTCTTACATTGTCGTTTCATGCGACTGATTATTGATGTAAAATTGTGTTTCAAATAGAAACGGCATGCAATAAAGGTGAACGTTAATCATTAAACAATTCCCAACTGTTATTTTATGTGTTGCAGTATTTGACGTCTGCTTAACACAATTTATGATTATTTCTTTCATTTCTATAACATTGTAAATGTTACAATAGTTTTTTCATAAGATGACATTTTAAAAAGTATAATTTTACATTTTCACCACAAAGTAGGCTCAAATATTCATAATATTGTGGTAATTGGATGGTCTGCCATCTAACTGAGACAATTAGATTCGTTACTTGGTATATCGCTTCATATATTGCTGTTTAATCTTCATTTGAATCTTGATTTGCTATTTCTAACATTGTTTAGACCGTAACCGTGTAACCATTCAAAACGTTGATAACGAGCCTGTTTAAGTCATCTAGAATACGAATACAATGTACACAATCAGAATGTTCTTATCACTGGGACAATTGTGCCCGAATTTAAATTTGAACATTAGGAAGGGGTCTGCTCTTCAGGTCAGATCCTGGCTGATGACGTAGTTGTCTCCAGTCTGTGATGTCACAGCCATGTGGGTGGTACATTTGACATCATGATGACTATGTCATCATGCACCACGTGTCATTCATATAGGAAGAGCTGTGTTTATTGGTGGCTGTGTTTCTTGTCCCATTTCAAAGAAGCATGAGATAATTTAGCCTCGTGGTTATTAAAGCCTCCACTACTGTTGATTAAACTAAAATTCATCTCAGCAGTTCTAAGCCTGCACATCATTAGCTTTAACTGGTGAGCGTGAAGAGGGTGGTTTAAGGATTGTTTGCGTATTAATGGGGTTTTTTTTAATTGAGGCTTTCAAGGGTGTGGGGGTCTCACTCACTACGTGAGCATGAGGGGTTTGGGGGTTAACCTCAGCTTATGGAACGTGTTGTAACAAATACTTTCAAACTTCAAATTTTAGCATTTGTTTTCAGAAAATCAACTGCAATGTCGTGGATATTGTGATTTTTGGATTCTTGACGGTAGAATTAATATTCATGTGGATATTTCTTACATTGTCGTTTCATGCGACTGATTATTGATGTAAAATTTTGTTTCAAATAAAACGGCATGCAATAAAGGTGAACGTTAATCATTAAACAATTCCCAACTGTTATTTTATGTGTTTCAGTATTTGACGTCTGCTCGACACAATTTATGATTATTTCTTTCATTTCTATAATATTGTAAATGTTACAATAGTTTTTTCATAAGATGACATTTAAAAAAGTATAATTTTACATTTTCACCACAAAGTAGGCTCAAATATACATAATATTGTGGTAATTGAATGGTCTGCCATCTAACTGACACAATTAGATTCGTTACTTGGTATATCGCTTCATATATTGCTATTTAATATTGATTTGAATCTTGATTTGCTGTTTCTAACATTGTTTAGACCGTAACCGTGTAACCATTTAAAACGTTGATAACGAGCCTGTTTAAGTCATCTAGATTACGAAGAAAATGTACACAATCATAACTTTCTTATCACTGGGACAATTGTGCCCGAAATAAAATGAGTTACATTACATTTAACATTAGGAAGGGGTCTGCTCTTCAGGTCAGATCCTGGCTGATGACGTAGTTGTCTCCAGTCTGTGATGTCACAGCCATGTGTGGTGGTACCTTTGACATCATGATGACTATGTCATCATGCACCACGTGTCATTCATATTGGAAGAGCTGTGTTTATTGGTGGCTGTGTTTCTTGTCTCATTTCAAAGAAGCGTGAGATAATTTAGCCTCGTGGTTATTACAGCCTCCACTACTGTTGATTAAACTAAAATTCATCTTAGCAGTTGTAAGCCTACACATCATTAGCTTTAACTGGTGAGCCTGAAAATGGTGGTTTCAGGATTGTTTGCGTATTAATGGGGTTTTTTATTGAGGCTTTCAAGGGTGTGGGGGTCTCACTCACTACATGGACATGAGGGGTTTGGGGGTTTAGCTCAGCTTATGGAACGTGTTGTAACAAATACTTTTAAACATCAAATTTTAGCATTGTTTTCAGAAACTCAAACTGCAATGTCGTGGATATTGTGATTTTTGGATTATTGACAGTAGTATTAATGTTAATGTGGATATTTCTTATATCGTCGTTTTATGCGACTGATTATTGATGTAAAATTTCGTTTCAAATAGAAACGGTAAGCTAACAAGGTGAACGTTAATCATTAACCTATTCCCAACTGTTTATTTTTTATGTGTTGCAGTGTATGAAGTCTGCTTGACACATTTTAAGATTATTTCTTTCATTTCTATAATATTGTAAATGTTACCATAGTTTTTTCATAAGATTACATATATAAAAGTATTATTTTACATTTTCACCACAAATTAGGCTCACATATTCATAATATTATGGTAATTGGATGGTTTGTCATCTAACTGAGACAATTAGATTCGTTACTTGGTATATCGCTTCATATATTGCTGTTTAATCTTGCTTTGAATCTTGATTTCCTGTTTCTAACATTGTTTAGACCGTAACAGTGTAACCATTCAAAACGTTGATAACGAGCCTGTTTAAGTCATCTAGATTACGAAGAAAATGTACACAATCATAACTTTCTTATCACTGGGACAATTGTGCCCGAAATAAAATGAGTTACATTACATTTAACATTAGGAAGGGGTCTGCTCTTCAGGTCAGATCCTGGCTGATGACGTAGTTGTCTCCAGTCTGTGATGTCACAGTCATGTGGGTGGTACCTTTGACATCATGGTGTCTATGTCATCACGCACCACGTGTCATTCATATTGGAAGAGCTGTGTTTATTGGTGGCTGTGTTTCTTGTCTCATTTCAAAGAAGCGTGAGATAATTTAGCCTCGTGGTTATTACAGCCTCCACTACTGTTGATTAAACTAAAATTCATCTTAGCAGTTGTAAGCCTACACATCATTAGCTTTAACTGGTGAGCCTGAAAATGGTGGTTTCAGGATTGTTTGCGTATTAATGGGGTTTTTTATTGAGGCTTTCAAGGGTGTGGGGGTCTCACTCACTACAAGGACATGAGGGGTTTGGGGGTTTAGCTCAGCTTATGGAACGTGTTGTAACAAATACTTTTAAACATCAAATTTTAGCATATGTTTTCAGAAACTCAAACTGCAATGTCGTGGATATTGTGTTTTTTGGATTATTGACAGTAATATTAATGTTAATGTGGATATTTCTTACACTGTCGTTTTATGCGACTGATTATTGATGTAAAATTTCGTTTGAAATAGAAACGGTAAGCTAACAAGGTGAACGTTAATCATTAAACTATTCCCAACTGTTTATTTTGTATGTGTTGCAGTGTATGAAGTCTGCTTGACACGATTTAAGATTATTTCTTTCATTTCTATAATATTGTAAATGTTACAATAGTTTTTTCATAAGATGACATATATAAAAGTATTATTTTCCATTTTCACCACAAATTAGGCTCAAATATTCATAATATTGTGGTAATTGGATGGTCTGTCATCTAATTGAGACAATTAGATTCGTTATGTGGTATATAGCTTCATATATTGCTGTTTAATCTTGCTTTGAATCTTGATTTGCTGTTTCTAACATTGTTTAGACCGTAACCGTGTAACCATTCAAAACGTTGATAACGAGCCTGTTTAAGTCATCTAGATTAAGAAGAAAATGTACACAATCATAACTTTCTTATCACTGGGACAATTGTGCCCGAAATAAAATGAGTTACATTACATTTAACATTAGGAAGGGGTCTGCTCTTCAGGTCAGATGCTGGCTGATGACGTAGTTGTCTCCAGTCTGTGATGTCACAGTCATGTGGGTGGTACCTTTGACATCATGATGTCTATGTCATCACGCACCACGTTTCATTCATATTGGAAGAGCTGTGTTTATTTGTGTCTGTGTTTCTTGTCTGAGCCTAAAGAAGCGTGAGATCATTTAGCCTCCTGTTAAATTAACGCCTCCACTACTGTTGATGAAACTAAAATTCATCTCAGCAGTTGTCAGCCTGCACATCATTAGCTTTAACTGGTGAGCCTGAAAGGAGTGGTTTAAGGATTGTTTGCGTATTAATGGGGTTTATTATCGAGGCTTTCAAGGGTGTGGGGGTCTCACTCACTACGTGAGCATGAGGGGTTTGGGGGTTTAGCTCAGCCAATGGTAACGTGTTGTAACAAGTACTTTCAAACATCTAATTTTAGCATATGTTTTCAGAAAATCAAACTGCAATGTCGTGGATATTGTGATTTTTGGATTCTTGACGGTAGAATTAATTTTAATGTGGATATTTCTTACATTGTCGTTTCATGCGACTGATTATTGATGTAAAATTTTGTTTCAAATAGAAACGGCATGCAATAAAGGTGAACGTTAATCATTAATCAATTCCCAACTGTTATTTTATGTGTTGCAGTATTTGACGTCTGCTCTACAAAATTTATGATTATTTCTTTCATTTCTATAATATTGTAAATGTTACAATAGTTTTTTCATAAGATGACATTTAAAAAGTATAATTTTACATTTTCATCACAAAGTAGGCTCAAATATTAATAATATTGTGGTAATTGGATGGTCTGCCATCTAACTGAGACAATTAGATTCGTTACTTGGTATATCGCTTCATTTATTGCTGTTTAATCTTGATTTGAATCTTGATTTGCAGTTTCTAACATTGTTTAGACCGTAACCGTGTAAGCATTCAAAACGTTGATAACGAGCCTGTTTAAGTCATCTAGATTACAAATACAATGTACACAATCATAACTTTCTTATCACTGGGATAATTGTGCCCGAAAAAACAATAAGTTACATTACATTTAACATTAGGATGGGGTCTGCTCTTCAGGTCAGATCCTGGCTGATGACGTAGTTGTCTCCAGTCTGTGATGTCACAGCCATGTGGGTGGTACCTTTGACATCATGATGACTATGTCATCATGCACCACGTGTCATTCATATTGGAAGAGCTGTGTTTATTGGTGGCTGTGTTTCTTGTCTCATTTCAAAGAAGCGTGAGATAATTTAGCCTCGTGGTTATTAAAGCCTCCACTACTGTTGATTAAACTAAAATTCATCTCAGCAGTTGTAAGCCTGCACATCATTAGCTTTAACTGGTGAGCCTGAAAGGGGTGGTTTCAGGATTGTTTGTGTATTAATGGGGTTTATTATTAAGGCTTTCAAGGGTGTGGGGGTCTCACTCACTACATGAGCATGAGGGTTTGGGGGTTTAGCTCAGCTTATGGAACGTGTTGTAACAAATACTTTTAAACATCAAATTTTAGCATATGTTTTCAGAAACTCAAACTGCAATTTCGTGGATATTGTGTTTTTTGGATTATTGACGGTAGAATTAATATTAATGTGGCTATTTCTTACATTGTCGTTTTATGCGACTGATTATTGATGTAAAATTTCGTTTCAAATAGAAACGGTGAGCTAACAAGGTGAACGTTAATCATTAAACTATTCCCAACTGTTTATTTTTCATGTGTTGCAGTGTATGAAGTCTGCTTGACGATTTAAGTTTATTTCTTTCATTTCTATAATATTGTAAATATTACAATAGTTTTTTCATAAGATGACATATATAAATGTATTATTTTACATTTTCACCACAAATTAGGCTCACAAATTCATAATATTGTGGTAATTGGATGGTCTGTCATCTAATTGAGACAATTAGATTCGTTACGTGGTATATGGCTTCATATATTGCTGTTTAATCTTGCTTTGAGTCTTGATTTCATGTTTCTAACATTGTTTAGACCGTAACCGTGTAACCATTCAAAACGTTGATAACGAGCCTGTTTACGTCATCTAGATTACGAAGAAAATGTACACAATCAGAATTTTCTTATCACTGGGACAATTGTGCCCGAAATTAAATTTAAACATTAGGAAGGGGTCTGCTCTTCAGGTCAGATCCTGGCTGATGACGTAGTTGTCTCCAGTCTGTGATGTCACAGCCATGTGGGTGGTACCTTTGACATCATGATGACTATGTCATCATGCACCACGTGTCATTCATATTGGAAGAGCTGTGTTTATTGGTGGCTGTGTTTCTTGTCTGAGCCTAAAGAAGCATTAGATCATTTAGCCTCCTGTTAAATTAACGCCTCCACTACTGTTGATGAAACTAAAAATTCATCTCAGCAGTTGTCAGCCTGCACATCATTAGCTTTAACTGGTGAGCCTGAAATGCGTGGTTTAAGGATTGTTTGCGTATTAATGGGGCTTTTTTATTGAGGCTTTCAAAGGTGTGGGGGTCTCACTCACTACATGAGCGTGAGGGGTTTGGGGGTTTAGCTCAGTTTATGGAACGTGTTGTAACAAATACTTTTAAACATCAAATTTTAGCATATGTTTTCAGAAAATCAAACTGCAATGTCGTGGATATTGTGTTTTTTGTATTATTGACGGTAGAATTAATGTAAATGTGGATATTTCTTACATTGTCGTTTTATGCGACTGATTATTGATGTAAAATTTCGTTTCAAATAGAAACGGTAAGCTAACAAGGTGAATGTTAATTATTTAACTATTCCCAACTGTTTATTTTTTTGTGTTGCAGTGTATGAAGTCTGCTTGACACGATTTAAGATTATTTCTATAATATTGTAAATGTTACAATAGTTTTTTCATAAGATGACATATATAAAAGTATTATTTTACATTTTCACCACAAAGTAGGCTCAGATATTCATAATATTGTGGTAATTGGATGGTCTGCCATCTAACAGAGACAATTAGATTCGTTACTTGGTATATCGCTTCATATATTGATGTTTAATCTTTATTTTAATCTTGATTTGCTGTTTCTAACATTGTTTAGACAGCAACCGTGTAACCATTCAAAACGTTGATAACGAGCCTGTTTAAGTCATCTATATTACGAATACAATGTACACAATCATAATTTTCTTGTCACTGGGACAATTGTGCCCGAAATACAATAAGTTACATTACATTTAACATTAGGAAGGGGTCTGTTCTTCAGGTCAGATCCTGGCTGATGACGTAGTTGTCTCCAGTCTGTGATGTCACAGCCATGTGGGTGGTACCTTTGACATCATGATGACTATGTCATCATGCACCACGTGTCATTCACATTGGAAGAGCTGTGTTTATTGGTGGCTGTGTTTCTTGTCTCATTTCAAAGAAGCGTGAGATAATTTAGCCTCGTGGTTATTAAAGCCTCCACTACTGTTGATTAAACTAAAATTCATCTCAGCAGTTGTAAGCCTACACATCATTAGCTTTAACTGGTGAGCCTGAAAGGGGTGGTTTCAGGATTGTTTGCGTATTAATGGGGTTTATTATTGAGGCTTTCAAGGGTGTGGGGGTCTCACTCACTACATGAGCATGAGCGGTTTGGGGGCTTAGCTCAGCTTATGGAACGTGTTGTAACAAATACTTTTAAACATCAAATTTTAGCATATGTTTTCGGAAACTCAAACTGCAATGTCGTGGGTATTGTGTTTTTTGGATTATTGATGGTAGAATTAATATAAATGTGGATATTTCTTACATTGTCGTTTTATGCGACTGATTATTGATGTAAAATTTCGTTTCAAATAGAAACGGCAAGCTAACAAGGTGAACGTTAATCGTTAAACTATTCCCAACTGTTTATTTTTTATGTGTTGCAGTGTATGAAGTCTGCTTGACACGATTTAAGATTATTTCTTTCATTTCTATAATATTGTAAATGTTACAATAGTTTTTTCATAAGATGACATATATAAAAGTATTATTTTCCATTTTCACCACAAATTAGGCTCAAATATTCATAATATTGTGGTATTTGGATGGTCTGTCATCTAATTGAGACAATTAGATTCGTTACGTGGTATATAGCTTCATATATTGCTGTTTAATCTTGCTTTGAATCTTGATTTCCTGTTTCTAACATTGTTTAGACCGTAACCGTGTAACCATTCAAAACGTTGATAACGAGCCTGTTTAAGTCATCTAGATTACGAAGAAAATGTACACAATCATAATTTTCTTATCACTGGGACAATTGTGCCCGAAATAAAATGAGTTACATTACATTTAACATTAGGAAGGGGTCTGCTCTTCAGGTCAGATCCTGGCGGATGACGTAGTTGTCTCCAGTCTGTGATGTCACAGCCATGTGGGTGGTATCTTTGACATCATGATGACTATGTCATCATGCACCACGTGTCATTCATATAGGAAGAGCTGTGTTTATTGGTGGCTGTGTTTCTTGTCTCATTTAAAAGAAGCGTGAGATAATTTAGCCTCGTGGTTATTAAAGCCTCCACTACTGTTGATTAAACTAAAATTAATCTCAGCAGTTGTAAGCCTGCACATCAATAGCTTTAACTGGTGAGCGTGAAAGGCGTGGTTTAAGGATTGTTTGCGTATTAATGGGGTCTATTATTGAGGCTTTCGAGGGTGTGGGGGTCTCACTCACTACGTGAGCATGAGGGGTTTGGGGGTTTAGCTCAGCCTTTGGTAAAGTGTTTTAACAAGTACTTTCAAACATCAAATTTGAGCATATGTTTTCAGAAAATCAAACTGAAATGTCGTGGATATTGTGATGTTTGGATTCTTGACGGTAGAATTAATATTCATGTGGATATTTCTTACATTGTCGTTGCATGCGACTGATTATTGATGTAAAAGTTTGTTTCAAATAGAAACGGCATGCAATAAAGGTGAACGTTAATCATTAAACAATTCCCAACTGTTATTTTATGTGTTGCAGTATTTGACGTCTGCTCGACACAATTTATGATTATTTCTTTCATTTCTATGATATTGTAAATGTTACAATAATTTTTTCATAAGATGACATTTTAAAAAAGTATAATTTTACATTTTCACCACAAAGTAGGCTCAAAAATTCATAATATTGTGGTAATTGAATGGTCTGCCATCTAACTGAGACAATTAGATTCCTTACTTGGTATATCGCTTCATATATTGCTGTTTAATCTTGATTTGAATCTTGATTTGCTGTTTCTAACATTGTTTAGACCGTAACCGTGTAACCATTCAAAACGTTGATAACGAGCCTGTTTAAGTCATCTATATTACGAATACAATGTACACAATCATAATTTTCTTGTCACTGGGACAATTGTGCCCAAAATACAATAAGTTACATTACATTTAACATTAGGAAGGGGTCTGTTCTTCAGGTCAGATCCTGGCTGATGACGTAGTTGTCTCCAGTTTGTGATGTCACAGCCATGTGGGTGGTACCTTTGACATCATGATGACTATGTCATCATGCACCACGTGTCATTCATATTGGAAGAGCTGTGTTTATTGGTGGCTGTGTTTCTTGTCTCATTTCAAAGAAGCGTGAGATAATTTAGCCTCGTGGTTATTAAAGCCTCCACTACTGTTGATTAAACTAAAATTCATCTCAGCAGTTGTAAGCCTACACATCATTAGCTTTAACTGGTGAGCCTGAAAGGGGTGGTTTCAGGATTGTTTGCGTATTAATGGGGTTTATTATTGAGGCTTTCAAGGGTGTGGGGGTCTCACTCACTACATGAGCATGAGCGGTTTGGGGGCTTAGCTCAGCTTAGGGAACGTGTTGTAACAAATACTTTTAAACATCAAATTTAAGCATATGTTTTCGGAAACTCAAACTGCAATGTCGTGGATTTTGTGTTTTTTGGATTATTGATGGTAGAATTAATATAAATGTGGATATTTCTTACATTGTCGTTTTATGCGACTGATTATTGATGTAAAATTTCGTTTCAAATAGAAACGGTAAGCTAACAAGGTGAATGTTAATTATTTAACTATTCCCAACTGTTTATTTTTTTGTGTTGCAGTGTATGATGTCTGCTTGACACGATTTAAGATTATTTCTATAATATTGTAAATGTTACAATAGTTTTTTCATAAGATGACATATATAAAAGTATTATTTTACATTTTCACCACAAAGTAGGCTCAGATATTCATAATATTGTGGTAATTGGATGGTCTGCCATCTAACAGAGACAATTAGATTCGTTACTTGGTATATCGCTTCATATATTGATGTTTAATCTTTATTTTAATCTTGATTTGCTGTTTCTAACATTGTTTAGACAGCAACCGTGTAACCATTCAAAACGTTGATAACGAGCCTGTTTAAGTCATCTATATTACGAATACAATGTACACAATCATAATTTTCTTGTCACTGGGACAATTGTGCCCGAAATACAATAAGTTACATTACATTTAACATTAGGAAGGGGTCTGTTCTTCAGGTCAGATCCTGGCTGATGACGTAGTTGTCTCCAGTCTGTGATGTCACAGCCATGTGGGTGGTACCTTTGACATCATGATGACTATGTCATCATGCACCACGTGTCATTCACATTGGAAGAGCTGTGTTTATTGGTGGCTGTGTTTCTTGTCTCATTTCAAAGAAGCGTGAGATAATTTAGCCTCGTGGTTATTAAAGCCTCCACTACTGTTGATTAAACTAAAATTCATCTCAGCAGTTGTAAGCCTACACATCATTAGCTTTAACTGGTGAGCCTGAAAGGGGTGGTTTCAGGATTGTTTGCGTATTAATGGGGTTTATTATTGAGGCTTTCAAGGGTGTGGGGGTCTCACTCACTACATGAGCATGAGCGGTTTGGGGGCTTAGCTCAGCTTATGGAACGTGTTGTAACAAATACTTTTAAACATCAAATTTTAGCATATGTTTTCGGAAACTCAAACTGCAATGTCGTGGGTATTGTGTTTTTTGGATTATTGATGGTAGAATTAATATAAATGTGGATATTTCTTACATTGTCGTTTTATGCGACTGATTATTGATGTAAAATTTCGTTTCAAATAGAAACGGCAAGCTAACAAGGTGAACGTTAATCGTTAAACTATTCCCAACTGTTTATTTTTTATGTGTTGCAGTGTATGAAGTCTGCTTGACACGATTTAAGATTATTTCTTTCATTTCTATAATATTGTAAATGTTACAATAGTTTTTTCATAAGATGACATATATAAAAGTATTATTTTCCATTTTCACCACAAATTAGGCTCAAATATTCATAATATTGTGGTATTTGGATGGTCTGTCATCTAATTGAGACAATTAGATTCGTTACGTGGTATATAGCTTCATATATTGCTGTTTAATCTTGCTTTGAATCTTGATTTCCTGTTTCTAACATTGTTTAGACCGTAACCGTGTAACCATTCAAAACGTTGATAACGAGCCTGTTTAAGTCATCTAGATTACGAAGAAAATGTACACAATCATAATTTTCTTATCACTGGGACAATTGTGCCCGAAATAAAATGAGTTACATTACATTTAACATTAGGAAGGGGTCTGCTCTTCAGGTCAGATCCTGGCGGATGACGTAGTTGTCTCCAGTCTGTGATGTCACAGCCATGTGGGTGGTATCTTTGACATCATGATGACTATGTCATCATGCACCACGTGTCATTCATATAGGAAGAGCTGTGTTTATTGGTGGCTGTGTTTCTTGTCTCATTTAAAAGAAGCGTGAGATAATTTAGCCTCGTGGTTATTAAAGCCTCCACTACTGTTGATTAAACTAAAATTAATCTCAGCAGTTGTAAGCCTGCACATCAATAGCTTTAACTGGTGAGCGTGAAAGGCGTGGTTTAAGGATTGTTTGCGTATTAATGGGGTCTATTATTGAGGCTTTCGAGGGTGTGGGGGTCTCACTCACTACGTGAGCATGAGGGGTTTGGGGGTTTAGCTCAGCCTTTGGTAAAGTGTTTTAACAAGTACTTTCAAACATCAAATTTGAGCATATGTTTTCAGAAAATCAAACTGAAATGTCGTGGATATTGTGATGTTTGGATTCTTGACGGTAGAATTAATATTCATGTGGATATTTCTTACATTGTCGTTTCATGCGACTGATTATTGATGTAAAAGTTTGTTTCAAATAGAAACGGCATGCAATAAAGGTGAACGTTAATCATTAAACAATTCCCAACTGTTATTTTATGTGTTGCAGTATTTGACGTCTGCTCGACACAATTTATGATTATTTCTTTCATTTCTATGATATTGTAAATGTTACAATAATTTTTTCATAAGATGACATTTTAAAAAAGTATAATTTTACATTTTCACCACAAAGTAGGCTCAAAAATTCATAATATTGTGGTAATTGAATGGTCTGCCATCTAACTGAGACAATTAGATTCCTTACTTGGTATATCGCTTCATATATTGCTGTTTAATCTTGATTTGAATCTTGATTTGCTGTTTCTAACATTGTTTAGACCGTAACCGTGTAACCATTCAAAACGTTGATAACGAGCCTGTTTAAGTCATCTATATTACGAATACAATGTACACAATCATAATTTTCTTGTCACTGGGACAATTGTGCCCGAAATACAATAAGTTACATTACATGTAACATTAGGAAGGGGTCTGTTCTTCAGGTCAGATCCTGGCTGATGACGTAGTTGTCTCCAGTTTGTGATGTCACAGCCATGTGGGTGGTACCTTTGACATCATGATGACTATGTCATCATGCACCACGTGTCATTCATATTGGAAGAGCTGTGTTTATTGGTGGCTGTGTTTCTTGTCTCATTTCAAAGAAGCGTGAGATAATTTAGCCTCGTGGTTATTAAAGCCTCCACTACTGTTGATTAAACTAAAATTCATCTCAGCAGTTGTAAGCCTACACATCATTAGCTTTAACTGGTGAGCCTGAAAGGGGTGGTTTCAGGATTGTTTGCGTATTAATGGGGTTTATTATTGAGGCTTTCAAGGGTGTGGGGGTCTCACTCACTACATGAGCATGAGCGGTTTGGGGGCTTAGCTCAGCTTAGGGAACGTGTTGTAACAAATACTTTTAAACATCAAATTTAAGCATATGTTTTCGGAAACTCAAACTGCAATGTCGTGGATTTTGTGTTTTTTGGATTATTGATGGTAGAATTAATATAAATGTGGATATTTCTTACATTGTCGTTTTATGCGACTGATTATTGATGTAAAATTTCGTTTCAAATAGAAACGGTAAGCTAACAAGGTGAATGTTAATTATTTAACTATTCCCAACTGTTTATTTTTTTGTGTTGCAGTGTATGAAGTCTGCTTGACACGATTTAAGATTATTTCTATAATATTGTAAATGTTACAATAGTTTTTTCATAAGATGACATATATAAAAGTATTATTTTACATTTTCACCACAAAGTAGGCTCAGATATTCATAATATTGTGGAAATTGGATGGTCTGCCATCTAACAGAGACAATTAGATTCGTTACTTGGTATATCGCTTCATATATTGATGTTTAATCTTTATTTTAATCTTGATTTGCTGTTTCTAACATTGTTTAGACAGCAACCGTGTAACCATTCAAAACGTTGATAACGAGCCTGTTTAAGTCATCTATATTACGAATACAATGTACACAATCATAATTTTCTTGTCACTGGGACAATTGTGCCCGAAATACAATAAGTTACATTACATTTAACATTAGGAAGGGGTCTGTTCTTCAGGTCAGATCCTGGCTGATGACGTAGTTGTCTCCAGTCTGTGATGTCACAGCCATGTGGGTGGTACCTTTGACATCATGATGACTATGTCATCATGCACCACGTGTCATTCACATTGGAAGAGCTGTGTTTATTGGTGGCTGTGTTTCTTGTCTCATTTCAAAGAAGCGTGAGATAATTTAGCCTCTAGGTTATTAAAGCCTCCACTACTGTTGATTAAACTAAAATTCATCTCAGCAGTTGTAAGCCTACACATCATTAGCTTTAACTGGTGAGCCTGAAAGGGGTGGTTTCAGGATTGTTTGCGTATTAATGGGGTTTATTATTGAGGCTTTCAAGGGTGTGGGGGTCTCACTCACTACATGAGCATGAGCGGTTTGGGGGCTTAGCTCAGCTTATGGAACGTGTTGTAACAAATACTTTTAAACATCAAATTTTAGCATATGTTTTCGGAAACTCAAACTGTAATGTCGTGGGTATTGTGTTTTTTGGATTATTGATGGTAGAATTAATATAAATGTGGATATTTCTTACATTGTCGTTTTATGCGACTGATTATTGATGTAAAATTTCGTTTCAAATAGAAACGGCAAGCTAACAAGGTGAACGTTAATCGTTAAACTATTCCCAACTGTTTATTTTTTATGTGTTGCAGTGTATGAAGTCTGCTTGACACGATTTAAGATTATTTCTTTCATTTCTATAATATTGTAAATGTTACAATAGTTTTTTCATAAGATGACATATATAAAAGTATTATTTTCCATTTTCACCACAAATTAGGCTCAAATATTCATAATATTGTGGTATTTGGATGGTCTGTCATCTAATTGAGACAATTAGATTCGTTACGTGGTATATAGCTTCATATATTGCTGTTTAATCTTGCTTTGAATCTTGATTTCCTGTTTCTAACATTGTTTAGACCGTAACCGTGTAACCATTCAAAACGTTGATAACGAGCCTGTTTAAGTCATCTAGATTACGAAGAAAATGTACACAATCATAATTTTCTTATCACTGGGACAATTGTGCCCGAAATAAAATGAGTTACATTACATTTAACATTAGGAAGGGGTCTGCTCTTCAGGTCAGATCCTGGCGGATGACGTAGTTGTCTCCAGTCTGTGATGTCACAGCCATGTGGGTGGTATCTTTGACATCATGATGACTATGTCATCATGCACCACGTGTCATTCATATAGGAAGAGCTGTGTTTATTGGTGGCTGTGTTTCTTGTCTCATTTAAAAGAAGCGTGAGATAATTTAGCCTCGTGGTTATTAAAGCCTCCACTACTGTTGATTAAACTAAAATTAATCTCAGCAGTTGTAAGCCTGCACATCATTAGCTTTAACTGGTGAGCGTGAAAGGCGTGGTTTAAGGATTGTTTGCGTATTAATGGGGTCTATTATTGAGGCTTTCGAGGGTGTGGGGGTCTCACTCACTACGTGAGCATGAGGGGTTTGGGGGTTTAGCTCAGCCTTTAGTAAAGTGTTTTAACAAGTACTTTCAAACATCAAATTTGAGCATATGTTTTCAGAAAATCAAACTGAAATGTCGTGGATATTGTGATTTTTGGATTCTTGACGGTAGAATTAATATTCATGTGGATATTTCTTACATTGTCGTTTCATGCGACTGATTATTGATGTAAACGTTTGTTTCAAATAGAAACGGCATGCAATAAAGGTGAACGTTAATCATTAAACAATTCCCAACTGTTATTTTATGTGTTGCAGTATTTGACGTCTGCTCGACACAATTTATGAGTATTTCTTTCATTTCTATGATATTGTAAATGTTACAATAATTTTTTCATAAGATGACATTTTAAAAAAGTATAATTTTACATTTTCACCACAAAGTAGGCTCAAAAATTCATAATATTGTGGTAATTGAATGGTCTGCCATCTAACTGAGACAATTAGATTCCTTACTTGGTATATCGCTTCATATATTGCTGTTTAATCTTGATTTGAATCTTGATTTGCTGTTTCTAACATTGTTTAGACCGTAACCGTGTAACCATTCAAAACGTTGATAACGAGCCTGTTTAAGTCATCTATATTACGAATACAATGTACACAATCATAATTTTCTTGTCACTGGGACAATTGTGCCCGAAATACAATAAGTTACATTACATTTAACATTAGGAAGGGGTCTGTTCTTCAGGTCAGATCCTGGCTGATGACGTAGTTGTCTCCAGTTTGTGATGTCACAGCCATGTGGGTGGTACCTTTGACATCATGATGACTATGTCATCATGCACCACGTGTCATTCATATTGGAAGAGCTGTGTTTATTGGTGGCTGTGTTTCTTGTCTCATTTCAAAGAAGCGTGAGATAATTTAGCCTCGTGGTTATTAAAGCCTCCACTACTGTTGATTAAACTAAAATTCATCTCAGCAGTTGTAAGCCTACACATCATTAGCTTTAACTGGTGAGCCTGAAAGGTGTGGTTTCAGGATTGTTTGCGTATTAATGGGGTTTATTATTGAGGCTTTCAAGGGTGTGGGGGTCTCACTCACTACATGAGCATGAGCGGTTTGGGGGCTTAGCTCAGCTTAGGGAACGTGTTGTAACAAATACTTTTAAACATCAAATTTAAGCATATGTTTTCGGAAACTCAAACTGCAATGTCGTGGATTTTGTGTTTTTTGGATTATTGATGGTAGAATTAATATAAATGTGGATATTTCTTACATTGTCGTTTTATGCGACTGATTATTGATGTAAAATTTCGTTTCAAATAGAAACGGTAAGCTAACAAGGTGAATGTTAATTATTTAACTATTCCCAACTGTTTATTTTTTTGTGTTGCAGTGTATGAAGTCTGCTTGACACGATTTAAGATTATTTCTATAATATTGTAAATGTTACAATAGTTTTTTCATAAGATGACATATATAAAAGTATTATTTTACATTTTCACCACAAAGTAGGCTCAGATATTCATAATATTGTGGAAATTGGATGGTCTGCCATCTAACAGAGACAATTAGATTCGTTACTTGGTATATCGCTTCATATATTGATGTTTAATCTTTATTTTAATCTTGATTTGCTGTTTCTAACATTGTTTAGACAGCAACCGTGTAACCATTCAAAACGTTGATAACGAGCCTGTTTAAGTCATCTATATTACGAATACAATGTACACAATCATAATTTTCTTGTCACTGGGACAATTGTGCCCGAAATACAATAAGTTACATTACATTTAACATTAGGAAGGGGTCTGTTCTTCAGGTCAGATCCTGGCTGATGACGTAGTTGTCTCCAGTCTGTGATGTCACAGCCATGTGGGTGGTACCTTTGACATCATGATGACTATGTCATCATGCACCACGTGTCATTCACATTGGAAGAGCTGTGTTTATTGGTGGCTGTGTTTCTTGTCTCATTTCAAAGAAGCGTGAGATAATTTAGCCTCGTGGTTATTAAAGCCTCCACTACTGTTGATTAAACTAAAATTCATCTCAGCAGTTGTAAGCCTACACATCATTAGCTTTAACTGGTGAGCCTGAAAGGGGTGGTTTCAGGATTGTTTGCGTATTAATGGGGTTTATTATTGAGGCTTTCAAGGGTGTGGGGGTCTCACTCACTACATGAGCATGAGCGGTTTGGGGGCTTAGCTCAGCTTATGGAACGTGTTGTAACAAATACTTTTAAACATCAAATTTTAGCATATGTTTTCGGAAACTCAAACTGCAATGTCGTGGGTATTGTGTTTTTTGGATTATTGATGGTAGAATTAATATAAATGTGGATATTTCTTACATTGTCGTTTTATGCGACTGATTATTGATGTAAAATTTCGTTTCAAATAGAAACGGCAAGCTAACAAGGTGAACGTTAATCGTTAAACTATTCCCAACTGTTTATTTTTTATGTGTTGCAGTGTATGAAGTCTGCTTGACACGATTTAAGATTATTTCTTTCATTTCTATAATATTGTAAATGTTACAATAGTTTTTTCATAAGATGACATATATAAAAGTATTATTTTCCATTTTCACCACAAATTAGGCTCAAATATTCATAATATTGTGGTATTTGGATGGTCTGTCATCTAATTGAGACAATTAGATTCGTTACGTGGTATATAGCTTCATATATTGCTGTTTAATCTTGCTTTGAATCTTGATTTCCTGTTTCTAACATTGTTTAGACCGTAACCGTGTAACCATTCAAAACGTTGATAACGAGCCTGTTTAAGTCATCTAGATTACGAAGAAAATGTACACAATCATAATTTTCTTATCACTGGGACAATTGTGCCCGAAATAAAATGAGTTACATTACATTTAACATTAGGAAGGGGTCTGCTCTTCAGGTCAGATCCTGGCGGATGACGTAGTTGTCTCCAGTCTGTGATGTCACAGCCATGTGGGTGGTATCTTTGACATCATGATGACTATGTCATCATGCACCACGTGTCATTCATATAGGAAGAGCTGTGTTTATTGGTGGCTGTGTTTCTTGTCTCATTTAAAAGAAGCGTGAGATAATTTAGCCTCGTGGTTATTAAAGCCTCCACTACTGTTGATTAAACTAAAATTAATCTCAGCAGTTGTAAGCCTGCACATCAATAGCTTTAACTGGTGAGCGTGAAAGGCGTGGTTTAAGGATTGTTTGCGTATTAATGGGGTCTATTATTGAGGCTTTCGAGGGTGTGGGGGTCTCACTCACTACGTGAGCATGAGGGGTTTGGGGGTTTAGCTCAGCCTTTGGTAAAGTGTTTTAACAAGTACTTTCAAACATCAAATTTGAGCATATGTTTTCAGAAAATCAAACTGAAATGTCGTGGATATTGTGATGTTTGGATTCTTGACGGTAGAATTAATATTCATGTGGATATTTCTTACATTGTCGTTTCATGCGACTGATTATTGATGTAAAAGTTTGTTTCAAATAGAAACGGCATGCAATAAAGGTGAACGTTAATCATTAAACAATTCCCAACTGTTATTTTATGTGTTGCAGTATTTGACGTCTGCTCGACACAATTTATGATTATTTCTTTCATTTCTATGATATTGTAAATGTTACAATAATTTTTTCATAAGATGACATTTTAAAAAAGTATAATTTTACATTTTCACCACAAAGTAGGCTCAAAAATTCATAATATTGTGGTAATTGAATGGTCTGCCATCTAACTGAGACAATTAGATTCCTTACTTGGTATATCGCTTCATATATTGCTGTTTAATCTTGATTTGAATCTTGATTTGCTGTTTCTAACATTGTTTAGACCGTAACCGTGTAACCATTCAAAACGTTGATAACGAGCCTGTTTAAGTCATCTATATTACGAATACAATGTACACAATCATAATTTTCTTGTCACTGGGACAATTGTGCCCGAAATACAATAAGTTACATTACATGTAACATTAGGAAGGGGTCTGTTCTTCAGGTCAGATCCTGGCTGATGACGTAGTTGTCTCCAGTTTGTGATGTCACAGCCATGTGGGTGGTACCTTTGACATCATGATGACTATGTCATCATGCACCACGTGTCATTCATATTGGAAGAGCTGTGTTTATTGGTGGCTGTGTTTCTTGTCTCATTTCAAAGAAGCGTGAGATAATTTAGCCTCGTGGTTATTAAAGCCTCCACTACTGTTGATTAAACTAAAATTCATCTCAGCAGTTGTAAGCCTACACATCATTAGCTTTAACTGGTGAGCCTGAAAGGGGTGGTTTCAGGATTGTTTGCGTATTAATGGGGTTTATTATTGAGGCTTTCAAGGGTGTGGGGGTCTCACTCACTACATGAGCATGAGCGGTTTGGGGGCTTAGCTCAGCTTAGGGAACGTGTTGTAACAAATACTTTTAAACATCAAATTTAAGCATATGTTTTCGGAAACTCAAACTGCAATGTCGTGGATTTTGTGTTTTTTGGATTATTGATGGTAGAATTAATATAAATGTGGATATTTCTTACATTGTCGTTTTATGCGACTGATTATTGATGTAAAATTTCGTTTCAAATAGAAACGGTAAGCTAACAAGGTGAATGTTAATTATTTAACTATTCCCAACTGTTTATTTTTTTGTGTTGCAGTGTATGAAGTCTGCTTGACACGATTTAAGATTATTTCTATAATATTGTAAATGTTACAATAGTTTTTTCATAAGATGACATATATAAAAGTATTATTTTACATTTTCACCACAAAGTAGGCTCAGATATTCATAATATTGTGGAAATTGGATGGTCTGCCATCTAACAGAGACAATTAGATTCGTTACTTGGTATATCGCTTCATATATTGATGTTTAATCTTTATTTTAATCTTGATTTGCTGTTTCTAACATTGTTTAGACAGCAACCGTGTAACCATTCAAAACGTTGATAACGAGCCTGTTTAAGTCATCTATATTACGAATACAATGTACACAATCATAATTTTCTTGTCACTGGGACAATTGTGCCCGAAATACAATAAGTTACATTACATTTAACATTAGGAAGGGGTCTGTTCTTCAGGTCAGATCCTGGCTGATGACGTAGTTGTCTCCAGTCTGTGATGTCACAGCCATGTGGGTGGTACCTTTGACATCATGATGACTATGTCATCATGCACCACGTGTCATTCACATTGGAAGAGCTGTGTTTATTGGTGGCTGTGTTTCTTGTCTCATTTCAAAGAAGCGTGAGATAATTTAGCCTCTAGGTTATTAAAGCCTCCACTACTGTTGATTAAACTAAAATTCATCTCAGCAGTTGTAAGCCTACACATCATTAGCTTTAACTGGTGAGCCTGAAAGGGGTGGTTTCAGGATTGTTTGCGTATTAATGGGGTTTATTATTGAGGCTTTCAAGGGTGTGGGGGTCTCACTCACTACATGAGCATGAGCGGTTTGGGGGCTTAGCTCAGCTTATGGAACGTGTTGTAACAAATACTTTTAAACATCAAATTTTAGCATATGTTTTCGGAAACTCAAACTGTAATGTCGTGGGTATTGTGTTTTTTGGATTATTGATGGTAGAATTAATATAAATGTGGATATTTCTTACATTGTCGTTTTATGCGACTGATTATTGATGTAAAATTTCGTTTCAAATAGAAACGGCAAGCTAACAAGGTGAACGTTAATCGTTAAACTATTCCCAACTGTTTATTTTTTATGTGTTGCAGTGTATGAAGTCTGCTTGACACGATTTAAGATTATTTCTTTCATTTCTATAATATTGTAAATGTTACAATAGTTTTTTCATAAGATGACATATATAAAAGTATTATTTTCCATTTTCACCACAAATTAGGCTCAAATATTCATAATATTGTGGTATTTGGATGGTCTGTCATCTAATTGAGACAATTAGATTCGTTACGTGGTATATAGCTTCATATATTGCTGTTTAATCTTGCTTTGAATCTTGATTTCCTGTTTCTAACATTGTTTAGACCGTAACCGTGTAACCATTCAAAACGTTGATAACGAGCCTGTTTAAGTCATCTAGATTACGAAGAAAATGTACACAATCATAATTTTCTTATCACTGGGACAATTGTGCCCGAAATAAAATGAGTTACATTACATTTAACATTAGGAAGGGGTCTGCTCTTCAGGTCAGATCCTGGCGGATGACGTAGTTGTCTCCAGTCTGTGATGTCACAGCCATGTGGGTGGTATCTTTGACATCATGATGACTATGTCATCATGCACCACGTGTCATTCATATAGGAAGAGCTGTGTTTATTGGTGGCTGTGTTTCTTGTCTCATTTAAAAGAAGCGTGAGATAATTTAGCCTCGTGGTTATTAAAGCCTCCACTACTGTTGATTAAACTAAAATTAATCTCAGCAGTTGTAAGCCTGCACATCATTAGCTTTAACTGGTGAGCGTGAAAGGCGTGGTTTAAGGATTGTTTGCGTATTAATGGGGTCTATTATTGAGGCTTTCGAGGGTGTGGGGGTCTCACTCACTACGTGAGCATGAGGGGTTTGGGGGTTTAGCTCAGCCTTTAGTAAAGTGTTTTAACAAGTACTTTCAAACATCAAATTTGAGCATATGTTTTCAGAAAATCAAACTGAAATGTCGTGGATATTGTGATTTTTGGATTCTTGACGGTAGAATTAATATTCATGTGGATATTTCTTACATTGTCGTTTCATGCGACTGATTATTGATGTAAACGTTTGTTTCAAATAGAAACGGCATGCAATAAAGGTGAACGTTAATCATTAAACAATTCCCAACTGTTATTTTATGTGTTGCAGTATTTGACGTCTGCTCGACACAATTTATGAGTATTTCTTTCATTTCTATGATATTGTAAATGTTACAATAATTTTTTCATAAGATGACATTTTAAAAAAGTATAATTTTACATTTTCACCACAAAGTAGGCTCAAAAATTCATAATATTGTGGTAATTGAATGGTCTGCCATCTAACTGAGACAATTAGATTCCTTACTTGGTATATCGCTTCATATATTGCTGTTTAATCTTGATTTGAATCTTGATTTGCTGTTTCTAACATTGTTTAGACCGTAACCGTGTAACCATTCAAAACGTTGATAACGAGCCTGTTTAAGTCATCTATATTACGAATACAATGTACACAATCATAATTTTCTTGTCACTGGGACAATTGTGCCCGAAATACAATAAGTTACATTACATTTAACATTAGGAAGGGGTCTGTTCTTCAGGTCAGATCCTGGCTGATGACGTAGTTGTCTCCAGTTTGTGATGTCACAGCCATGTGGGTGGTACCTTTGACATCATGATGACTATGTCATCATGCACCACGTGTCATTCATATTGGAAGAGCTGTGTTTATTGGTGGCTGTGTTTCTTGTCTCATTTCAAAGAAGCGTGAGATAATTTAGCCTCGTGGTTATTAAAGCCTCCACTACTGTTGATTAAACTAAAATTCATCTCAGCAGTTGTAAGCCTACACATCATTAGCTTTAACTGGTGAGCCTGAAAGGTGTGGTTTCAGGATTGTTTGCGTATTAATGGGGTTTATTATTGAGGCTTTCAAGGGTGTGGGGGTCTCACTCACTACATGAGCATGAGCGGTTTGGGGGCTTAGCTCAGCTTAGGGAACGTGTTGTAACAAATACTTTTAAACATCAAATTTAAGCATATGTTTTCGGAAACTCAAACTGCAATGTCGTGGATTTTGTGTTTTTTGGATTATTGATGGTAGAATTAATATAAATGTGGATATTTCTTACATTGTCGTTTTATGCGACTGATTATTGATGTAAAATTTCGTTTCAAATAGAAACGGTAAGCTAACAAGGTGAATGTTAATTATTTAACTATTCCCAACTGTTTATTTTTTTGTGTTGCAGTGTATGAAGTCTGCTTGACACGATTTAAGATTATTTCTATAATATTGTAAATGTTACAATAGTTTTTTCATAAGATGACATATATAAAAGTATTATTTTACATTTTCACCACAAAGTAGGCTCAGATATTCATAATATTGTGGAAATTGGATGGTCTGCCATCTAACAGAGACAATTAGATTCGTTACTTGGTATATCGCTTCATATATTGATGTTTAATCTTTATTTTAATCTTGATTTGCTGTTTCTAACATTGTTTAGACAGCAACCGTGTAACCATTCAAAACGTTGATAACGAGCCTGTTTAAGTCATCTATATTACGAATACAATGTACACAATCATAATTTTCTTGTCACTGGGACAATTGTGCCCGAAATACAATAAGTTACATTACATTTAACATTAGGAAGGGGTCTGTTCTTCAGGTCAGATCCTGGCTGATGACGTAGTTGTCTCCAGTCTGTGATGTCACAGCCATGTGGGTGGTACCTTTGACATCATGATGACTATGTCATCATGCACCACGTGTCATTCACATTGGAAGAGCTGTGTTTATTGGTGGCTGTGTTTCTTGTCTCATTTCAAAGAAGCGTGAGATAATTTAGCCTCTAGGTTATTAAAGCCTCCACTACTGTTGATTAAACTAAAATTCATCTCAGCAGTTGTAAGCCTACACATCATTAGCTTTAACTGGTGAGCCTGAAAGGGGTGGTTTCAGGATTGTTTGCGTATTAATGGGGTTTATTATTGAGGCTTTCAAGGGTGTGGGGGTCTCACTCACTACATGAGCATGAGCGGTTTGGGGGCTTAGCTCAGCTTATGGAACGTGTTGTAACAAATACTTTTAAACATGAAATTTTAGCATATGTTTTCGGAAACTCAAACTGTAATGTCGTGGGTATTGTGTTTTTTGGATTATTGATGGTAGAATTAATATAAATGTGGATATTTCTTACATTGTCGTTTTATGCGACTGATTATTGATGTAAAATTTCGTTTCAAATAGAAAAGGCAAGCTAACAAGGTGAACGTTAATCATTAAACTATTACCAACTGTTTATTTTTTTATGTGTTGCAGTGTATGAAGTCTGCTTGACACGATTTAAGATTATTTCTTTCATTTCTATAATATTGTAAATGTTACAATAGTTTTTTCATAAGATGACATATATAAAAGTATTATTTTCCATTTTCACCACAAATTAGGCTCAAATATTCATAATATTGTGGTATTTGGATGGTCTGTCATCTAATTGAGACAATTAGATTCGTTACGTGGTATATAGCTTCATATATTGCTGTTTAATCTTGCTTTGAATCTTGATTTCCTGTTTCTAACATTGTTTAGACCGTAACCGTGTAACCATTCAAAACGTTGATAACGAGCCTGTTTAAGTCATCTAGATTACGAAGAAAATGTACACAATCATAATTTTCTTATCACTGGGACAATTGTGCCCGAAATAAAATGAGTTACATTACATTTAACATTAGGAAGGGGTCTGCTCTTCAGGTCAGATCCTGGCGGATGACGTAGTTGTCTCCAGTCTGTGATGTCACAGCCATGTGGGTGGTATCTTTGACATCATGATGACTATGTCATCATGCACCACGTGTCATTCATATAGGAAGAGCTGTGTTTATTGGTGGCTGTGTTTCTTGTCTCATTTAAAAGAAGCGTGAGATAATTTAGCCTCGTGGTTATTAAAGCCTCCACTACTGTTGATTAAACTAAAATTAATCTCAGCAGTTGTAAGCCTGCACATCAATAGCTTTAACTGGTGAGCGTGAAAGGCGTGGTTTAAGGATTGTTTGCGTATTAATGGGGTCTATTATTGAGGCTTTCGAGGGTGTGGGGGTCTCACTCACTACGTGAGCATGAGGGGTTTGGGGGTTTAGTTCAGCCTTTGGTAAAGTGTTTTAACAAGTACTTTCAAACATCAAATTTGAGCATATGTTTTCAGAAAATCAAACTGAAATGTCGTGGATATTGTGATGTTTGGATTCTTGACGGTAGAATTAATATTCATGTGGATATTTCTTACATTGTCGTTTCATGCGACTGATTATTGATGTAAAAGTTTGTTTCAAATAGAAACGGCATGCAATAAAGGTGAACGTTAATCATTAAACAATTCCCAACTGTTATTTTATGTGTTGCAGTATTTGACGTCTGCTCGACACAATTTATGATTATTTCTTTCATTTCTATGATATTGTAAATGTTACAATCATTTTTTTATAAGATGACATTTTAAAAAAGTATAATTTTACATTTTCACCACAAAGTAGGCTCAAAAATTCATAATATTGTGGTAATTGAATGGTCTGCCATCTAACTGAGACAATTAGATTCCTTACTTGGTATATCGCTTCATATATTGCTGTTTAATCTTGATTTGAATCTTGATTTGCTGTTTCTAACATTGTTTAGACCGTAACCGTGTAACCATTCAAAACGTTGATAACGAGCCTGTTTAAGTCATCTATATTACGAATACAATGTACACAATCATAATTTTCTTGTCACTGGGACAATTGTGCCCGAAATACAATAAGTTACATTACATTTAACATTAGGAAGGGGTCTGTTCTTCAGGTCAGATCCTGGCTGATGACGTAGTTGTCTCCAGTTTGTGATGTCACAGCCATGTGGGTGGTACCTTTGACATCATGATGACTATGTCATCATGCACCACGTGTCATTCATATTGGAAGAGCTGTGTTTATTGGTGGCTGTGTTTCTTGTCTCATTTCAAAGAAGCGTGAGATAATTTAGCCTCGTGGTTATTAAAGCCTCCACTACTGTTGATTAAACTAAAATTCATCTCAGCAGTTGTAAGCCTACACATCATTAGCTTTAACTGGTGAGCCTGAAAGGGGTGGTTTCAGGATTGTTTGCGTATTAATGGGGTTTATTATTGAGGCTTTCAAGGGTGTGGGGGTCTCACTCACTACATGAGCATGAATGGTTTGGGGGCTTAGCTCAGCTTAGGGAACGTGTTGTAAAAAATACTTTTAAACATCAAATTTAAGCATATGTTTTCGGAAACTCAAACTGCAATGTCGTGGATTTTGTGTTTTTTGGATTATTGATGGTAGAATTAATATAAATGTGGATATTTCTTACATTGTCGTTTTATGCGACTGATTATTGATGTAAAATTTCGTTTCAAATAGAAACGGCAAGCTAACAAGGTGAACGTTAATCATTAAACTATTACCAACTGTTTATTTTTTTATGTGTTGCAGTGTATGAAGTCTGCTTGACACGATTTAAGATTATTTCTTTCATTTCTATAATATTGTAAATGTTACAATAGTTTTTTCATAAGATGACATATATAAAAGTATTATTTTCCATTTTCACCACAAATTAGGCTCAAATATTCATAATATTGTGGTATTTGGATGGTCTGTCATCTAATTGAGACAATTAGATTCGTTACGTGGTATATAGCTTCATATATTGCTGTTTAATCTTGCTTTGAATCTTGATTTCCTGTTTCTAACATTGTTTAGACCGTAACCGTGTAACCATTCAAAACGTTGATAACGAGCCTGTTTAAGTCATCTAGATTACGAAGAAAATGTACACAATCATAATTTTCTTATCACTGGGACAATTGTGCCCGAAATAAAATGAGTTACATTACATTTAACATTAGGAAGGGGTCTGCTCTTCAGGTCAGATCCTGGCGGATGACGTAGTTGTCTCCAGTCTGTGATGTCACAGCCATGTGGGTGGTATCTTTGACATCATGATGACTATGTCATCATGGACCACGTGTCATTCATATAGGAAGAGCTGTGTTTATTGGTGGCTGTGTTTCTTGTCTCATTTAAAAGAAGCGTGAGATAATTTAGCCTCGTGGTTATTAAAGCCTCCACTACTGTTGATTAAACTAAAATTAATCTCAGCAGTTGTAAGCCTGCACATCAATAGCTTTAACTGGTGAGCGTGAAAGGCGTGGTTTAAGGATTGTTTGCGTATTAATGGGGTCTATTATTGAGGCTTTCGAGGGTGTGGGGGTCTCACTCACTACGTGAGCATGAGGGGTTTGGGGGTTTAGTTCAGCCTTTGGTAAAGTGTTTTAACAAGTACTTTCAAACATCAAATTTGAGCATATGTTTTCAGAAAATCAAACTGAAATGTCGTGGATATTGTGATGTTTGGATTCTTGACGGTAGAATTAATATTCATGTGGATATTTCTTACATTGTCGTTTCATGCGACTGATTATTGATGTAAAAGTTTGTTTCAAATAGAAACGGCATGCAATAAAGGTGAACGTTAATCATTAAACAATTCCCAACTGTTATTTTATGTGTTGCAGTATTTGACGTCTGCTCGACACAATTTATGATTATTTCTTTCATTTCTATGATATTGTAAATGTTACAATCATTTTTTTATAAGATGACATTTTAAAAAAGTATAATTTTACATTTTCACCACAAAGTAGGCTCAAAAATTCATAATATTGTGGTAATTGAATGGTCTGCCATCTAACTGAGACAATTAGATTCCTTACTTGGTATATCGCTTCATATATTGCTGTTTAATCTTGATTTGAATCTTGATTTGCTGTTTCTAACATTGTTTAGACCGTAACCGTGTAACCATTCAAAACGTTGATAACGAGCCTGTTTAAGTCATCTATATTACGAATACAATGTACACAATCATAATTTTCTTGTCACTGGGACAATTGTGCCCGAAATACAATAAGTTACATTACATTTAACATTAGGAAGGGGTCTGTTCTTCAGGTCAGATCCTGGCTGATGACGTAGTTGTCTCCAGTTTGTGATGTCACAGCCATGTGGGTGGTACCTTTGACATCATGATGACTATGTCATCATGCACCACGTGTCATTCATATTGGAAGAGCTGTGTTTATTGGTGGCTGTGTTTCTTGTCTCATTTCAAAGAAGCGTGAGATAATTTAGCCTCGTGGTTATTAAAGCCTCCACTACTGTTGATTAAACTAAAATTCATCTCAGCAGTTGTAAGCCTACACATCATTAGCTTTAACTGGTGAGCCTGAAAGGGGTGGTTTCAGGATTGTTTGCGTATTAATGGGGTTTATTATTGAGGCTTTCAAGGGTGTGGGGGTCTCACTCACTACATGAGCATGAATGGTTTGGGGGCTTAGCTCAGCTTAGGGAACGTGTTGTAAAAAATACTTTTAAACATCAAATTTAAGCATATGTTTTCGGAAACTCAAACTGCAATGTCGTGGATTTTGTGTTTTTTGGATTATTGATGGTAGAATTAATATAAATGTGGATATTTCTTACATTGTCGTTTTATGCGACTGATTATTGATGTAAAATTTCGTTTCAAATAGAAACGGCAAGCTAACAAGGTGAACGTTAATCATTAAACTATTACCAACTGTTTATTTTTTTATGTGTTGCAGTGTATGAAGTCTGCTTGACACGATTTAAGATTATTTCTTTCATTTCTATAATATTGTAAATGTTACAATAGTTTTTTCATAAGATGACATATATAAAAGTATTATTTTCCATTTTCACCACAAATTAGGCTCAAATATTCATAATATTGTGGTATTTGGATGGTCTGTCATCTAATTGAGACAATTAGATTCGTTACGTGGTATATAGCTTCATATATTGCTGTTTAATCTTGCTTTGAATCTTGATTTCCTGTTTCTAACATTGTTTAGACCGTAACCGTGTAACCATTCAAAACGTTGATAACGAGCCTGTTTAAGTCATCTAGATTACGAAGAAAATGTACACAATCATAATTTTCTTATCACTGGGACAATTGTGCCCGAAATAAAATGAGTTACATTACATTTAACATTAGGAAGGGGTCTGCTCTTCAGGTCAGATCCTGGCGGATGACGTAGTTGTCTCCAGTCTGTGATGTCACAGCCATGTGGGTGGTATCTTTGACATCATGATGACTATGTCATCATGGACCACGTGTCATTCATATAGGAAGAGCTGTGTTTATTGGTGGCTGTGTTTCTTGTCTCATTTAAAAGAAGCGTGAGATAATTTAGCCTCGTGGTTATTAAAGCCTCCACTACTGTTGATTAAACTAAAATTAATCTCAGCAGTTGTAAGCCTGCACATCAATAGCTTTAACTGGTGAGCGTGAAAGGCGTGGTTTAAGGATTGTTTGCGTATTAATGGGGTCTATTATTGAGGCTTTCGAGGGTGTGGGGGTCTCACTCACTACGTGAGCATTAGGGGTTTGGGGGTTTAGTTCAGCCTTTGGTAAAGTGTTTTAACAAGTACTTTCAAACATCAAATTTGAGCATATGTTTTCAGAAAATCAAACTGAAATGTCGTGGATATTGTGATGTTTGGATTCTTGACGGTAGAATTAATATTCATGTGGATATTTCTTACATTGTCGTTTCATGCGACTGATTATTGATGTAAAAGTTTGTTTCAAATAGAAACGGCATGCAATAAAGGTGAACGTTAATCATTAAACAATTCCCAACTGTTATTTTATGTGTTGCAGCATTTGACGTCTGCTCGACACAATTTATGATTATTTCTTTCATTTCTATGATATTGTAAATGTTACAATCATTTTTTTATAAGATGACATTTTAAAAAAGTATAATTTTACATTTTCACCACAAAGTAGGCTCAAAAATTCATAATATTGTGGTAATTGAATGGTCTGCCATCTAACTGAGACAATTAGATTCCTTACTTGGTATATCGCTTCATATATTGCTGTTTAATCTTGATTTGAATCTTGATTTGCTGTTTCTAACATTGTTTAGACCGTAACCGTGTAACCATTCAAAACGTTGATAACGAGCCTGTTTAAGTCATCTATATTACGAATACAATGTACACAATCATAATTTTCTTGTCACTGGGACAATTGTGCCCGAAATACAATAAGTTACATTACATTTAACATTAGGAAGGGGTCTGTTCTTCAGGTCAGATCCTGGCTGATGACGTAGTTGTCTCCAGTTTGTGATGTCACAGCCATGTGGGTGGTACCTTTGACATCATGATGACTATGTCATCATGCACCACGTGTCATTCATATTGGAAGAGCTGTGTTTATTGGTGGCTGTGTTTCTTGTCTCATTTCAAAGAAGCGTGAGATAATTTAGCCTCGTGGTTATTAAAGCCTCCACTACTGTTGATTAAACTAAAATTCATCTCAGCAGTTGTAAGCCTACACATCATTAGCTTTAACTGGTGAGCCTGAAATGGGTGGTTTCAGGATTGTTGTTGAGTGTTAATGTAGTTTATTATTGAGGCTTTCAAGGGTGTGGGGGTCTCACTCACTACATGAGCATGAGCGGTTTGGGGGCTTAGCTCAGCTTAGGGAACGTGTTGTAACAAATACTTTTAAACATCAAATTTTAGCATATGTTTTCGGAAACTCAAACTGCAATGTCGTGGATTTTGTGTTTTTTGGATTATTGATGGTAGAATTAATATAAATGTGGATATTTCTTACATTGTCGTTTTATGCGACTGATTATTGATGTAAAATTTCGTTTCAAATAGAAACGGCAAGCTAACAAGGTGAACGTTAATCATTAAACTATTACCAACTGTTTATTTTTTATGTGTTGCAGTGTATGAAGTCTGCTTGACACGATTTAAGATTATTTCTTTCATTTCTATAATATTGTAAATGTTACAATAGTTTTTTCATAAGATGACATATATAAAAGTATTATTTTACATTTTCACTACAAATTAGGCTCAAATATTCATAATATTGTGGTATTTGGATGGTCTGTCATCTAATTGAGACAATTAGATTCGTTACGTGGTATATAGCTTCATATATTGCTGTTTAATCTTGCTTTGAATCTTGATTTCCTGTTTCTAACATTGTTTAGACCGTAACCGTGTAACCATTCAAAACGTTGATAACGAGCCTGTTTAAGTCATCTAGATTACGAAGAAAATGTACACAATCATAACTTTCTTATCACTGGGACAATTGTGCCCGAATAAAATGAGTTACATTACATTTAACATTAGGAAGGGGTCTGCTCTTCAGGTCAGATCCTGGCGGATGACGTAGTTGTCTCCAGTCTGTGATGTTACAGCCATGTGGGTGGTACCTTTGACATCATGATGACTATGTCATCATGCACCACGTGTCATTCATATTGGAAGAGCTGTGTTTATTGGTGTCTGTGTTTCTTGTCTGAGCCTAAAGAAGCGTGAGATCATTTAGCCTCCTGTTAAATTAACGCCCCCACTACTGTTGATGAAACTAAAATTCATCTCAGCAGTTGTCAGCCTGCACATCATTAGCTTTAACTGGTGAGCCTGAAAGGAGTGGTTTAAGGATTGTTTGCGTGTTAATGGGGTTTATTATTGAGGCTTTCAATGGTGTGGGGGTCTCACTCACTACGTGAGCATGTGGGGTTTGGGGGTTTAGCTCAGCTTATGGAACGTGTTGTAACAAATACTTTCAAACATCAAATTTTAGCATATGTTTTCAGAAAATCAAACTGCAATGTCGTGGATATTATGATTTTTGGATTCTTGACGGTAGAATTAATATTTATGTGGATATTTCTTACATTGTCATTTCATGCGACTGATTATTGATGTAAAATGTTGTTTCAAATAGAAACGGCATGCAATAAAGGTGAACGTTAATCATTAAACAATTCCCAACTGTTATTTTATTTGTAGCAGTATTTGACGTCTGCTCGACACAATTTATGATTATTTCTTTCATTTCTATAATATTGTACATGTTACAATAGTTTTTTCATAAGATGACATTTAAAAAAAGTATAATTTTACATTTTCACCACAAAGTAGGCTGAAATATTCATAATATTGTGGTAATTGGATGGTCTGCCATCTAACTGAGACAATTAGATTCGTTACTTGGTATATCGCTTCATTTATTGCTGTTTAATCTTGATTTGAATCTTGATTTGCAGTTTCTAACATTGTTTAGACCGTAACCGTGTAAGCATTCAAAACGTTGATAACGAGCCTGTTTAAGTCATCTAGATTACGAATACAATGTACACAATCATAAATGTTCTTATCACTGGGACAATTGTGCCCGAAAAAACAATAAGTTACATTACATTTAACATTAGGATGGGGTCTGCTCTTCAGGTCAGATCCTGGCTGATGACGTAGTTGTCTCCAGTCTGTGATGTCACAGCCATGTGGGTGGTACCTTTGACATCATGATGACTATGTCATCATGCACCACCTGTCATTCATATTGGAAGAGCTGTGTTTATTGGTGGCTGTGTTTCTTGTCTCATTTCAAAGAAGCGTGAGATAATTTAGCCTCGTGGTTATTAAAGCCTCCACTACTGTTGATTAAACTAAAATTCATCTCAGCAGTTGTAAGCCTGCACATCATTAGCTTTAACTGGTGAGCCTGAAAGGGGTGGTTTCAGGATTGTTTACGTATTAATGGGGTTTATTATTAAGGCTTTCAAGGGTGTGGGGGTCTCGCTCACTACATGAGCATGAGGGTTTGGGGGTTTAGCTCAGCTTATGGAACGTGTTGTAACAAATACTTTTAAACATCAAATTTTAGCATATGTTTTCAGAAACTCAAACTGCAATTTCGTGGATATTGTGTTTTTTGGATTATTGACGGTAGAATTAATATTAATGTGGCTATTTCTTACATTGTCGTTTTATGCGACTGATTATTGATGTAAAATTTCGTTTCAAATAGAAACGGTGAGCTAACAAGGTGAACGTTAATCATTAAACTATTCCCAACTGTTTATTTTTCATGTGTTGCAGTGTATGAAGTCTGCTTGACGATTTAAGTTTATTTCTTTCATTTCTATAATATTGTAAATATTACAATAGTTTTTTCATAAGATGACATATATAAAAGTATTATTTTACATTTTCACCACAAATTAGGCTCACAAATTCATAATATTGTGGTAATTGGATGGTCTGTCATCTAATTGAGACAATTAGATTCGTTACGTGGTATATAGCTTCATATATTGCTGTTTAATCTTGCTTTGAGTCTTGATTTCATGTTTCTAACATTGTTTAGACCGTAACCGTGTAACCATTCAAAACGTTGATAACGAGCCTGTTTACGTCATCTCGATTACGAAGAAAATGTACACAATCAGAATTTTCTTATCACTGGGACAATTGTGCCCGAAATTAAATTTAAACATTAGGAAGGGGTCTGCTCTTCAAGGCAGATCCTGGCTGATGACGTAGTTGTCTCCAGTCTGTGATGTCACAGCCATGTGGGTGGTACCTTTGACATCATGATGACTATGTCATCATGCACCACGTGTCATTCATATTGAAAGAGCTGTGTTTATTGGTGGCTGTGTTTCTTGTCTGAGCCTAAAGAAGCGTTAGATCATTTAGCCTCCTGTTAAATTAACGCCTCCATTACTGTTGATGAAACTAAAATTCATCTCAGCAGTTGTCAGCCTGCACATCATTAGCTTTAACTGGTGAGCCTGAAATGGGTGGTTTAAGGATTGTTTGCGTATTAATGGGGCTTTTTTTATTGAGGCTTTCAAAGGTGTGGGGGTCTCACTCACTACATGAGCGTGAGGGGTTTGGGGGTTTAGCTCAGTTTATGGAACGTGTTGTAACAAATACTTTTAAACATCAAATTTTAGCATATGTTTTCAGAAAATCAAACTGCAATGTCGTGGATATTGTGTTTTTTGTATTATTGACGGTAGAATTAATGTAAATGTGGATATTTCTTACATTGTCGTTTTATGCGACTGATTATTGATGTAAAATTTCGTTTCAAATAGAAACGGTAAGCTAACAAGGTGAACGTTAATTATTTAACTATTCCCAACTGTTTATTTTTTTGTGTTGCAGTGTATGAAGTCTGCTTGACACGATTTAAGATTATTTCTATAATATTGTAAATGTTACAATAGTTTTTCATAAGATGACATATATAAAAGTATTATTTTACATTTTCACCACAAAGTAGGCTCAGATATTTATAATATTGTGGTAATTGGATGGTCTGCCATCTAACAGAGACAATTAGATTCGTTACTTGGTATATCGCTTCATATATTGATGTTTAATCTTTATTTTAATCTTGATTTGCTGTTTCTAACATTGTTTAGACAGCAACCGTGTAACCATTCAAAACGTTGATAACGAGCCTGTTTAAGTCATCTATATTACGAATACAATGTACACAATCATAATTTTCTTGTCACTGGGACAATTGTGCCCGAAATACAATAAGTTACATTACATTTAACATTAGGAAGGGGTCTGTTCTTCAGGTCAGATCCTGGCTGATGACGTAGTTGTCTCCAGTCTGTGATGTCACAGCCATGTGGGTGGTACCTTTGACATCATGATGACTATGTCATCATGCACCACGTGTCATTCATATAGGAAGAGCTGTGTTTATTGGTGGCTGTGTTTCTTGTCTCATTTAAAAGAAGCGTGAGATAATTTAGCCTCGTGGTTATTAAAGCCTCCACTACTGTTGATTAAACTAAAATTAATCTCAGCAGTTGTAAGCCTGCACATCAATAGCTTTAACTGGTGAGCGTGAAAGGCGTGGTTTAAGGATTGTTTGCGTATTAATGGGGTTTATTATTGAGGCTTTCAAGGGTGTGGGGGTCTCACTCACTACGTGAGCATGAGGGGTTTGGGGGTTTAGCTCAGCCTTTGGTAAAGTGTTTTAACAAGTACTTTCAAACATCAAATTTTAGCATATGTTTTCAGAAAATCAAACTGAAATGTCGTGGATATTGTGATGTTTGGATTCTTGACGGTAGAATTAATATTCATGTGGATATTTCTTACATTGTCGTTTCATGCGACTGATTATTGATGTAAAAGTTTGTTTCAAATAGAAACGGCATGCAATAAAGGTGAACGTTAATCATTAAACAATTCCCAACTGTTATTTTATGTGTTGCAGTATTTGACGTCTGCTCGACACAATTTATGATTATTTCTTTCATTTCTATAATATTGTAAATGTTACAATGATTTTTTCATAAGATGACATTTAAAAAAAGTATAATTTTACATTTTCACCACAAAGTAGGCTCAAAAATTCATAATATTGTGGTAATTGAATGGTCTGCCATCTAACTGAGACAATTAGATTCCTTACTTGGTATATCGCTTCATATATTGCTGTTTAATCTTGATTTGAATCTTGATTTGCTGTTTCTAACATTGTTTAGACCGTAACCGTGTAACCATTCAAAACGTTGATAACGAGCCTGTTTAAGTCATCTATATTACGAATACAATGTACACAATCATAATTTTCTTGTCACTGGGACAATTGTGCCCGAAATACAATAATTTACATTACATTTAACATTATGAAGGGGTCTGTTCTTCAGGTCAGATCCTGGCTGATGACGTAGTTGTCTCCAGTTTGTGATGTCACAGCCATGTGGGTGGTACCTTTGACATCATGATGACTATGTCATCATGCACCACGTGTCATTCATATTGGAAGAGCTGTGTTTATTGGTGGCTGTGTTTCTTGTCTCATTTCAAAGAAGCGTGAGATAATTTAGCCTCGTGGTTATTAAAGCCTCCACTACTGTTGATTAAACTAAAATTCATCTCAGCAGTTGTAAGCCTACACATCATTAGCTTTAACTGGTGAGCCTGAAAGGGGTGGTTTCAGGATTGTTTGCGTATTAATGGGGTTTATTATTGAGGCTTTCAAGGGTGTGGGGGTCTCACTCACTACATGAGCATGAGCGGTTTGGGGGCTTAGCTCAGCTTAGGGAACGTGTTGTAACAAATCCTTTTAAACATCAAATTTTAGCATATGTTTTCGGAAACTCAAACTGCAATGTCGTGGATTTTGTGTTTTTTGGATTATTGATGGTAGAATTAATATAAATGTGGATATTTCTTACATTGTCGTTTTATGCGACTGATTATTGATGTAAAATTTCGTTTCAAATAGAAACGGCAAGCTAACAAGGTGAACGTTAATCATTAAACTATTACCAACTGTTTATTTTTTATGTGTTGCAGTGTATGAAGTCTGCTTGACACGATTTAAGATTATTTCTTTCATTTCTATAATATTGTAAATGTTACAATAGTTTTTTCATAAGATGACATATATAAAAGTATTATTTTACATTTTAACTACAAATTAGGCTCAAATATTCATAATATTGTGGTATTTGGATGGTCTGTCATCTAATTGAGACAATTAGATTCGTTACGTGGTATATAGCTTCATATATTGCTGTTTAATCTTGCTTTGAATCTTGATTTCCTGTTTCTAACATTGTTTAGACCGTAACCGTGTAACCATTCAAAACGTTGATAACGAGCCTGTTTAAGTCATCTAGATTACGAAGAAAATGTACACAATCATAACTTTCTTATCACTGGGACAATTGTGCCGAATAAAATGAGTTACATTACATTTAACATTAGGATGGGGTCTGCTCTTCAGGTCAGATCCTGGCGGATGACGTAGTTGTCTCCAGTCTGTGATGTTACAGCCATGTGGGTGGTACCTTTGACATCATGATGACTATGTCATCATGCACCACGTGTCATTCATATTGGAAGAGCTGTGTTTATTGGTGTCTGTGTTTCTTGTCTGAGCCTAAAGAAGCGTGAGATCATTTAGCCTCCTGTTAAATTAACGCCCCCACTACTGTTGATGAAACTAAAATTCATCTCAGCAGTTGTCAGCCTGCACATCATTAGCTTTAACTGGTGAGCCTGAAAGGAGTGGTTTAAGGATTGTTTGCGTGTTAATGGGGTTTATTATTGAGGCTTTCAATGGTGTGGGGGTCTCACTCACTACGTGAGCATGTGGGGTTTGGGGGTTTAGCTCAGCTTATGGAACGTGTTGTAACAAATACTTTCAAACATCAAATTTTAGCATATGTTTTCAGAAAATCAAACTGCAATGTCGTGGATATTATGATTTTTGGATTCTTGACGGTAGAATTAATATTTATGTGGATATTTCTTACATTGTCGTTTCATGCGACTGATTATTGATGTAAAATTTTGTTTCAAATAGAAACGGCATGCAATAAAGGTGAACGTTAATCATTAAACAATTCCCAACTGTTATTTTATGTGTTGCAGTATTTGACGTCTGCTCGACACAATTTATGATTATTTCTTTCATTTCAATAATATTGTAAATGTTACAATAGTTTTATCATAAGATGACATTTAAAAAAGTATAATTTTACATTTTCACCACAAAGTAGGCTCAAATATTCATAATATTGTGGTAATTGGATGATCTGCCATCTAATTGAGACAATTAGATTCGTTACGTGGTATATCGCTTCATATATTGCTGTTTAATCTTGATTTGAATCTTGATTTGCTGTTTCTAACATTGTTTAGACCGTAACCGTGTAACCATTCAAAATGTTGATAACGAGCCTGTGTGAGTTATCTAGATTACGAATACAATGTACACAATCATAATTTTCTTATCACTGGGACAAATGTGCCCGAAATAAAATGAGTTACATTACATTTAACATTAGGAAGGGGTCTGCTCTTCAGGTCAGATCCTGGCAGATGACGTAGTTGTCTCCAGTCTGTGATGTCACAGTCATGTGGGTGGTACCTTTGACATCATGATGACCATGTCATCATGCACCACGTGTCATTGATATTGGAAGAGCTGTGTTTATTGGTGCCTGTGTTTCTTGTCTCATTTCAAAGAAGCGTGAGATAATTTAGCCTCGTGGTTATTAAAGCCTCCACTACTGTTGATTAAACTAAAATTCATCTCAGCAGTTGTAAGCCTGCACATCATTAGCTTTAATTGGTGAGCGTGAAAGTGGTGGTTTCAGGATTGTTTGCGTATTAATGGGGTTTATTATTGAGGCTTTCAAGGGTGTGGGGGTCTCACTCACTACATGAGCATGAGGGGTTTGGGGGTTTAACTCAGCTTATGGAACGTGTTGTAACAAATACTTTTAAACATCAAATTTTAGCATATTTTTCAGAATCTCAAACTGCAATGTCGTGGATATTGTGTTTTTTGGATTATTGACGGTAGATTTAATAATAATGTGGTTTTATGCGACTGATAATTGATGTAAAATTTCGTTTCAAATAGAAACGGTAAGCTAACAAGGTGAACGTTAATCATTAAACTATTCCCAACTGTTTATTTTTTATGTGTTGCAGTGTATGAAGTCTGCTTGACACGATTTAAGATTATTGCTTTCAATTCTATAATATTGTAAATGTTACAATAGCTTTTTTTCATAAGATGACATTTTAAAAAGTATAATTTTACATTTTCACCACAAAGTAGGCTCAAATATTCATAATATTGTGGTAATTGGATGGTCTGCCATCTAACTGAGACAATTAGATTCGTTATTTGGTATATCGCTTCATATATTGCTGTTTAATCTTGACTTGAATCTTGATTTGCTGTTTCTAACATTGTTTAGACCGTAACCGTGTAACCATTCAAAAGTTGATAACGAGCCTGTTTAAGTCATCTAGATTACGAATACAATGTACACAATCATAATTTTCTTATCACTGAGACAATTCTGCCCGAAATTAAATTAAAACATTAGGAAGGGGTCTGCTCTTCAGGTCAAGTCCTGGCTGATGACGTAGTTGTCTCCAGTCTGTGATGTCACAGCCATGTGGGTGGTACCTTTGACATCATGATGACTATGTCATCATGCACCACGTGTCTTTCATATAGGAAGAGCTGTGTTTATTGGTGGCTGTGTTTCTTGTCTCATTTAAAAGAAGCGTGAAATAATTTAGCCTCGTGGTTATTAAAGCCTCCACTACTGTTGATTAAACTAAAATTCATCTCAGCAGTTGTAAGCCTGCACATCATTAGCTTTAACTGGTGAGACTGAAAGGGGTGGTTCAGGATTGTTTGCGTATTAATGGGGTTTTTTATTGAGGCTTTCAAGGGTGTGGGGGTCTCACTCACTACATGAGCATGAGGGGTTTGGGGGTTTAGCTCAGCTTATGGAACGTGTTGTAACAAATACTTTAAACATCAAATTTTTGCATTTGTTTTCAGAAACTCAAACTGCACTGTCGTGGATATTGTGTTTTTTGGATTATTGACGGTAGAATTAATATTAATGTGGATATTTCTTACATTGTCGTTTTATGAGACTGATTATTGATGTAAAATTTCGATTTAAATAGAAACGGTAAGCTAACAAGTTGAACGTTAATCATTAAAGTATTCCCAACTGTTTATTTTTTATGTGTTGCAGTGTATGAAGTCTGCTTGACACGATTTAAGATGATTTCTTTCATTTCTATAATATTGTAAATGTTACAATAGTTTTTTCATAAGATGACATTTAAAAAAGTATAATTTTACATTTTCACCACAAAGTAGGCTCAATTCTTCATAATATTGTGGTAATTGGATGGTCTGCCATCTAACTGAGACAATTCAATTCGTTACTTGGTATATCGCTTAATATATTGCTGTTTAATCTAGATTTGAATCTTGATTTGCTGTTTCTAACATTGTTTAGACCGTAACCGTGTAACCATTCAAAACGTTGATAACGAGCCTGTTTAAGTCATCTAGATTACGAATACAATGTACACAATCATAATTTTCTTATCACTGGGACAATTGTGCCCGAAATAAAATGAGTTACATTACATTTAACATTAGTAAGGGGTCTGCTCTTCAGGTCAGATCCTGGCTGATGACGTAGTTGTCTCCAGTCTGTGATGTCACAGCCATGTGGGTGGTACCTTTGACATCATGATGACTGTCATCATGCACCACGTGTCATTCATATTGGAAGAGCTGTGTTTATTGGTGGCTGTGTTTCTTGTCTCATTTCAAAGAAGCGTGAGATAATTTAGCCTCGTGCTTATTAAAGCCTCCACTACTGTTGATTAAACTAAAATTCATCTCAGCAGTTGTAAGCCTGCACATCATTAGCTTTAACTGGTCAGCGTGAAAGGGGTGGTTTCAGGATTGTTTGCGTATTCATGGGGTTTTTAATTGAGGCTTTCAAGGATGTGGGGGTCTCACTCACTACATGAGCATGAGGGGTTTGGGGGTTTAGCTCAGCTTATGGAACGTGTTGTAACAAATACTTTTAAACATCAAATTTTAGCATATGTTTTCAGAAACTCAAACTGCACTGTCGTGGATATTGTGTTTTTTGGATTATTGACGGTAGAATTAATATTAATGTGGATATTTCTTACATTGTCGTTTTATGAGACTGATTATTGATGTAAAATTTCGATTTAAATAGAAACGGTAAGCTAACAAGTTGAACGTTAATCATTAAAGTATTCCCAACTGTTTATTTTTTATGTGTTGCAGTGTATGAAGTCTGCTTGACACGATTTAAGATGATTTCTTTCATTTCTATAATATTGTAAATGTTACAATAGTTTTTTCATAAGATGACATTTAAAAAAGTATAATTTTACATTTTCACCACAAAGTAGGCTCAATTCTTCATAATATTGTGGTAATTGGATGGTCTGCCATCTAACTGAGACAATTCAATTCGTTACTTGGTATATCGCTTAATATATTGCTGTTTAATCTAGATTTGAATCTTGATTTGCTGTTTCTAACATTGTTTAGACCGTAACCGTGTAACCATTCAAAACGTTGATAACGAGCCTGTTTAAGTCATCTAGATTACGAATACAATGTACACAATCATAATTTTCTTATCACTGGGACAATTGTGCCCGAAATAAAATGAGTTACATTACATTTAACATTAGTAAGGGGTCTGCTCTTCAGGTCAGATCCTGGCTGATGACGTAGTTGTCTCCAGTCTGTGATGTCACAGCCATGTGGGTGGTACCTTTGACATCATGATGACTGTCATCATGCACCACGTGTCATTCATATTGGAAGAGCTGTGTTTATTGGTGGCTGTGTTTCTTGTCTCATTTCAAAGAAGCGTGAGATAATTTAGCCTCGTGCTTATTAAAGCCTCCACTACTGTTGATTAAACTAAAATTCATCTCAGCAGTTGTAAGCCTGCACATCATTAGCTTTAACTGGTGAGCGTGAAAGGGGTGGTTTCAGGATTGTTTGCGTATTCATGGGGTTTTTAATTGAGGCTTTCAAGGATGTGGGGGTCTCACTCACTACATGAGCATGAGGGGTTTGGGGGTTTAGCTCAGCTTATGGAACGTGTTGTAACAAATACTTTTAAACATCAAATTTTAGCATATGTTTTCAGAAACTCAAACTCCAATGTCGTGGATATTGTGTTTTTTGGATTATTGACGGTAGAATTAATATTAATGTGGATATTTCTTACATTGTCGTTTTATGCGACTGATTATTGATGTCAAATTTCGTTTCAAATAGAAACGGTAAGCTAACAAGGTGAACGTTAATCATTAAACTATTCCCAACTGTTTATTTTTTATGTGTTGCAGTGTATGAAGTCTGCTTGACACAATTTAAGATTATTTCTTTCATTTCTATAATATTGTAAATGTTACCATAGTTTTTTTCATAAAATGACATATATAAAAGTATTATTTTACATTTTCACCACAAATTTGGCTCACATATTCATAATATTGTGGTAATTGGATAGTCTGTCATCTAATTGAGACAATTAGATTCGTTACGTGGTATATAGCTTCACATATTGCTGTTTAACTTTGTTTTTAATCTTGATTTGCTGTTTCTAACATTGTTTAGACCGTAACCGTGTAACCATTCAAAACGTTGATAACGAGCCTGTTTAAGTCATCTAGATTACGAATACAATGTACACAATCATAACTTTCTTATCACTGGGACAATTGTGCCCGAAATAAAATGAGTTACATTACATTTAACATTAGGAAGGGGTCTGCTCTTCAGGTCAGATCCTGGCTGATGACGTAGTTGTCTCCAGTCTGTGATGTCACAGTCATGTGGGTGGTACCTTTGACATCATGATGTCTATGTCATCACGCACCACGTTTCATTCATATTGGAAGAGCTGTGTTTATTGGTGTCTGTGTTTCTTGTCTGAGCCTAAAGAAGCGTGAGATCAATTAGCCTCCTGTTAATTTAAAGCCTCCACTACTGTTGATGAAACTAAAATTCATCTCAGCAGTTGTCAGCCTGCACATCATTAGCTTTAACTGGTAAGCCTGAAAGGAGTGGTTTAAGGATTGTTTGCGTGTTAATGGGGTTTATTATTGAGGCTTTCAAGGGTGTGGGGGTCTCACTCACTACGTGAGCATAAGGGGTTTGGGGGTTTAGCTCAGCCTATGGTAACGTGTTGTAACAAGTACTTTCAAACATCACATTTAAGCATATGTTTTCAGAAAATCAAACTGCAATGTCGTGGATATTGTGATTTTTGGATTCTTGACGGTAGAATTAATATTCTTGTGGATATTTCTTACATTGTCGTTACATGCGACTGATTATTGATGTAAAATTTTGTTTCAAATAGAAACGGCATGCAATAAAGGTGAACGTTAATCATTAAACAATTCCCAACTGTTATTTTATGTGTTGCAGTATTTGACGTCTGCTCGACACAATTTATGATTATTTCTTTCATTTCTATAATATTATGAATGTTACAATAGTTTTTTCATAAGATGACATTTAAAAAAGTCTAATTTTAAATAATCACCACAAAGTAGGCTCAAATATTCATAATATTGTGGTAATTGGATGTTCTGCCATCTAACTGAGACAATTAGATTCGTTACTTGGTATATCGCTTCATATATTGCTGTTTAATCTTGATTTGAATCTTGATTTGCTGTTTCTAACATTGTTTAGACCGTAACCGTGTAACCATTCAAAACGTTGATAACGAGCCTGTTTAAGTCATTTAGATTACGAATAAAATGTACACAATCATCATTTTCTTATAACTGGGACAATTGTGCCCGAAATAAAATGAGTTACATTACATTTAACATTAGTAAGGGGTCTGCTCTTCAGGTCAGATGCTGGCTGATGACGTAGTTGTCTCCAGTCTGTGATGTCACAGCCATGTGGGTGGTACCTTTGACATCATGATGACTATGTCATCATGCACCACGTGTCATTCATATTGGAAGAGCTGTGTTTATTGGTGGCTGTGTTTCTTGTCTCAGCTAAAAGAAGCGTGAGATTATTTAGCCTCGTGGTTTTTAAAGCCTCCACTACTGTTGATGAAACTAAAATTCATCTCAGCAGTTGTAAGCCTGCACATCATTAGCTTTAACCGTTGAGCCTGAAAGGGGTGGTTTAAGGATTGTTTGTGTGTTAATGGGGTTCATTATTGAGGCTTTCAAGGGTGTGGGGGGGGGCTCACTCACTACATGAGCATGAGGGGTTTGGGGGTTTAGCTCAGTTTATGGTAACGTGTTGTAACAAATACTTTTAAATATCAAATTTTAGCATATGTTATCAGAAAATCAAACTGCAATGTCGTGGATAATGTGATTTTTGGATTCTTGACGGCAGAATTAAAATTAATGTGGATATTTCTTACATTGTCGTTTCATGCGACTGATTATTTACGTAAAATTTTGTTTCAAACAGAAACGGCATGCAAAAAAGGTGAACGTTAATCATTAAACAATTCTCAACTGTTATTTTATGTGCCCGAAATAATGTGTTACATTACATTTAACATTAGGAAGGGGACTGCTCTTCAGGTCAGATCCTGGCTGATGACGTATTTGTCTCCAGTCTGTGATGTCACAGTCATGTGGGTGGTACCTTTGACAACATGATGTATATTACGTCATGCACGATGTGTCATTGATACTGGCAGAGCTGCGTTTATTGGCTGCTGTGTTGCTCGTCTAATCTAACGGAAGCGTGAGATTATTTAGCAATGTGGTTCTTAAAAGCTGCACAGCTGTTGAATAAACTCAAATCCATCTCGGCAGTTGTGAGTCTGCTCATCATCAGCTAACAAAGGTGAGCCTGAAAGTGGTGGGTTAAAGATTGTTTTGATGTTTATGAGGTCTGTTGCTGAGGGTTTCAAGGATGTTGGGGCTTCTCTCAGTACGTGAGAGTGAGGGGTTGCAGGTGTCAGCTCGGGTCATGGTTACAGTTTATAACAAATACTTTTAAACATATCATTTTGGCATATGTTATCAGAAAATCAAACTTAAAGTTCTTGGATATTGTGATGTTTGGATTCCTGACTCCCAAATTAGCAATAATGCAGATACTCCTGCTATTTGTCTTATTAGTCAACAATTATTCAATTGATGGAAAACATCGTTTGTAAAGCAAGATTATGGAAATGCATTTACAATTAAATAAGGTGCAACTGGACGCGATTATTTCGCATTCCAGTTTTTAAAAGATGCACAACCGATGATAAAAGTAAAGTTTATCTCGTGATTAGTGAGCCTGGCCTTCATCACATCTGAAAAGTGAACCCACCACGGGCGTTTTAAAAATAATCAGGGATTGTTGTTAATGATTAGGGATGAAAAGTTGTGGTTATGGGCTACAGGCTGAGTTTTAGTGTTTGGGGTTATAGTGAAGGGTTAGAGTTCCGAGTTATAATTAGAGGTTGGAGTTTGCCATAGGGGTAAGTGTGATACAGTTACTTTTTTGGAGTTAGAGTTACGGTTGTGTATTAGGGTTTGGGTATTAAGGGTTAGGGTTCGGTATGATGGGTTAGGGTTGCCTATCAGGTGTTCGGGTTATGCTTGAGTTATAGTATTTGGAAGTTTGGGCGAGGGATATTGCTCAGGTTATTCGATTGGTTGACTATGAATAGGTTACCCGTTATGTGCCTGATTTCATCAGGTCTCAGAAGCTAAGCAGGGTTTAGCTTGGGGAGTGATTGGATGTCCTTGCATTGGGTGACCACCACGTGCAATAAATGGTGTAATAGCCATTGTGAGCATTGGAGGGCAGTGCAGAAATATATTTTCTTTTGCAGTCTCCCCAACCTTCACCAACCCACACTGACCAGCATTTTTAAGTATGGTTACATAACTCTCATCATCCATGAGGCATTTGGGAGGCCTTTATCAACCAGTGGAATTATACAAATGGGCTCTACATGAACAGGGTTAAGTCTGACGATTATGTTCAATGGAATAGTGGATTGAAATAAACATGTGTGAGTGGGTGAGTGAATGAGTGAGTGAGCAGATGCACAAGTGAGTGAGTTGGCAATCAGCGAGTAAATGAAGGGGCTTGTAAATCAACATGCACAAGAGTGAGTGAACTGGTACTGTGAGTGGGAAATGGTAATAATTTAGAGGATTAGTGATTAGTTGAGTTGATACATTTGATCCTTGTTCTAACCCCTCCAGGCCGCCACCATCAAACAGACACAACAGCGACACCATGGACAAACAACTTAAGTGGGCTGAGATCTTGGAGCACTATGAGAGTAAGTTACATATACCTACATAAAATGGTTTGTTAGAATGATAATATTTATTTTTTATGGAGGATTCTGATGAGCTATAAACTTACTTTTCACAAATTACTAGGAAATGCAGAGGAGAACTCCCTAATAATGACATTCAGTAGAACTGGCTTGGTGGGTAAGGGATTAGACACTGATCCAGCATGGCAGAGAACGTTGGTTAAGCTCTGGGTTTCAGCAACCTATAATTAAACTAGGGTCTCAAGTTTATGGAATGAATGATCTCAACATGCTCACAAAAATATGGCATGTAAAGTGTTACTGCCATGTGATGAATATTTCTCAATAGCAGGGCCTGTAGTGTGATAAGAGGTAACTAGAGGGATCTCAGAATGAGTTATGTGAAATATCCATGTGCTTCGTTCTCTAATCCATTACTCATCCTTTGAATTAAACGTCTGTGCTCCGTAGCCCGGAAGATGCAGCTCCAGTCGACCACGTGCGGGGACATTATTAACAGAGTTCACCCTTTCCCGAACCAAAGTGACAACAATAGCGACCAAAAGGTGTGTATGTGGTCGGTGAGGGTCAAACACACCTTCTCTACACAATAGCACACTATGCCACCACACGATCAAACTACAACATGACTACATATCACATCACCAAACCATCTCTCCACACCACCTTTCCCATCATACCACCCCACCACCCAGTCAATAAACCATCATAGAACCTCACCATGTGTCTACACCATCACATGACACGATCTCTCCACAACATTCCAACACATGTCATCTAAATACCACTACAGCATTTCCCGACATCACCCCATCTTTCCACCATGTCATGCCATATCCCACTCATGCATGCACATAAATTGGCCTTTTTCAGGCAGTGACACGACCTCTGTCTGTGAGCTCATTGGAAGGTGCTATTCCAGTTGCCCACGTTGAGCGCTGCAGTTTGATTTTTCCAGATTATGGGCAGCTAGATCCTTACAATGGAACATTCTGTTGGCACCTGTTGCCCGTGATGAATGTTGATAACAATCGCCATGAAATTATCGCAGTTGATCAAGGCCTTAATTGGGTTCAAGAGGTCTGTGGGGTCGATAGGGGTCTGTGGGAATATATGAGGGTGTAACATGTATCATGAATTTGTAGGGTTTAGGTGAATTAGGGGTTAGGGCTACATTAATGCTGTGTTCAAAAGTACCGATTGGTAAAAGTTTGTTTAACATCAGGTGATTGTGTATATGTATGTGTGTGCTCAGCATATTTGGATGAGTCAAAATGTAGTGGTTGAACTTTACACGAACAACTTTTGTCTTTCTTCAACCACTTCTTTATTTTTATCGTGTAACACGTTCTTCACACTCCACCGTATCCCAGACACCGTGGCTCGCTCGCCGTGCTTCGCCCGTCTCGCTCACCACCTTGGTTCACAGTATCACGTCGCTTTGCTCCGCACACACGTCTTCAACTCTATTCCTACGCTCTCTCCACTGCTGGCTATCCTCCTCAGCTCCTCCGCTATACAGCGTCGTTGCACACAGCGAAACCCAATCTCACTTCTCTGTCTCCACACGCCTCGTCTCCAGCTCCTCTATTACTAAGCTCTCTCCACTGCTAACTGCTCCGTCTTCTTCAGCTTCGCTATCACTATGCTCACTCCACTGCTAACTGCTTCGTCTTGCTTCAGCTTCGCTATCACTATGCTCCAACTCTCTTCTAAACTCTGTTTCCGAACTCCACGTCTTCACCGCACAGCTCCCAACTCCAATCTCCCTCTCTCTCTGTCTCCCCCCAATTTATACCCATTCTCATTATCGCTAATTAATTAGTCCGCGTGCCTCCGCACGCCTCGCGTCTTTAACCACCTGCCTTTTTCCAGACACCTCGACGCCTCCTCGGCCCCAGCAACAGCACCAACCAATCACAGCCCTTCTGGCTTAATTGGCCCGACCGTTACCTCATCACCCCGGCCTCTTCACCTGGCTGTCCTAACACGACCCCACTGTTTCCGCCGTCTCCTCAAGCTGACCCCAGATAAACCCCACACTGTCCGTGTGATCAATACAATCGCGCAGCTTCCCCAGCACACCTTCCTACTCCACTACATCACCCCCCCCCCCCCCCGTGATAAAAAAATCTAGCCATCTCGGCTACGACGATATTTTGAACCTGGAGTAGTGGAGTACCACGGATATAACAACGAACAACACAACAACTTTGTACAAGAACCACAACATGCAAACCAACACAACAACTTTGTACAAGAACTGCGACACGCAAAGTCAATGGAAGGTCCGTCCTCGGGAGCGAGTTCCAGCTGCCGGCCCATTTCCCCAACACGGGAAACCGTGGGGCAAGGGCGGGCCTCGCTCCTCCGTTAAGCGAGGGCGCTCCTGGTCCTCGACACACACCCATCCCTGTCCCAGCGACCATCCGCTGGCGGGATTGTCCGTCGTTCATGCTCGGGCTGGACAGCATTTCGAAGTTGTGGCCACTCAACCGGCGTCCAGCCAGCAAACCTGCTCAAACCCCCTCGTCGAGTCAATAGGGATGGTCCTGCAGGCACACGGGGAGCAGATTTCTGAGGCGCGTACACATGCGACCTCCTCACAGGCTCGTCGGACACATCCAATACAGGCCGCTCTGGGATGGGAGATGACGCATCATATGGCAATACAAACTTCTTAAGGCGCGACGGGTGAACATACCATGTCCGATGACCGAATCGAATCCGTACACTTTGATCTCGGAGAACCTCAACAATCTCAACGGGCCCTTGCCAGGGCCAATGGAACTTTGGGGACATTCCCACCAGTACCATGGGGCAATGTAACCACGCTTTATCCCCAACACACCACGGCTCTCGAGGCCGCTGCGTACCATGCAACCGTTCATTGGTGGCTTGTCGTCGCGCCATGTTACTCAACGCGGCCTCCCGAGCCTCTCTCCGCGCACATTCATGGCATGCTTTTACATATCGCTGAATATCGTTATACATTCCTGGCCAATAGAAATATTTTCCCAAAGTCAACGCGGTCTTCTTCTCCCCCAAATGCATCAACTTGTCATGCGTATCACTAATGAGTTTCCCGCGCAACACAATCGGAACAACAATGCAAAACTTCTGTGCTTCAGCATCCCAGCGAACGAGGAGAACATCGATAAGTCTTAGAAAGGGACGATCTTCCGATTCCCTTGAGCGAGAGGCACGCAGCCTCATCCTGGTCAGGGAGGAGTCATCCACCTGCAATCGTTTCCAAAAACCCAACGTCGACCCCAGCAAACCCGATTCCACCGCAGGAATCGCTTCTGGCCTAATTGAATCCGCTGCAGCGACCATTGACGGAACGTCCTGCAGCGGCAGACCGCAACGCAGCTAGCCCTCCGGACACCGACAGGAGTCAGTCGGTCGCGGCAATCTCGATAATGCAACAGCGTTAACATGACGCGTCCCCAAAAATTTCATACATTTCCCCGATGGCAATTCCAAACACCCCGTCTCTATCGAAATTTTAAGCGGCATCCTTTGCAAAAAATCCGTGCCCAGCAAACACGGTACCGCCAAGGCCGTAGAAACCAAGACATTCCTCGTAACGCTCACTTCCCCAATTTGAATCGTCGCGACCATACAACCCATAATACCAAGGCTGCCACCGTTTGCCGCTATGCACGGCCCATCTACCGGTTCCAGGGTCCGGGGCAAAGTCGGCAGCGATCGAAAAGTTTGTAACAAAATAAGGGTCGCAGAAGCCCCTGTATCAACAATAACCCTGACCATTACTCCTTGAATACGTGCCATCACATCCGACGACCCCGGCGCGGCACCCAACACACGATGCACCAACGCGCCCCACACGTCTCGACCTTGCTCAACATACGAATTTGATGGGAACGGGTGAGATGACGCGGATGGGTGACGTGGAAAGAGCGACCGTGTATTGAATGTATCGCGACTCACCCGGAATCCTCGGTCCTGGGGAAATCTCCGGTCGTAGCTGGTCGGCGCCCTTGGAGGGCGGCCCCTGCGCCGCCAGCAGTCGCGGGCGAGATGTCCTCTCCATCCGCACTCGTAGCACGTTCGCGCGTGCCACCTACATACACCTCGGGACGACGCAGCACGCCCGCGGATGGCACCCCGGCCGCAGCTGCAATCGGCGGCGCCTCGTTCACCGCCACCATGCTCTCGGCCACGGCAGCGCTCATCAGCAGCGGCTGCACACCCACCACCGCTGGCTCGTCCCGGAGGTCGAGGTTGACTTGGATGTTCTTGGCGATCTGCAGAGACGACATGTCGCCGTCATCGTTGCTGTCCGGGAGCGAAAGGACGATCCTTAGCTCCTTTGCCAACTGCAAAAGTTTATCTTGCAGTAAGGAATCTAGGGCCTCTTGGTCCATCGCCGGGTATGCCACTTGAGCGAGGGCCAACAAGGCACTTCGGAATGCAAGAGGGGATTCCGTGACCTCCCGCTTCCTTTGCTGAAATCTACGTTTGGCGACCGACCGCAGCTCGTAGACCTTTCTCATTGCCGCGAGTGCCCCGTCCAGTGTTGACCTGACGGCGGCAGGGAGCCCATTAAATGTCGCCAAAGAGTCACCATCGAGGGCCATCGGCAGGCCTACAGCGCGGCACTCTCAGTCCACTCCAGAGATTCATAAGCTGCACGGAATCGTCGTGTAAACGCCGTCCAATCCCCAACTTTGGCCTCGAACCGCTGCACGTGAAGTCGCCGTGCCGTTCCCGACAGCTACACTTCCTCGTCGTCGGATTCCTCCAATCGCTCCGATGCCGCGGCAACCTCTGCTGGTCGACTTGACACCGTTGGTTGTATGCGGTTTGATGTCATAAAGTAGTGGAACTCCTCCGTCAGCGTCGCCATCCTGGCCTCCCACAGGGCCATGAGGACTCTCCAATCCCCCGATGGTCCCGGGCCTTCAGCCCCACTCGAACCACCGTCTCGTTCTGTTGTTTCCCGATCGACCAGACCCGCTGGGGGAGTATCGGCCACTTGGCCGGACACGGGCAGCACGTCCTCATCGTTGCTGTCGTCGCACGAGTCCACCGGCACGTTCTTCCTCTTTGCCGCCTTCTTTGACATCTCAGCGTGGTTCGTAGTTACTCTGACACCAAATGTAGTGGTTGAACTTTACACGAACAACTTTGTCTTTCTTCAACCACTTCTTTATTTTCATCATTTAACACTTTCTCCACACTCCACCGTATCCCAGACACCGTGGCTCGCTCGCCATGCTTCGCCCATCTCGCTCACCACCTTGGTTCCCAGTATCACGTCGCTCTGCTCCGCACACACGTCTTCAACTCTATTCCTACGCTCTCTCCACTGCTGGCTATCCTCCTCAGCTCCTCCGCTATACAGCGTCGTCGCACACAGCGAAACCTAATCTCACTTCTCTGTCTCCGCACACCTCGTCTCCAGCTCCTCTATTACTACGCTCTCTCCACTGCTAACTGCTCCGTCTTCTTCAGCTTCGCTATCACTATGCTCACTCCACTGCTAACTGCTTTGTCTTGCTTCAGCTTCGCTATCACTATGCTCACTCCACTGCTAACTGCTTCGTCTTGCTTCAGCTTTGCTTTCACTATGCTCACTCCACTGCTAACTGCTTTGTCTTGCTTCAGCTTCGCTATCACTATGCTCCAACTCTCTTCTAAACTCTGTTTCCGATCTCCACGTCTTCACCGCACAGCTCCCAACTCCAATCTCCCCCTCTCTCTCTGTCTCCCCCCAATTTATCCCCATTCTCATTATCGCTAATGAATTGGTCCGCGTGCCTCCGCACGCCTCGCGTCTTCAACCACCTCCCTTTTTCCAGACACCTCGACGCCTCCTCGGCCCCAGCAACAGCACCAACCAATCACAGCCCTTCTGGCTTAATTGGCCCGACCGTTACCTCATCACCCCAGCCTCTTCACCTGGCTGTCCTAACACGACCCCACTGTTTCCGCCGTCTCCTCAAGCTGACCCCAGATAAACCCCACACTGTCCATGTGATCAATACAATCGCGCAGTTTCCCCAGCACACCTTCCTACTCCACTACAAATATGCATTTGTTTGCGTCCATGCATAGGTGTGTGAGTATGCATTTGTGTATGGGTGTATATGCATGTTTGCGTGCGTGTGGGTATGATTTTGTGCATGTCTGAATGTTCCTGTGCTCATCGTTGCGCATATGTATGAATAGAAGCAGCTCAAGTGTAGGCGCCCCAAGAACCAGAGGAGCATTCGGGAGGTGAAGAACCTCGGCGAGGTGAAGCGTCTCGAGGAAGAGAAGCACCTTGCAGAGGAGAAGCACCTTGCATAGGAGAAGCACCTTGCAGAGGAGAAGCGGCTTGCAGAGGAGAAGCGGCTTGCAGAGGAGAAGCACCTTGCAGAGGAGAAGCACCTTGCAGAGGAGAAGCGGCTTGCAGAGGAGAAGCACCTTGCAGAGGAGAAGCACCTTGCAGAGGAGAATCACCTTGCAGAGGAGAAGCACCTTGCAGAGGAGAAGCGGCTTGCAGAGGAGAAGCACCTTGCAGAGGAGAAGCACCTTGCAGAGGAGAAGCACCTTGCAGAGGAGAAGCGGCTTGCAGAGGAGAAGCACCTTGCAGAGGAGAAGCACCTTGCAGAGGAGAAGCACCTTGCAGAGGAGAAGCACCTTGCAGAGGAGAAGCGGCTTGCAGAGGAGAAGCACCTTGCAGAGGAGAAGCGGCTTGCAGAGGAGAAGCGGCTTGCAGAGGAGAAGCACCTTGCAGAGGAGAAGCACCTTGCAGAGGAGAAGCGGCTTGCAGAGGAGAAGCACCTTGCAGAGGAGAAGCACCTTGCAGAGGAGAAGCACCTTGCAGAGGAGAAGCGGCTTGCAGAGGAGAAGCACCTTGCAGAGGAGAAGCACCTTGCAGAGGAGAAGCGGCTTGCAGAGGACAAGACAAAGGAAGAAGAAACAGTGGTGGGGGAAAAGATGGAGGAGACAGACGAAGGGGAAAAGATAGTGCTGCAGGAGGGTGAGGAGAAGATGGGAGAGGAAGAGATGATGCTAATGGGACAGGAGAAGTTAGAGGAGAAGATAGAGATGGAAGGAGAGAAGATTGAGGTAGAGGAGAAGCACCTCGCAGAGTAGCGTCTCATGGAAGTGAAGCGTCTCGAGGAGGAGAAGCGCATCACCAAATTGAAGCACCACTGCCTCCGGACCACGGCCACCAGCACCACCACCAGCCCCACCACCAGCACCACCACCAGCACCACCGCCAGCACCACCACCAGCCCTGCCACCAGCACCACCGCCAGCACCACCACCAGCACCACCACCAGCACCACCACCAGCACCACCACCAGCACCGCCGCCAGCACCACCGCCAGCACCACCACCAGCACCACCACCAGCACCACCGCCAGCACCACCACCACCACCAGCACCACCACCAGCACCACCGCCAGCACCACCGCCAGCACCGCCACCAGCACCACCACCGCCACCAGCACCACCACCAGCACCACCGCCAGCACCACTGCCAGCACCGCCACCAGCATCACCGCCAGCACCACCACCAGCACCGCCACCAGCACCACCACCAGCACCGCCACCAGCACCACCACCAGCACCGCCACCAGCACCACCACCACCACCGCCAGCACCACCACCAGCACCGCCGCCAGCACCGCCGCCACCTCCTCCGCTACCGCTACCACCACCACTACCACTCCTGTGCAGGGCCCAATCACACTGCACATTGGAGAAGAGGTCTTTAGAGAAGGAGCCGCTGAGCCAGGATAAGCAACTCTGCGTGTGTCCTGTGTGTATTTATTATGATTGTTTACGCAGGATAAGCATCACTGAGTCTCAAGACCTTTTTTCAGCAGGGTTCTGCCAAGTTTGTTTGTAATCGGGAACAAAATTGCTGTTGTTTGTGATCCCAATTGAGTGATTTGCATTGCTTATGTGGTTTCAGTTATGGGGAGAAAGCTGCAGAACCCACCCAAAACAAGGGGAGAACACACTCCACACAGAGAAATTGGCCCAAGTTGGGAATCGAACCCAGATCCCTCTAGCTATGAGGCACAGGTGTTCCAGCTATGCCACCCGCACAAACACAGACAATGCAAACCCCACATGTACATTCGGCGATAGAAATGTTCTCCATAATTGGTTTCTGGGTGAGACCATGTAACAATGCGGCCATACATTCACCATGTAACCCTACATCCACTATATTGTTGCCAGACTAATGCCCGTTTCCTGGCCAACTACCAAGTTTATTTGTACTGCACAAGGATAGCTGCCATTGGGAGGAGGGGTGCCCCCTTTCAAATGCATTGAGACGAGAAATGCAAGATGTGAGTGGCTCATCACGTGTAAAGCGCTCTCAGGTACCATCCAAGTCAAAGGGGGCGACTCAGTCGACCACGAATCACCATAGATATTTTTCCACAATCGTGCATGGGTGAAGCGGGCCAGCGATAGCAGGTTCATCACTCACTGCTCACAGTTCCGCTCTGGCGTCCTGCCCTGGGTATTAGTGCTGCTGCGTTAACCACAAAGACACGCACACCCTCTCCTTCGTAGCAGACGTTAAAAATCTCCCCTGATGTTATTGGAAATGAGTAGGCCATTGTGTGCCAGGGATCAATTATAATACACATATACAAATGTCACTGCAAGTGATTCGATTGTATTTACACAGCAATGCCAGCCACTGCTGTGAAACTACAGCAGTCTGTGTTAGATTCAGCAGCATCTTTCTTCGTGCTAGCCTTGCATTGAGAGAATGACAGCTGCAATGCCAAGCGTACTCACTGATCGTGTTGTTTTGTGTGGTTATTAAATTCGAATTAATCCGCCACATGGTCCACCCACAGATTATAAGGAGACGACTGCGATGTCTGCCGTAGCAGGAAGGTTGAACGGTGTCATGCATCTCTTCACAGAGCGGAGCCAGCGCAGCAATCCTCGCAGGCCGTTGAAGAGAAGAGAGAGGTTGTGGAGAAGAAGATGAAAGAGGAAGTGAAGGAGGAGGTGAAAGAGGAAATGGAGAAGGTGGAGAAGGAGTTGGAGAAGACAAATGAGGAGATAGCGGTGGAGGACGAAGAGAACGACAATGAGTTGGAGGAGAAGGTGGCTGTGGAGGAGGAAAAGGAGAAGATGGTGGTGGTGGTGGAAGAGATGGTGAAGCAGGAGGTCGAAAAGACGGAGAAAGAGAAGACGGAGGAGACAGAGGAGGCGACGGGGAAGGAGACAGAGGAGGAGACAGAGGAGGAGACAGAGGAGGAGACAGAGGAGGAGACAGAGTGGCAGGAGGCGGTGGTAGTGCAGGAACGAAAGGGCCTGGCTCGTGTGGCGAACGCGATCCGTGCGCTCCTCCGCGGCATGATGCTGTTTGGTTGCGGCCGTTCGACCGCACAGTTGGGGTTATGGATGTGGTTCGGTGCCTACCATGACTGCTATCACCACATGCACCGCACCATCTACCCACCCACCCCGTGATACACACCACTCACACCACACACACCACACACACCACTCACACCACACACACACCACTCACACACCACACACACACCACACACACACCACTCACACACCACACACACACCACACACACGACACATACCACACACACCACACACACCACACGGTTCTCCGGAGAGACGGTGCCACTGGGACCGCAGCCGGGGAAGTAAACTGAGCAACAAATGCCAGGACTAGACTGGACAACGACTGCTGCCAACAGACATACTCTGTTAAGAGTTAGGATCAATCCAATGCATTATGTAATCATTATCATTGTTGTTTTTATTATAAACTTCATGACATGAACCTATGAGGAAACAATGTAACGTTGCATTGCTTGTGAGTGCTGCCTGGGTTGGTTCAATGTGCCTTGGCTCGTGTCATGAGAGAAGTTTCAGGCAATGGCCCTTCTTCAGAACGTGTACAGGCAGTGGTGGGAAAAGATAATCAGGCGATTCGTCTGACACATCCGCCCCTTCACTGCCTCACTGCCCCACTGCCCCTCTGCCAAGCTGCTTCCGCTGTCCCGCTGCCCCAATGCCCACGGCCCCACTGCCCCACTGCCCCACTGCCCCTCTACCCACTGCCCCATTGCCCCATTGCCTCACTGCCCACTGCCCCACTGCCCACTGCCCCACTGCCCCATTGCCTCACTGCCCACTGCCCCATTGCCGTATTGCCTCACTGCCCACTGCCCCACTGCCCACTGCCCCAGTGCCCCATTGCCTCACTGCCCCACGGCCCACTGCCCCATTGCCTCACTGCCCCACTGCTCTGGTGCCACTCTGCCCTAATGCCCCGCTGTTCACACCACCTCATTCAATATTACCCTGATGTGCACGCAGAGAGAGAGACCCTCGTTTAGCATTGCATACTTGAGGAGGCTGCTGTGATGCAATGGCTCGTAAACTTCACTGGTAATAGAGAGATTGCTGGTTCCACCTTCTGGCACAGCAGTGTGAGTGAGTAGGTGGGTGAGTTGGTGGGTGAGTAGGTGAGTGAGAGTGGGCGGGTGGGTGAGTGGGTAAATTAGTGGGTGAATAAGTGGGTGGATATGGGTGGGTGTGGGTGGGTGTGGGTGGGTGTGTGTGGGTGGGTGTGGGTGGGTGGGTGAGTAGGTGGGTGTGGGTGGGTGAGTGGGTGGGTGAGTATGTGGGTGAGCGGGTGAGAGTGGGTTGGTGGGTGGGTGAGAGTGGGTGGGTGAGTGGCTGGGTGGGAGATTGAGTGGGTGGATGAGTGGGTGGGTGAGTGAGCGTATCGATATGTGGTGAGTCTGTCCCTGGTGAGTGTCTCTGGTATGTCTGAGGACCAGACACGGTTCTGACCATTCCGTCCCCTTCGAGCGCCTTGCTGGCCTTCATCGGGGCTCACTACCAACACGAGCTACCCCAGATATGTATAAATAATCAAATCTGAATATGTAATCATACTGGAGGAATCCGATGAGCTATAAAGCTTTTTTCAGAGCTGTCCAGTAGGGATGGGTTTGAACGTTACAGCAACAAACAATAAAAAAATACGATCGGAGTGCAAGGTATAGGAAAAGTAAACGAATCAGTAAAAAATAAACTAAGCAATTTTTTTATCTCATCAGGTAAAGTCCAATGAGGTATTAGCTTATTTTTCAGAAGCCACTTGACCACAAATGATAACTCATGTCTGGGGGCAGCTATTGAAGGCGGCCTGAGATGAACATGATGTATGCTGAACTTCGTTCGCACCGTACTTAGCCAACCGCGCTAATCCGAGGTGCCGGGGAAGGACAACAAAACTATTAGGTTAGGGGTTAGGGTCAGGGCTATAGGATGTAGGGGCACTGCAGGTTCTCCACAAGTCAAGTGATGCCCTCTAGTGAACAAACGCATAACTACAGCTGCTGCTGCAACGCAAGGAACAAGAAAACCGAGCTGTACAGCCTCCACATCGCCACTTCTCCACGCACACAATGGGAGTGGTGCTACTCAGCCGCACAAGCTTCTGAGAGTGCAACTCATCATCAACATTAACTCAACACAAGCAGCACCCTGAAACAGGCTTCGTCTCTCAGTGTCTCATCAGCAGTCAGGCTCGCTTGAACTGGTGAACTGCCAGATGTTGCTGACAGGGAACCATTGTTAGACTCGCCTTTTGACCGTCCAAGGACGGGTGTATTGCAGTAAATCTGAAACTTGCCAGCGAGAAAGCAGACCACGACGTGATATTCATGCTCTGTACTTTTGAGGCATAAGCAATTGGAAAATAACACTTACTACCCAGGAGCCATTTTTTTGTTGTTACACAGTGTTATTAATGAGGGGGGCTGTTTGATGTGGAGTTACGTCACCTGCTCATGATTATTAATGAGGGTGGAGGGCGCTCCATGTGGAGTGACGTCACACGCTCATGATTATTAATGAGGGGGGGGGGGTCCATGTGGAGGATGTAACCTGTTCGTTATTCTTAATGAGAGGAGCTGGTCGACGTGGAGTGACGTCACGGGCGTTACACACATACATTATTGGCTCATTATAGTAGGTCATAATGGGGGGGGGGGGTCCATTTGGAGGACGTCACCTGCTCATGATTGTTAATAAGGGGAGCTGTTCGATGTGGAGTGACGTCACTTGTTCATGATTACTTGTGAGGGGGAGAGTACTCCTTCTTGGGTGATGTCACCCGCTCATGATTATGAATGAGGGGGTGGGGGGGGTCCATTTGGAGGACGTCACCTGCTCATTAATATTAATGATGGGGGCTGGTCGATGTGCAGTGACGTCACGTTAAGGACAGACATTCCTGGGTGATTAGAGTAGCTATATGGGCCCTGCTTCAGCACAGGACTGTGTAGGGCAGTGGCAGGAGCCTGGCCCTGCTGCTGCTGCCACTGCAGTGCACGGACACGCGGGTGCCCTCTCGTGGGCGAGTCTCTCTGGCTGCAGATTATTGGGTGAAGCTGCGTTGGCGGCTGCGCATGAACGCAATTCAAGACAACAAACTCAACACATTGTTCAATAACCCTGTGGCCTGAAGAGAACCTCGACAGGCGGACATGTCTCACCCGCTAAACTTTAACCGATTGTCCACTTCGTGAGGTATCCGAACTCTCTGGTAACTGCAATAGAATAAAAATCAACGGACGTTCTGCACGCGTGACGTCATTTGTCCGCCCTCGCTGCTTACTCTTGGAAACCGCATTGCTTACGATCTATGAGTTTAGAAAGGTCTTTTACATAGTTCTAAGTGATCATATGGATTAAACATTTGTCGTGGTTATTTTATATGAGCAGATTCGTACGTAATTATTCACCAGTCTAGAGTATAATTTCACAGATTTATAAATCACCTCCCGCTAAATAACCTAACCAAGATGGACGCGCAGACAAACGAGTGACCTTGTAACGAGTGCGTGGTCTCGGTGCGTGCGTGGCGAAGTCGGCCCGGTAGGTCGGGGCAAAGGGACGCGGCGGGCACAGACGCCTCCGCGTGTCTGGAGAGTCCCTCTCGCGTCTGTGGCCACAGCGAGACAGCCAAGTGAGACCTCGGGTCGGCGCTGTAGCGCCACCGTCTCGCCACGCGGTGATGCTACAGCGCGGCAGTGGCAGCAGTGGCACCGGAGTGATTTTTTTTGGGTCGTAGCACCGAAATAAACTTACTAAAGTAGCTACACGCTGTGTGGGCTCAGTGCGTGGGTGTAGAGGCGTTTGTGAAACGTGGACCCCCCCCCTAATGGAACATCTGCGCCGGTTAGAAACGTTTAGGTTGTCCTGCCTACGATCCATCCTGGGTTTAACCAGGCGGGATCGTGTGAGGAGCTCACAATTCCTTGAAAGATGTGGACAAAGTCCCATCGGTGAGCTCCTCCTGCAGGCAAGGCTGCGTTGGCTGGGTCATGTAGCCCGCGTGCCCAGCCACCGCATGCCCAAGCAGCTTCTGTTTGGCCAGATAGACGGGACTAAATGGGCACGACATGTTCTTTGGGTATTTCGGTAAAGTCACGTAGATAGGTTCAAAGAAAGAAGCAGTCACGAAAGCTTTAAGTCAAGATTTTGGCACGACATGGGCGAGAGTAGAGATGGATTGATGCTGTACGGGAGAATGTGGAGCTGAGTGGACTTGTCAATGACTGGTACCAGCAGTGTCAAGATCCCGCCTCTATGGAGGAGGCTCGCGAAGGACGCTACTTGGCAGTTGGAGGCAGTCGCCCTTCAACAACAGAGGGCAGAGGAGTGATGCTCACAACAACGAATGGAGCTACGGGGGGATAAAGCACAGCAGGTTGGCACAGTAGGGGGCACAGGTGGTGCATCAGCCAGTCATCTCAGTCAGTCGACCCGTGGCACCTGGGTCTGCCCCGTGACCTCCTGCCAGCGGGCGTTCGACACTTCACGTGGCCTCAGGGTGCACATAGCCTGGCACAAGCGTCGTGGTGACGTCACCGCCACTTAGTGGCGAATGGCGGTTGTTGTTGTTGTAAGTAGAGGTGTGTGTGTGTAAGTAGAGGTGTAGGTGTGTGTATGAGTAAGTAGAGGTGTGTGTAGGTGTGTGTGTAGGTGTGTGTGTGTATATGAGTAAGTACAGCTGTGTGTGTAGATGTATAGAGGTGTGTGTAGGTGTATAGAGGTGTAGGTGTGTGTGTATGTAGAGGTGTGTGTAGGTGTATAGAGGTGTAGGTGTGTGTGTATGAGTAAGTAGAGCTGTGTGTGTGTAGAAGTATATAAGTGTAGAGGTGTGTGTGTGTATGTAGAGGTGTGTGTGCGTAGGTGTATAGAGGTGTAGGTGTGTGTGTATGTAGAGGTGTGTGTGTGTAGGTGTATAGAGGTGTGTGTGTGTGTATGAGTAAATAGAGGTGTGTATGTAGAGGTGTAGGTGTGTGTGTAAGTAGAGGTATGTGTGTGTAGGTGTGTGTGTGTGTATGAGTAAGTAGAAGTGTGTGTGTGTAGATGTATAGAGGTGTAGGTGTGTGTGTGTGTATATAAGTGGGGAGCGATAGTGTAGCGGTTAGCGCGCTGCATTATGAACCTGGCGACCCGGGTTCGATTCCCACTCACGGCCAACACCAGTGACGATTAACTGAACCGGTCCCGGGCCTCCCCTAGGTCGACTCAGCCTCAAATGAGTACCTGGTGCGGTGTGTAAACATTGCCACTAGGGAGACAAAGGCGGTCGGGCGTGGTTCTGGCCACCCACCCCCTCATGTACCGATACAGCCTTCATAGGTGCTCGCTAACAGCACTTGGCCCTACAGTCTGTTAAGGCTATATGGGGGATCTTTGTCTTTGTATAAGTAGAGGTGGTGTGCGGGTGGTGTGCGGGTGGTGTGCGGGTGGTGTGCGGGTGGTGTGCGGGTGGTGTGCGGGTGGTGTGCGGGTGGTGTGCGGGTGGTGTGCGGGTGGTGTGCGGGTGGTGTGCGGGTGGTGTGCGGGTGAGTAACCCTGGCAGTGCAACGCTGCTGGCGTCTCGTGCTGCCGCGCCTTGTCCACCAGAGGGCATCGCAAACCCACGGGTTGTGTGGCGTCAGGGTGAGAACTGGGGGGGAGGGGGGGGCTGCTGCAAAAGGGTGCAGAGTCGCACTCTGCACCCTTTTGTTCCGCGTCATTCTTTATTGCATCGATCTATCTCATTCTTTGTCTCTGCTGCTATCTTGCGCCCGAGTATGGACCGCTACTTGTGGTACCCTCTCTGTATTCATTGGAGCCACGTCCAAACCACTGTCTTCTCGTTTCTTGTTGATTATTTCTGCAAAGGGCTGCTGCCATGACTGTGGAACAGTTAGCACGATTGACTTCAAATGTCGCGGTTCGATCTCCCAGCCTGGCTTTGAAAACATTGACCAGGATTCTTACAATTCTCTGTTTTTGTCCACCCACAGTCCATCGGTGGGTCGCGTGCAGTGGGCTCAATGGTGAGTACTCCCACCTCTTTCAAGACATAGGGTCAGTGTGGAAAAAGTTGGCCAAAAAATACCCACCGGATCAGCACTCTAGACCTCCCTCTAGTGGGGGTTCTTTCACCAGCAGTTGCATGAGCAAGTAATTGTAGGGCTGCACCATTATTAACCTTACGTGTACAATAATAATATGGTTTACGTGCATTTCAGAACTCCTTGATCCAGACCCCAGCATCCCATTGGTGCAGGCTCAGTGCATCAGTGTCACCATTGCGCCGTTGCTTCTCTGCAACCCTGTGCCACCCGTTGCCGCTGCTCCGCCGGGACACCGGCTTGATGCTGACAATGTCTCAGGAGCAGGCCGTCTGCCTCCTAGCCAACGCCTTCTTCTGCACTTTCCCCCGGAGCAACGCCACTGGGGCCCGGAGCGAGTACTCTGCCTGCCCCGACATCAACTTCAACTGGTGCAGCAGCAGCAGCCCATCACTGTGCATCACACACTGTACACACCGTGTGTCATGCAGTACACACACATATGCCATGCTCTCTCTATGTAGAGTATTTCTTGCTGTATATGTAGCGTCGGAAATACATAGCACACACCGCACGCGTCTATAGGGGGTGCCACTCTGAATTAGAGAGAGAGCCGGACCGTTGAGAGGCCGAATTCACCCCCCCCCGCCCCCCGGTGAGGGGTTGGGGGGTTATTCCAGAGCCCCCTAGAAGGTTCCAGAAAGGGGGCGGTACCGGGGGTGGAGAGTCCCCGAGTTGTGTATAAAAGACGGACCCCAGGACGGCTCGAGGCAGTGCTCTGAAGACGAAAACAGAAGACCAGCTTTGCTGGGACCCTGGAACCCGACGTCCTTTAAAGGGCCGGGGCCGAGCACGGAATAGTGGTCGAGACCCGCACCTTGGCTGGGTCGGGTCAGCATAGCCTCTCCTAGGCCACCCTTAGCCGGAGGACTCAGAGCCCGTAGCCCCACGTTAGCCCGGAGGCCATACCTCCCCAGGTAGTGGTAGTAAAAGGGGCTTCTGTTATGAGATTTAATAAAGCCGTGTTGCCTCTAAGCTACGTCTCCAGTCTCCGTGGGAACCCACTACATATACACAAGAAATGCTGTTCTACACATAACGGCCATGCTCCAGTGTTTCACACAGGCCACGTTTCAGTTCAAAGTAACGCTGCAGTACGTGCACAGGCTTTGCTCCTTTACACATACTCTGTATTATACTGCACACACTTTCATGGAGCTGTGTACACGGTATATGATGCGTTACACATAGGCCATGCTGTATTATAAACTCCATGCAATGTATCCGTTTATACGTAGCCAATGCCACTACACATACAAAGATCCCCCTCATAGCCTTAACAGATTTTTTTAGGCGAGTGGTGTTAGTGAGCACTTAATGAGGACTGGCACAGTACACAGGGGAGTGGGTGGCCAACACCACGCCCAGCCGCATTTGTCTCCCTCGTGGTGATGTGTACACACTGCACCAGGTACTCATTTGAGGCTGAGTCGACCAAGGGGAGGCCCAGCACCGGTTCACATATTTTCCAGTTATTGGTCACGAGCGGGACTTGAAGTCAGGTAACTAGGTTAACAGTGCAGCGTGTAAACTGCTGGACCACCACTCCCCACATGCCGCTGTACACACTCACACCCCGGTAACGCTGAAGCTCAGGTTGGAAAAATAAGCAATGAGAGTAAACCTGAAAGCCTTTGTAAATCTCCTTTCACAGAGAAATTCCCATACTGCACTGTCTTACTACTGCACGCCCGCAATTGTTAAATGGGGAGAAATTGCGCTGATGGTCCATACTCGCGACAAAACCACTTTTAATTTCCTGTGTCACATCGTGACGAAACCACTTTACATTTGCTATGTCACATATAGCTTGGTATATTAAACTTAACGCAACCTCACTGTCAGTTGCTGATTTACCTTATTGTGTAGGTCAGATTGATGGCATATACAAATCTGTTTCAGTTGGGAAAGTCAAATGCCAAAGGTCAATCGATCGGTTTAATTGCCCTGTGACCTACCACTGGTCCTTCCGATTCAAACAAGATTTCATTTGTCAATATTTGCTTGTGTCTGCGAATAATCTGCCGAAGCTTTTTTTTTATAAGTCGTATATTTTATTGATTTTATGGACATGCAAAGGCACATTTGTGAGATTTTCAAAAGCATTGCTGCTATCACATTGCCTTGGAACTGGAACAAACGCCCACAACAGTTCGCCACAAAAAAAACAATGGGCAATGCTCCTGAGCCTCAACTGCCAGCCTCACTTTGAATGTGTAGCAGGTGGGGGGAGGGTGGAATGAGGCAGTTGTCGGTGGTGAACGGATGGCTGATAAACGCTACTGCCTTACAAAATTAAATGTTTAATTTCGTGCAGACGTACAAAATTACCCTGACACATCTGTATCTCCAAATAAAAGTCTTATCACAACCCATCAGCTGCACAGCCTTCTGGGAAGTACATACTTTTGTTGCCAGAAAAAAAAGGGGGAAACCCCTATTATTACATTTTGGTACTGGCAAAGGAGGTCTAATGATGTAGATGCTCACCCCGAGCCCTCATTACTTTTTATAGTGCATTGTCTTTGAGCTGTACGCCTTTTGGCGTCATCTGGTCGAGCACCAATTGGGTCGAGGCTCAAAAGAAAGCCGTCCCTTGGTGTGTACCAATCAGTTTCAAGGACAATGCATATATTATCATAGTATGTTTTTTTTGTTTGCATTTTGACTGCAGGTATTGTGGTTAATGCAGACATTAATCCTTGTAAAAAGGTTTCAGTTTTGTTGCTAGAAAAAAAGGGGGAAAACCCCTATTATTACATTCAGTGTCTCATCAGCTGTTGCACTTGCTTGAATCACCCCTCTTTACGTTATGGGGTCTAGTTTGATGCAAAGTTACATAATACATAACTTTTTAGATTGGGGCGAATTCTGTTGACGAATGCCTGTTTAGGTTCGAGCGACATACGAGGGAGTTATGTGGTCAGCATAACATCCAAACGCATTTGTCTCTCCAGTGTTCCCACACTGAAAATACTCAAGAAATTTCCGACACCAGATGACACAAATATAAAAAAAGCCTCAACACATTTGTCAATAACACTGCCTTAAATAGAAAAAGGATGTAATTGGCAACGTTTCGGGCAATGGTCCATTTCCAGAGAGGCAGAGTGCAACTAATGTCACCTCTGGCCGAGAATCAAACTCGGGTCTCTAGGTTTGTAGCGCAGCACGGTAACCACTACACTACCGCCCTCCATATACAGACACACACCAGGGGTGGGTCGCCATGGCCCACCGTGCCCGGATGAATATTTAAAAGCTCACACGCATGCTATAATGATGCCACTCTAAGAAGCAGGGCGCTGACATTTGCAAAAAGACGCCAGTTCGGGCCCAAGTCACCAATTTGCCAAATGGAGGAATTTGCTGTTTTATTTGTTGCAATGTGCCGGCCCTTTTTAAAATATGGTATTAAAATGTGAGTGTTTGTATTCAAGCACTGCTGAGAGGCACTGTGGGCAGAATGCTGGACTCGCATGCAGAAACGTGTGAGTTCAACTCCTGGTTAGACAACGACCCATCCTATCGTAATCATCGAGGAACGGTTTTCTTCGGAATTAAACATTTCCCAACGGCGATGGGATTGTACTCGTTTCCATCAGCGTCTGAGAACATCGATGGACATTGCACATTCCTGCGCCGGGTACCAGTCCCTCCATAGGGCTTTCGCTCTTGACGTCTGATAAATCTTTTGAATCGAGATTGGAAACTCAATCTAGATGCGATTAGTTCGTTGTCCTTCCCCCGCACCTCCGACTACCATGGTCGGATATATACAGTGCGAAAGAAGTTCAGCAAACACACATAAAGCGGTGCGTATTTTATGAACCTCGAAACGATAATGGCCGAGTCGACCCCCCCAGAGCGCCATATTAATTTGGGACTCTTCACTCTGCTCGTCGATCTCTTTGCCGCAACGCCACGCGAAACGATGCTTAATATATATCTCGAGTGTTATTATGCTATCCAGTTTGTTTACTTTAACGCAAAAGTTCTGAATTAAAACAATAACTTTGCTTGCATAACAAATGACCAAGTGTGAATGTAATTACTTTTCTAACTAAAATGCAGGCAAGCATACTGATATTAACGTCTAAAAAACATGTTTAATTTAATTGTATTATCATAGCTTAAACTTATTGTTTTCTGCAATTTCTTTCACCTTAATTAAAATGTATACTGACATTTTAGTGCATTAATAGTCTGCTTTGTCAATATATCAGTTGTTCCACGGATAGCCTTGCCCCTTTCATTGCAGTGTGGACTCGTCACTACGAGTGCAGCGCCACCATTGGTGATGAGCTCTGCCCTATGCTCGATAAAAGTGAGCATGAAAACACTGACGTTATTTATAGAAATCATTGTTTTTTCAGACATTTAAAAAAACATATTTTTAACATTTAAGGGAGCCGATTTAACTAAAATGTTAAATTTGTATTATACCAGGTAAGGCCTACTGAGCTATATGGCTCTTATTTAGAAGTGACCTGGCCACAAATTATAGCCCAATGAAGTAGCTTATCGAGTGGAAATTTATAGGAGACAAATACTCAAAATGCATGTTTTTAAATGTGGAGGGGAAAACCGGAGGACCTGCAGTAAAATCCATGCGACCATGGCGAGAGAGTCATGCAAACTCCAATATACAGGCATCAGGGTCTGGATCGAACCCACAGTGGGGTCGTCTGGTCGGGCAGCAGAGACACGAGAGGCCAAGCAACGACATTACAGTCGTGGGCTGAGCTCAAGGAGGGCTGGCTCGAGCACCATCCTGCGGCGGGGAAAGGAGGCGGTGCAAGCGGTTCAGCCGAGCCCACAACAGCCAAGAATCTGCTGTCTCTGTCTAGTGGGCGGGCTGTTCAACCCAAGCACATGGGCGAGAAGCCGTGCATGTGTGACGAGTGCGGCAAGACGTTTTCTCGCGCTCGGCCTACAAGTATATATATTTTTTTCTTTTCCGCTTGCGTGTTAATCTGTGTGTACCCCGGATATTTTAAAGATGGCAATTCTCCTGCTGTGTATCCTACTGCTGTCCCTCCTGGCCATATCTAGTGCCACACTCAACTCTACAAACGGCTACCCTCGTTACTTTGTGTCCATACTTGTTGCTCGATTTGCCACTGCACCTGCAAATAAAACAGCTTATAGACACTTCTACACTCCATCATTGTATCATTTTAAACCCTATCTTTGTCCCATTACTTCACCAGCACTCCTTCCAAACTTCATTCTGCTCTTACAAATAACACCATCTGCGAGCTGCTGCTATTCGTCCAAGGTTCGCCGCTCTTCATCCTTTCACATAAAATACTTGTGCAAACTATTCATTCTACTTTTCTTATTTCTGGGTGGTATTGAGCTTCATCCTGGCCCAAATGTAAAGAACTCGTATAATTCTGTAGATTTTTCTGGCAGAAAAGGTGTTGGTGTTCTACATGTCAACATCAGAGGGCTTGTGATTAAATTGTCAACTAAAACTGGAAGTGGCAAACCTTGACCCGGACATTTCTTGCCTAACAGAAACATTTCTCACTCCTGCCATCAATGACTTGCAGATTACGATTGACTACAACCTTTTTCGGCTTGACAGAGGATCTAAAGGAGGTGGAATTGCCATCTATGTTCGTAATACTATTACATGTTTACCAGCTCACTCTTTGTTTAAACAATGTTGCTTTGAAGGTCTGGCTCTCAGAATAACTCTCCCAAATAATGAACAGATATTGGTAGTGTGCTGTTATAGACCGCCTAGTGGGAAGGATGTTGAAGCTGCATCTGCACTGAGAGAGCGTTTTGGGGGCCTCCCTAAAGGTGAAATAGTTTTAGTGGGTGATCTAAATTGGAATTGGCTAAACCCGCCGGCTGTGGCCACAAATTTTGCAGATGAATAAAACCTGTTTCAATTAATAAATGTACCCACAAGACCCAACCTAAAAAATCCGGGACAGTCATCTCTGCTTGACATCCTATTGACAAATGCCCCTCGCAATTTCACACTGACTGATGTTCTGGGTAATAACCTTAGTGATCACTAATAATAGGGTTTTTCCCCTTTTTTCTGGCAACAAAACTGAAACCGGTTTACTAGGATTCATGTCTGTATTGTATTAACCACAATACCTGCAGTCAAAATGCAAACAAAAAACATACTATGATAATATATGCATTGTCCTTGAAACTGATTGGTCCACACCAAGGGATGGCTTTCTTTTGAGCCTCGACCGAATTGGTGCTCGACCAGATGACGCCAAAAGGCGTACAGCTCAAAGACAATGCACTATCAAAGAAATGAGGGCTCGGAGTGAGCATCTACATCATTAGACCTCCTTTACAAGTACCAAATTATAATAATAGGGTTTTTCTCCATTTTTCTGGCAACAAAACTGAAACCTTATGAGACCTCCTTTGCCAGAAACAAGATATAGGAATAGGTTTTACCCTTTTAACTGGCACAAAAACTGACACCTTTATTCAAGGCATCATGTTTGCAATAACCACAAGACAAGCAGTCAAAATGCAAACAAAAAAGACAACTCTGATAATAATATGCACTGTCCTTGAATTTGATTGGTCCACACCCGAGACAGCTTTTCTTAGAGCCTAGTCTCCATTGGTGTTGGACCAGAAGACGCCAAAAGGCGTACAACTCAAAAACAGCGCACTATCAGAGTATTGAGGGCTCGGGGTGAGCATCACCCCGAGCCCTCAATACTCTGATAATATATGCATTGTCCTTGAAACTGATTGGTCCACACCAAGGGACGGCTTTCTTTTGAGCCTCGACCCAATTGGTGCTCGACCAGATTACGCCAAAAGGTGTACAGCTCAAAGACAATGCACTATCAGAAATGAGGGCTCGGGGTGAGCATCTACATCATTAGACCTCCTTTGCCAGTACCAAAATACAATAATAGGGTTTTTCCCATTTTTTTTCTGGCAACAAAACTGAAACCTTTTTACAAGGATTCATGTCTGCATTAACCACAATACCTGCAGTCAAAATACAAACAAAAAAATACTATGATAATATATGCATTGTCCTTGAAACTGATTGGTCCACACCAAGGGACGGCTTTCTTTTGAGCCTCGACTCAATTAGTGCTCGACCAGATGACACCAAAAGGCGTACAGCTCAAACACAATGCACTATCAAAGGAATGAGGGCTCGGGGTGAGCATCTACATCATTAGACGTCCTTTGCCAGTACAAAAATATAATAATAGGGTTTTCCCCTTTTTTCTGGCAACAAAACTGAAACCTTTTAACAAGGATTCATGTCTGCATTAACCACAATACCTGCAGTCAAAATGGGGTGAGATCATCAGCCAGAATCAAAGCACCCCCTAAATTGGTTGAGAAGCACTCTATTAGGCACTTCAGCACTCAGGCAGTTACTAATGATGTGCTTCACTCGGGTATTGACAAGATCTGTGATATCCCCAACCTGACTACGGCTTGGGAGACCTTCAGGTAAACGTTTCTCCAAATTCTTAACAAACATGATCCGTTGGTTAGATTTAAAACTAAAGGCAACCGCCCACCATGGTTTGACCCTTTGATTACAAAGCTCATGAAAACTAGGGACAAGGCTTGGGCATATGCTCAGAAAAGATATTTGGTCAATGACTGGCTAGAATACAAGATTTTAAGGAATGGATGCGTCAAAAAATGCCTACTTTTCCTCCATGCTCCTGGAATCACGTAGAAATGCCAGGATTTCTGGAAAACAATCAAATATATCGAAAAGGGATCCAAAACAGATCATCTGCCCGTTGAGCTTAACCGAAATGGGGAATCATTTTCAGATCCCAAAAATATAGTTGACAATTTTAACCTTCATTTTTCTGAAGCTGGTAATATTTTTGATAATGTATTGGAAGTCACCCCTGCTCATGCAAATTCCTACACCCCTGTCGAAACATTAAACTAATTTAGTTTCCAGCCAATCCACGAAAGTAATGTTCTGAAACTGTCCTACCTCAAAGGGTCCTCCTCTACCGGAGCAGATAGTATTCCCGTCTTTGTTCTACCAACTGTTGGTCACCTAATATACGTACAAACCTATAGCCCATATTTTCAACCTGTCCATCAAAGAAGCATCAGTTCCTCTAGAATGGAAACATTCCTATGTCCGTCCACTTCACATAGGGGGCCCTAAAGATGATCCAACTAACTACTGACCTATCTCAATTTTGTCCCCGTTGATGAAAATTTTGGAAAAATTATTGAACTATCAAATTAGCCTTTTGATTTAAAGCTATCGTGATTGCAGGGATTCATATTCTTGGTTCTTTCGGTAAAGTCACATAGAAGGGAAACAATAAAATAATAAAAATATAAAACAAAAAAATTCTCACGATGTTTCGAATACCAAATTAGCAGTTTCCTTTTTAAGGTGGCTTTCAGACCGCATCCATTATTTTTCGTCTCCCCCCTCCTCTTTTCCGAACATAGATGGACTCGTCCATCTGAATAAACTGTCAAATCGCTATCCGTGGTGCTAACGTTAAAAAAACCGCCACTTTTTTCAAATGTTGTTGTTGTGGTTTTCACACCTGATGATGATTGCTTGTGTTGCAGTCGAAACGTCGTGAGAATTTTATTGTTTTATATTTTTATTATTTTATTGTTTCCCTTCTACGTGACTTTACCGAAAGAACCAATAATATATAGCAGTTTCCTGTCCACCAACAATCTACTACATGTAAACAATCTGGGTTCCGAAAAAAATACAGCACTACATCTGCTGAATTAAACTCTCTGAATCACATTTACAGTATTCTTGATAATATGCAGTACTGTGCCTGTCTTTTTCTTGACCTGTCCAAAGCTTTTGATACAGTAGACCACAACACCCTGCTTAGTAAACTAAGTTGCCTCGGTTTTTCCGAAAACGCAGTAAAATGGTTAAAAAATTACCTCTTTTCTCGCACCCAAACTGTATTCACAGATGGTTGGAGGTCAAACAGTGTTAAGATAACAAAAGGGGTTCCATAGGGTTCCATCCTCGGCCCCCTCTTGTTCTCTCTATATGTCAATGACTTGGGCACCGACCTGGATCATTCCAGGGTAAATCTTTTTGCAGATGCCACGATACTGATTACTGCTGGCCGCTCTCCAGATGATGTGATTGCTAAGCTCCAGGGTGATTTCAACAAACTACAACATCAGCTAGTTGCTCTTAAACTAGTCCTGAATACCTCCAAAACCTAGGTGCTATGCTTCTCACCGGGACTAAAGCAGGAAGTTATTTTTCCCCAATTACATTCCTTAAATAATTTTCAAATAGAGCAAGTCAAGATCTATAAGTATCATGGGGTCATCCTGGATTCAAAACTGAATTTTGAAGATCACATTGATTATATTTGTAAAAAGACAAAAATAAAAATTGGTTTTCTGTATCGACACAAGCACTGCTTCCTCCCAATGTACCGTTTGGAATATTATAAGCTACCATACTGCCTCTAATTGATTACTGTGACATCGTGTATAAATCAGCCCCAAGTACTGTACTGAAGAAGCTTGATTCCATCTATCACTCGGCCTTAAGATTTGCATTGAACTGCCCATATAGGACTCACCACTGTGATCTCTACAAATTTGACCTCAGGTCTTCGCTCATTTACCAGCTTCACATTCCCTATTGGCGTACAAAAACTGGAGGAAGGGCCTTTGCTATTGATGCCCCCAGGGTCTGGAATGCTATTGCCAATAAACTGCAACTTGAATCACTACCTATGAGATCTTCACTCAAAACTGCTCTAGAGGAGTTGTACACCCCTAGCTGCCACTGCTATTCAGTGGCCTACAATAAAATAAAATGTTTCGCTCCGGATGACCGCTGCAAAGTATTATCTGTATTTTGATTTAGTGTTCTGATCTTAAAGGTGCATTGAAAAATTTGCTACTCCGACTGATGCTCCTGTTGTTGTGGAGTGACTCATGCAGCCAGCTATGGCTCTATGGTTTGGTGTTACATTTTATTTATGTAGTTTATTGTAAAAAAATAAGTCACAGTCCCTATGATCACTGTATTGCATTTATGGTTTTATTTTGGTGATTTCGAAAAGTTTTTTGGTTTGCCCATGTTTGTTTGTTGTAGTACGGAGTTAAACTGATGGCCTTAATCTAAGTTGTCTTGTGGTTGTTGTTGTTGTTGTTTGACTTGCATCCCACTGGGATTTTTGCACACAGTGTTGGTGTACGGTGCTTTTTCAGGAATATTTTGCTGTTTGTTCCTGGATTTTCTGTTTGCACAGTCACATAGTCACTTTAATATGTTTTCTTGTTCATGTTTTTGTTTTTTGTGTTTGCACCCGAATCAAGAGCCGAATGGCTCACAGGGCTATACCAAATAAATAAATGAAACTGAAAACTGAAACAGCCTCCTGTATACCGGGCAAAGTATCTAACATCTTGTCACCCTCCTGATTATCATAACCATTATCATACTCTTTGGTTCTTTCGGTAAAGTCACGTAGGTATAAAATATAATAAATCACAACGTTTTGGGCGCAACACAAGCGTCCGTCATCAGGTGGGAAAGCCTTGGTGTGCTACTGAGGCACACTGTTTCAAAAGGTTAGAAATGCGTGTAGCCCAAGGGTCATAAAGAAGTGGCCAGGGCTAGTGATGTTAATGTGAGAAATTAGCATGTAACTGTAAGATAGGAGAGAATGTAGATATACCTGTACACACAATGTACAATGCACACATGCAAGAGACACATTCACACACGTTGTTGCACGTGCACACACGCGTACAGTTACAGAGATCTTGTATGTCGCCTTTCAGAGACTGTTAGTGCAAGTACTGTTGGCGAGCACCAAATGGCAGATGCACCATCTGCATTTGCCATTGTGCCAACTCGCTGTGCTTTAGCCACCTGGTGCTCTGCTTCGCTCCCCTGCCCTCTGTCGTTTTGGGAACAAACGCCTCCAATGCCCAATAGCATCTTTCATGAGTCTCTTCCACAGGAACCGTCTTGGACAGGTCTACAGAGCTCCCAAGTTCTCCCGCATAACATCAGCCCATCTGTCATCTAGCCCGCGCTGTGCCTGCTTTTCCCACGCTATTCGGCCAAACAGAACTTTCTGGGACATGCGGTGGCCATCCTTAGACCACACACGAACATTGATCAACCCCCCCTATTGGATCTTACTGCCAGATGAAAATTCCAGTGAAACGGAAGGCTTTTCAAACGACGTTAAAAAAAGCATACTTCCATAGGCTAATACAGCCACATGGACATATACAGACATATGAACTCATGCAAAGATATATTCCCCATTCTACATTATTACGCTTGCCCATTATTTACATGGTCAGACATTATGCTTTGGGCAGCCAATCATTCTCCGGTTTTGACAACTTTTGCAAGTTATTTTGGCTTATGTTTGCTTAGGTGTGGTGCGTTGCTGTCTTCAGGATGAATCTGGATCACAGTGAAAAAGCAAACCACTGATAGCCAATTCTAGATTTGAAGCTTTCGTGACTGCAAGGATCCATACTCTTTGGTTCTATTCGGTAAAGTCACGTAGGTAAAAATAAAATAAAAAATCACGACGTTTCGGCCACAACACAAGTGGCCTTCATCAGGTGAAGGGACTGGACTGTCCAGAGGATAGCGCTGGAGTGAAGACAGCAAGCCCAGGTCGCGTCCTTTAAGCTGTGTGGGAGGAAACAAAAAACGCCTTGACAAAGGAATTAGCATAACAATGATGTACTGGACCGGCACAGTGGGGGCGGGGGGGGGGGAGTTTACATAATGTTGGTGTGAAGGGAAATAAGCTCCTGTGAAAGTTTGGAATACCACTACTTGAAAAAATATACTGTACCATTGAAAATTAGTTTAATGTTTGGTTTGATTTAGAACATCTTTCCAATGATTGCTTAATTTGAAACCATCCTCTCGGTTGAAATTGTCTGTGTTTGTAAATCTGAATTGCCTCGTGGACAAATCTCTGATAAAAACCCGTGGGTTGCAGAGAACTTGGCATCACTGTTACAACGCTGTGGGTGATCACGATATAGTTTTCTCTGATACCAAGGTTCTCTGCAAACCCACGGGTTTTTATCAGAGATTTGTCCACGAGGCAATTCAGATTTACAAACACAGACACAATTTCAACCGAGAGGATGGTTTCAAATTAAGCAATCATTGGAAAAATGTTCTAAATCAAACCAAACATTAAACAAATTTTCAATGGTATAATATATTCTTTCAAGTAGTGGTATTCCAAACTTTCACAGGAGCTTATTTCCCTTCACACCAACATTATGTAAACTCCCCCCCCCCCCCCCCCCCACTGTGCCGGTCCAGTACATCATTTTATGCTAATTCCTTTGTCAAGGCGTTTTTTGTTTCCTCTCACACAGCTTAAAGGACGCGACCTGGGCTTGGCTGTCTTCACTCCAACGCTGTCCTCTGGACAGTCCAGTCCCTTCACCTGATGAAGGCCGAAACGTCGTGATTTTTTGTTATTTTATTTTTACCTACGTGACTTTACCGAATTGAACCAAAGAGCACTGATAGTCAATGGAGCCGCCTCAATGGTATAACCACGATTCAATAGATAATCATTCATTACTCAGTAATACGTGAACTATGCAGATTAAATCAGAGTCATAGTGTCTGTGTTCTGACTGGCATGAGTAGGTGCTCAACTCTGCTCGTAACAGTGAGCCGTTGTTATTCCACATTGCTATGGCACGTGACGGTTGTTGCGACTGCGTTGTTCCCACGCTTGAGCGACGCCCCGAGCACCTTCGCGCAGCCATGACCGTGTGCGCAGGAGGCTCAAGCCCATGCTGCTTTTTTATTCTGAAGTTTAAAGCACAATTGACCGTCAAATATCATTCAATCTTCTTTCGCGTGACTGATGTAGATGCAGAGCAAAAACTACCATTTCACATGGAGGTGACCAAGCCAGACAAACCGCGTCAGGAGCAGCAGAGTGTATCATCGCTGTGATGTCTCCTTCGTATCTGTGTGCGTCGTTATACGTTGTTGTATGGCCTGTTCTGGGTGACCACAGTTGTGCACTAAAGAGTTTTTAATTTTCCATTTGTGGATCAGGTACCGCATCTACTGCCATAGGTTGTGCAGTGGATGTGATTTATGTTGGATCATGAGCTTCGTGGAAGATCAACCCAGGGATCTTCTCATTGCCAGTATCTCGATATGACAACAAATGTTGACTTCCTACAAAGAAGTACATATTCTGTCACCCATAGAGGAATGGTGGGCTGAGTTTAGCCCACAACCCCCCCATCACGCCGAGATTTAATGTCACGGACCTTCCTCACATACGTTGAGCACACGAACCAAAGTGCGAGCTGGGCCACTTGAACTTCATTCTGATCAGGATTGATGAAATGCAATCTCTCACCCAGACGTCCTATCAGACTAGGATTAAGATCCCTTGTGTCTTTAGCCGGCACCGGTGGAGCACACCTGTAATTCCAGCGCTGTGGGGGTTAGGGTTGGCGGATCACACGTTGGGCAATTCCCTCCCCATGGGCGTCCAGGCGCCAAAACTTGACTTGTTCACAAGGCGGTACAACAAGAATGTGGATGTCGCTTGTTCTGCCTGTATGGGATAATGTTGCGCCCTCACGAGCTTGGGTCTTCTCCGGATGCTCCAGTTTTATTAATTGGCTGAAAACATCTTCATATATGAGGGACCACAGAGCTCGGGCAATTGTTGGTGCTGGTTCACCACTTGGCTGCCTTCCCGCTCGTCTGTGGTTCCTCGCGCCTCCGAGTCGTTCTCTGTCTTTGAGAGCGAGCGAATGCTGTGCAGCGCGTGACAACTTGAAATATTTTTTTTTATTATTACTGTGAGTGACCGGACTTTGTTGTCGTTGCTCCACAGTGCCGACGGGATTGCTGACGTTGAAAAGGAAAAAAAAAACTTTAATCAAAAGTTGAGTGGGAAAGGTAAGCCTTTGTTTTATCAGAGTAAAATTTGTTTTTTCCACAGCATTAAATTTAACTTCATGATTGCATTTTGATGTGTTATCAATGTACACATACCCCATTCGGGTAATTGGGAAACATTGTAAAGTGAACAAAAAGAGTCTCTGCATGTGTGACACCAATCTCAATATTCTCTGCTGGCATACTTTAGCAAACATAACTGGTCTAATTTTCCTATAACTTTCGACTATGCGTAAGCAAGAGGTCATTGCTATAAATCAGTAGGGTGTCTGTAGTGACTGTGGTTGTCACTGTATGGTGCTGGGGCTTACGAAGCCACGGCGGATAATGTGTTATCATTATGGGCAGCCCGGGTTACGGGGTGTAGTACCAGCCCTGGCGGGGCTGGGTGAGCGCTGATTAGCGCGGAGGCATCGCGAGCAGTGTGCGGTGCGGGCTCCTGGTGAGGGAGCAAGAGTGAGCGTCAGCCAGCCAGGGTTACGTTGGGGCATGATATGCTGGTTGACCAGCTGACACGTGACCAGATGATATTGGAGGGGGGCCACCGGTGGAAGGGGGCCGCGGGGTCACATGGTCCAAAAGAGTTCTCGGGAACCTTCGAGAAAGAGCCCGAGAGTCCTGGAAGGTGGGCGGGGCGAAGGGCAGAGCCAGCCCCTGCCCAGGGGCATATAACGAGGACCCCGTGAGGAGCTTGAGGTTCTTCGTGTGCTGGTGTTACGAAGATCCACGTCGGGGAGAAGAAGCCTCTAGCCACGCGATCCGGGACCCAGCTTGTGGTCCGGACTGGGATCGCGAACCGTGTCTAGTTCTGCCGTAGCGTGGTTAGATGGGCATTCGAGACCCGAGTGTAGATCGTGTTATGTTGCGTGCTGTTGTATAATAGTGTTGCTCCCAAGATAACGTCTGCGACTCAGTTGGACTCACTACAACTGGTGTCGGAAGTGGCAAACTTGCTAGGCTGCAGCTAGCGGTAGACAAGTCCTGTCTACACATATACTTAGTTCTTTTGGTAAAGTCACGTTGAAGGGAAACAATAAAATAATAAAATATATATAAAACAATAAAAATTCTCACGACGTTTCGACCATAACACAAACAGTCGTCATCAGGTGTGTCGGTTTGCATAAATGTATTTATTTTTAAATGGTGTATTTATTTATTTATAATTAAAAAAAGACCTGTCTACACATCGCAGAATTCGTGTACGTGCATCGGACGATGAAGACAACTAGGAGCTGATTCCGCCCACGGTCACTGAGGAAGGAGCGGAGACGTTACCCGCGGAGCAGGGTGCAGTCGGGGCGTGGAGCGCCTCGCCTTCAGTGGAGGAGCTCATCAGGGACGCGCACAGCCGTCTCACTGACCTCCTCCAAGCGACGTCCTCCATCCTCGTCGAGATGCAGTCCCTACCTTCGACGGCGAAGGAGGGGGGCGACGGAGCCGTCCGGACGGGGCGACTGGGCCGCCATTTCACAAAGGGCGGGAATGCCATCGCCGCTGCCTGCGCTCGCGGGCGCAATTTTGCCGTCGGCGGGAAGCGCGGAGCCCGCCAAATTTGAAGCAGGGACGTCCTTGTCATTCGACGTTCAGTCGCTCCGCTGTCGGCTGCCCTTCATTAAAGAATTTGTTGTCGCCAGTGGCGATTGGGTGGCATTTAAGCGGCGATTTCTCACTAATGCCGACATGGCGGGGTGATCAGAGGCGGACGCGCTGAAGGTGCTCCTCGCCACCCTTGATGATGATGCTTTGGCGGCGTTCCTTGCCATCCCGCTGTCCGAGAGGTCCACCCTCACGCAGGCATTTGACCAGATGGCCGCCACTTTTGAGCCTCTGCTGAACACCCGTCAGAACAGAGGGGATGGTGAATCGGCCCTCGGCTACAGGAGTGCGCTTTTGGTGCTGGCGAAGGCCGCGTTCCCGAGAATGGATCACGATGGCCTTGACGCCTTGGTCCTCGAGAAAATGTTGGAACTCTCCAAGGATCTCCGTACTGTGCTTCCCGCCGAGGACGGGGAGGTGTCTTCGTTCAAGATCTCCAGGTGCATACAGGTGCAGCAGACCCTGCAACGTGACAGGGTGTTGGTGGCGTGCTCCACATCTCCTGCGGAGCCTGAGGCCTTTTTTGGTTGGCCACTGTTTTTTAATGTCGACTCTTTTTTAACGGTCACTTTTTTTGATGTCCACTTATCTTTTTAATTGGCCAATTTTTTTACTGTTTTTTTTAATGGGCCACCTACCTCCTCTGCCTCCGCCTCCTGCTCCTCCGCCTCCTGCTCCTCACTTTGTGTGATGGCCAATTCTTTTTTTACTGACCAATGTTTTTTTACTGGTCTTTTTTTTTAATGGTCACTTTTTTTCTAGTCATTTTTTTCTTTAATGGCCAATCTTTTTTGACTGGTCTCTTTTTTTCACGGGCCACCTACCTCCTCCTCCGTATCCTCCTCCGTATCCTCCTCCGCATCCTCCTCCGCCTCCGCCTCTGCCTCCTGCTCCTCTGCCTCCTGCTCCTCCGCCTCCTCCACCTCCTCATCCACCACCTCACTTTGTGTGATGGCCAATTATTTTTTTACTGACCAATTTTTTTTGACTGGTCTTTTCTTTTTTAATGGCCACTTATTTTTTTACTGACCAATTTTTTTTGACTGGTCTTTTTTTTTACACGCAATTTTTTGTGGTGACTTTTTTTAATGGCCATTCCTTTTTTGACTGGTCAACTACCTCGTCCTCCGCCTCCTCCTCCGCATCCTCCTCCTTCTCCTCTGCCTCCTGCTCCTCTGCCTCCTGCTCCTCACTTTGAGTGATGGCCAATTATTTTTTTACTGACCAATTTTTTTTTACTGGTCTTTTCTTTTTAAATGGCCACTTTTTTTGACCGGTCAATTTTTTCTTTAATGGCCACTCTTTTTTAAACCAGTCACTTTTTTTGATGGCCACTTATTTTTTTTACTAGCCAATATTTTTCACTTTTTTTTAACCAGTCAATTTTTTCTTTAATGGCCAATCTTTTTTTCACTTTTTTGAATGGCCACTTTTTTTTTACTGGCCAATTTTTTTTTACTCTTTTTTAATGGGCCAACTATCTCCTTCTCCGCCTAGTCCTCCGCATCCTCCTCGTCCGCCTCCTCCGCCTCCTGCTCTTCCGCCTCCTGCTCCTCACTTTGGGTGATGACCAATTACTTTTTTTACTGACCAATTTTTTTTACTGGTCTTTTCTTTTTTAATGAGCACTTTTTTTACCAGTCATTTTTTTCTGTAATGGCCACTATTTTTAACCAGTCACTTTTTTTGATGGCCACTTATTTTGTTACTGGCCAATTTATTTTGACTGGTCTCTTTCTTTTAAGGGCCACCTACCTCCTCCTCCGCCTCCTCCTTCTCCTCTGGCTCCTCCGCCTCCTCCGCCTCCTCCACCACCTCCTCACTTTCTGTGATGGCCAATGATTTTTTTACTGACAAATTTTTTTACTGGTCTTTTCTTTTTTAGTGGCCACTTTTTTTGACAAGTTAATCTTTCGATTTAAAGCTTTCGTGACTGCAAGGATTCATCTTCTTTGGTTCTTTCGGTAAAGTCACGTAGAATGAGAATAAAATAATAAATTGATAAAACAAAATAACACAATAATATTATCACGACGTTTCGGCCACAACACAAGCGGCCTTCATCAGGTGAAGGGATGAGACTGTCTGGTAGGACAGCGCTGGAGTGAAAAAGCCAAGCTCAGATCACGACCTTTAAGCTGTGTGAGAAGAAACAAAGCGCCTTGACAAAGGAATTAGCATATAATTTAGCATTGAAATGGCTGAATGATTAGCTTGTGACTGGTCACAGAAATGGCTATGTTAAAGTTAAAGCATACACATCCGCAGAGGCACCCCTTGACAAAGGAATTAGCATATAATTTAGCGTTGAAATAGCTAAGTTAAAGCATACACATCCGCAGAGACACCCCTTGACAAAGGAATTAGCATAGAATTTAGCATTGAAATAGCTGAGTGATTAGCTTGTAACTGGTCACAGAAATAGCTATGTTAAAGTCAGAGCATACACATTCACCGAGGCACCTAGTACAAATCAAACAGGAGAATTTAGCATTGAAATAACTAGGCGAATTTAGCATTGATGACCTTCAGACCGCAGCTATTTCGCCAGCATTGACTCTTAATACCTCTCACACCACGGTTAATGGTATGGTTTACAACATGGAGTATAATAGCGCTTCGCAGCTGTCTCTCTCCCCCTCCCCTGTTCCGACCATGGATGAACTCGTCCGTCTGAACGGGGCCCGTAGCTATTCGTGTTGCTAAAGTTGAGGGTAAGAATCCACCCATTTTTTCGCCATATAGCATTGTGATATATAACGACTTATTGTTGGTAGCTTAGCTGATTGGAGAATATAGAGTTTATTGATAACATTAAGGTAATTTATATTTTATTTTTTTATTGATTCACTATGTAGTATTCATTATATATTGTATTGTATACCCAGTTACTGTGAATAGCTCAGATGTGTAGGCCTTGACTTCAACATAGCCATTTCTGTGACCAGTCACTAGCTAATCACTCAGTTACTTCAATGCTAAATTCTATGCTAATTCCTTTGTCAAGGGGTGCCTCTGCGAATGTGTATGCTTTAACTTAGCTATTTCAATGCTAAATTCTATGCTAATTCCTTTGTCAAGGGGTGCCTCTGCGGATGTGTATGCTTTAACTTTAACATAGCCATTTCTGTGACCAGTCACAAGCTAATCACTCAGCCATTTCAATGCTAAATTATATGCTAATTCCTTTGTCAAGGCGCTTTGTTTCTTCTCACACAGCTTAAAGGTCGTGATCTGAGCGTGGCTCTTTCACTCCAGCGCTGTCCTACCAGACAGTCTCGTCCCTTCACCTGATGAAGGCCGCTTGTGTTGTGGCCGAAACGTCGTGAGAATATTATTGTGTTATTTTATTTTATCAATTTATTATTTTATTCTCATTCTACGTGACTTTACCGAAAGAACCAAAGAAGAAGTTAATCTTTTCTTTAACGGGCACTTTTTTTTAACCGGTCAATTTTTTTTGTGGTCACATTCTTTTACTGGCCAATTTTTTTTGACTTTTTTTTTTGGGGCCAATAAATTTTTGTGGTCACTCTTTTTTTTAATGGCCATTCTTTTTTAACCAGTCACTTTTTTTGATGGCCACATCTTTTTTACTGGCCAATAATTTTCAGGTTTTTTTTAATCACCACTTTTTTTTACCATTCAATTTTTTTCTTTAATGGCCACTCTTTTTTAGCCAGTCACTTTTTTTGATGGCCACTTATTTTTTTACTGGCCAATTTTTTTACTGGTCTTTTTTTTACAGGCCAATTTTTTGTGGTCACTCTTTTTAATGGCCATTCTTTTTTAACCAGTCACTTTTTTTGATGGCCACTCATCTTTTTTACTGGCCAATTTTTTTCACGGTTTTTTTTTAATCACCACTTTTTTTTACCATACAATTTTTTCATTAATGGCCACTCTTTTTTTAACCAGTCACTTTTTTTGATGGCCACTTATTTTTTTACTTGGCAATTTATTATGACTGGTCTCTCTTTTTTACTGGCCAATTTTTTCACTTTTTTTTTTACCAGTCAATTTTTTCTTTAATGGCCAATCTTTTTTAACCAGTCACTTTTTTGAATGGCCACTTACTTTTTTTACTGACCAATTTTTTTACTGTTTTTTTTTAATGGGCCAACTACCTCCTCTGCCTCCTCCGCCTCCTGCTCCTCCGCCTCCTGCTCCTCACTTTGTGTGATGGCCAATCCCTGCCCTTTCCCTCTAACGGATCCAAACCGTCGCCTATGGGTTCCATTTTGTTTCCCGCCTATTCTCATTCAAAACTTTTCCTCCAATCACTTCAAAAGCCAGCCTCCTGACCAATCGCTGTGGAGGCCTCTTTTCTCCAATCGGAGACCTTGGTTTTCTTTGAAAAGCCGTTTGGCTGCACATTAGCTTGGGATCATTTTCGGTCATTACATTTGTATAATGACCATCTCTGTTCTCTGATGTCACTAGGACGTAAGTTAGTACGTAGATGGAAGGATTCAAACCTTGAAGTTTATCACCAGATCTAGAAACATCACCAATTAATCTATATGAATGCATTAAATAAGGCCAGATCATTGTTTTATTCAAATTCCATGAATAATGGTGTTGGTAACCATATAACTCTCTTCTCTCTACCCTTGAGCAGATGCTGAAATCGTCCACTGGTGTTAACCACGCTGGTTCCAGTGCTTACTGTAATTTCTTTCTGGAGTCCTTTTTGTCCAAGATTGATATAAATTGGAGTAATATTGTTTGCCGTATTATCGTTGAACCTTAGTTGACCTCATTTTGTGTGTTCTCGGGCTCTGTATTAAGTCTGTTGACCCATCCTCACCATCTCAACTTTGTGAACTTGCTCAACTAAATCCAACTACTAGTGACCTTGACCCAATTCCTGAATTAGTTGTCTCGATAGTTCACATTCTGTATCCATTGGTTTATTCCTCTGTAGATACGTCTCTTATCACAGGAGTAATGCCTGTGCCACTTTAAAATGGCTTCTATTTTACAATCATTAAAGCCAGGTTTGACTGATATTTTAACCTACATACCGATTTCACATCTCTCCTGTCAAAAATCTTGGAATGGGTGGTAGTTCAGCAGTTACAGGATTATCTTACAAACCACAATCTCTTTCAGCCCATGCAGTCTGCGTTTAGGCCACTGCACAGTATTGAGGCAGCACTTGTTAAGGTGGTTAATGATATTTTCATGACCGCTGATTTCGGCTTACTTTCGACCTGGTGTTGTTGGATCTTAGTGCAGCATTCCATACCATTGAGCATCGTATTCTGTTCAAGCACCTTGAGACTCCGGTTGGCATCAGTGTTACAGATATTTCGTGGCTTAGCACCTCTCTGACGAATCAGAAACAGTGTGTCACTTTGGGGACCCATACATCTGAAACTCGCCTGGTCGTCACTGGTGTCCCCCAGGGATCGACTTCAGGGCCTTTGTTATTTTCCATCTCTATGATGCCTCTTGCAACACCCAAATATATCTGTAGACTAAGCCTGATGCTGCTGTTTCAGTCCTGTCTCAGTTTCTTTCTGAGGTCAGAGTGTAGATGATTCTACATTCCCTGAAATGTTACTGTGACAAAAGTGAGATTATGTTGGTAGGTTCCCATAACCTGTTTCATCAAGTAAATGGATTAAATATGATTGATCTTGAAATCATATCATCTAAGGTCTGAAATCTTGGGGTAATCTTTTTTATCCCACCTTGACTTTTGAGTGCCATGCAAGGAATCTGACTGTTTCCTTCTTTCACCTGCGAAATATTTCACGGATTCCATCAATTATCTCAATGTCGGATGCTGAGAGACTGGTATATGCTTTTATTTCATCAATACTTTATTACTGTATACCCTATTTAGTGGTGCAACACAGAATGTTTCAAATTGGTTGCAACTTGTCCAAAACTCTGTTGGCTGGGTTTTGTGTCGAGTGAGGAAATATGAGCACATCACACCTATTCTCCATTCCCTGTATCGGGTTACAGTGAAATAAGGATATAATTGAATGTTATTGTATTGACTTTCAGGGCCCTGAAGGGGTTAGTTCCTTTATACCTCGGTGATCTGCTATAAGCTGCTGAAACCGATCCACCAAATCCAGGCACCTAGGACAGATCTGTGTTCAATGGGTGATATAGCTTTCTGTAGTCAGATGCCTCGTTTGTGGAACACCTTGCCTCAGACCGCTCGGGACTACCTCAGTCAGTCAAGGTTTTTAGGGCTCATCTGAAAACACATTTATTTTCTCTTTTATATCCGTCTGTGTCGGGTTGTTGTCTCTTAGTTTAAGTATTAAGGGTTTTTAATGAGATTCTGTTGCAAAGCGCTGAGGCCTAGTGTAAATGGCGTGATAGAAATTGAGTTTTGCTTACAACATAAACAACAACCGCCATTCACCACTAAGTGGCAGTGATGTCACCATAGTACTTTGTGCCATGCACAAGATGCACTTTGAGGCCATGTGAAGTGTCGAATGCCCACTGGCAGAAGATCTGGAACAGACCCAGGTGCCATCGGTTGACTGATTGAGATGGCTGGCAGATGCACAAACTGTATTCTACAGTCACAACTCTCCGTATTTTAGCCACCCAGTGCTCCACTCTTCTACCCTCCATTATAGCTTAAGGGCGACTGCCTCTAACTCCACAGCAGCGGCCTTCACAAACCTCCTCTGCATTGGCTGATCTTGACACTGCTGGTACCAGTCACCGGCAAGTCTAATCAGATCCACATCCTTTTGTACCATTTCAGTCCACCTCTTCTCTAGCCTGTTTAGTGGCATGTATCTGGCCGAATATAAGCTGCTTGGGCATGCGGTTGTTGGCCATGCGAGCTACATGACCAACCCAATGCAGCCTCGCTTGCCACAGGAGCTCACTGATGAGACAGTCTCCTGATCTTTCAATAATCTTTGAACTCCTCACACAATCCAGGCTGGTTAACCCCAGGATGAATCATAGGCAGGCTAGCCACTATGTTTTAAACGGGTGCAGATGTTACTTTAGAGGGTTCCATGTTTCGCGAGCATAGAGAAGGGAGGGCATAACTGAGGGCCAAGAATACCCGGAGCGTTGTATGGTGCAACAGGCGAGGTAGCTTCCACACAGCGGTGCACAGCTGATGAAAAGATGCCACTCAACAATTTGGAGTGAGACCTCAGCTGCCAAACTGGAGCAGGTCATAAGCACACTGTCCAAGTACGAAAATGTCTTCACTCTCTCGACAACTGCCCCATCACTCGTGGGGAGTTGAGGGAGGGAAGCATTTGATGACATTAAATACCCAGGCAGGTGCCTCGTTTTTGTGGGGCTGATGGTATGACCTCATCTCTTTGTGGCATGCTCCAGGTCCAGTAGTAGCATTTCCAACTACTTAGAGTGGGCAGCAATCACCAGATCATCCGCATACATAATATGGTTGGCCAATATAGAGCCATCCCCTGATCGCACCTGGGATTCGATCAGCCTCTCACTGTATCTATACTAGATGGCAATTCTATTGGTATATCTGTAATGCACCCTCAGAGACACCTTCTTGTTCAGTTATATGTATATTTATTACTAGGTTGTTGGGGCTCCCTCACGGCAGCAGTGGAGACAGCGCGGCTCTCCCTCAAGCCAGCAGTGGACGGAGCACGGCTCTGCCTCACTCTCACTCACCCGTCTCCTCACTGTCACTCACCCATCTCCTCACTGTCACTCACCCTTCTCCTCACTGTCACTCACCCATCTCCTCACTGTCACTCACCCTTCTCCTCAATCTCACTCACCCTTCTCCTCACTGTCACTCATCCATCTCCTCACTGTCACTCACCCTTCTCCTCACTGTCACTCACCCTTCTCCTCACTCTCACTCACCCGTCTCCTCACTCTCACTCACCCACCTCCTCACTCTCACTCACCCGTCTCCTCACTGTCACTCACCCCTCTCCTCACTCTCACTCACCCGTCTCCTCACTCTCACTCACTCTTCTCCTCACTCTCACTCACCCGTCTCCTCACTCTCACTCACCCGTCTCCTCACTGTCACTCACCCTTCTCCTCACTCTCACTCACCCTTCTCCTCACTCTCACTCACCCATCTCCTCACTGTCACTCACCCTTCTCCTCACTGTCACTCACCCTTCTCCTCACTCTCACTCACCCGTCTCCTCACTCTCACTCACCCACCTCCTCACTCTCACTCACCCGTCTCCTCACTGTCACTCACCCTTCTCCTCACTCTCACTCACCCGTCTCCTCACTCTCACTCACTCTTCTCCTCACTCTCACTCACCCGTCTCCTCACTCTCACTCACCCGTCTCCTCACTGTCACTCACCCTTCTTCTCACTCTCACTCACCCTTCTTCTCACTCTCACTCACCCGTCTCCTCACTGTCACTCACCCTTCTCCTCACTCTCACTCACCCTTCTCATTCTCATTCACCCGTCTCCTCACTCACCCGTCTCCTCACTCTCACTCACCCACCTCCTCACTCTCACTCACCCGTCTCCTCACTGTCACTCACCCTTCTCCTCACTCTCACTCACCCGTCTCCTCACTCTCACTCACTCTTCTCCTCACTCTCACTCACCCGTCTCCTCACTCTCACTCACCCGTCTCCTCACTGTCACTCACCCTTCTTCTCACTCTCACTCACCCTTCTTCTCACTCTCACTCACCCGTCTCCTCACTGTCACTCACCCTTCTCCTCACTCTCACTCACCCTTCTCATTCTCATTCACCCGTCTCCTCACTCTCACTCACCCTGCTCCTCACTCTCACTCACCCTTCACTCACCCGTCTCCTCACTGTCACTCACCCTGCTCCTCACTCTCACTCACCCTGATCCTTACTCTCACTCACTCTGCTCCCCACTCTCACTCACCCGTCTCCTCACTGTCACTCACCCTTCTCCTCACTGTCACTCACCCGTCTCCTCACTCTCACTCACCCGTCTCCTCACTGTCACTCACCCTTCTCCTCACTGTCACTCACCCGTCTCCTCACTCTCACTCACCCACCTCCTCACTCTCACTCACCCGTCTCCTCACTGTGTCTCACCCGTCTCCTCACTGTCACTCACCCGTCTCCTCACTCTCACTCACCCGTCTCCTCACTCTCACTCACCCTTCTCACTCTCACTCACCCTTCTCCTCACTGTGTCTCACCCGTCTCCTCACTGTCACTCACCCTTCTTCTCACTCTCACTCACCCGCCTCCTCACTCTCACTCACCCTGCTCCTCACTCTCACTCACCCTTCTCCTCACTGTCACTCACCCTTCTTCTCACTCTCACTCACCCTGCTCCTCACTCTCACTCACCCTTCTCCTCACTGTCACTCACCCTTCTTCTCACTCTCACTCACCCTTCTCATTCTCATTCACCCGTCTCCTCACTCTCACTCACCCTGCTCCTCACTCTCACTCACCCTTCTCCTCACTGTCACTCACCCTGCTCCTCACTCTCACTCACCCTTCTCCTCACTCTCACTCACCCTTCTCCTCACTCTCACTCACCCATCTCCTCACTCTCAGTCACCCGTCTCCTCTGAGCTGCATGCGATTGTGTGTGAGTGTGAGTGAGCTGTGTGTATGAGTGAGCCATGTGTGAGTGGATCGACTGTCAGCTTTCCGTGGCTGCGTCTCCCGCGCTGTGGCCATGATGTTACTGCTTCTCGAGGCTCCGAGGTGCGGGGCGCACCACAACAGCACGAAGTGGGCAGCTCGTGGTCACGTGACGCACTTCAACCAATCCGGGGGCGTACATGTTTGGGAGGGGCGCACCTCTGGTTGGCTGCTTGCTCGCGGTCACGTGACACACTTCAACCAATCTGTTCCGCGTTAATCACAGTTACAGAGTGACAGAATGACCGAGCTGGGTGTTTATATATGTATGAATAAAAGTCCGCCGAATCACTGATAACTTAACGAGTAACCGCGAGTGACTATACACACTTGGGTAACTTATGTGACTCTACGCGACACTCCCTTTGTAGTTGGCTAGCTACACAGGAGCGGACGCGTAGCAATCACGGAGAAAATATAACTCTTGCCTTCCAAGACTACAAGGTGCCCGTTCCAGGACGATGAAGACGACCCGCTCCAAGATGATGACGGTGACGGTATTTCCTTGGTTCCCCTACAACAGCAGCCCAGAGCCCTGTTCCACGCTGGCTTTACCCCCCTCACGACCCGGCCACACCCCTCTTCCCAAACACTCTCTCGCCGCACCTGGCCCTGTCTGTCTCTGTCCCAATTACTATTTACGACCGTCTAGGTCCCGAGCTTATCCTCACGCGACCCTGTCAGTGCCGTCGCATCAATCATTATTAACGACTACGTAGGTCCCATATCACCCTTACATGACCCTGTCTGTTCCCACCACGTTAATTAGAAACCACGGCCATGGGGACACGTACTGTCCCTACATCACTCCGTATTGTCCTTACACATCCATAGAAAGCTTTTCAAACTACATGGTCAAAGACGATGTTAAATAGTGAAGGGATCTGAGGACCTCTCTGTCGCACCACAAGATATACAGAAAATGTCTCCAAAACCTGGCCATGTAAGTTTACCCGGGCCTGTCCACCATCATGAAGGTCCTTGATGACTGTGAGAAGACCGTCTGGGGCTCCAAAAGCATGAAAAATAACCCAGAACCCTGGCCTATTCATGGTATCATAGACCTTGACAAGGTCAATAAAGCAGAGACATAGGTCCTCTTGAAATGCTCTACACACTCTGCTGTAGCATACAGACAAAGAAAATGGTGTTTATGCAGGATTTCCCCAGTCTGAAACCACATTGGGGCTCCGCAACCCTTTCCTCAGCATGTCTAGCAAGGTATTGTTGAATAATTCTTGCCAGGACCTTTCCCAACAAACTTAGGAGGGAGATATCCCGGGAGTTGTTGTAATCAGTGCGGTCCCCCTTTTTACAAATAGGGACCATCAGGGGATCCTTCCAATCCTGCGGAACCTGTCCTGTGAACCAGACGTTTGTAATGATGTGAAATAGAGCAGTCTGCACATAAATGCCACCCTCCCTTAGCAGTTCTCTTGGGAGGTCATATCTCCCTGGTGGTTTACTTGATTTAAAGCTTCGTATCTCCCTTCGCACTTCCTAAACGGAGGGCAAATGGGCCAATCACTCACAATGATCGGCTACTTCCTCCAGTATTTGAGGCACAGCAGCACCAGCAGGGTCAAGCCCACCTTGTCCTATGAAGTTGTTTCAGCTGAGGTGTTTCCACTCCCCCAAGACCTCACAGAAATGCTCAACAAATCTGTAAACCTGTTCTTGGAGGTCAGAGATCAGATCACCATTCTGCAAGTTATTTTTTGATGGTGTTGAAAAGTGATTTATGATCGCATGCTACTAAGGCAGTTTCCCTTTCCTCAGCAATTCGCAAATACCACTAATTCTTGCAGCACCGTAAGGTTCTCTGAATTTCCAAGCGAAGGTTGCAGTAAGCCTCCTCATTCTTGGACATGGAATGTTATAAACGTTGGGAGTGGATCTGCTGCTTACTTTCAACTCGCCAGAACACCTCCTCTGTTATCCATAATTTCTGGAAAGGTCTGGACTAAATGAGTCGCTGTTTTAAAACCCACCCATTCCCCTCGACGTCAGGATTGGGGGGGGGGGGGGGCGATGCCAACTCCAGTTGCAAGTGAGGATGAAATCCTCACTTGCCACCTTCATCAGCTAAACAAGACCAGACCATTGTGGGTTTGAGTAAGGTCCTTGATGAATGATAGCCACCACAGTGAACATATGGTAGGGTTGTATATGTAGGTTATGAAAATTTGATGAAAATAAAAAAATATAAATGAAATTTGGCAAATTGCATAATTATCCGAAATTATGTTAATTAATGTAATTGTGCGCATAAATTATGCTAACTCGAGAGATAATCGTATTAATTTATGCGAGTGTGTGCTTATGCTAATGCAAGCCATTATGATAATCAGGCCCCGACTCGCTGACGAGGGTCGGATTATCAATCGGGATCATGCAATTAACGCATGAAGTTATGCAGGTGTGCTGTAAGTATATCAGATTCAACTCGGCTTCGTTGTTTAACTTCGTATTATGGATAGGCATAATACAATTATTCTCGCTTTAACATTTACTGAGTGTATGTGCGTTTATGTCAGGTCTCCAGATTCATATCTCAACGCAGGATACAGCTCTTATGCATGAAATTTCGGAAAGAAACACAAAACCACTTCTGCGTTAATCAATTTTATTTTGTAACGAAACCTTAATTCTAATATAATATGCGAACTCTCAATCTTGGAATTTGAACACAGTATCAACACAGTATCATCAACGACTGCGTTGTTTCACTTTGACAACGGCACATTATGCAGTCACGAAAGCTTTAATACTTTATTATCACACTTCTACGGGGAAGTAACCGTTGTAATATTGTGTAAGATGTGCCCTTTTTTGAGCTGCCGTTTTGTATTTACAAGAGGTGGTCCTTTTTTGAGCTGCCGTTTTGTATGTGTAAGATGTGCGTGTTTCAGCTGTCGCTCTCGCTCTGGCCCATCCCCCCCTCCAACCGTATTTCCTATTTAAGCCTCTGTTCATCCCTCCGCCCCCCCCCCCCCTCTCTGCCTCAGTGTCCGTCTTTCCTCCCTCCTTACCTCTTGGTGGAATTGTATATGTATTTCTACTGACTGTGTACCTCGTATTTTTCATTCTATCTATGCTGGTATGTGCAATCCAAAGGTTGAACACGAAATTTAACACTCTTCTGAAATTCGTGGTCCGCCAGGAAGTGTCTGTGTTGTTGGCCTGACTGGATGTGCTTCACATAATGTTTTTTCAGGTTTGTTGAATTCTCATCTCTCATCTTTTTGTTGTATTTACCTCCGTGATGTGTTCTTGACACCTGATGAAGATTGCTTGCGTTGTGATCTACACGTCGTGATTGCTTTTTGTTTTGATATAATTTTATTGTATTTCTACATACGTGACTTTAACGAAAAAAGCAAATGAGTAATTTTATGCAGTCACGAAAGCTTTAATACTTTATTATCACACTTCTACGGGGATGTTACCATTGTAATTACGCGTAAGATGTACCCTTTTTTGAGCTGCCGTTTTGTATTTACAAGAGGTGGTCATTTTTTGAGCTGCCGTTTTGTATTTCCAAGAGGTGGTCTTTTTTTGAGCTGCCGTTTTGTACGTGTAAGATGTGCATGTTTGAGCTGCCGCTCTCGCTCTGGCCCCTCCCCCCCTCCAACCGTATTTCCTATTTAAGCTTCTGTTCATCCCTCCGGCCCCCCCCCTCCCCCCCCTCTCTTTCTCTCTGCCTCCCTGTCCGTCTTTCCTCCCTCCTTACCTCTTGGTGGACTTGTATATGTACTCCTACTGACCGTGTACCTCGTATTTTTTATTCTATCTATGCTGGTATGTGCAAACCAAAGGTTGAACATGAAATTTAACACTCTTCTGAAATTCGTGGTCCGCCAGGAAGTGTCTAACTGTGTTGTTGGCCTGACTGGATGTGCTTCACATGTTTTTTCAGGTTTGTTGAATTCTCGTCTCTCATCTTTTTGTTGTATTTACCTCCGTGATTTGTTCTTGACACCTGATGAAGATCGCTTGCGTTGTGATCGAAACGTCGTGATTGTTTTTTGTTTTAATATAATTTTATTGTATTTCTACATACGTGACTTTACCGAAAAAAAGAATGAGTAATTTTATGCAGTCACGAAAGCTTCAATATTTTATTATCACACTTCTACGGGGAAGTTACCGTTGTAATTATGTGTAAGATGTGCCCTTTTTTGAGCTGCCGTTTTGTATTTACAAGGGGTGGTCCTTTTTTGAGCTGCCGTTTTGTATGTGTAAGATGTGTTTGAGCTGCCGCTCTCGCTCTGGCCCCTCCGCCCCTCCAACCGTATTTCCTATTTAAGCTTCTGTTCATCCCTCCGCCACCCCCCCCCCCCCCCGCCTCTCTGTCTGCCTCCCTGTCCATCTTTCCTCCCTCCTTACCTCTTGGTGGACTTGTATATGTATTTCTACTGACCGTGTACCTCGTATTTTTCATTCTATCTATGCTGGTATGTGCAATCCAAAGGTTGAACACGAAATTTAACACTCTTCTGAAATTCGTGGTCCGCCAGGAAGTGTCTGTGTTGTTGGCCTGACTGGATGTGCTTCACATAATGTTTTTTCAGGTAAGTTGAATTCTCGTCTCTCATATTTTTGTGGTATTTACCTCCGTGATTTGTTCTTGACACCTAATGAAGATCGCTTGCGTTGTGATCGATACGTCGTGATTGTTTTTTGTTTTAACATAATTTTATTGTATTTCTACATACGTGACTTTACCGAAAAAAAAACAATGAGTAATTTTTGCAGTCACAAAAGCTTTAATACTTTATTATCACACTTCTACGGGAAAGTAACCGTTGTAATTATGTGTAAGATGTGCCCTTTTTTGAGCTGCCGTTTTGTTTTTACAAAAGGTGGTCATTTTTTGAGCTGCCGTTTTGTATTTACAAGAGGTGGTCCTTTTTTGAGCTGCCGTTTTGTATGTGTAAGATGTGCGTGTTTGAGCTGTCGCTCTCGCTCTGGCCCCTCCCCCCCTCCAACCATATTTCCTATTTAAGCTTCTGTTCATCCCTCGGCCAACCCCCCCCCTCTCTCTCTACCTCCGTGTCCGTCTTTCCTCCCTCCTTACCTCTTGGTGGACTTGTATATGTATTTCTACTGACCGTGTACCTCGTATTTTTCATTCCATCTATGCTGGTATGTGCAATTAACTACCTTGCCTGGTGTGCAGGAGGTCGTGGATTCGATCCCGACGCTAACACCTTCTGTATATTTGATGTTTGCATGTCTCTCCCCAGGGTCGCGTCGTTTTTCTTCTCCGGGTTCTCCCCTTCACATTTATAAACATGCGTTTAGAGTATTTGGTTGCTATAAATGTCCACATAATAAGCCATTTCGTTGAGCTATCAACTATGGCCAGGTCGCTTCTGAAAAAGAGCTATGTTACTCAGCGGGCCTTACCTGGCAACGTAAAAACAATAGTCTAGTTTTAGTTTCATTCTGATAATGATTCAGCAGGTGCAGTGAAATAAACCAATGTGGCCACTGGAGGGCGGAGGTTTACGCATCACAGCGAGTCGCGTCCACTCAGCCTGGGGTCAAACGAGATACAAGACACACACTTCCCGTATTACCTTAACAGACTGTTGAGGGCAATTGCTGTTAACGAGCACCTTTGAAGGCCAGCCGCCTTTGTCTTCCCAGTGGCGATGTTTACACACCGCACCAGGTGCTCATTTGAGGCTGAGTCAACCTTGGGGAGGCCCGGGAACGGTTCAGTTAATCGTCACCTGGTGTTGGTGGCCGTGATCGGGACTCGAACTCGGGTCACCGGGTTCATAGCGCAGCGTTAACCGCTGCACCATCGCTCCCAACACACGACAGACGCCTCCTCTCTCTCTGCCTGGCCCCCACGAGTGTGAAGCAAAAGTCGGGGGTGCAACTTACAATCCTGTATGTGTGTGTGGGGATACAAAGGCGGCCGGGCGTTGTGCTGACCAACCCAACGCCTCGTGTGCAGTTTCCGGTCTTCATAGGTGCAACTCGCTAACAGCACTTTCCCCAACAGTCTGTTACAGGCTACACGGGGGAGCTTTGTCTTTGTAGAGCGCTGGAGCAGTGGTTAGCGCACTCTACGAACCCGGCGAACCGAGTTCGATTCCGGCTCACGACCACCAACAGCAGGTGACGATTATTTAAACCGGTTGTGGGCCTCCCCTCGGTCAACTCAGCCTCAAGTTAGTTCCCGGTGCGGTGTGCAGTAAACATCGCCGCTGCGGAGACAAAGGCGGCCGGGCGTGGTTGTTGACCACCCGCCCCCTCGTGTGCCCTGCTGGCTTTCATCTTTCATAGGTGCTGCTTACTCGCTCTAACAGCACTTGCCCCAACAGTCTGTTACAGGCTACACGGGGGATCTTTTACTTGTCACCAGATTTGTGCGTCTTACTTTCTGACGCGTCTCATGGGTTTCGGGGAATGTGGCTGTAGGCAACCGTCTCTGTGATTTCTGTGCCTCTGTAGATTCACAAAACTCAAGAGGGAGAGTGCCACCGCGCGTTGCAGTCGGCTCCTGCCATTGTCTCTCCACTGCTGGATGAAGGCATCTTCCACCAGTCGCCCTCACTCACGGTCCATCGCTCCCACCGTCCGTCCATCTCTTGCACGTGAACTCATTCATCGCTTCGTCTCCACAGGGGTCGTCCTTTACAGTATTGTTTTCGGTTTATATTTTGTGTCTGGGTTGTAATGTACTGGAGAGTGGTGTAAAGTGAGTATTGTGTGTGGAGTGTGTGGTGCAGTGTGGTATACAGTGTTGTGTATAGTGTAGTGTCTGTAGTTTGTGGTTTATAGTGTAGTGTCTGTAATTTGTGCTGTATAGTGTGCAATAACGTGGATAGTACAGTCTGTGTCATATATAGTGTTGTGTGAAGTGTCAAGTATAGTATGAATAGTGTACTCTTTGGTTCTATTCGGTAAAGTCACGTAGGTAAAAAATGAAATAACAAAAATCACGACGTTTCGGCCACAACACAAGTGGCCTTCATCAGGTGAAGGGACCGTGCTGTCATGAGAACAGTGTTGGAGTGAAAACAGCCAAGCCCAGGTCGCGTCCTTTATGCTGTGTGGGAGGAAGCAAAACGCTTTGACAAAGCAATTAGCATAAAAATGAGCATGATGTACGTAGGAGGTGCATGGGCCATGATGGACCAGGAGCGGGTGGGGACCATGATGGACCAGCAGCGGGGGGGGGGGGATGTAGAGTGAGTGAGTGGAGTGAGTGAGTGGAGTGAATGAGTGGAGTGAGTGAGTGGAGTGAGTGAGTGAGTGGAGTGAGTGAGTGGAGTGAGTGGGTGGAGTGAGTGGGTGGAGTGAGTGGGTGGAGTGAGTGGGTGGAGTGAGTGGGTGGAGTGAGTGGGTGGAGTGAGTGGGTGGAGTGAGTGGGTGGAGATAAACAAGCAGCTGTGAAAGTTTGGGATACCACTACTTGAACAAATTTACTGTACCATTGAAAATTAGTTTAATGTTTGGTTTGATATAGAACATCTTTCCAATGATTGCTTAATTTGAAACCATCCTCTCGGTTGAAGTTGTGTCCGTGTTTGTAAATCTGAATTGCCTCGTGGACAAATCTCTGATAAAAACCCGTGGGTTTTCAGAGAACCTTGGTATCGGAGAAAACTATATCGTGATCACCCACAGCGTTGTAACAGTGGTCAGCTACGGCAGAAGAATTAGTTCTGCCATGTTTCAAATCTGATTTGTGCTCGCGAATTCGGTCAGAGACATGTTGCTTCGTTTCCCCGATATAGCAATCACCACAAGTGCAGCTCAATTTGTAAACCCCGGGGTACTGTAAGTCAGGAACGACATCATTCACGGATGGGATCAGGTCACGGATTCTGTGTACTGTATTGAACCGGACCAGGATCTTGTGTTTGTTTAGAATTTTGGAAATCTTTTGACTAACGCCTGTTATATATGGTTCTGTGATGGTTTTGACCGGAGTATCAAGTGGTTGTTTCTGTATGGAGGGAGAAACAGCTTGGCGGATGGTAAGGTCAGAGTATCTGTCTCTCTTGAGGGCCAGGTGTACATGTTTTAATTCACTGGTCAGGTGGTGTTGGTCCAAAATGCAATGTGCCCTGTGGTAGAACGTTTTGTTGAGATAATTATTTTGAGCTGGGTGGTGGTGGGAATCAGGTTTCAAGTAGGAATCTGTGTGGGTGGGTTTCCTGTAGACAGAATGCCCCAGTGAGCCATCAGGTCTCCTCTCAAACAGAACATCTAAGAATGGTAGCTTGCCATCTTTCTCCACTTCCATGGTGAATTTGATGGCGGGATGTCTAGAATTGATGTGGTATAGGAAAAGGTTGAAAGCTGGGAGGCCATGTGGCCAAATGCCGAAAGTGTCATCCACATATCTCTTCCACAGGGAAGTTCTGAGGGTGGACGTCTGGATGGCGTCTGATTCAAATTTCTACATCAAAACATTGGCTATCACTGGTGATAAGGGAGAACCCATGGGGGTACCCTCATTTTGTTTGTAGAAGGTGCCATTCCAAGTAAAGTAGGTATTGGTGAGGCAGTGTCTAATCAGCGCAGGTGTATCGGGGCCTAGTCCATGTTGTACCAAATTTTCAATTATTTCAATGGTATCAGGTACCGGGACCTTGGTAACAGGGAGACCACATCGAAGCTGACAAGGATATCGTCAGGGGACAGTACAACGTAGATGATATCATCTCTCAGGCATAGGACACATCCAAGCAGATGTTGCGAGAGCTGAAATAGCCACTATTCTTAAGAATGCTAAGAAACCCATTAGCAACATCAGCAAAAATGAACGCTCTGAACTCGCGAATTAAAAAAACAGAAGTGATATATAGGAATAGGTTTTACCCTTTTAACTGGCACAAAAACTGACACCTTTATTCAAGGCATCATGTTTGCAATAACCACAACACAAGCAGTCAAATGTTTGCATTTTGGTTATTGCAAACATGATGCCTTGAATAAAGGTGTCAGTTTTTGTGCCAGTTAAAAGGGTAAAACCTATTCCTATATCTTGTTACTGGCAAAGGAGGTCTCATAATGTAGAAGTGATATAGTCATCCTCTCAGCCGACAAAGGCAACGCTACTGTAATTATGGATAAAGATTCGTACAACAAGAAAATCCAGAACCTACTCAACGATGGAAGTCACTCATAAAATAAAAAATGACCCTACTAATAGGTTAACTATAAAAACCAACAAGATCATCACAAGTTCGACCTCCCTAATCAAACCAACTAAACGTCCCTCCTTAAAACCTTCTGCTGCAAGACTCCCTAGATTCTATGGTCTCCCCAAGATTCATAAAGAAGGCACTCCACTACGACCCATCGTATCCACGATCAACTCCCCTACCTATAAGCTAGCACGTTTTCTGTCAGATACCTTGCTACCTTTCACTGGCAAGACCTCCTCAGCAGTACTTAACTCAGCTCATTTAGTCTCTATGGTCAAAGACGTTGCACTGCTAATTGCTTTGTCAAAGCGTTTTGCTTCCTCCCACACAGCATAAAGGATGCGACCTGGGCTTGGCTGTTTTCACTCCAACGCTGTCCTCATGACAGCACGGTCCCTTCACCTCATGAAGGCCACTTGTGTTGTGGCTGAAACGTCGTGATTTTTGTTATTTTATTTTTTACCTACGTGACTTTTCCGAATAGAACCAAAGAGTATGGATCCTTGCAGTCACGAAAGCTTCAAATCTAGAATATGAATAGTGTGTTGTACAGTGTATATTGTGTATTGTGTGTTGTTTAGGTGGTGTTGCATAAAGCGTGTATAATAAATTAAATGTGATGGAAAGTGTAGTGTGGTGTCAAGTGTAGCGTATGTGGTGTGATGTATAGTGTAGTGTGTGGCGAAAAACACATTTCCTAGGAGTTGAGCCATACTTCATCACGCTGGTGAGTGCAGGGTGGTAGGATCGGTTCAGGTATCACGAGCCAGTGATGCTCCCCATAGCTGGCAATTAAATTGAGATTGTAGGCTTCATTGACTCTATCATGGAGCTCTTGTGGTATTGCAGCCACACACCGTTGGTCATTGTATATTTACGTGCGGAATTAATGCATTCAAATGTAGCGGTTGTAATCGAGCTATTTAGTCCATGGGCCAGAGCAGTAATTGGTACAATGTAAGGTAGCATGTTTAATCACACTTTCGGATAAATACGCCTAATGAGTGTGTTACTTGATACACTCGGCTACATATGGTGCGAAATAAATTCAACATGCATACAACACCTCTCATTTCAAATGTTTATCAAATAATTCACTGTTTTTGCCCCTACATTTGGAATTTGCAACCACTGAAGTGATGCCATCTCGTGGATTAAGTGGGTATCTGAACTGCATGGCAAAACAGCCATCAAAATTCACTACTTTATTAAACACAGAAATAATGCAATAGTCATTTCATAAAGTCAGAATAAAATAATAAATTGATAAAATAAAATAACACAATAATATTCTCACGACGTTTCGCCCACAACACAAGCGGCCTTCATCAGGTGAAGGGACGAGACTGTCTGGTAGGACAGCGCTGGAGTGAAAGAGCCACGTTCAGATCACGACCTTTAAGCTGTGTGAGAGGAAACAAAGCACCTTGACAAAGGAATTAGCATATAATTTAGCATTGAAATGGCTGAGTGATTAGCTTGTGACTGGTCACAGAAATAGCTATGTTAAAAGTTAAAGCATACACATCCGCAGAGGCACCCCTTGATAAATGAAATAGCATAGAATTTAGCATTGAAATAGCTAAGTTAAAGCATACACATCCGCAGAGGCACCCCTTGACAAAAGGAATTAGCATAGAATTTAGCATTGAAATAGCTGAGTGATTAGCTTGTAACTGGTCACAGAAATAGCTACGTTAAAGTCAGAGCATACACATTCACCGAGGCACTTAGTACAAATCAAACAGGAGAATTTAGCATTGAAATAACTAGGCGAATTTAGCATTGAAATAACTGAGTGATTAGCTAGTGACTGGTCACAGAAATGACTATGTTGAAGTCAAGGCCTACACATCTGAGCTATTCACAGTACTATATAGTGAACCAATAAAAAACTAAAATATAAATTACCTTAATGTTATCAATAAACTATATATTCACCAATCAGCTAAACTACCAACAATAAGTCGTTATATATCACAATGCTATATGGCGAAAAAATGGGTGGATTCTTACCCTCAACTTTAGCACCACGGATAGCTACGGGCCCCGTTCAGACGGACGAGTTCATCCATGGTCGGAACAGAGGAGGGGGAGAGAGACAGCTGCGAGGCGCTATCATACTCCATGTTGTGAACCATACCATTAACCGTGGTGTGAGAGGTATTAAGAGTCAATGCTGGCGAAAGAGCTGCGGTCTGAAGGTCATCGTAAAATACAATTAATTAAGAACAGAAATGATTTAAAACATCTTTCCAATGGTTACTAAGCCAGAATCCATCTTCTCGGTTGAAATTGCCTCTGTGTTTGTATATGTGAATGGCCTCATGAACGAATCTCTCATGGTAGCCGGTTGGTTTGCAAAGAACCTCCGTCTTGGAGAAGTCAATGTCATGTGAGCCCACTGAATTATAACAGTGATCTGCCACGGCAGAGGAGTTCGTCCTACCGTGTTTCAAGTCTGCTTTATGTTCGCGGATGCGGTCCGAGATATGTCGTTTGGTTTCTCCAATGTAGCTACTACCACAGAGGCACTTTAGTTTGTAAACGCCCGGGTACTGTATGTCTGGAACAGCATCTTTTACAGATGGAACTAAATCACGGATTTTATGTACTGTGTTGAATCGGACCTGGATCTTGTGTTTATTCAGGATCTTGGAGATCTTTTTAGTGACCCCTGCAATGTAGGGTAAGGTGATGGTTTTGAGTGGCTCCACAAGAGGATCCTTCTTCATGACTGGAGTGATGGTTTTGCGGATTGTGTAGTCGGAGTAACCATTAGCCCTGAGAGCCTGGTGTACGTGCTTGAGTTCACTGGTAATGTGTTCCTGGTCGGAAATGCATTGGGCTCTATGGTATAGAGTCTTGATGAGGGAGTTCTTCTGAGATGGATGGTGGTGGGAATCCGGTTTCAAGTAAGCATCTGTATGGGTAGCTTTCCTGTAGACAGAGTGGCTCATTGAACCATCATGTCTCCTTTTAATTAGGACATCCAAAAAGGGTAGTTTGCCATCTTTTTCGACCTCCATGGTAAATCTGATGGCTGGGTGTATGGAATTGATGTGGTCGCGGAATTGGTCTAGAGCAGGCTGGCCATGTGGCCAGATGACAAAGGTGTCATCAACGTACCTCTTCCATAAGGTCGGGCGTAGAGTGGCAGTCTGGATGGCGTCAGTTTCAAATTTTTCCATGAATACGTTGGCTACAACCGGAGATAGGGGGGAGCCCATTGGGGTGCCCTCAGTTTGTTTGTAGAAAGTTCCATTCCAGGTGAAGTATGTGTTGGTTAAGCAATGTCTCACCAGGGGGGGTACATCAGTATGCAGTCCTTGATGAACCAGGTCTTCAATGATAGCGATGGTGTCAGGTACCGGGACTTTGGTGAACAAGGACACCACATCAAAACTGACAAGCAGGTCGTCTGGGGACAGGGAAATGCCTTTGATTGTCGATACCAGGTGAGTAGAATTTAGTACCGCAGAGGTGGTTTTTCCAGTGAAAGGTCGCAGTATATCAGCAAGAAAACGTGCCAGTTTGTAGGTGGGGGAGTTGATAGTAGAGACGATGGGACGAAGGGGTGTATCTTCTTTGTGTATCTTTGGAAGGCCATATAATCTTGGTGGTCTGGCAGCAGAGGGTTTCAACGAGAACTGTTTGATCTCATCAATTAATGCTGTTGAATCAGAGATGATTTTGTTTGTTTTGGTGACCAGGCTGTTGGTGGGATCTCTTTCCACGTGTTGGTGGTATCTCTTTTTATTTTTGTATAGCTGCCATCGTTGTTGTGGCCGAAACGTCGTGAGAATATTATTGTGTTATTTTATTTTATCAATTTATTATTTTATTCTCATTATACGTGACTTTACCGAAAGAACCAAAGAAGATGAATCATTGCAGTCACGAAAGCTTTAAATCGAAATTTAAGTCATTTCATAGGTTCACGTTGCTGTATGGATGTCCCTTGGCTATTAGATCTGGACATGGCCTTACGAACTACATACAGAATCATTCCCAAGAATAAGAAATTGATTCAAACTTTTTTATTTTAAAGTACGTATTGTATTCACAAAATTATAAAATGTACACATTAACAATGGTAATAATCTTCTTTGTGGATGTGGTGCTGGCGCTGCTGGGCTGTGTTGTATCAGCGGTATTCATCAGGACCCGGTGTGCATCGCCCTTGCAGTGGTGGCAGCGGTGGTGGCAGGGGCAGCAACTTGACCACGTCCCTTGTGATATCATCCATCAGTGATGACGGTTGATCGCCGGGGTCGGGGGTCGTCGCTGCCGCCTCTTTTGATGCCATTTCCCATGTCCGCCGTTGATTTGACTGCACACGGGTATGGCCTTCATCTCTGGAGACCTGCACACAGCACATGGAACGACCGCTACGTGAGTTTCATTGGCCCAAAGGGCAACCTGGTGAACTTCCCGTGAGCTCAACAGAGATCGAGCCTTAACAGCAAAGGTGGAAGGCAACCTGCCCAACTTAGGTTAAAGTTATAATGATAACGGCGTGGCTCTCAAATTTCTTGCTCATGCCACTGCTGGCAGAGGATCCTCGAGTAGACAAACTCTGGATGATATTTGGTCTACTCTTCCACATTGACCACACTTGAGTGCATACCCACAAATACAACTCGTGGGTTACTCACCTGACGTAGAAGAGGATGTATGCCTGTTTCTCCATGACCACCCTGGTGTCGACCGGCGTCACCAAGTCGTCGTCCATCCGGAACCATCTCCCATCGCAGATCTGTATGCAAACAACATCGAAAATTAATTACGACGATTATCCAATTGCACCTAAACTCCCCATATATTCGTAAAATGACACATGCGGAACAGAGGTGATCCACTTATTCCACCTATTATTGTGTTGTTTTATAAGTTGAGTAATCAAACCGATAATCCATAAAATAATTGATTACATTTGCAAGTAAAAATCCTGGTTGGGCCTTCATTGGCCCATCATCTATCCAGGGTCAATAAAGTAACTACACATTTTTGGTGAAGTCATCAGTGGTGGTTCTATGCATACGCTCTCCCTCGGTCACAGGAAAGGGCAATTTTCACCACTGGCTGAGGCCTATAAATGGGAGATGAGCACCACCTCATGGCTCATAGGAGCAGGAATCGTTTTGATTTTATTCACTGAATCGAATTATTTAAAGAACCTACGCGTACGAATGATTGGCGTGTGATTGCGTGATAATGAATGCAGTACATCACCTTGTTGTAACAGTAGTAATGTCCCTCTGTGCTGCATTTCCCGGAGTGCACAAGGACTGAGTATAACCTGTACACTACAGGGTCTGCGTCCTCCTGCTGCGACATGAATGGCCGCACGTCCAGGTGCTCTGGGTACGGGCAATGCTGCAGTGGTGGGGAAGGAGGCAGTGATGCAGAAACAGAGATGGTGTTAGGCAGGGAAGAGGGGAAGAATGATGCAGGGTCGAGTTATTGATTATAATTTTTGTTCTATTTTTTTACTTTACCAGGTAATGCTGACTGAACTATATAGCTCTTTCTCAGAAGCGATCTAGCCACAAATGATAGCTCAACAAAGTGGCTTTTCACTGTGAATAGTTTTAGCAGCCAAATATTCTAGAAGCAACTGGAGGACCCGGAGAAAAACCCACGTGAATACAGGGAGAACATGCAAACTCCAAATATACAGGCATTACGATCGGGATCAAACCCACGACCTGTATGCTTGGGGAGGGAGTTAAGATTTCACCGCCATAGAGCCCAGTTTAGGTAGATTAACCAGGTGGGCGCTCGAGAGAACATGAAAAGTCACATTTGTACGAGTGATCTCGGTTAAAACCGTGGCAAAAGAAATAACGCGAAATAAATCACAGAAATTACTCAAAAAGGAAGCAGCACAAAAACATGCAATGAGAAATTGGAGAAAATGCAGCCACATTTTAGGAGAAATGTAAAAAAAACTTGTATACCAAACATTACCCGATTGATCTTGTTTCCAAACAGGTCATATCTCTTGATGGAGAGGGCCAAGACGTTCGGGAGATGGTGAAGGCTCATCCTCTTCGTGGCCTTCACCTTGCAACAGCACCTGCGCACCAAAAAGCAGCAGCGTCAGTTTAATGACCGAGATGCCCAGTGCAAAACTGTACAAATATGTTGGCGTGACAAAGTAGACAGACTCGCGTGACATTGACGTCGTGCCATACTCACCTTTGGCAAGTGTATTCGTCCAGTGTCTCTGTCTTGGTGAAATCTGCAAAAGCAGTCAGCAGATCTGGCGAATTCTGTCAAATAGAACGATGTGAAGGCAAATGAGTGCTTGAAAAGAACACTGGAAACATTTTGCAGTCGTTAAAACAGTGAGTCCTTATGTTGTACTGGCTGTTGTGTGACATAAGAGGGCATTATCATTAGTTGACAGTAATTAAGGACGTGCTCCCAATTTTCAGATTCATCCAATGTGCAGCATTCCAGACGATGGGCAAACTTAATGTGTTTGAGTGACGCGACTAGTGTAATGTACACGATCCGAAAAAGATCAAAAGTGTTGCTTGAAAATGAGAAAATATTCATCCCAACGTTTAAATTCGAAACTCGTCACGAGCAAAGATACCATTTAATTAAATCAAGAATTCCTCGATTCTCACGTTGATGTGAAGACTGATGTCCAGGCAGTTTTCGAATCTGTCCGAGGTGCAGGAACACTGCGTGCACTCCACTGTGGAACACAAGTAAACGCACGCGCACACATCCACACGTGCAATTAGAGGAAGTTAGCATTCTGATTAGCAGAATCGAATAAAATGTGTTTGTATCTGATCAAATGGGTTGTTGTGTCTGTGTGCTTGTGCATTTTTCTATTGTGCGGGGAGTGGAAACATAGCGGTTAGCGCACTGGTGAACTGAGTTCGATCCTCGCTCACGGTCGATTCAGCCTCAAATTAGTATCTGGTGCATTGTGTAACATCAGCACTGGTGCTAGCCACCCGAAGGTGGCCGGGCATGGTGCTAGCCACACCACCTTGTCATGTGCCCTGTTGGCCTACATAGGTACTTTCTAATAGCAATTGCTCCAGCATTCTGTTAAGGCTTCAGGGAGATCTCTGTATTTGTGTGTTTTGCTTATGTCCTGCTGGGTACATGCGTATGAGTGCAGGGTTCATCTGCACTGTGCAGCATGCGTCGTCATACTCGGTGTGATTGCTACTTGCAGCGATGATTTTGCACATGGAGCTGGCACACACCTGTCGATTTTAGCTGCCCTGTGAAGATCTGGTGAATCACCGAGGTCTCCACATGTTCTTCTGGCCTGCACGTGGAAATGAATGACATCACACATTCGGTGGCTTCCAGATGCATCACCTTTACCAAGTGCGCTCATGGGAGAGTTATACTCCTTTTTGTTTCGACCCTACGTTACTTTGCAGCCAAGCGCTTATTTAAATAATATTCTATAAACTTTGTTGTGAATTTTTGGTAACAGGTTGGGAACCAGTGGCCTAGGACGTGCACTACTTACTTGTGGTGGTTGATTGGGCAGGAGAGATGCAGAGCTTCTACGATGTAGCAGAAGAACTCATGCACGTCCTCCTGTTTGCCAAACTGCAGGTGTTTGGCGATCCCTGTGGGTAAATGGATGGAGGTCATAAGCGGTTTGAACACAAGGTTACAAGGGAAACGTTTTACCAATGCGCCACTCTGCCACCCAATGAATATGTTCTAAATTCAATGTGCACAATTGTGTTGTACTGAACAGAACTCACGTTTGAGGTTTTGGACGATTTCCAAGGGCTTGATGACCTTGCCCTTGGAGCTGAATGTTGCAATGGTGTGCCTTTCCATTATGCACATCATGCAAAATCCATTATATGTACCTGTGAAATGAGGCAGAGGTGGCACATGCTATCAGTACAACACCGATCAAACAGCTCAGCTGTAGGTGCAGCACACAACAAGGACATCTTCACAGAACACAATTATTTTCAGCTTGGTATTTCAAAGTGTTCTGGGAACTCACATCTTCCTGAGTGGTGCCTGGAGATCAGGTAGTTTGCCAGTGGTGCGGTGTAAGTGAGGCACTGCAGGGTGGCATTGAGGAAACAGGTGTTCCCCATGTTGTCAAGGCCAGCACCCTCGCATGCGTTCCACTGCCACGTGAGGCTCAGGTTTTCCCCCGATTCTGGCGCGAGTCGTGGAGCTCCATTATCGTTGTTATCTGCGCACAAAACATACAGGAAATTTTCTCTTTACACTCGAGGCACTCTGGAGACTGGCTCGAAAGTTGCGTGGTGAAGCCAGAACTTGTGATATTGTTTTAGCGGTGCTCTTTATTAACCCTTTCACAACCATGTATTTTTCAACTCTAGGTGACCTTGCAGTGAGCTGTTTCTTGACGTAATTTCTGTTAACGTGGTCAGGGTAACAATATTCAACGGATAGGGCATAAACCTGGTCCTTGTCCAATATTTTGACTATGCAAATTTTGCCACGAAATGAACGGTTATCGACGGGCATCGATGGATCCTGGATATCACGTTGATTTTCCTCCATAAATTGTGTCTCATGGCTTCGTGTTACTTTTGCCATCCCGATTATACGTAAGTATATAACAGTACATTGTGCAAATATCTGACAAACGTTTTATCTGGAACTAATCCCTACTGCAGAGTTGCTTATGAGATTGCAGTTGCACTACATTGACGTGTTTTTATCCACTGTTTCTGAACGCAGTCCCAAATGCCAAACACGTCAATTACCCAGCAGGGAAGTTATAGTAGATAAGCGTTAACACCTTTTTGGGATTAAGCAAGGTTATAAGAACTTGGGAGAAGATACCATGAGAGCGAATTCCAAAGTCAAGCTAGTGGTTACAGAGTCACTTTGGTACAAGCTTACCTTCCACGGCAATCTTTTCTGGCACAGGATGGGCAGCTAGCTTCTGGGAGGTGGGCCTGATGATGGCAGACGCTGTCGATGGAATGGCGTCCTTCTGTCTGTCATCTGGCATCCTCCCATGAGCGGTATGCTGGCTGCCCCTCCTTCGGGCAGCTTGGCCACCCCGGCGTCTTGGTCTCCTCACTTGAGCGGCTGCCTGGCCTAACCCGCAATTTGCTGCCTCGCCTTGCCCTTGACCAGCAGACTGAGCACTCCCGCAACCTGGACTGCCCTGGTGGCTTGTAACCTGGCATCCCTTCCATTCAGCAGCCTTGTTGCTAGCAGCACGAATATCTTGGTGGCTTGCAATTGGACTCGCTTTGTCCCCTTCATCTTGGCTCGGCTCCCGATCTACCACCGGGCTTGGCCCATGGTCTGCCACCCGGTTTGAACCGCTGTCCGCTATTGGGTTGGGCCCATAGCTACCCATCTGACTTGCCTCTTGGCTAGGCACCGGGCTCGTCTCAAGGCTAGCCACCACGCTAATCTCATTGCTAGCCACGAAGCTAATCTCACAATTATCTTCTGGGTCCACCTTGTGGCTTGCTTCTAGGCCCATCTCATGTTTATCTACCAGGCTTGCCTCATGACTTGCCACCTCAGTCTTCTCATGGCTAGCCACCGGGCTCATCTCATAGTTATCCACTGGGTCCAACTTGCAGCTTGCCTCTGGGCCTATCTCATGGCTAGCTACCAGGCTCATCTCACGGTTATCCACTGTGTCCACCTCGCGGCTTGTCTCCAGGCCCATCTCATTGTTAGCCACTGGCCTCGCCTCAAGACTTGCCACCTCGGTCTTCTCATGACTAGCCACTGGGCTCGTCTCATGGCTTGCTGCAGAGCTCTGAACACAGCTGCTTGGCTCATAAACCTCATCATCTGAAACACTGCAGAAGCAACAGAAGATGTTCTTGAGATGTTTAATGAAGCCCTTTTTCTTGGCCTTCGACATTGTGGCGATGTGGTTGCAAAGTATAAAAATGCATCCAAAAACGTGTCCTCAAGATGATGATGGCTGGATTTGATTTTTTGAAAAATTTGCAACAGAAAACCCAGAACACGTCTGACCCTCACGGTGCCAGATGAGCAACTGAATTTGTGGGCGGATGTGACATCACAGTGATGTCATTGCACTGGAGTCACATGGTTGTGTATGTAATCGTGATATAATGGTGACGTCACAGTGATGTCATTGCACTGGAGTCACACGGTCTATGTATTCGTGATATAATGGTGACGTCACAGTGATGTCACAGCGCACTGAGGTCACATGGTGCCCCGTGGGAATGTGATTCTCGTTGCCTGTGCAACAAGCACCCTCTATTCATTTTATGTCTGTAATTGAACGAATGTTAATAATGAATTGTTTTTAAAAGTAATTTATCTCAAGATAACATTCGTTGCAGGAAATGTATTTTAGTTTATATTGATCTATGATTGTGCCCTTTCGCATGCTTTGTCTCACGATATATTCAATCGAGATGATTGTTGTACTTTATGTTCTTGTATTTGTAATTTTGGTGACTTAAGTTACTCTTGCAAATGACACCGTCCTTGTCTCTAAGCAAAATACATTTAAAACTGTCTTCAAATCGCTTCACTTAATGTAATAATCCCCGCAGCACTGGTGTAACGTCTAAGTTTGACTACGCAGCCACTCCCTCTCCTCTCCAGGCTTAACAGAACTCCAACTGCTATTTCTCCCCTATTTGTCTATTATCTCATTCCTGTGTTTAATTGCCCCAACCGACAGCCTCGTGGCTGCCCGTCGATCACGCCGCACGTCACAGCCACGAGCTGTAGGGGCGGGGCTCCGTCCACTCAGTGGTGCTCTTAACGTTCACATTCAGCAGCATGGGTCGGGAGTCTAATCTCTGCAGTTCCCCGTTGTGGTTCCACCTCCCTATGTCATGTAGCCTCTCAATTTCTTTATTCACGAGGATTGTGTTTCATCGTACAAAACGGTACCGGCGACCTTTTTACGAGATTTGGCGGCGACGGCCATCTTGGTAAGGGTAATGCAAAGCGCCAGCTGAACCCGAGACGCCCCAGTGAAGAGGCACTAACGGCCATCTTCGTAATGGAAAACAAGTCCCCTGAGAATTAAAAGGACCTGCCATCTTGGATAGGGCAGTGCAAGGGGCAGCATCACCAAGGGAAACAGGAGCAGGCATCTTCGTAAGGGAAAGTGGCCGCGGCATAGATTGGCGGGAATCGCCATCTTGTCGAGAGCTCGGAGACACGGACATTCTCGGAGATAGGAGCAATCGTGATAATGATTTGTGCCGCGATGAAAGTTACTCAACTTTTGTTCACAGTTATGGTTAACGTTTGCGTGAGTACAAGCGCAGGGACAGTTGCCACTCGTCGGATTGTTGTCGTTTCTTCGTCACAAATTAATGTTTGCCTCAAATATTTGTTCAGCTGAGGTAAAATAACCACGTGCCCGTGGGCGGCGTGGAGGCACGCGGGAAGGCCTCGCGGCCTCTGTGTCGGTGTCTGCTGAGAGTAGAGACGAGGAACGAGAGACGCCGCGTCGCTCAACAGGGAGAAGAGTGTCGCGCGTCACAGTCGGCTTCTGCCATTGTCTCTCCACTGCTGGATGAAGGCATCTTCCACCGGTCGTCGCTCACGGTCCCTCGCTCCCAGCGTGCGTCCGTCTCTTGCACGTCAAACTCGTTCCGTCTCTCCGTCTCTGCTCCAGTGGAAAGGGCTGAAATCAAAGTGTCGCTTTTTGCGTGCAGGTACGTGAAATAAAGGGTCACTGGGTTGGTTTAATATATTATACTTGGAGTTAAGTAGCAGTGGGATACGGTCACCACTTGTACGCATAAGAGTTATTTGATTAAGGGTTTAACGCGTCTGCAAGCGTTCTGAGGTAAATCTTTAATAACATTACAGATTAAAGTTGCTAATGTCAACATTCATAGTAACAGTTATATAGTTGAGGTAATTCTCAAAACGCGGAATTATGACTAGAATCAAAAGTCGATATGATTGGTAAGAATTCTGTATAAAAAATATTTTTGAAATAAATATAGCATTTATAGCTGTTAAAGTCTATAAAAGCATGTTAAATATGTGATATAAATATTTAAACACTCACAATAACATAGTTCCGTAGCTTACACGATAAAAAAAAAACTCTTTTGCATGTTTGTATATGATTACAATAAAATCGATAGGGAAATATGCTGTAATTAAAGTTTTGAGGCAAATCATTAATTATTTGTCTTAAGGCTTAAATCATAATACTGTAATGGTTTAACAATTTTACAATAATTCTATATTTCAGTTTATTTTGGTATAGCCCTGTGAGCCATCCGGCTCTTGAAGCGGGTGCAACCACAACAAACAAAAAAACAAAAACACGAACAAGAAAAACATCTTAAAGTGACTATGTGACTGTGCAAACAGAAAATCCTTGAAAAAAAAAGCACCGTACACCAACGCTGTGTGCAAAAAATCCCAGTGGGATGCAAGTCAAACAACAATAACCACAAAAACTTAGATTAAGGCCATCAGTCTAACTCCGTACTGCAACAAAACAAACATGTCCAAGCCAAAAAACGTTTTCCTAATCACCAAAAAATAAAGCTATAATTGCAACGTTATGGTGATCACAAGGGCTGTAACCGAATTTTTACAATAAACTACATAAATAACATGTAACACCAAACCCTAGAAACATAGCTGGCTGCATTAGTTACTCCACAACAACAGAAGCATCGGTCGGAGTATCAAAATTTTCAATGCACCTTTAAGATCAGCACGCGAAATCAAAATACATAATACTTGGCAGCGTCATCCGGAGCGAAACATTTTATTTTATTTAACGCCAATGAATAGCAGTGGCAGCTAGGGGTGTACAACTCCTCTAGAGCAGTTTTGAGAGAAGATCTCATTGGTAGAGATTCAAGTTGCAGTTAATTGGCAATAGCATTCCAGACTCTGGGGGCATCAATAGCAAAGGCCCTTCCTCGAGTTTTTGTACGGCAATAGGGAAGGTGAAGCTGGCAAATGAGCGAAGACCTGAGGTCAAATTTGTTCTTTGAAACAGAGAGGAGATCCAGCAGGTAGTCTGCGGATTTTTTTGTAAGTTCATCGTGAATAAATAAGATCTGGTGCACAAGCCGTCGAACATTAAGATATGTTAAGTTTGACCCAATGTAGAGATCACAGTGGTGAGTCCTATATGGGCAGTTCAATGCAAATCTTAAGGCCGAGTGATAGATGGAATCAAGCTTCTTCAGTACAGTGCTTGGGGCTGATTTATACACGATGTCACAGTAGTCAAGTAGAGGCAGAATGGTAGCTTTTATAAATTCCAAACGGAACATTGGGGGGAAGCAGTGCTTGTGTCGATACAGAAAACCAATTTTTATTTTTGTCTTTTTTCCAATATAATCAATGTGATCTTCAAAATTCAGTTTTGAATCCAGATCAGAAAGTAATTTGTTAAATGTTTATTTTATTAAAAGTGACTGCTGTATTAATTTATATGATTACTCGCGACCAATAACAGTGCGGATATTTGAAGCGGTCCTGGGCATCTCCTAGGTCGACTCAGCCTTCGAATGAGTTACCCGGTGCGGTGTGTAAATATCAGCACTGGGGAGACACAGAGGCGGCCGGGTGAAGTTTTGGCCACCCACCCCCTCATATGCCGTATTTGTCTTCATAGGTGCTAGGGAACAGCACTTGCCCCAACAGTCTGTTAAGTTCATGTAGGGGTTTTGTATTGGCCCGCAAAAACTCCTATTCGGTCCTCAGTAAGGAAAATGTTCCCCACCCACTGCTCGCTTCAACGTTGATATATATAAACTTGACTTGAAGAACGACAGACCCATTGTCCTCATCACAAGGATAGAAATTGAAGACAAGCTGGGTTGAAAATGCATTGGCTCAGTTACTATGTAGACAGTCTTTGAGTACTGCAATAATTAAATAAAAATAATGTATAGTTTACAGCGCCTTTGTCAGTCCCCTGCTGGATGAAGACCTCCCCCACGCCATGTTGGCGATGGTTGATTTTACTTCCCCCACGGTGTTCAGTGTTGGTGAAGGTGAGCGGGGTGGGGGGGGGAAGGAGAAGTGGGCAGGATCGGTTCTAGTATTACTTTCCACTGTTAACCGTGGCCATAAATCAAACTCCGTTCATAACACAGCACGTTAACCACTGCACCACCGCTCCTCTCGCCAGTGAAGCCAGCCACACAGGACTCGTCACGAGAAGAGACGACGACCAGTGGTCGAGACTAACGACGGAGAGACACCAAAAGGGTGTGAACGCGCCCGCGGGGAGGAAATCCAGCGCGGAGATGGAGCGACGACATCCGCTCACGCGCTGGAGATGACATGGATTGTTGCGGCACCAGTTCGTGACAGGTGACGACGGATTTGGAGGAGTCCACCATCCAGCAGTGGATAGATCATAGCCGATTATTCTGATGGGTGGGTTGCCAGCACCTCGTCCGGCCGTCTTTGTCTGCCAAATGCTGGTGTTTACACAGGGAACCAGGTACTCATTTGAGGCTGAGTCGACCTAGGGGGTGCCCAGAACCGGTTAAAATATTCTGGACCCCCCCATGGACTCTTATATCCGCCTATTTTGGGTGCCGCGGTATCGAGATATTAACTACCTCGCCTGGTGTGCAGGAGGTCGTGGATTCGATCCCGACGCTAACACCTTCTGTATATTTGATGTTTTAATGTCTCTCTCCCCAGGGTCGCGTCGTTTTTCTTCTCCGGGTTCTCCCCTTCACATTTATAAACATGCGTTTAGAGTATTTGGTTGCTATAAATGTCCACATAATAAGCCATTTCGTTGAGCTATCAACTATGGCCAGGTCGCTTCTGAAAAAGAGCTATGTAGCTCAGCGGGCCTTACCTGGCAACGTAAAAACAATAGTCTAGTTTTAGTTTCATTCTGATAATGATTCAGCAGGTGCAGTGAAATTAACCAATGTGGCCACTGGAGGGCGGAGGTTTACGCATCATAGCGAGTCGCGTCCACTCAGCCTGGGGTCAAACGAGATACAAGACAAAGACTTCCCGTATTACCTTAACAGACTGTTGAGGGCAATTGCTGTTAACGAGCACCTATGAAGGCCAGCCGCCTTTGTCTTCCCAGTGGCGATGTTTACACACTGCACCAGGTGCTCATTTGAGGCTGAGTCAACCTTGGGGAGGCCCGGGAACGGTTCAGTTAATCGTCACCTGGTATTGGTGGCCGTGATCGGGACTCGAACTCGGGTCACCGGGTTCGTAGCGCAGCGTTAACCGCTGCACCATCGCTCCCAACACACGACAGACGCCTCCTCTCTCTCTCTGCCCGGCCCCCACGAGTGTGAAGCAAAAGTCGGGGGTGCAACTTACAATCCTGTATGTGTGTGTGGGGATACAAAGGCGGCCGGGCGTTGTGCTGACCAACCCAACGCCTCGTGTGCAGTTTCTGGTCTTCATAGGTGCAACTCGCTAACAGCACTTTCCCCAACAGTCTGTTACAGGCTACACGGGGGAGCTTTGTCTTTGTAGAGCGCTGGAGCAGTGGTTAGCGCGCTTCCTCTACGAACCCGGCGAACCGAGTTCGATTCTCACTCACGACCACCAACAGCAGGTGACGATTATCTAAACTGGTTGTGGGCCTCCCCTAGGTCGACTCAGTCTCAAATTAGTTCGCGGTGCGGTGTGCAGTAAACATCGCTGCTGCGGAGACAAAGGCGGCCGGGCGTGGTTGTTGACCACCCGCCCCCTCGTGTGCCAACCTGGCTTTCATCTTTCATAGGTGCTGCTTACTCGCTCTAACAGCACTTGCCCCAACAGTCTGTTACAGGCTACACGGGGGATCTTTTACTTGTCACCAGATTTGTGCGTCTTACTTTCTGACGCGTCTCATGGGTTTTGGGGAATGTGGCTGTAGGCAACCGTCTCTGTGATTTCTGTGCCTCTGTAGATTCACAAAACTCAAGAGGGAGAGTGCCGCCGCGCGTTGCAGTCGGCTCCTGCCATTGTCTCTCCACTGCTGGATGAAGGCATCTTCCACCAGTCGCCCTCACTCACGGTCCATCGCTCCCACCGTCCGTCCATCTCTTGCACGTGAACTCATTCATCGCTTCGTCTCCACAGGGGTCGTCCTTTACGGTATTGTTTTCGGTTTATATTTTGTGTCTGGGTTGTAATGTACTGGAGAGTGGTGTAAAGTGAGTATTGTGTGTGGAGTGTGTCGTGCAGTGTGGTATACAGTGTTGTGTATAGTGTAGTGTCTGTAGTTTGTGGTTTATCGTCTAGTGTCTGTAATTTGTGCTGTATAGTGTGCAATAACGTGGATAGTACAGTCTGTGTCATATATAGTGTTGTGTGAAGTGTCAAGTATAGTATGAATAGTGTACTCTTTGGTTCTATTCGGTAAAGTCACGTAGGTAAAAAATGAAATGACAAAAATCACGGCGTTTCGGCCACAACACAAGTGGCCTTCATCAGGTGAAGGGACCGTGCTGTCATGAGAACAGTGTTGGAGTGAAAACAGCCAAGCCCAGGTCGCGTCCTTTATGCTGTGTGGGAGGAAGCAAAACGCTTTGACAAAGCAATTAGCATAAAAATGAGCATGATGTACGTAGGAGGTGCATGGGCCATGATGGACCAGGAGCGGGTGGGGACCATGATGGACCAGCAGTGGGGGGGGGGGGGGATGTAGAGTGAGTGAGTGGAGTGAGTGGAGTGAGTGAGTGGAGTGAATGAGTGGAGTGAGTGAGTGGAGTGAGTGAGTGAGTGGAGTGAGTGAGTGGAGTGAGTGGGTGGAGTGAGTGGGTGGAGTGAGTGGGTGGAGTGAGTGGGTGGAGTGAGTGAGTGGAGTGAGTGGGTGGAGTGAGTGGGTGGAGTGAGTGGGTGGAGTGAGTGGGTGGAGTGAGTGGGTGGAGTGAGTGGGTGGAGTGAGTGGGTGGAGTGAGTGAGTGGAGTGAGTGGAGATAAATAAGCAGCTGTGAAAGTTTGGGATACCACTACTTGAAAAAAATTACTGTACCATTGAAAATTAGTTTAATGTTTGGTTTGATATAGAACATCTTTCCAATGATTCCTTAATTTGAAACCATCCTCTCGGTTGAAGTTGTGTCCGTGTTTGTAAATCTGAATTGCCTCGTGGACAAATCTCTGATAAAAACTCGTGGGTTTTCAGAGAACCTTGGTATTGGAGAAAACTATATCGTGATCACCCACAGCGTTGTAACAGTGGTCAGCTACGGCAGAAGAATTCGTTCTGCCGTGTTTCAAATCTGATTTGTGCTCGCGAATTCGGTCAGAGACATGTCGCTTCGTTTCCCCAATATAGCAATCACCACAAGTGCAGCTCAATTTGTAAACCCCGGGGTACTGTAAGTCAGGAACGACATCATTCACGGATGGGATCAGGTCACGGATTCTGTGTACTGTATTGAACCGGACCAGGATCTTGTGTTTGTTTAGAATTTTGGAAATCTTTTGAGTAACGCCTGTTATATATGGTTCTGTGATGGTTTTGACCGGATTATCAAGTGGTTGTTTCTGTATGGAGGGAGAAACAGCTTGGCGGATGGTAAGGTCAGAGTATCTGTTTCTCTTGAGGGCCAGGTGTACATGTTTTAATTCACTGGTCAGGTGGTGTTGGTCCAAAATGCAATGTGCCCTGTGGTAGAACGTTTTGTTGAGATAATTATTTTGAGCTGGGTGGTGGTGGGTATCAGGTTTCAAGTAGGAGTCTGTGTGGGTGGGTTTCCTGTAGACAGAATGCCCCAGTGAGCCATCAGGTCTCCTCTCAAACAGAACATCTAAGAATGGTAGCTTGCCATCTTTCTCCACTTCCATGGTGAATTTAATGGCGGGATGTCTAGAATTGATGTGGTATAGGAAAAGGTTGAAAGCTGGGAGGCCATGTGGCCAAATGCCTAAAGTGTCATCCACATATCTCTTCCACAGGGAAGTTCTGAGGGTGGACGTCTGGATGGCGTCTGATTCAAATTTCTCCATGAAAACATTGACTATCACTAGTGATAAAGGAGAACCCATGGGGGTACCCTGATTTTGTTTGTAGAAGGAGCCATTCCAAGTAAAGTAGGTATTGGTGAGGCAGTGTCTAATCAGCACAGGTGTATCGGGATCTAGTCCATGTTGTACCAAATTTTCAATTATTTCAATGGTATCAGGTACCAGGACCTTGGTGAACAGGGAGACCACATCGAAGCTGACAAGGATATTGTCAGGGGACAGTACAACGTCTTTGACCATAGAGACTAAATGAGCTGAGTTAAGTACTGCTGAGGAGGTCTTGCCAGTGAAAGGTAGCAAGGTATCTGACAGAAAACGTGCTAGCTTATAGGTAGGGGAGTTGATCGTGGATACGATGGGTCGTAGTGGAGTGCCTTCTTTATGAATCTTGGGGAGACCATAGAATCTAGGGGGTCTTGCAGCAGAAGGTTTTAAGGAGGGACGTTTATTTGGTTTGATTAGGGAGGTCGAACTTGTGATGATCTTGTTGGTTTTTATAGTAAGCCTATTAGTAGGGTCATTTTTAATTTTTGAGTGACTTCCATCGTTGAGTAGGTTCTGGATTTTGTTGTTGTACGAATCTTTATCCATTATTACAGTAGCGTTGCCTTTGTCGGCTGAGAGGATGACTATATCACTTCTACATTATGAGACCTCCTTTGCCAGTAACAAGATATAGGAATAGGTTTTACCCTTTTAACTGGCACAAAAACTGACACCTTTATTCAAGGCATCATGTTTGCAATAACCAAAATGCAAACATTTGACTGCTTGTGTTGTGGTTATTGCAAACATGATGCCTTGAATAAAGGTGTCAGTTTTTGTTCCAGTTAAAAGGGTAAAACCTATTCCTTTATATCACTTCTGTTTGTTTAAATTCGCGAGTTCAGAGCGTTCATTTTTGCTGATGTTGCTAATGGGTTTCTTAGCATTCTTAAGAATAGTGGCTATTTCAGCTCTCGCAACGTCTGCTTGGATGTGTCCTATGCCTTTAAGGGCCACATCGACCTGAGAGATGATATCATCTACGTTGTACTGTCCCCTGACGATATCCTTGTCAGCTTCGATGTGGTCTCCCTGTTACCGGGGACCCGGTACCTGATACCATTGAAATAATTGAAAATTTGGTACAACATGGACTAGGCCCCGATACACCTGCACTGATTAGACACTGCCTCACCAATACCTACTTTACTTGGAATGGCACCTTCTACAAACAAAATGAGGGTACCCCCACGGGTTCTCCCTTATCACCAGTGATAGCCAATGTTTTGATGTAGAAATTTGAATCAGACGCCATCCAGACTTCCAACCTCAGACCTTCCCTGTGGAAGAGATATGTGGATGACACTTTCGTCATTTGGCCACATGGCCTCCCAGCTTTGAACCTTTTCCTACACCACATCAATTCTAGACATCCCACCATCAAGTTCACCATGGAAGTGGAGAAAGATGGCAAGCTACATTTCTTGGATGTTCTGTTTGAGAGGAGACCTGATGGCTCACTGGGGCATTCTGTCTACAGGAAACCCACCCACACAGATTCCTACTTGAAACCTGATTCCCACCACCACCCAGCTCAAAATAATTCTCTCATCAAAACGTTATACCACAGGGCACATTGCATTTCGGACCAATACCACCTGACCAGTGAAATAAAACATGTACACCTGGCCCTCAAGAGAAACGGATACTCTGACCGTACCATCCGCCAAGCTGTTTCTCCCTCCATACAGAAACAACCACTTGATACTCCGGTCAAACCCATCACAGTACCATATATAACAGGCGTTACTAAAAAGATCTACAAAATTCTAAACAAACACAAGATCCTGGTCCGGTTCAATACAGTACACAGAATCCGTAACCTGATCCCATCCGTGAAGGATGTCGTTCCTAACTTTCAGTACCCCGGGGTTTACAAATTGAGCTGCACTTGTGGTGATTGCTATATCGGGGAGACGAAGCAACATGTCTCTGACCGAATTCGCGAGCACAAATTAGATTTGAAACACGGCAGAACGAATTCTTCTGCCGTAGCTGACCACTGTTACAACGCTGTGGGTGATCACAATATAGTTTTCTCCGATACCAAGGTTCTCTGCAAACCCACGGGTTTTTATCAGAGATTTGTCCACGAGGCAATTCAGATTTACAAACACGGACACAATTTCAACCGAGAGGATGGTTTCAAATAAAGTAATCATTGGAAAGATGTTCTAAATGAAACCAAACATTAAACTAATTTTCAATGGTACAGTAATTTTTTTCAAGTATTGGTATCCCAAACTTTCACAGCTGCTTATTTCTCTCCACTCACTCCACTCACTCACTCACACCACTCACTCACTCCGCTCACTCCACTCACTCACTCCACTCACTCACTCCACTCACTCACTCCACTCACTCACTCCACTCACTCTACTCCCCCCCCCCCCGCTGCTGGTCCGTCATGGTCCCCACCCGTTCCTGGTCCATCATGGCCCATGCACCTCCTACGTACATCATGCTCATTTTTATGCTAATTGCTTTGTCAAAGCGTTTTGCTTCCTCCCACACAGCATAAAGGATGCGACCTGCGCTTGGCTGTTTTCACTCCAACGCTGTCCTCATGACAGCACGGTCCCTTCACCTGATGAAGGCCACTTGTGTTGTGGCTGAAACGTCGTGATTTTTGTTATTTTATTTTTTACCTACGTGACTTTACCGAATAGAACCAAAGAGTATGGATCCTTGCAGTCACGAAAGCTTAAAATCTAGAATATGAATAGTGTGTTGTACAGTGTATATTGTGTACTGTGTGTTGTTTAGGTGGTGTTGCATAAAGCGTGTATAATAAATTAAATGTGATGGAAAGTGTAGTGTGGTGTCAAGTGTAGCGTATGTGGTGTGATGTATAGTGTAGTGTGTGGCGAAAAACACATTTCCTAGGAGTTGAGCCATACTTCATCACGCTGGTGAGTGCAGGGTGGTAGGATCGGTTCGGGTATCACGAGCCAGTGATGCTCCCCATAGCTGGCAATTAAATTGAGATTGTAGGCTTCATTGACTCTATCATGGAGCTCTTGTGGTATTGCAGCCACACACCGTTGGTCATTGTATATTTACGTGCGGAATTAATGCATTCAAATGTAGCGGTTGTAATCGAGCTATTTAGTCCATGGGCCAGAGCAGTAATTGGTACAATGTAAGGTAGCATGTTTAATCACACTTTCGGATAAATACGCCTAATGAGTGTGTTACTTGATACACTCGGCTACATATGGTACGAAATAAATTCAACATGCATACAACACCTCTCATTTCAAATGTTTATCAAATAATTCACTGTTTTTGCCCCTACATTTGGAATTTGCAACCACTGAAGTGATGCCATCTCGTGGATTAAGTGGGTATCTGAACTGCATGGCAAAACAGCCATCAAAATTCACTACTTTATTAAACAGAAATAATGCAGTAGTCATTTCATAAAGTCACGTAGAATGAGAATAAAATAATAAATTGATAAAATAAAATAACACAATAATATTCTCACGACGTTTCGCCCACAACACAAGCGGCCTTCATCAGGTGAAGGGACGAGATTGTTTGGTAGGACAGCGCTGGAGTGAAAGAGCCACGTTCAGATCACGACCTTTAAGCTGTGTGAGAGGAAACAAAGCGCCTTGACAAAGGAATTAGCATATAATTTAGCATTGAAATGGCTGAGTGATTAGCTTGTGACTGGTCACAGAAATAGCTATGTTAAAAGTTAAAGCATACACATCCGCAGAGGCACCCCTTGATAAATGAATTAGCATAGAATTTAGCATTGAAATAGCTAAGTTAAAGCATACACATCCGCAGAGGCACCCCTTGACAAAGGAATTAGCATAGAATTTAGCATTGAAATAGCTGAGTGATTAGCTTGTAATTGGTCACAGAAATAGCTACGTTAAAGTCAGAGCATACACATTCACCGAGGCACTTAGTACAAATCAAACAGGAGAATTTAGCATTGAAATAACTAGGCGAATTTAGCATTGAAATAACTGAGTGATTAGCTAGTGACTGGTCACAGAAATGACTATGTTGAAGTCAAGGCCTACACATCTGAGCTATTCACAGTAATATATAGTCAACCAATAAAAAAAACTAAAATATAAATTACCTTAATGTTATCAATAAACTCTATATTCTCCAATCAGCTAAGCTACCAACAATAAGTCGTTATATATCACAATGCTATATGGCGAAAAAATGGGTGGATTCTTACCCTCAACTTTAGCACCACGTATAGCTACGGGCCCCGTTCAGACGGACGAGTTCATCCATGGTCGGAACAGAGGAGGGGGAGAGAGACAGCTGCGAGGCGCTATCATACTCCATGTTGTAAACCATACCATTAACCGTGGTGTGAGAGGTATTAAGAGTCAATGCTGGCGAAAGAGCTGCGGTCTGAAGGTCATCGTAAAATACAATTAATTAAGAACAGAAATGATTTAAAACATCTTTCCAATGGTTACTAAGCCAGAATCCATCTTCTCGGTTGAAATTGCCTCTGTGTTTGTATATGTGAATGGCCTCATGAACGAATCTCTCATGGTAGCCGGTTGGTTTGCAAAGAACCTCTGTCTTGGAGAAGTCAATGTCATGTGAGCCCACTGAATTATAACAGTGATCTGCCACGGCAGAGGAGTTCGTCCTACCGTGTTTCAAGTCTGCTTTATGTTCGCGGATGCGGTCCGAGATATGTCGTTTGGTTTTTCCAATGTAGCTACTACCACAGAGGCACTTTAGAACAGCACCTTTTACAGATGGAACTAAATCACGGATTTTATGTACTGTGTTGAATCGGACCTGGATCTTGTGTTTATTCAGGATTTTGGAGATCTTTTTAGTGACCCCTGCAATGTAGGGTAAGGTGATGGTTTTGAGTGGCTCCACAAGAGGATCCTTCTTCATGACTGGAGTGATGGCTTTGCGGATTGTGCAGTCGGAGTAACCATTAGCCCTGAGAGCCTGGTGTACGTGCTTGAGTTCACTGGTAATGTGTTCCTGGTCGGAAATGCATTGGGCTCTATGGTATAGAGTCTTGATGAGGGAGTTCTTCTGGGATAGATGGTGGTGGGAATCCGGTTTCAAGTAAGCATCTGTATGGGTAGCTTTACTTTAGACAGAGTGGCTCATTGAACCATCATGTCTCCTTTTAATTAAGACATCCAAAAAGGGTAGTTTGCCATCTTTTTCGACCTCCATGGTAAATCTGATGGCTGGGTGTATGGAATTGATGTGGTCGCGGAATTGGTCTAGAGCAGGCTGGCCATGTGGCCAGATGACAAAGGTGTCATCAACGTACCTCTTGCATAAGGTCGGGCGTAGAGTGGCAGTCTGGATGGTGTCAGTTTCAAATTTTTCCATGAATACGTTGGCTACAACCGGAGATAGGGGGGAGCCCATTGGGGTGCCCTCAGTTTGTTTGTAGAAAGTTCCATTCCAGGTGAAGTATGTGTTGGTTAAGCAATGTCTCACCAGGGGGGGTACATCAGTATGCAGTCCTTGATGAACCAGGTCTTCAATGATAGCGATGGTGTCAGGTACCGGGACTTTGGTGAACAAGGACACCACATCAAAACTGACAAGCAGGTCGTCTGGGGACAGGGAAATGCCTTTGATTGTCGATACCAGGTGATTAGAATTTAGTACCGCAGAGGTGGTTTTTCCAGTGAAAGGTCGCAGTATATCAGCAAGAAAACGTGCCAGTTTGTAGGTGGGGGAGTTGATAGTAGAGACGATGGGACGAAGGGGTGTATCTTCTTTGTGTATCTTTGGAAGGCCATATAATCTTGGTGGTCTGGCAGCAGAGGGTTTCAACGAGAACTGTTTGATCTCATCAATTAATGCTGTTGAATCAGAGATGATTTTGTTCGATTTGGTGACCAGGCTGTTGGTGGGATCTCTTTTTATTTTTGTATAGCTGCCATCGTTGTTGTGGCCGAAACGTCGTGAGAATATTATTGTGTTATTTTATTTTATCAATTTATTATTTTATTCTAATTTTACGTGACTTTACCGAAAGAACCAAAGAAGATGAATCATTGCAGTCACGAAAGCTTTAAATCGAAATTTAAGTCATTTCATAGGTTCACGTTGCTGTATGGATGTCCCTTGGCTATTAGATCTGGACATGGCCTTACGAACTACATACAGAATCATTCCCAAGAATAAGAAATTGATTCAAACTTTTTTATTTTAAAGTACGTATTGTATTCACAAAATTATAAAATGTACACATTTACAATGGTAATAATCTTCTTTGTGGATGTGGTGCTGGCGCTGCTGGGCTGTGTTGTATCAGCGGTATTCATCAGGACCCGGTGTGCATCGCCCTTGCAGTGGTGGCAGCGGTGGTGGCAGGGGCAGCAACTTGACCACGTCCCTTGTGATATCATATATCAGTGATGACGGTTGATCGCCGGGGTCGGGGGTCGTCGCTGCCGCCTCTTTTGATGCCATTTCCCATGTCCGCCGTTGATTTGACTGCACACGGGTATGGCCTTCATCTCTGGAGACCTGCACACAGCACATGGAACGACCGCTACGTGAGTTTCATTGGCCCAAAGGGCAACCTGGTGAACTTCCCGTGAGCTCAACAGAGATCGAGCCTTAACAGCAAAGGTGGAAGGCAACCTGCCCAACTTAGGTTAAAGTTAAAATGATAACGGCGTGGCTCAAATTTCTTGCTCATGCCACTGCTGGCAGAGGATCCTCGAGTAGACAAACTCTGGATGATATTTGGTCTACTCTTCCACATTGACCACACTTGTGTGCATACCCACAAATACAACTCGTGGGTTACTCACCTGACGTAGAAGAGGATGTATGCCTGTTTCTCCATGACCACCCTGGTGTCGACCGGCGTCACCAAGTCGTCGTCCATCCGGAACCATCTCCCATCGCAGATCTGTATGCAAACAACATCGAAGATTAATTACGACGATTATCCAATTGCACCTAAACTCCCCATATATTCGTAAAATGACACATGAGGAACAGAGGTGACCCTCTTATTCCACCTATTATTGTGTTGTCCTATAAGTTGAGTAATCGAACCGATAATCCATAAAAATAATTAATTACATTTGAAAGTTCAAATCCTGGTTGGGACTTCACTTGGTCCATCATCTATCCAGGGTCAATAAAGTAACTACACATTTTTGGTGAAGTCACCAGTGGTTGTTCTATGCATACGCTCTCCCTCAGTCACAGCAAAGGACAATTTTCACCACTGGCTGAGGCCTATAAATGGGAGATGAGCACCACCTCATGGCTCATAGGAGCAGGAATCGTTTTGATTTTATTCACTGAATCGAATTATTTAAAGGATCTACGCGTATGAATGATTGGCGTGTGATTGTGTGATAATGAATGCAGTACATCACCTTGTTGTAACAGTAGTAATGTCCCTCTGTGCTGCATTTCCCGGAGTGCACAAGGACTGAGTATAACCTGTACACTACAGGGTCTGCGTCCTCCTGCTGCGACATGAATGGCCGCACGTCCAGGTGCTCTGGGTACGGGCAATGCTGCAGTGGTGCGGAAGGAGGCAGTGATGCAGAAACAGAGATGGTGTTAGGCAGGGAAGAGGGGAAGAATGATGCAGGGTCGAGTTATTGATTATAATTTTTGATCTATTTTTTTACTTTACCAGGTAATGCTGACTGAACTATATAGCTCTTTCTCAGAAGCGATCTAGCCACAAATGATAGCTCAACAAAGTGGCTTTTCACTGTGAATAGTTTTAGCAGCCAAATATTCTAGAAGCAACTGGAGGACCCGGAGAAAAACCCACGTGAATACAGGGAGAACATGCAAACTCATAATATACAGGCATTAGGATCGGGATCAAACCCACGACCTCCTGTATGCTTGGGGAGGGAGTTAAGATTTCACCGCCATAGAGCCCAGTTTAGGTAGATTAACCAGTTGGGCGCTCGAGAGAACATGAAAAGTCACATTTGTACGAGTGACCTCGGTTAAAACCGTGGCAAAAGAAATAACGCGAAATAAATCACAGAAATTACTCAAAAAGGAAGCAGCACAAAAACATGCAATGAGAAATTGGAGAAAATGCAGCCACATTTTAGGAGAAATGTAAAAAAAACTTGTATATTAACCAAACATTACCCGATTGATCTTGTTTCCAAACAGGTCATATCTCTTGATGGAGAGGGCCAAGACGTTCGGGAGATGGTGAAGGCTCATCCTCTTCGTGGCCTTCACCTTGCAACAGCACCTGCGCACCAAAAAGCAGCAGCGTCAGTTTAATGACCGAGATGCCCAGTGAATAACTGTACAAATATTTTTCTTTGCTGATTGGCCGTGTCGGGTGGTGGAGGGTTACGACACATTTATAAATAAACGCGATCTAACCCAAAAACCTTTATTATGAATAATATTGGTCGCGAAAGCCTACGTGTTAAACTGTACAAATATGTTGGCGTGACAAAGTAGACAGACTCGCGTGACATTGACGTCGTGCCATACTCACCTTTGGCAAGTGTATTCGTCCAGTGTCTCTGTCTTGGTGAAATCTGCAAAAGCAGTCAGCAAATCTGGCGAATTCTGTCAAATAGAACGATGTGAAGGCAAATGAGTGCTTGAAAAGAACACTGGAAACATTTTGCAGCCGTTAAAACAGTGAGTCCTTATGTTGTACTGGCTGTTGTGTGACATAAGAGGGCATTATCATTAGTTGACAGTAATTAAGGACGTGCTCCCAATTTTCAGATTCATCCAATGTGCAGCATTCCAGACGATGGGCAAACTTAATGTGTTTGAGTGACGCGACTAGTGTAATGTACACGATCCGAAAAAGATCAAAAGTCTTGCTTGAAAATGAGAAAATATTCATCCCAACGTTTAAATTCGAAACTCGTCACGAGCAAAGATACCATTTAATTAAATCAAGAATTCCTCGATTCTCACGTTGATGTGAAGACTGATGTCCAGGCAGTTTTCGAATCTGTCCGAGGTGCAGGAACACTGCGTGCACTCCACTGTGGAACACAAGTAAACGCACGCGCACACATCCACACGTGCAATTAGAGGAAGTTAGCATTCTGATTAGCAGAATCGAATAAAATGTGTTTGTATCTGATCAAATGGGTTGTTGCGTCTGTGTGCTTGTGCATTTTTCTATTGTGCGGGGAGTGGAAATATAGCGGTTAGCGCACTGGTGAACTGAGTTCGATCCTCGCTCACGGTCGATTCAGCCTCAAATTAGTATCTGGTGCATTGTGTAACATCAGCACTGGTGCTAGCCACCCGAAGGTGGCCGGGCATGGTGCTAGCCACACCGCCTTCTCATGTGCCCTGTTGGCCTACATAGGTACTTGCTAATAGCAATTGCTCCAGCATTCTGTTAAGGCTTCGGGGAGATCTCTGTATTTGTGTGTTTTGCTTATGTCCTGCTGGGTACATGCGTATGAGTGCAGGGTTCATCTGCACTGTGCAGCATGCGTCGTCATACTCGGTGTGATTGCTACTTGCAGCGATGATTTTGCACATGGAGCTGGCACACACCTGTCGATTTTAGCTGCCCTGTGAAGATCTGGTGAATCACCGAGGTCTTCTCCACATGTTCTTCTGGCCTGTACGTGGAAATGAATGACATCACACATTCGGTGGCTTCCAGATGCATCACCTTTACCAAGTGCGCTCATGGGAGAGTTATACTCCTTTTTGTTTCGACCCTACGTTACTTTGCAGCCAAGCGCTTATTTAAATAATATTCTATAAACTTTGTTGTGAATTTTTGGTAACAGGTTGGGAACCAGTGGCCTAGGACGTGCACTACTTACTTGTGGTGGTTGATTGGGCAGGAGAGATGCAGAGCTTCTACGATGTAGCAGAAGAACTCATGCACGTCCTCCTGTTTGCCAAACTGCAGGTGTTTGGCGATCCCTGTGGGTAAATGGATGGAGGTCATAAGCGGTTTGAACACAAGGTTACAAGGGAAACGTTTTACCAATGCGCCACTCCGCCACCCAATGAATATGTTCTAAATTCAATGTGCACAATTGTGTTGTACTGAACAGAATTCACGTTTGAGGTTTTGGACGATTTCCAAGGGCTTGATGACCTTGCCCTTGGAGCTGAATGTTGCAATGGTGTGCCTTTCCATTATGCACATCATGCAAAATCCATTATATGTACCTGTGAAATGAGGCAGAGGTGGCACATGCTATCAGTACAACACCGATCAAACAGCTCAGCTGTAGGTGCAGCACACAACAAGGACATCTTCACAGAACACAATTATTTTCAGCTTGGTATTTCAAAGTGTTCTGGGAACTCACATCTTCCTGAGTGGTGCCTGGAGATCAGGTAGTTTGCCAGTGGTGCGGTGTAAGTGAGGCACTGCAGGGTGGCATTGAGGAAACAGGTGTTCCCCATGTTGTCAAGGCCAGCACCCTCGCATGCATTCCACTGCCACGTGAGGCTCAGGTTTTCCCCCGATTCTGGCGCGAGTCGTGGAGCTCCATTATCGTTGTTATCTGCGCACAAAACATACAGGAAATTTTCTCTTTACACTCGAGGCACTCTGGAGACTGGCTCGAAAGTTGCGTGGTGAAGCCAGAACTTGTGATATTGTTTTAGCGGTGCTCTTTATTAACCCTTTCACAACCATGTATTTTTCAACTCTAGGTGACCTTGCAGTGAGCTGTTTCTTGACGTAATTTCTGTTAACGTGGTCAGGGTAACAATATTCAACGGATAGGGCATAAACCTGGTCCTTGTCCAATATTTTGACTATGCAAATTTTGCCACGAAATGAACGGTTATCGACGGGCATCGATGGATCCTGGATATCACGTTGATTTTCCTCCATAAATTGTGTCTCATGGCTTCGTGTCACTTTTGCCATCCCGATTATACGTAAGTATATAACAGTACATTGTGCAAATATCTGACAAACGTTTTATCTGGAACTAATCCCTACTGCAGAGTTGCTTATGAGATTGCAGTTGCACTACATTGACGTGTTTTTATCCACTGTTTCTGAACGCAGTCCCAAATGCCAAACACGTCAATTACCCAGCAGGGAAGTTATAGTAGATAAGCGTTAACACCTTTTTGGGATTAAGCAAGGTTATAAGAACTTGGGAGAAGATACCATGAGAGCGAATTCCAAAGTCAAGCTAGTGGTTACAGAGTCACTTTGGTACAAGCTTACCTTCCACGGCAATCTTTTCTGGCACAGGATGGGCAGCTAGCTTCTGGGAGGTGGGCCTGATGATGGCAGACGCTGTCGATGGAATGGCGTCCTTCTGTCTGTCATCTGGCATCCTCCCATGAGCGGTATGCTGGCTGCCCCTCCTTCGGGCAGCTTGGCCACCCCGGCGTCTTGGTCTCCTCACTTGAGCGGCTGCCTGGCCTAACCCGCAATTTGCTGCCTCGCCTTGCCCTTGACCAGCAGACTGAGCACTCCCGCAACCTGGACTGCCCTGGTGGCTTGTAACCTGGCATCCCTTCCATTCAGCAGCCTTGTTGCTAGCAGCACGAATATCTTGGTGGCTTGCAATTGGACTCGCTTTGTCCCCTTCATCTTGGCTCGGCTCCCGATCTACCACCGGGCTTGGCCCATGGTCTGCCACCCGGTTTGAACCGCTGTCCGCTATTGGGTTGGGCCCATAGCTACCCATCTGACTTGCCTCTTGGCTAGACACCGGGCTCGTCTCAAGGCTAGCCACCAGGCTCATCTCATTGCTAGCCACGAAGCTAATCTCACAATTATCTTCTGGGTCCACCTTGTGGCTTGCTTCTAGGCCCATCTCATGTTTATCTACCAGGCTTGCCTCATGACTTGCCACCTCAGTCTTCTCATGGCTAGCCACCGGGCTCATCTCATAGTTATCCACTGGGTCCAACTTGCAGCTTGCCTCTGGGCCTATCTCATGGCTAGCTACCAGGCTCATCTCACGGTTATCCACTGTGTCCACCTCGCGGCTTGTCTCCAGGCCCATCTCATTGTTAGCCACTGGCCTCGCCTCAAGACTTGCCACCTCGGTCTTCTCATGACTAGCCACTGGGCTCGTCTCATGGCTTGCTGCAGAGCTCTGAACACAGCTGCTTGGCTCATAAACCTCATCATCTGAAACACTGCAGAAGCAACAGAAGATGTTCTTGAGATGTTTAATGAAGCCCTTTTTCTTGGCCTTCGACATTGTGGCGATGTGGTTGCAAAGTATAAAAATGCATCCAAAAACGTGTCCTCAAGATGATGATGGCTGGATTTGATTTTTTGAAAAATTTGCAACAGAAAACCCAGAACACGTCTGACCCTCACGGTGCCAGATGAGCAACTGAATTTGTGGGCGGATGTGACATCACAGTGACGTCATTGCACTGGAGTCACATGGTTGTGTATGTAATCGTGATATAATGGTGACGTCACAGTGATGTCATTGCACTGGAGTCACACGGTCTATGTATTCGTGATATAATGGTGACGTCACAGTGATGTCACAGCGCACTGAGGTCACATGGTGCCCCGTGGGAATGTGATTCTCGTTGCCTGTGCAACAAGCACCCTCTATTCATTTTATGTCTGTAATTGAACGAATGTTAATAATGAATTGTTTTTAAAAGTAATTTATCTCAAGATAACATTCGTTGCAGGAAATGTATTTTAGTTTATATTGATCTATGATTGTGCCCTTTTGCATGCTTTGTCTCACGATATATTCAATCGAGATGATTGTTGTACTTTATGTTCTTGTATTTGTAATTTTGGTGACTTAAGTTACTCTTGCAAATGACACCGTCCTTGTCTCTAAGCAAAATACATTTAAAACTGTCTTCAAATCGCTTCACTTAATGTAATAATCCCCGCAGCACTGGTGTAACGTCTAAGTTTGACTACGCAGCCACTCCCTCTCCTCTCCAGGCTTAACAGAACTCCAACTGCTATTTCTCCCCTATTTGTCTATTATCTCATTCCTGTGTTTAATTGCCCCAACCGACAGCCTCGTGGCTGCCCGTCGATCACGCCGCACGTCACAGCCACGAGCTGTAGGGGCGGGGCTCCGTCCACTCAGTGGTGCTCTTAACGTTCACATTCAGCAGCATGGGTCGGGAGTCTAATCTCTGCAGTTCCCCGTTGTGGTTCCACCTCCCTATGTCATGTAGCCTCTCAATTTCTTTATTCACGAGGATTGTGTTTCATCGTACAAAACGGTACCGGCGACCTTTTTACGAGATTTGGCGGCGACGGCCATCTTGGTAAGGGTAATGCAAAGCGCCAGCTGAACCCGAGACGCCCCAGTGAAGAGGCACTAACGGCCATCTTCGTAATGGAAAACAAGTCCCCTGAGAATTAAAAGGACCTGCCATCTTGGATAGGGCAGTGCAAGGGGCAGCATCACCAAGGGAAACAGGAGCAGGCATCTTCGTAAGGGAAAGTGGCCGCGGCATAGATTGGCGGGAATCGCCATCTTGTCGAGAGCTCGGAGACACGGACATTCTCGGAGATAGGAGCAATCGTGATAATGATTTGTGCCGCGATGAAAGTTACTCAACTTTTGTTCACAGTTATGGTTAACGTTTGCGTGAGTACAAGCGCAGGGAGAGTTGCCACTCGTCGGATTGTTGTCGTTTCTTCGTCACAAATTAATGTTTGCCTCAAATATTTGTTCAGCTGAGGTAAAATAACCACGTGCCCGTGGGCGGCGTGTAGGCACGCGGGAAGGCCTCGCGGCCTCTGTGTCGGTGTCTGCTGAGAGTAGAGACGAGGAACGAGAGACGCCGCGTCGCTCAACAGGGAGAAGAGTGTCGCGCGTCACAGTCGGCTTCTGCCGTTGTCTCTCCACTGCTGGATGAAGGCATCTTCCACCGGTCGTCGCTCACGGTCCCTCGCTCCCAGCGTGCGTCCGTCTCTTGCACGTCAAACTCGTTCCGTCTCTCCGTCTCCGCCCCAGTGGAAAGGGCTGAAATCAAAGTGTCGCTTTTTGCGTGCAGGTACGTGAAATAAAGGGTCACTGGGTTGGTTTAATGTATTATACTTGGAGTTAAGTAGCAGTGGGATACGGTCGCCACTTGTACGCATAAGAGTTATTTGATTAAGGGTTTAACGCGTCTGCAAGCGTTCTGAGGTAAATCTTTAATAACATTACAGATTAAAGTTGCTAATGTCAACATTCATAGTAACAGTTATATAGTTGAGGTAATTCTCAAAACGCGGAATTATGACTAGAATCAAAAGTCGATATGATTGGTAAGAATTCTGTATAAAAAATATTTTTGAAATAAATATAGCATTTATAGCTGTTAAAGTCTATAAAAGCATGTTAAATATGTGATATGTATATTTAAACACTCACAATAACATAGTTCCGTAGCTTACACGATAAAAAAAACTATTTTGCATGTTTGTATATGATTACAATAAAATCGATAGGGAAATATGCTGTAATGAAAGTTTTGAGGCAAATCATTAATTATTTGTCTTAAGGCTTAAATCATAATACTGTAATGGTTTAACCATTTTACAATAATTCTATATTTCAGTTTATTTTGGTATAGCCCTGTGAGCCATCCGGCTCTTGAAGCGGGTGCAACCACAACAAACAAAAAAACAAAAACACGAACAAGAAAAACATCTTAAAGTGACTATGTGACTGTGCAAACAGAAAATCCTTGAAAAAAAAAGCACCGTACACCAACGCTGTGTGCAAAAAATCCCAGTGGGATGCAAGTCAAACAACAATAACCACAAAAACTTAGATTAAGGCCATCAGTCTAACTCCGTACTGCAACAAAACAAACATGTCCAAGCCAAAAAACGTTTTCCTAATCACCAAAAAATAAAGCTATAATTGCAACGTAACAGTGATCACAAGGGCTGTAACCGAATTTTTACAATAAACTACATAAATAACATGTAACACCAAACCCTAGAAACATAGCTGGCTGCATTAGTTACTCCACAACAACAGAAGCATCGGTCGGAGTATCAAATTTTTCAATGCACCTTTAAGATCAGCACGCTAAATCAAAATACATAATACTTGGCAGCGTCATCCGGAGCGAAACATTTTATTTTATTTTACGCCAATGAATAGCAGTGGCAGCTAGGGGTGTACAACTCCTCTAGAGCAGTTTTGAGAGAAGATCTCATTGGTAGAGATTCAAGTTGCAGTTTATTGGCAATAGCATTCCAGACTCTGGGGGCATCAATAGCAAAGGCCCTTCCTCGAGTTTTTGTACGGCAATATTGAAGGTGAAGCTGGCAAATGAGCGAAGACCTGAGGTCAAATTTGTTCTTTGAAACAGAGAGGAGATCCAGCAGGTAGTCTGCGGATTTTTTTGTAAGTTCATCGTGAATAAATAAGATCTGGTGCACAAGCCGTCGAACATTAAGAGATGTTAAGTTTGACCCAATGTAGAGATCACAGTGGTGAGTCCTATATGGGCAGTTCAATGTAAATCTTAAGGCCGAGTGATAGATGGAATCAAGCTTCTTCAGTACAGTGCTTGGGGCTGATTTATACACGATGTCACAGTAGTCAAGTAGAGGCAGAATGGTAGCTTTTATCAATTCCAAACGGAACATTGGGGGGAAGCAGTGCTTGTGTCGATATAGAAAACCAATTTTTATTTTTGTCTTTTTTCCAATATAATCAATGTGATCTTCAAAATTCAGTTTTGAATCCAGATCAGAAAGTAATTTGTTAAATGTTTATTTTATTAAAAGTGACTGCTGTATTAATTTACATGATTACTCGCGACCAATAACAGTGCGGATATTTGAAGCGGTCCTGGGCATCTCCTAGGTCGACTCAGCCTTCGAATGAGTTACCCGGTGCGGTGTGTAAATATCAGCACTGGGGAGACACAGAGGCGGCCGGGTGAAGTTTTGGCCACCCACCCCCTCATATGCCGTATTTGTCTTCATAGGTGCTAGGGAACAGCACTTGCCCCAACAGTCTGTTAAGTTCATGTAGGGGTTTTGTATTGGCCCGCAAAAACTCCTATTCGGTCCTCAGTAAGGAAAATGTTCCCCACCCACTGCTCGCTTCAACGTTGATATATATATATAAACTTGACTTGAAGAACGACAGACCCATTGGCCTCATCACAAGGATAGAAATTGAAGACAAGCTGGGTTGAAAATGCATTGGCTCAGTTACTATGTAGACAGTCTTTGAGTACTGCAATAATTAAATAAAAATAATGTATAGTTTACAGCGCCTTTGTCAGTCCCCTGCTGGATGAAGACCTCCCCCACGCCATGTTGGCGATGGTTGATTTTACTTCCCCCACGGTGTTCAGTGTTGGTGAAGTTGAGCGGGGTGGGGGGAGGGAGAAGTGGGCAGGATCGGTTCTAGTATTACTTTCCACTGTTAACCGTGGCCATAAATCAAACTCCGTTCATAACACAGCACGTTAACCACTGCACCACCGCTCCTCTCGCCAGTGAAGCCAGCCACACAGGACTCGTCACGAGAAGAGACGACGACCAGTGGTCGAGACTAACGACGGAGAGACACCCAAAGGGTGTGAACGCGCCCGCGGGGAGGAAATCCAGCGCGGAGATGGAGCGACGACATCAGCTCACGCGCTGGAGATGACATGGATTGTTGCGGCACCAGTTCGAGACAGGTGACGACGGATTTGGAGGAGTCCACCATCCAGCAGTGGATAGATCATAGCCGATTATTCTGATGGGTGGGTTGCCAGCACCTCGTCCGGCCGTCTTTGTCTGCCACATGCTGGTGTTTACACAGGGAACCAGGTACTCATTTGAGGCTGAGTCGACCTAGGGGGTGCCCAGAACCGGTTAAAATATTCTGGACCCCCCCATGGACGCTTATATCCGCCTATTTTGGGTGCCCCGGTGGCGAGATATTAACTACCTCGCCTGGTGTGCAGGAGGTCGTGGATTCGATCCCGACCCTAACACCTTCTGTATATTTGATGTTTGCATGTCTCTCTCCCCAGGGTCGCGTCGTTTTTCTTCTCCGGGTTCTCCCCTTCACATTTATAAACATGCGTTTAGAGCAGTGGTTCTTAACCTTGTTGGAGGTACCGAACCCCACCAGTTTCATATGCGCATTCACAGAACCCCTCTTTAGTGAAAAATAAAATGTGATTTTTTTCAAATTCAAGACATAGATATGTTTTTTACTGGTACACAAAATGAGCCGTGCATGAACATTACCTTGTTCAAAGAATAAAACCAACACAATGCATAAACTCACAACAAATTACATACCTGGAAATCTATGTGACTTCTGCTGTTGCCTTTGAGAGATCAGTTCAGATATGCGTGGCTTCACCTTGGCAAGTGCCACTCTCATGTCATTTTCACAGCAAAGTCTGTTCCTTTTCTTCGTTTTTATGTCCAGCATCCTCGAAAAGGATTGCTCACAAAGATATGTTGTAACAAATGGTATAAAAAAAAATCCAGGGCTTTCTTAGCAATAACTGGATACTTGTTCATTTGTCGAAACCAAAACGTTGAGAGCGTTGTTGTTCTGAAGAGTTTCTGTTGAACCTGGCTCTGCTGAATTTCAATGATTTCGTCGAGGAATTCATCATTGACATCTGCTGTTTCAACAGCAAACGTGAACGGCTGTCTCACCCATGCTGGATATGACTCTCTTGTAGGGAAATATCCGTCGAGAGACTTTGCAAGCTCATCTAAGTGCGTGGCAATTGTTTGCTTCAGTTCCGTGGATACAGAAATATCTCCGATTCCAGACACATCTTCGATCTTACTTGCACAGTCGTCCAGAAACGGGAAGTTTGCGAAGTTATTGTTCTCTGTTCGTCGTTTCCATAACGGTAGCTTTTTTTGAAAAGCCTTCAGGTGTTCTTCCGCTTCCATGATATTGACTCCACCACCCTGCATCTGCTGATTGAGATGATTGAGAGCTGCGAATATATCAGCCATGTACGCTAAAATGAGAATGAACTCAGGATTTTTGAAGCAATCTGCATGGCAGTGTTGGTGCTCTTGCAAAAACAGGGCTAATTCCACACGCATGGCAAAAACACGATTCAGCACCTGTCCCCGGGATAACCACCGAATATTAGAATGGAGCAGAAGTACCTCAAATTCAGACCCCATTTCTTTACACAGCTCACTGAAGATGCGGTGCCTCAGAGCACTTTTTCGCACATAGTTCACACATTCCACCACAGTTTTTAATACTTCTGCCATTTTTGGAGGTAAGGTTTTTGTTGCCAACGCATGCCTGTGCAGAATACAATGCGTCACAATGATGTGTGGTGCATCGGCCTTTACTAGCGCACCAAAACCAGACTTTCTTCCCAGCATGACTGGAGCTCCGTCCGTACAAACTGCAGAAACCATATCCCATGAAAGATTGTTGTCTCTGAAGAAGTCATCCACAAGCTTCTTCACATCGGCTGCCTTCGTTGTTGTTGTAAGAGGCTTACAAAATAAAAACTCTTCTTTTATCATGTCGTCTTTCACATAGCGTACAAAAACAGCAAGCTGGCTTAGATCAGAAACGTCTGTGGTTTCGTCGAGTTGAAGGCTGAATTTTGCCGGGCTTGAAATCAGATCCGCGCTACTTGAGCCAAGATGTCTTTACTCATGTCTTCTATTCTGTCACTGACGGTGTCATTTGAAAGGGGAATTTGGGATAATTTACCTTCGGCCGCTGTTCCGAGTATCAGATTCGCCATCTTTAATGCAGCTGGTTTCACAAGTGTTTCCCAAAACAAGTGGAGAGAACAAACTCCACACAGAGAAATTGGCCCAAGTTGGGAATCGAACCCAGATCCCTCTAGCTATGAGGCACAGGTGTTCCAGCTCTGCCACCCGCACAAACACACAGACAATGCAAACCCCACATGTACATTCGGCTATATAAATGTTCTCCATAATTGGTTTCTGGGTGAGACCATGTAACAATGCGGCCATACATTCACCATGTAACCCTACATCCACTATATTGTTGCCAGACTAATGCTCGTTTCATGGCCAACTGCCAAGTTTATTTGTACTGCACAAGGATAGCTGCCATTGGGAGGAGGGGTGCCCCCTTTCAAATGCATTGAGACGAGAAATGCAAGATGTGAGTGGCTCATCACGTGTAAAGCGCTCTGAGATGCCATCAAAGTCAAAGGGGGCGACTTAGTCGACCACGAATCACCATAGATATTTTCCACAATCGTGCATGGGTGAAGCGGGCCAGCGATAGCAGGTTCATCACTCACTGCTCACAGTTCCGCTTTGGCGTCCTGCCCTGGGTATTACTGCTGCTGCGTTAACCACAAAGACACGCACACCCTCTCCTTCGTAGCAGACGTTAAAAATCTCCCCTGATGTCATTGGAAATGAGTAGGCCATTGTGTGCCAGGGATCAATTATAATACACATATACAAATGTCACTGCAAGTGATTCGATTGTATTTACACAGCAATGCCAGCCACTGCTGTGAAACTACAGGAGTCTGTGTTAGATTCAGCAGCATCTTTCTTCGTGCTAGCCTTGCATTGAGAGAATGACAGCTGCAATGCCAAGCGTACTCACTGATTGTGTTGTTTCGTGTAGTTATTAAATTCGAATTAATCCGCCACATAGTCCACCCACAGATTATAAGGAGACGACTGCGATGTCTGCCGTAGCAGGAAGGTTGAACGGTGTCATGTGCGTCTCTTCACAGAGCGGAGTCAGCGCAGCAATCCTCGCAGGCCGTTGAAGAGAAGAGAGAGGTTGTGGAGAAGAAGATGAAAGAGGAAGTGAAGGAGGAGGTGAAAGAGGAAATGGAGAAGGTGGAGAGGGAGTTGGAGAAGACAAATGAGGAGATAGCGGTGGAGGACGAAGAGGACGACAAGGAGATGGAGGAGAAGATGGCTGTGGAGGAGGAAAAGGAGAAGATGGTGGTGGTGGTGGAAGAGATGGTGATGCAGGAGGTCGAAAAGACGGAGAAAGAGAAGACGGAGGAGACAGAGGAGGCGACGGGGAAGGAGACAGAGGAGGAGACAGGAGACAGAGTGGCAGGAGGCGGTGGTAGTGCAGGAACGAAAGGGTCTGGCTCGTGTGGCGAACGCGATCCGTGCGCTCTTCCGCAGCATGATGCTGTTTGGTTGCGGCCGGTCGACCGCACAGTTGGGGTGATGGAGGTGCCACTGGGACCGCAGCCGGGGAAGGAAACTGAGCAGCAGATGCCAGGACTGTACTGGACACTGACTGCTGCCAACAGACTAACTCTGTTAAGAGTTAGCATCAATCCAATGCATTATGTAATAATTATTATTGTTGTTTTTATTATAAACTTTATGACATAAACCTATGAGGAAACAATGTAACTTTGCATTGCTTGTGAGCGCTGCCTGGGTTGGTTCAATGTGCCTTGGCTCGTGTGCAGTGTCCCGGCTGTGTGTGCGGCGGTACAATGACAACTATGTCATGAGAGAAGTTTCAGGCAATGGCCCTTCTTCAGAACGTGTACAAGCAGTGGTGGGAAAAGATCATCAGGCGATTCGTCTGACACATCCACCCCTTCACTGCCCCACTGCCCCTCTGCCAAGCTGCTTCCGCTGTCCTGCTGCCCCTCTGCCCACTGCCCCATTGCCTCACTGCCCCTCTGCTCCGCTGCCCCACTGCTTTGATGCCACTCTGCCCTAATGCCCCGCTGTTCCATTGCTCCACTTTCCCACTGCCATCACATCCATCACGAAGCAGCGAGACGTCCATACCACCTCATTAAATATTACCCTGATGTGCACGCAGAGAGAGAGACCCTCGTTTAGCATTGCATACTGAAGGGGGCTGCTATGATGCAATGGCTCGTAAACTTCACTGGCAATAGAGAGATTGCTGGTTCCACCTTCTGGCACAGCAGTTGAAACAAATGGTCGAGTATCTGAAGTTCCCCTGCCTCTGTCCGCCAAACAGTACAACTGGGTACACCAAAATCGAGTGGCAAGTTGCGTGTGGTGGGTAAAAGTGTGGGTACTCCTTCCTCTTCAAAATCATCTGACGAGTATGGAAGAATAGACCAAAATATCGTTCAAACGCCTTTCTAGAGGTCTCTATTGTGTAAATTATTCTTGCCAGCAGAGGCATGAGAAAGCAATTGCAGGACTGCTCCACAATACCAATTGTCTTGGCAAAGTATTCCAATAATGCTTCTTACTAAACAGGCTGCATATGTATTTAACATGGGGGGGGATGTTGATTGTTTAGAAATGGTCCAGTGGCTCAGAGGTCAGAGCACTAAAATGGGGTTGAATCCAGGCATTCACCTACGATTAAAGCAGGTTCTCAAGTCTGGTGAATTAATGGTCTCAGCGCGGTTGCCATTGACTGCACATTATAAACCATCACATTACTGCTTGGGTGAGTGGGAAATTGAGTAAGTGGGTGGGTAGGTGGTGGATGAATGAGTGCATCGGTGTGTGGATATGTGGGTGAGTGGATGGGTAATTGGATCAGTTGGTGCCTGGGTGAGTGGATGGTTGGTGGTTGAATGGGTGGATGGGTAATTGAATGAGTGGGTTAGTGTGTAAATTGGTGGATGTGTGAATGTGTTAATGAGTAAGTGGATGGTTGAGTTGGTGAATTATTAGGTGGGTGGATGAGTGAGTGGGTGGGTCAGTGAGTTAGTTTGAATGAATCAGTGGTTGAGTGGCTAATTAAATGAATGGGGAGCTGGATACATGATTTGGTGCTTGGGTGGGTCAGTGGGTAATTGAGCGAGTGGGTGAATGAGTATAGGGGTGAGTGGATTTTTGAATGAGTGATTGGGTGAATGGGTGAGTTCGTGAGTCTGTGTGTGAGAGGGTAATGGAGTGGTTGGATGTGTGAGTGGGTAAATTAGTGGGTGAATGAGTGGTGGGTGAGTGGGGAGGTGATTGAGTGAGTGGGTGAGTTAGCTGGTGGGCAAGTGGGTGCGTGGGTGGGTGGGAGAGCGGGTGGGTGAGTTAGTAGGTGGGTGAGTGAGTGAGCGGGTGAGTGAGTGAGTGAGTGGGTGGCTGGGTGAGTGGGTGGTTGAATGGGTGGGTGGGTGAGTGGGTGGGTGAGTGAGTGGGTGAGTGGGTGGGTGAGTAGTTGAGTGGGTGGGTGAGTGGGTAATTGAGTGAGTGGGTGAATAAGTACGTGGGTAAGTGGTATTTGAATGATTGAGTGATTGGGTGAGTTGCTGAGTGTGTGTATGAGTGAGTGAGTGGGTGAGTGAGAGTGGGTGGGTGAGTCAGAGTGGATGGGTGAGTAGGTGGGTGGATGGGTGAGGGTGAGTGGGTGGGTGGGAGATTGAGTGAGTGGATGAGTGGGTGGGTGAGTGAGTGTGTCGATATGTGGTGAGTCTGTCCCTGGTGAGTGTCTCTGGTGAGTCTGAGGACCAGACACTGTTCTGACCATTCCGTCCCTTTCGAGCGCCTTGCTGGCCTTCATCGGGACTCACTACCAACACGAGCTGCCCCAGATATGTATATAAGAATCAAAATCTGAATATGTAATCATACTGGAGGAATCCGATGAGCTATAAAGCTTTTTTCAGAGATGTCCAGTAGGGACGGCTTTGTACGTTACAGCAACAATCAATACAAAAAAAACGATCGGAGTGCAAGGTATAGGAAAAGTAAACAAATCACTAAAAAAAGAATAAACTAAGCAATTTTTAAAAATATTATCAGGTAAAGTCCAATGAGGCATTAGCTTATTTTTAAGAAGCCACTTGACCACAAATGATAACTCATGTCTGGGGGCAGCTATTGAAGGCTGAATTTCTTTCGCACCGTACATAGCCAACCGTGCCAATCGGAGGTGCCGGGGAAGGACACCAAAAGTATTAGGTTAGGGTCAGGGCTATAGGGTCAGGGCTATAGGGTCAGGGCTATAGGGTCAGGGCTATAGGGTCAGGGCTATAGGGTTAGGGCTACAGGATGTAGGGGCACTGCAGGTTCTCCACAAGGCACGTGATGCCCTCTAGTGGACAAACGCATAACTACAGCTGCTGCAGCTCAAGGAACAAGATATCCGAGCTGTACAGCCTCCACATCGCCACTTCTCCACGCACACAATGCGAGTGGTGCTACTCAGCCACACAAGCTTCTAAGAGTGCATCTCATCATCAACATTAACTCAACACAAGCAGCACCCTGAAACAGGCTTCGTCTCTCAGTGTCTCATCAGCAGTCAGGCTCGCTTGAACTGGTGAACTGCCAGATGTTACTGAGATGGGGGGGGGGGGGGTACCATGTGGAGGACGTAACCTGTTCATGATTATCGAGGGCGGCTGTTCGATGTGGAGTGACGTCACTTGTTCATGATTATTAGTGAGGGGGGGAGTACTGCATCTTGAGTGACGTCACCCGCTTATGATTATGAATGAGGGGTGGGGGTGTGTCCATTTGGAGGACGTCACCTTCTCATGAATATTAATGAGGGGGGCTGGTCGATGTGGAGTGACGTCACGAACGTTAAGGACATACATTCCTGGGTGATTACAGTAGATAAATAACAACAGCCGCCATTCGCCACTAATTGGCGGTGACGTCACCACGACGCTTGTGCCAGGCCATGTGCACCTTGAGGCCACGTGAAGTGTTGAACGCCCGCTGGCAGGTCACGGGGCAGACCCAGGTGCCACGGGTCGACTGACTGAGATGACTGAGATGACTGGCTGATGCACCACCTGTGCCCCCTATTGTGCCAACCTGCTGTGCCCTAGCCACCCGGCGCTCCGCTCGTTGTTGTGAGCGTCGCTCCTCTGCCCTCCATTGTTGTTGGAGGGCGACTACCTCCAAATGCCCAGTAGCGTCCTTCATGAGCCTCCTCCACAGAGGCCGATTTTGACACTGCTGGTACCAGTCATCGGCAACTCCACTCAGCTCCACGTCCTCCTGTACCACATCACTCCATCTCTTCTCTAGCCCGTGCCGCGCACGTTTAGCCCCCTCGATCCGGCCGAACAAAAGCTGTTTCGGCATGCGGTGGCTGGGCATGCGGGCTACATGACCCAGCCATCGCAGCCTTGCCCGCCGGAGGAGCTCACCGATGGGACCTTGCCCAGATCTTTCAAGGATTTGTGAGCTCCTCACACAATCCAGTCTGGTTAAACCCAGGATGGATCGTAGGCAGGCCTGTCTAAATGTTTCTAACCGGCGAAGATGTTCCATTAGGGGGGTCCACGTTTCGCAAGCGTAGAGAAGTGAGGAAATGACCGTGACCGAGAAGACCCGAAGCTTCGTGTGGCGCGACAGACCAGGCAGCTTCCACACAACGTTACGCAACCGATGAAAAGATATTGCCACTCGACTTATTCAGAGTGAGACCTCTGCTGTTAAACTGGAGCCGGTCATAAGCACATTACCCAAGTATGGGAAACTCTCTACTCTCTCCACAACTGCCCCATCACCGATTGGGAGTTGTGGGTGTGGAGTGTCCGATGGTACAAAATACCCAGGCAGGTGCTTAGTTTTGGTGTTGCTGATGGTAAGGCCACATCTATTAGTAGTACGCTCCAGTCTCAGCAGCAGCATCTCCAACTCCTCCTCTGAATGAGCAGCTATTACCAAATCATCGGCTTACATAACGTGGTTGAGCAATAGGGAGCCATCCCTTGACCGCACCCGGGCATCGATCAGCCTCCCATTATATCTGTACCATATGGAGATTCCCCCGGTACAGCTATTGAAGGCTTCACGAACTACGTGGTCAAAATAGATGTTAAATAATGTGGGAGCTAGAGGACATCCCTGTCGTACCCCAAGGTATACAGGGAATGGCTCGGACTCCCGGCCACGTAGTTTTACCCGGGCCCGCTCACCCTCATGAAGGTCCTTAATGATCGTGAGCAAAGGGTCAGGTACTCCAAAAGCACGAAGAACAAACCAGAGCCCAGGCCTACTGATGGTATCATAGGCCTTGACCAGGTCAATAAAGCAGAGATGTAGGTCTTGCTGGAATTCCCTACACCTCTGCTGTAGCAGACGGACAGAAAATATGGCATCTGTGCAGGACCGCCCTTTCCTGAAACCGCATTGGGGCTCCGCAAGCCTCTGCTCAGCGTGCCTGGAAAGGCGATGTTGAATAATCCTTGCCAGGACCTTTCCCGGCACACTGAGGAGTGAGATGCCCCTGTAGTTGTTACAGTCTGTGCGGTCTCCCTTCTTAAAGAGGGGGACCACCAGGGCATCCTTCCAATCCTGCGTAACCTGTCAAGTGGTCCTGACTGTTGTTATGATGTCATATAGGGCAGTCTGTGCACCAACGCCACCCTCCCTCAGCATTTCGCTTGGGAGATCATCTTTGCCCGCTGCCTTTCCTGATCTCAGACTCCGGATTGCCTTCAGTACTTCCTCAACAGATGGCACTTCAGCCAGCCACTCACAGGCGGTGACTTCTTCCAATATTTGAGGCACCGCAGCCTCAGCAGAGTCATCCTCACTTTGTGCCACGATTTTTTCCTGGCTGAGGGATTTTCCTTCCCCCAGGACCTCACAGAAATGCTCAGCAGATCTGCAAACCTGTTTCACCGGGGGGTCAGAGATTGGATCACCGTTTTTTCCCCTAATGATGGTAATAGGTGTGGCGCTGCAGGTTACTTTTTTGATGGAGTTAAATAGAGATTTGTGATCGTGGGCCACTGAGGCAGACTCCATCTCCTCAGCAACCCGCGACCACCACCCATCCTTGCAGTGCCTCACGGCTCTCCGAACCTCCGAGCGAAGGCTGCGGTAAGCCTCCTCATTCTCTGACGTGGGATTCTGTAGCCGATGACAGTGGGCCTGTCGCTTTTTCTCAACCATCTTGAACGCCTCCTCTGTCAACCAGGGTATCTGGGGAGGTCTGGACCGCGTACCCAAAGCAGCCATTGCAGCTGCATGAGTCACAGTCCTAAACCTCGCCCATTTACCCTCGACATCAGGAGGAGTGGGGGACGATGCCAACCCCAGCCGCAGGCGATGATGAAATTCTCAGTAGATATATGGGCCCTGCTTCACCCACCCACCCATTCACTCCCTCATCCATCCACTCACCTACTCACCCATCCACTCACTTACTCAATGAGCCGCTCACCTTCTCACCCAGTACTTACACATTAACTGACCCTGCCACCCACTCAATTTCTAACCCACCCACTCAATTTCTAACCCACTCACTCACCCAACCAGCTGCCCACTCCCTCAGCCACTCACCTACTTACCCACCCACTTACACATCCACTTACCATGCAACCCACTCAATTTCTAACCCACCCACTCACCCAACCACCCGCCCACTCATCTACTTACCCATTACCACGGAATTATTCACCCACTCACCCATCAATCAACCACCCAATAATTAAACCACTCACAAGCTAAATCACCTATTAATTAAATCACCCACTAACTCAACCACCCACTAACTCGACCACCCACTAACTCAACCACCGAGCCACTCACCCACTCAGCAAGCCACCCACTACTATATCTCTAACCCACTATTTCACTCACACACCGACTCACTCACCTATCCACTTATGCACTCACTCACCCACCTCCCACTCACCTACACAATAAACTAAATCTAAATTATGTTTATTTTACCAGGTAAGGCACACTGAGCTATATAGCTCGTTTTCAAAACAACCTTCACCACAAATGATAGCTCAACAATGTGGCGTATCACGGATACATTTATAGCAGACAACTCCTCTAAATGCATGTTTCTAAATGTTTAGACTTTAAGGAAATAGAGACGCAACAAGGTAGGGATTGAACCTAGAAGCTCCTGGATACCAGGCAAGATAGTATCTCGTCACCATGGCGCTACGCTCTTGGACTCTCACCCACTCAAACACCTACCCACTAACTTAACCACTCACTAACTCAACCAGTCACTTACTCAACCACCCACAAACTCAACCACCGAGCCATTCACACACGCACCCACTCACCATGCCACCCACTGTTGTTATTCTGTCTCTCACTGTTCAAATAAACCTACCATTAAAATTATAGACTGATCATTTTTTTTGTCAGTGGGCAAACGTACAAAATCAGCAGGGGATCAATTATCGATTTAAAGCTTTCGTGACTGCAATGATTCATCTTCTTTGGTTCTTTCGGTAAAGTCACGTAAAATGAGAATAAAATAATAAATTGATAAAATAAAATAACACAATAATATTCTCACGACGTTTTGGCCACAACACAAGCGGCCTTCATCAGGTGAAGGGACGAGACTGTCTGGTAGGACAGCGCTGGAGTGAAAGAGCCACGTTCAGATCACGGCCTTTAAGCTGTGTGAGAGGAACAAAGCGCCTTGACAAAGGAATTAGCATATAATTTAGCATTGAAATGGCTGAATGATTAGCTTGTGACTGGTCACAGAAATAGTTATGTTAAAAGTTAAAGCATACACATCCGCAGAGGCACCCCTTGACAATGGAATTAGCATAGAATTTAGCATTGAAATAGCTAAGTTAAAGCATACACATCCGCAGAGGCACCCCTTGACAATGGAATTAGCATAGAATTTAGCATTGAAATAGCTGAGTGATTAGCTTGTAACTGCTCACAGAAATAGCTACTTTAAAGTCAGACCATACACATTCACCGAGGCACTTAGTACAAATCAAACAGGAGAATTTAGCATTGAAATAACTAGGCGAATTTAGCATTGAAATAACTGAGTGATTAGCTAGTGACTGGTCACAGAAATGACTATGTTGAAGTCAAGGCCTACACATCTGAGCCATTCACAGTACTATATAGTGAACCAATACAAAACTAAAATATAAATTACCTTCATGTTATCAATAAACTCTATATTCTCCAATCAGCTAAGCTACCAACAATAAGTCGTTATATTCTTACCCTCATTTTGAAACTGACGCCATCCAGACTGCCACTCTACGCCCGACCTTATGGAAGAGGTACGTTGATGACACCTTTGTCATCTGGCCACATGGCCAGCCTGCTCTAGACCAATTCCGCGACCACATCAATTCCATACACCCAGCCATCAGATTTACCATGGAGGTCGAAAAAGATGGCAAACTACCCTTTTTGGATGTCTTAATTAAAAGGAGACATGATGGTTCAATGAGCCACTGTCTACAGGAAAGCTACCCATACAGATGCTTCCTTGAAACCGGATTCCCACCACCATCCATCCCAGAAGAACTCCCTCATCAAGACTATACCATAGAGCCCAATGCATTTCCGACCAGGAACACATTACCAGTGAACTCAAGCACGTACACCAGGCTCTCAGGGCTAATGGCTACTCCGACTACACAATCCGCAAAGCCATCACTCCAGTCATGAAGAAGGATCCTCTTGTGGAACCACTGAAAACCATCACCTTACCCTACATTGCAGGGGTCACTAAAAAGATCTCCAAAATCCTGAATAAACACAAGATCCAGGTCCGATTCAACACAGTACATAAAATCCGTGATTTAGTTCCATCTGTAAAAGATGCTGTTCCAGACATACAGTACCCGGGCATTTACAAACTAAAGTGCCTATGTGGTAGTAGCTACATTGGAGAAACCAAAAGACATATCTCGGACCGCATCCGCGAACATAAAGCAGACTTGAAACACGGTAGGACGAACTCCTCTGCCGTGGCAGATCACTGTTATAATTCAGTGGGCTCACATGACATTGACTTCTCCAAGACGGAGGTTCTTTGCAAACCAACCGGCTACCAGGAGAGATTCGTTCATGAGGCCATTCACATATACAAGCACAGAGACAATTTCAACCGAGAAGATGGATTCTGGCTTAGTAACCACTGGAAAGATGTTTTAAATCATTTCTGTTCTTAATTAATTGTATTTTTACGATGACCTTCAGACCGCAGCTCTTTCGCCAGCATTGCCTCTTAATACCTCTCACACCACGGTTAATGGTATGGTTTTACAACATGGAGTAAACTAGGGCCTCGCAGCTGTCTCTCTCCCCCTCCTCTGTTCCGACCATGGACGAACTCGTCCGTCTGAACGGAGCCCGTAGCTATCCGTGGTGCTGAAGTTGAGGGTAAGAATCCACCCATTTTTTCGCCATATAGCATTGTGATATATAACGACTTATTGTTGGTAGCTTAGCTGATTGGAGAATATAGAGTTTATTGGTAACATGAAGGTAATTTATATTTTAGTTTTGTATTGGTTCACTATATGGTACTGTGAATAGCTCAGATGTGTAGGCCTTGACTTCAACATAGTCATTTCTGTGAGCAGTTACAAGCTAATCACTCAGCCATTTCAATGCTAAATTATATGCTAATTCCATTGTCAAGGCACTTTGTTCCTCTCACACAGCTTAAAGGCCGTGATTTGAACGTGGCTCTTTCACTCCAGCGCTGTCCTACCAGACAGTCTCGTCCCTTCACCTGATGAAGGCCGCTTGTGTTGTGGCCGAAACGTCGTGAGAATATTATTGTTATTTTATTTTATCAATTTATTATTTTATTCTCATTCTACGTGACTTTACCGAAAGAACCAAAGAAGAGGGGATCAAATACTTTTTTCCCTCACTGTATATGTGATAAACCACTTTTTTTCCTGTCATTTGTAACAAGGTCGCTTTTGAAAAAGATCTATATATCTCTGTGGGCCTTAGCTAGTACGATGAAAAATAGTTCAGTTTTAGTTTATTGAGTGGGTAGGTGTGTGATTGAATCATGGGTGGTTGGGTAGGTGGGTGAGTAGGTAAGTGGCTGGGTGAGCGGGCGGGTGAGCGGGCGTGTGAGTGTGTGAGTTAGAGAGTGGGTGGGTGGGTTTGTGAGTGGGGGAGTGAATAGGTGAGTGGGTGGGTGAGTGGAGTCTTGAGTGAGTGGGTCAGTGATTGAGTGAGTGGGTTGGTGGGTGGGTCGTAGAGTTAATGAGTGGGTGTGTAGGTGGGTGCACAGGTAAGTTTTTGAGTGGCTGGCTGTGTCCATGAGCGAGTGGGTTGGCGGCTGAGTGGGTGGCAGGGTGACTGGGTTTGTGAGTGGGTTTGTGAGTAAGTGTGTGGGTGGCTTTAGTAGTTGACTGGGTGGTGAGTCAGATAATGAGGCGCCACAGTGGCGAGATGTTAACTCCCTCGCTTGGTATATTGGACATTGTAAGAAATAAAATAAAACCCCTCTTATGGATGATATTGGTCGCGAAAGCTGACGTGTTAAACTGGTATATTGGAATTCATAGGTTTGACCCCAACCCTGATGCCTGTATATTTGGAGTTTGCATGTTCTCCCTGTGGTCGTGGGCATTTTTCTCTGGGTTCTCTGGGTTTTCCCTCCACATTTACAAACATGCCTTTATAGGAAATTAGCTGCTATACATTTATATGTGCTAACCCACTTGGTTGAGCCATCATTTGTGGCCACGTCGCTGCTGAAAAAGATCTATATAACTAACTTGTAGTTTTTTTTTATTGAGTGAGTGAGTGGGTTCCTGGGTGGTTGGGTGGGTGGGTTTGTGGGTGTTTGAGTGAGTGGGTCATTGTGTGAGTGGATAGGTTAATATGTGAGTGGTGAGTAGGTGAATGTGTGGGTGGTTGAGTGAGTGGGTGGTTGGATAAATGGTTGGGTGACTGGTGGGTGGGTAATTTAGTGTGGGAGGTTGAGTGGGTGAGTTAGTGTGTGAGTGGGTGGTTGAGTCAGAAAATGGGTCACTATGGTGTTGAGATGTTAACTACCTCGCCCAGAATACAGGAAGTCATCAATCCCAACCCTGAGCCTGTATATTTGGAGTTTGCATCTTCTCCCGTGGTCGTGTCCATTTTTCTCTGATTCCTTCGGGTTTGTTTAACACGTAGACTTTCATGACCAATATCATCCATAAGAGGTTTCTTTGGGGGTTAGATCGCGTAAATCTATAAATGTGTCTTTAAAACCCACCACCACCCGACACAGCCAACTAGTAAGGGTTGTCACGTAAACAGAACATTCCAATTTGTAACTAGTACAGCACACCGGTGTGTTGGAGAGTCAAGCCACAACATTTACAATCTGAGTACGACGTTTCGCCAGTAATTACAACTAGCTTCAGCAGGCGACTGCCAGATTTGTGGAGGCGTTCACCCTGTTTCGTTCCTTATATAGAGACGTAGATGTCGTGCCCGTCTTTATCATTTGCCTGTTATCAATTTAAAAGTAGAACTAGTTGTTATTATTGTTGTAATCACGTTATAAGGAGAAAAAATTGTGATTATTTCGTTAAAAGAAGAAATAATTATTGTTATCAAGTTGTAAGTGGAAATAATAATTATTGGTATCATTCGCCTGTTCTTACCATTCGTCTGTTCTCATTCGCCTGTTGTTCTCATTCGCCTGTTGTTATCAAGTTATAAGTAGAAAGTTATTATTGTTATCATTCGCCTGGTGTTGGTAGCGCACGTCTCTAATCCAGCACTGTGGAAGGTAGCGAGGGTTGGCGAATCACCGCACAATGATGTTGTCAAATCCCCTTCCCGTGGGCGTCAAGGTGCTATAACCTGACTCGCCAGGAGAAGGCAGTAGAGCAAGTGGACTAATCACCATCTTCACCTTGTTGTATATCTGTACAGGGATAGAGTGTTTCACCCTCGCACGCATGGGTTTTCTATGGGTACTCCGGTTTCCCCCACGTGTATAAACACTCGTAATTAATTGGCGCATAATGCCTCCATAGAGGACTGCAGAGCTTGGACAATCGTTGGTACTGGCTCACCACGTGGCTTCCTTCCTGCACGTGTGTGGTTCCTCATGCCTCTGAGTCGTTCTTGTGCGCGCTATAAAACTTTAAATAATTACTATTATTCACCAGGCGGTCGTGTTGCAAGCCTGTAATCCAGCAGTGGAAGGCAGCAAGGGTTAGTGGACCACACAGTGAATGTTGTGAAACCCCCTTCCCGTGGGCGTCGAGGTGCCTTCTCCTGGCTGGCTGGCCAGGAGAAGACGGTACAGAAATTGGGATAATCGCCATCTTTGCATGTACGGTTTAAAGTGCTGCCCCCTCGTATGCGTGGGTTTTCTCCAGGTGCTCTGGTTTCCCCCACTTGTGTAAGCACTCATCATTCATTATAGCTTCAACCGAGAGGATGGTTTCAAATTAAGCAACCACTGGAAGGACGTTTTAAATCATACCAAACGTCAACTAATTTCTAACAGCAATTTCAAGTAGTGGTATACCAAGCATATTCCTTCCGAACTTTCTATTTCCCTTTTTTATACTTCCCCCTTACAGCACTTTCTTGCCGATCTTTAATTTTTATATTTTTTTCCCGTTTCTATTGCACACACACAGTGACCCATCCCACGCACCCTCTACACAACAAAAGACGGATTAACTCAGCCCCGCACCCCACCAAGGTCCCCCTACATGGCTCCTCCCCCCCCCCCTTAACCTGCATTTAAGCTTTTCTATTTCCACGGTTTTCTACTCCGCACCTTGCTGCACATTCTTGCCGATCTTTATATTTTTTTCTATTGTTCCTTTTCTATTGCACACACACAGTGACCCACCCCCTCACCCTCTACACAGCAAAAGACGGATTAACTCAGCCCCTCACCCCACCAAGGTCCCCCTACATGGCTCAGCCCCCCCCCCCCTCCCTTAACCTGTATTTAAGCCAGAGGTTCCCAGAGCCTCGCCACTTGGTGCAGCAATTTTTTGCTGTGACTGTTTCCACCTGAAGACGGAAGCTTGTGTTGCCTCCGAAACGTCGTTTTAATTTTTTCATTTATTTAATTTTAATTTGTTTTTTACCTACGTGACTTAACCGAATAAAACCAAAGAGTATGAATTCTTGCAGTCACGAAAGCTTCAAATCTAGAATTAACAACTTCTACGGGGAAGATTTTCACCTATCTGTCAGAGCTTTTAACAGACAACGAGACAAGAAGTCACAGCTCATCGAGACGCTGACCTTCCTCAAAAGATGCCGCGACCAGAAGGTAATACCCATCACTTTCACTCTCACATCTGCAGCTGTATCTTCACCGAACTCTAAACAGATTCTATTTAAGGCAAGTCTATCATTAATCTCAGAGAGGATTAGGTTAATTCTAGATTTAAAGCTTTCGTGACTGCAAGGATCCATACTCTTTGGTTCTATTCGGTAAAGTCACGTAGGTAAAAAATAAAACAGCAAAAATCACGACGTTTCGGCCACAACACAAGCGGCCTTCATCAGGTGAAGGAACCAGGCTGTCTCGAGGACAGCGCTGGAGTGAAACACAGCCACGCTCAGACCGCGACCTTTAAGCTGTGTGCGAGGAAACAAGGTGCCTTGACAAAGGAATTAGCATAAGAATTAGCATTTGATTGGCCGACTTAGCATGATGAACGGTGTACATGCGGGTGCACATGCCGGTTGGCGCGGGGGGGGAGGGGGAGTTTACCTATTGATGGGTGTGAAAAGGGAATTTTTAAGAGCTGCGAAAGTTTGGGGTACCACTACTTGAAAAATATACTGTACCATTGAAAATTAGTTTAATGTTTGGTTCGATTTAGAACATCTTTCCAATGGTTGCTTAATTTGAAACCATCTTCTCGGTTGAAATTGTGTCTGTGTTTGTAGATCTGAATTGCCTCGTGAACAAATCTCTGATAAAAACCCGTGGGTTTGCAAAGAACCTTGGTATCGGAGAAAATTATATCATGATCAATCACAGCGTTGTAACAGTGATCAGCTACGGCAGAAGAATTCGTTCTGCCGTGTTTCAAATCTGATTTGTGCTCGCGAATTCGGCCAGAGACATGTCGCTTTGTCTCCCCGATATAGCAATCACCGCAGGTACAACTCAATTTGTAAACCCCGGGGTACTGTAAGTCAGGAATGACATCCTTCATGGATGTGATCAGATCACGAATTTTGTCTACTGTATTGAACCGGACCAGGATCTTGTGTTTGTTTAGAATTTTGGAAATCTTTTTGTAACGCCTGCTATATATGGTAATGTGATGGTTTTGACCGGAGTATCAAGTGGTTGTTTCTGTATGGAGGGAGAAACAGCTTGGCGGTTGGTACGGTCAGAATATCCATTCCTTTTGAGGGCCAGTTGTACATGTTTTTAATTCACTGGTCAGGTGGTGTTGGTCCGAAATGCAATGAACCCTATGGTATAAAGTTTTGTTGAAAGAATTCTTTTGGGCTGGGTGGTGGTGGGAATCAGGTTTCAAGTAGGAATCTGTGTGGGTGGGTTTCCTGTAGACAAAATGCCCCAATGAGCCATCAGGTCTCCTCTCAAACAGAACATCTAAGAATGGTAGCTTGCCATCTTTCTCCACTTCCATGGTGAATTTGATGGCGGGATGTCTGGAATTGATGTGGTGTAGGAAAAGGTTCAGAGCTGGGAGGCCATGTGGCCAAATGACGAAAGTGTCATCCACATATCTCTTCCAAAGGGAAGGTCTGAGGGTGGAAGTCTGGATGGCATCTGATTCAAATTTCTCCATGAAAATATTGGCTATCACTGGTGACAAGGGGGATCCCATGGGGGTACCCTTATTTTGTTTGTAGAAGGAGCCATTCCAAGTAAAGTAGGTATTGGTGAGGCAGTGCCTAACCAGTGCAGGTGTATCGGGGTCTAGTCCATGTTGGACCAAATTTTCAATTATTTCAATGGTATCAGGTACTGGGACCTTGGTGAACAAAAAGACCACATCGAAGCTGACAAGAATATCATCAGGGGAGAGTACAACGTCTTTGACCATAGAGACCAATTGGGCTGAGTTAAGTACTGCTGAGGCGGTCTTGCCAGTGAAAGGCAGCAAGGTATCTGACAGAAAATGGGCTAGTCTATAGGTAGGGCAGTTGATCGTGGATACGATGGGTCGTAGTGGGGTGCCTTCTTTATGAATCTTGGGAAGACCATAGAATTTAGGGGGTCTTGCAGCAGAAGGTTTTAGGGAGGGACGTTTAGTTGGGTCGATTAGGGAGGTCGAACTTGTGATGATCTTGTTGGTTTTTATCGCTAGGCTATTGGTAGGGTCATTTTTAATTTTTGAGTAACTTCCATCGTTGAGCAGATTCTGGATTTTGTTGTTGTATGAATCTTTATCCATAATACCAGTAGCGTTGCCTTTATCGGCTGAGAGGATGACTATATCACTTCTGTTTATTTAAATTCGCGAGTTCAAAGCGTTCATTTTTGCTGATGTTACTAATGGGTTTCTTAGCATTCTTAAGAATAGTGGCTATTTCAGCTCTCGCAACGTCTGCTTGGATGTGTCCCACGCCTTTGAGGGCTACATCGACCTGAGAGATGATATCATCTACTGGTATGTGTTTTGGGGTGACAGCAAAATTCAGTCCCCTAGCCAGTACTGTTTTCAGATTGTCCGAAATCGGCGTGCTACTCTGATTAATGACGATTTAGTTGACGTCGAGTTTTGTTATATGTGGAACTGGGTTCTTCTTTAATAGCTGGTTGAATTTAGAAATCAGGTTAGCTTTACATTTGACTGACAATGAATCAGCAGAAGAAGCAGTCATGTTGGCTATGTGATTCCAATCCGCACCAACCGGCATGTGCACCCATATGTACACCACCTCTACACCGTTCATCATGCTAAGTCGGCCAATCAAATGCTAATTTTTATGCTAATTCCTTTGTCAAGGCACCTTGTTTCCTCGCACACAGCTTAACGGTCGCGGTCTGAGCGTGGCTGTGTTTCACTCCAGCGCTGTCCTCGAGACAGCCTGGTTCCTTCACCTGATGAAGGCCGCTTGTGTTGTGGCTGAAACGTCGTGATTATTGTTGTTTTATTATTTACCTACGTGACTTTACCGAATAGAACCAAAGAGTATGGATCCTTGCAGTCACGAAAGCTTTAAATCTAGAATTGATAACCTCTACGGGGAGGGCTTTCACCTATCTGTTAGAGCTTTTAACAGACAACGGGACAAGAAGTCACAGCTCATCGAGACGCTGACCTTCCTCAAAAGATGCCGCGATCACAAGGTAATACCCATCGCTTTCACACTCACTTCTTCTGCTGTATCTTCTCCGAATTCTAAACAGATTCTGTTTAAGGCCAGCCTATCTTAAATCTCAGAGAGGATAAGGCTACTCCGATTTGAACTCGATACTTTAGACAGGACTCTCCTACAAGCTCATTTAATGTTAACACAAAAAAATGTCACCTTCTGATTGGAATTACATTGACAACATGACTGCTTCTTCTGCTGATTCACTGTCAGTCAAATGTAAAGCTAACCTAATTTATTTCTGATTGAGAGGGGGTCAAATATATAACATTTTTGACATGCGTTTTTTCTGGATTTTGTTGTTGTTATTCTGTCTCTCACTGTTCAAATAAACCTACCATTAAAATTATAGACTGATAATTTCTTTGTCAGTGGGCAAACGTACAAAATCAGCAGGGGATCAAATGCTTTTTTCCCTCACTGTATACATAAATAAATAGTGCATATTTAGTGTATTATTGAGTGCATGTTTACGTGCTCTAACCCAAAAATCTCGATCATGGACTCAAAAAACCGCTGGGAGACTTCTCACCCAGACCCGTAGCAAGACGATATCGCCCCAATATTCAAATTGTTCAAATATCCCCCGAACGAGTCCAGGATCAATTTAAAGATCATACTCGGCATTCTGAAGGTCCTCCGTGGTCTGACAATGATCACGTTGCCATGTTTACGCTTCTTACAAATATTTTTGCCCCGTTGAATCGATCGCCAAACCCAAGTGACGGTAATGTTACGATTAAAAAAATCTCAGTGGGTGACCTCTGGGCAGAGCATGACCTTGCAAACAGACGACCAATCGAGTGAAATAAACATGGGAAACGCACCTCGATGAACAGGCTGACTTCCCTGTGTGTTTGGACAAACTCATTCATCACAGGCAAAACGAACATGTCCCGAATGCCCACGTCCTTCAGGAACTGCATCTGGAGGTGTTGGCACACCAATTGCATCACCTAGCAAAAGAGGAAAACAGCAGGAACGACGTGAATACATCATCGCCATGCAGCAGTCTACGCCCGTCAATTTCTCACAGCGGTAGTAAGGTCCTTAGGTGTCTGGGAGCACAAGGCAGGTGCAGGTGGGTGAGTCATAATTTCCATCCCTGACGCCAAAACTTATTTCAGGCTGTGCAAGAGATAATGACATGGGTTAATTGTCACACAAGCCAATTAGAAAGCTGCCATGCTGTTAATGGTTAGTAAACTGAACTCACAGACCAGAGGTCGCTAAATGGGTACACCACAGTTAGCTGATCGGCAAGTCACGTGTGATGCAGCCAAGTGTGGCTTTCAGCCGGCTCTTCCAACACACCTGGTCAACGTGGAAAAGTAGAATATGGGACCTTCCTGGTGTGGACTAATCAGTTTCAAAGACAATGCATATATTATCAGAGCATGTTTGCATGTTCACCACAAGTACGTGTGGTTAATGCAGACAGGATTCCTTGAATAAGGATTCTGTTTGGTGTTTTAACATCTTAACACCTGTTGTATTGCCAGAAAGGGTAAAACCTATTGTTATATGGAAAAGTAGACCAAATACTCGAAAAGAGTTTGCTCTCATGAAGGTCTTTTCACCAGCGGTGGTGTGACCAAGCAATTGCAGAGCTGCACTTTTATATAAGTCAGGTCAGAGCCAGATACACATTGGAGGATAAACATCCCACGGTGGCTGGGCAATTGTTGTGCAATAATGTCAGGTCAAACTTACTTAGGATATTTACAGGTGCGTTTTATTCATGCCGTATATATTAATGCACACATTGTGTAGTAGTGGTATTATTATTAAACTCACCTTTAATGACGATGACCATAAACATGATTAAGAGTGTGACTATTAAAGAATGTGCGACTGTACGATGTGGACGTAGCGGAGGGGCCCCCCACGGTGAGCGGTGACGCAACGCGCGCAGTGGCCCGCGTCACGTGGTTGGCACCTCACGTGCACAGAGCGAGGCAGGCAGAGCCAGAGGGGGGCGGCGTTGCCTAGGCGACTTTGGCGTCCTCGCGGTCTACTCCACGGTCAAGCTGCGTGTCACTTGGTGACCCCCCCACCGCCTCTTACTGGACACCTGTGAGTGAGAGCTTGATAGCGCTTCGGATTTCTCCAGGGTCAAAACAGATTTTGATTCCGAGTACAGTGTGCACAGCACCTGTACGACGGGTCCTCGTTTAACGCAGTAGATGCGTTCCTGAAAAGTGCCGCATTAAGCGAAAACTATTTCCCCCGTAATGAATGTCCAAGCGCAGTCAGAATTGGGTTACAAATAACTTGAGGGGACGCCGCCGCGTTACCGTCTCGTCTCGCTCAACCGCGCAGCTCAAGAAAGTAGTTCGGCGTCGACCGCTCACAAGTCGCCTTATGGCGGTGCGCGTTCCCTAAATGAAGGCAGCCGCATTATAGCGTGAACACGCGGGACAGACCCAGTTGTCGTGTGCGGGTCAACTCCCTGAGATAAACTTGCTGCCGACTTCATGCGTTGTATACGCCCAGTGCTCAGCCAATTGTTGTGAGCGTCGCTCCTCTGCCCTCTGTTGTTAATGGAGGGAGACTGCACCCAACTGCCAAGTATCATCCTTCGCGAGCCTCTTCAAAACGCTCATCTTGACACCGCTGGAAGCAGCCATCGGCCTTGACCTCACCCCACAACAGTGCAAGTTTAACCGCTCAACATTAAAACACAACGATGGGTCGCTTGCACCAATCGCACAACATCACAGCGTTGACTCTCAGCTGTTGCTTGTGTAGAGGGGGTCAGATTGTCCAGACATTCGGTTGATACTAATAGGGTTTATTTGCCAGTATTGTAGATTATTTGAATTCCATTTGTTTGGGCGTCAGGGTGGTGCAGTGGACACGCCCGTGCATGGCATCTTCTGAAGGAGTGCCTGGCTTCGCTTTCCTAATTCTGGTCCCTTTCTCTGCATGGGTTTACTCCCATAGCAAAACAACAACAAAAACATACACTGTAACTGGTACTAGCCAAACATCTGGGATTGTTTTTGTTATGCTGCATTGCCCAAAATGGCATTTGGTGATAAAAAAATTTGGCAGGAATTGATGCTCTAATGCAATTTGAACTCTTATATATTTTTATTTCATGACTTGGTTAGCGTTCATATTCTTGGTTCTTTCGGTAAAGTCACGTAAATAGAAAACAAGAAATAAAATTCAAATGAAATAAAAAAATAAGAAAATAAATAACCCCCAAAAAATCAATTGAAAATAATAAAAGCAAAAAACCCAGGACGTTTCAATCGCAACACAAGCGATCTTTATTTTATTGTTTTTGTTTGTTGTTTACGTGACTTTACCGAAAGAACCAAGAATATGATTTCCTGCAGTCACGAAAGTTTTAAGTCAAAATTTGCTTCGCATTCCTTTACTTTGCCCTCCCATCTGTTTGTACTGTTGTTTGTTGTTGTAACTTTCTGACTCGCCCCGACTGGACATATGTGAAAAAAAGAGCTTTATAGCTCATCAGATTCGTCCAGCCTAATTAAAGATTCTGATTCGGACATTAACTGACCCAGTTTTCGCGTGGAGATCACGGCCAGGATGTGGAACAAAGGGACCCCCGGTCACACTCACGTGGAATGCCTAAGTGGTGGCTTAGGGAAGGCCTTTATTCAACAATGTATATCATGGCCGATAAGAATTTTTATAGTCATACACCATAGCCCACGATTTCCTGCACCGTTCATTCACTTGAGGAGACTGCGCATGGTGGAGATGGATGACCCTCGGTATCCTGTCCCAAAGTGATTCCAGTGGTTCAGGTAGTGGAAGAGTTGCTAGCGCTTCTGGCTCTTGCCGAAGCCTTGTGACTTTGGGATGAGAGCGTGGTAGGATGAGTGAAGCGTGGAGCTAAAGCTCCTGGAACATCCTGTACCCAAACAACACCAAACATTCAAAATCTTACAATGCTGCTGTTCCAGCACGAACAACATAACAATGAACAACATTTTCACAAATTCAACGTAATGCAGAAAATTGAGTGGCTCGAGGTTAATTTCAATGTCAGAGCACCGACCCAATGCCATTGAGGTCCTCCGTTCAAAATTCAGTGAGCCATCTATCAACAAACGTTCCTGCGAATTGAGGGCAGGAATGCTGTGGTCTCAACTTGGTCACCAATGGCTGCACAGTAAACATCATGTCAAATGTGTTTTTGTTCACTGAAGCATATCCCAGCTCTGAGGGTTTGAATTCCATTTGACGTGTAATGAATTATCTTCAGCTTGGATTTCTGGTAAAGCACATCAGTGGCAACTTGTCTCTGAACCAGGGGTTCCTTGTTCGACAAACTGTGTTTTTGGAACATTCAAGCATCCTCAAGTGCCATGGATAAGTAAGAGTTTTATCGTTCCACTATTGTTTTGTGCACCGTATCAGCTTTAACAGGATTTGCCCAAAAAGCCTTAGCAAGGAAGGATGAATCTTTGTAAGTTAGCAAATAGAGAGGGTGGAGACCTCAGCATGTAGACATCTCAACCACAACTCTACCTGGTCTCTGTTATTTATTTAATGAGCCAGCCCTTGCCACACTGAGGTTATACGAATGAACCTTGCATGCCACAGACAGGGCAGTGAACGGCAGTTGCTGCTATTGTTTTGGTTGTTTGTAGTTTTTTCTTACCCAGCGATGGCAAGCTCGTACTCCGAGTGCCCATAGAAGGAGGCTGGGTCAAAGATGACGGGCCCTTCATTTATCTCTGCAGCGTTCCCAGTCCATAGGTCACCGTGGAGCAGTGCCGGAACCACCTCTACGTCCCGGAAAAAATCCCCCAACCGAAGCTGCACACCACGCAAAAAACAACACCATTTTATTCATGATAACGTTTTTTTCGAGTTAGATCGCATAAATTTACATGCGTCGTACACCCACTCCAATTGCCATTAGGCAATTGCCAGAAGTCAGAACGCTTCTGGCAATTGCTTGATGATGCTGGTTGTAATCACCAGCTAAAGGTCGTACTCGTTTGAAAATGTTCTGCGTTTCCTCTCTAACACACCAGAGTGCCGAGCAATAACATAAATGGCACGTTCTGTTCATGTCAGAAACATTACTAATGGGCTGTGTTGGGTGGATGTGGGTGTACGACGCATTTACACTTACGCGATCTAAGCCAAAAAAAACTTTATCATGAATAATATTGGTCGCGAAAGCCTGCGTGTGAAACACCACTTTACCTTTGTGCACATGATGAACTACACTGCTGCATGTATTAACTCTTTCCTGCTCCGAGATGACTGCAAGTTGCGGGGTGCATCCCATTCACCGCTGAATCTCGTGTACGTCATCGGAACGTAATAGGAAGTAAATATTAAATAACTTTATCGGTACTGAGGATCCCACAAGGCCGTGCGGGAAGGTGTGTAGCACAGTTTGGTACCAGCTATAATAGAGTGCTGTCCTGTCGCTACGGTGCTCTGTGGCGTGTACAATGTCTTTAAAAACAACGGCGCTATGCCTCTCTAAATAAAATTACCGCTGAACCGCTTGCGCGTTCCGAGATTCGGTGGTGAACGAGACCCATTCTGAAATGAGCAGTCGTCTCGGAACGGTAAAGGGTTAAGGGCGAGAGTGAAACGGCTTACGAACCTGAAGCCGAGACCAGAGCTCGCGGGTTTCCCGTTCACCGTAGTCCTTCTCTATCATGTCCAGCTGAAGCTGCAGTCGCTGCCGTGAGAAGAACGTCACCCAGTCCTCCTGCCACTCATTCAGCTGGTGGCATAAATATAGTTTTATTACAGACATTTAAAAACATAAGCAAATAATACCTATTCTTAGTTTTTTCGGTAAAGTCACGTTGAAGAGAAACAACAAAATAACAAAATATATATAAAACAATAAAAAATTCTCACGACGTTTCGACCATAACTCAAACGGTCATCATCAGGTGTGTCGGTTTGCATAAATTTATTTTGAAAACGGCATCTTTATTTATTTATATAAAAATAACGTTTGCGTCACGCGCAACGATTGGCTGTTTGCCAGGACTAGTCCATCTATTTTTTGAAAAGAGGAGGGGGGAGACGAAATTTGTTTTTATGTATGCTGTCTGAAAGCCACTGTAAGCGTGAACAATCAATCAAGAACTGAAATGATTTATCAAATCTTTCCAATGATTGCTAAGATAGAATCCATCTTCTCGGTTGAAATTGTCTCTGTGTTTGTATATGTGGATAGCCTCATGAACGAATCTCTCATGGAAGCCAGATGGCTTACAAAGAACCTCCGTCTTGGAAAAGTCAATGGCATGTGAGCCTACTGAATTAGAACAATGATCTGCTACGGCCGAGGTGTTGGTCCTACCGTGTTTAAGGTCTGCTTTATGTTCACGAATGCGGTCCGAGATATGGCGTTTGGTTTCTCCAATGTAACTACTACCACAGAGGCAACTTAGTTTGTAGACACCAGGGTATTGTATGTCCGGAATCACATCTTTTACAGACGGAACCAGATCACGGATTTTATGTAATGTGTTGAAACGGACCTGGATCTTGTGTTTATTCAAGATTTTGGAGATCTTTTTTGTGATCCCAGCAATGTAGGGTAAAGTGATGGTTTTGAAAGGCTCCTCAAGAGGGTTCTTCTTCATGGTTTGAGTGATAGCTTTGCGGATTGTATAGTCGGAGTAACCATTAGCCCTAAGAGCTTGGTGTACGTGCTTGAGTTCACTGCTTATGTGTTCCTGGTCGGATATGCATTGGGCTCTATGATACAAAGTCTTGATGAGAGAATTCTTCTGTGATGGATGGTGGTGGGAATCCGGTTTCAGATAAGCATCCGTATGGGTAGCTTTCCTGTAGACAGAGTGGCTCATTGAACCATCAGGTCTCTTTTTAATTAGGACATCCAAAAAAGGTATCTTGCCATCTATTTCGACTTCCATGGTAAATCTGATGGCTGGGTGTATGGAATTGATGTGGTCGAAGAATTGGTCTAGAGCAGGCCGGCCATGTGGCCAGATGACAAAAGTGTCATCCACGTACCTCTTCCATAAGGTTGGGCGCAGAGTGGCAGTCTGGATGGCGTCAGTCTCAAATTTCTCCATGAAAATGTTAGCTATAACTGGAGAAAGGGGGGAGCCCATTGGGGTGCCCTCAGTTTGTTTGTAGAAAGTTCCATTCCAAGTGAAGTATGTATTGGTTAAACAGTGTCTCACCAGGGGGGGTACCTCAGTGTTTAGTCCTTGATGAACCAAGTCTTCAATGATTGCAATGGTGTCAGGTACAGGAACCTTGGTGAATAAGGAAACTACATCAAAACTGACAAGCAGGTCGTCTGGGGACAGGGAAATACCCTTGATTGTTGATACCAGGTGAGTAGAATTTTGTACCGCAGAGGTGGTCTTTCCAGTGAAAGGACGCAGGATTTCAGACAAAAAACGAGCTAGTTTGTAGGTGGGGGAGCTGATAGTAGAGACTATGGGACGAAGAGGTGTATCAACTTTATGTATTTTTGGTAAGCCGTATAATCTTGGTGGCCTGGCAGCAGAAGGTTTCAATGAAAACTGTTTAGATTGATCAATTAATGCGGTTGAATCAGAAATTATTTTGTTGGTTTGTGTGACGAGGCTGTTGGTGGGATCTCTTTTTATTTTTGTATAACTACCATCGTCGAGTAATTCTTTAATTTTGTTGTTGTATTCTATTTTATCCATGATAACAGTAGCATTGCCTTTGTCAGCTGAGAGAACTACAATATCATTCCTCTTTTTTAATTTATATAATTCAAAACGCTCATTTTTGCTGAGGTTGCTAGCTGGCATCTTAGCGTTTTTGAGGGTTGCAGCGATTTCAGATCTTGCTACGTCTGCAGCGATGTGACCCAGGCCCCTGAGAGCAACGTCTACTTGGGCAATTATATCATTAACTGGTATGTGTTTAGGTGTGACTGCAAAGTTTAGACCTTTAGCTAAAACGGATTTCAGACCATCGGAAATAGAACTGTTACTGCGATTAATTACGACTTTATTAACGTCTAACTTTTTGGTGTGTGGGTCCGGTCTTTTGTTGAATAGGAGGTTAAATTTGGAAATCAGGTTTTCCTTACATTTGGTCGACATAGTAGCAGCTGAAGAGGCAGTCATATTGTCTACATGTTCCCAATCCGATGTGGACATTATTGCCGTCAATGATAAGTGTGATTTGTAGAGTGTCTTGTCTAACTGATCTAGTTCTGTGCGTATAAGTCTGATTTTTTCTGAGATAAGAGCTAAGCTAGTTTTGAAAAGAATTCGTTTCGCATTAGAAGAAGTTACAGTAGCAGAGGTGAGTGTAAATGCGATTGGGGTAATACCAATCGCATTTACATGCGATTGGGGTAATACCAATCGCATTTACACTCACCTCTGCTACTGTAACTTCTTCTAATGCGAAACGAATTCTTTTCAAAACTAGCTTAGCTCTTATCTCAGAAAAAATCAGACTTATACGCACAGAACTAGATCAGTTAGACAAGACACTCTACAAATCACACTTATCATTGACGGCAATAATGTCCACATCGGATTGGGAACATGTAGACAATATGACTGCCTCTTCAGCTGCTACTATGTCGACCAAATGTAAGGAAAACCTGATTTCCAAATTTAACCTCCTATTCAACAAAAGACCGGACCCACACACCAAAAAGTTAGACGTTAATAAAGTCGTAATTAATCGCAGTAACAGTTCTATTTCCGATGGTCTGAAATCCGTTTTAGCTAAAGGTCTAAACTTTGCAGTCACACCTAAACACATACCAGTTAATGATATAATTGCCCAAGTAGACGTTGCTCTCAGGGGCCTGGGTCACATCGCTGCAGACGTAGCAAGATCTGAAATCGCTGCAACCCTCAAAAACGCTAAGATGCCAGCTAGCAACCTCAGCAAAAATGAGCGTTTTGAATTATATAAATTAAAAAAGAGGAATGATATTGTAGTTCTCTCAGCTGACAAAGGCAATGCTACTGTTATCATGGATAAAATAGAATACAACAACAAAATTAAAGAATTACTCGACGATGGTAGTTATACAAAAATAAAAAGAGATCCCACCAACAGCCTCGTCACACAAACCAACAAAATAATTTCTGATTCAACCGCATTAATTGATCAATCTAAACAGTTTTCATTGAAACCTTCTGCTGCCAGGCCACCAAGATTATACGGCTTACCAAAAATACATAAAGTTGATACACCTCTTCGTCCCATAGTCTCTACTATCAGCTCCCCCACCTACAAACTAGCTCGTTTTTTGTCTGAAATCCTGCGTCCTTTCACTGGAAAGACCACCTCTGCGGTACAAAATTCTACTCACCTGGTATCAACAATCAAGGATATTTCCCTGTCCCCAGACGACCTGCTTGTCAGTTTTGATGTAGTTTCCTTATTCACCAAGGTTCCTGTACCTGACACCATTGCAATCATTGAAGACTTGGTTCATCAAGGACTAAACACTGAGGTACCCCCCCTGGTGAGACACTGTTTAACCAATACATACTTCACTTGGAATGGAACTTTCTACAAACAAACTGAGGGCACCCCAATGGGCTCCCCCCTTTCTCCAGTTATAGCTAACATTTTCATGGAGAAATTTGAGACTGACGCCATCCAGACTGCCACTCTGCGCCCAACCTTATGGAAGAGGTACGTGGATGACACTTTTGTCATCTGGCCACATGGCCGGCCTGCTCTAGACCAATTCTTCGACCACATCAATTCCATACACCCAGCCATCAGATTTACCATGGAAGTCGAAATAGATGGCAAGATACCTTTTTTGGATGTCCTAATTAAAAAGAGACCTGATGGTTCAATGAGCCACTCTGTCTACAGGAAAGCTACCCATACGGATGCTTATCTGAAACCGGATTCCCACCACCATCCATCACAGAAGAATTCTCTCATCAAGACTTTGTATCATAGAGCCCAATGCATATCCGACCAGGAACACATAAGCAGTGAACTCAAGCACGTACACCAAGCTCTTAGGGCTAATGGTTACTCCGACTATACAATCCGCAAAGCTATCACTCAAACCATGAAGAAGAACCCTCTTGAGGAGCCTTTCAAAACCATCACTTTACCCTACATTGCTGGGATCACAAAAAAGATCTCCAAAATCTTGAATAAACACAAGATCCAGGTCCGTTTCAACACATTACATAAAATCCGTGATCTGGTTCCGTCTGTAAAAGATGTGATTCCGGACATACAATACCCTGGTGTCTACAAACTAAGTTGCCTCTGTGGTAGTAGTTACATTGGAGAAACCAAACGCCATATCTCGGACCGCATTCGTGAACATAAAGCAGACCTTAAACACGGTAGGACCAACACCTCGGCCGTAGCAGATCATTGTTCTAATTCAGTAGGCTCACATGCCATTGACTTTTCCAAGACGGAGGTTCTTTGTAAGCCATCTGGCTTCCATGAGAGATTCGTTCATGAGGCTATCCACATATACAAACACAGAGACAATTTCAACCGAGAAGATGGATTCTATCTTAGCAATCATTGGAAAGATTTGATAAATCATTTCAGTTCTTGATTGATTGTTCACGCTTACAGTGGCTTTCAGACAGCATACATAAAAACAAATTTCGTCTCCCCCCTCCTCTTTTCAAAAAATAGATGGACTAATCCTGGCAAACAGCCAATCGTTGCGCGTGACGCAAACGTTATTTTTATATAAATAAATAAAGATGCCGTTTTCAAAATAAATTTATGCAAACCGACACACCTGATGATGACCGTTTGAGTTATGGTCGAAACGTCGTGAGAATTTTTTATTGTTTTATATATATTTTGTTATTTTGTTGTTTCTCTTCAACGTGACTTTACCGAAAAAACTAAGAATATGAATTACTGCAGTCACGAAAGCTTTAAATCAAAAAATAATACCTACTTTATTTGGCCAATCCTTGACCTAAAACAGTGATATTCACTCATTTTCGGAGGGGGGCCACTTTCGCGAATAAGACATTATCAGTGAAAGAGCCATCTCACATTTGAAACCATTGGGGGGTTTGACAGCATGATGGGGTGTTTTCACTTGTGTGTATTGTCGGGGACTGCACGTCAGGGGTCGCAGTAAAAAGGACACCAGGGACTGCCACCGGCCCGCGGGCCTTGCAATGAAGAACACGGACTTACGATGTCACCCAGAAACGTTGAATTTTACGTACAAATGGCTGGGTAATTCTTAAGACATAATTCGACACTCATGTTATGTACCGATTATCATGCTGTAGTCTTTGAACATCTCATTTTAGCCACCAATTGATATCCTCATAAAAAATTACAACAGCATTGATCCTAACGATAGGTTCTGCGCTTAATTCCCGCACCTCCGCTTAGCACGGTTGGCTATGTACGGTGGAAAGGAAGTTCAACATACATTCATACAAGTCTGTCATACCCGGCTGAGTGTAATTGGTAATTAGCGAAAACATAACTGATTATGTGAACACTGGTTATGCAAGATCGATCTCTCAGGGAACTTGAGTGACATCTGGTGATGTCAGTTGTAACTGTTTGCCCTGTTATCAATGGTACAACTGTGTGCAATGGAAGAAAATATATGCATTCTTTAATCAAATATATTGTTTTATAAATTTGTGTACTTATGCAAGATAAAATGTAAGTCAATCTAGTTCTTCTTAAAATGTAACCTTAAACCAATGTTACCATCATCAGTGGTTAATAGACTATTACACAAAGGACTCTCATATTTCTACGATGTAATACTAATTAGACTGACATCTGAACAACAGCTGATTTCACCGCTCCATGATAAAACTAATTTAATCAAGTAAACATTATTGCCGTTCCTATAAAACTTTGGTCACCCAGGCTGTCCTTCAACAAAAGGGTATATTAAATCTATAATATAGTTTTTTCTGGGTTAGATCGCATAAAAATAAATGAGCCGTTAAACCTAGCACCACCTAACAGCCAATTAGTAAGGTTGTCACGTAAACGGAACATGCCAATCCGCTACTAGTACAGCAAACCGAAGTGTTGGAGGGAAAATCCACAACATTTACAATCTGAGTATGACGTTTCGCCAGTAATAACAACTATCATCATTAGGTGGACAGCCAAATTCGTAGAGAAATCCTCCTGTTTCATTCCTTGGAGGGATAGATGTGATGATGTCACTTGTGAGCCCTTCACGAATTGGAATGTTCTGTTTATGTGACAAACCTTACGAATTGGCTGTGTCGGTGGTGGCGGGATTAACGACAAATTTATATTTCAACGATCTAACCCAAAAAAAAACGATATTATGGATGATATTGGCCGCGAAAGCCTACGTGTTAAACGGGTATATTAAAATTTAAATGGGCTACAACCAGTTTCATGACTTTAAAGCGGAGATCACATGTGGAATGTAACCACAGCATATAGCCGTATGAAACCCACATACTCTACATCCTCCTGCCCAGGGTCCATACCTGTTGGGAGAAATTCAAGACTGAAATTTTTATCAAAATCTGTAAAGCACATGAGAACCTTAATTTAGCAGTGTCAAACTGACTGGGACCCCTGTCGTGACGGAGCAGCTGAACATTGCACAAAATCATCAACGCATATACAGATATATACCAAGGGTGACCAACTTTCCTGACCCTACCAGCAGCATACCATAATCTTCAGATGGCCGCGGGAGCCACAAGAGATAAAGATTAGCCATACAGAATTTGACTCGTGTCGACTGGCTGTGGAATTTTGAGTTTAGAAATCTGAGTGCCCTGAGTGTACTCATGGCCTGCCTCCGATACCAGATTGTTCTCACTTCATATAAAGTTAAATTGAAGAGTTACAAATTAGCAGCGCCTCTGCAGAGCCACACTTGAACTGCCCAGGAGCCACATGCAGATGCCGAGCAATGGTCTGGCCAACCATGGTATTTTCTGTACATTACAGACTTGTAAATCTGGCGTATATAAAAAAAATTAGCTGGAAACATTTATTTTAGCATTTACTGTATTGCCCTTTAATGAATGAATAGCAAAACTACATGAACTCTCTCCTAAAGCCTTCTTTTGGCTAGCAGACCTTGACATTTATCTCCTGAACATATTGCGATTATATTCTTGGTTCTTTTGGCAAAGTCACGTAGAAGGGAAATAATACAAATAAAACATAATATAATAAAATTCTCACGACATTTCGGCCACAACGCAAGCAGCCGTCCTCAGGTGAAGAAACAGAGCTGTCGGAAAGACAGCGTCTTAATGAACACTGGGCAGTGAACACTGGGCAGTGTTCATTAAGATGCTGTCTTTCCAACAGCTCTGTTTCTTCACCTGAGGACGGCTGCTTGCGTTGTGGCCGAAACTTCGTGAAAATTTTATTATATAATGTTTTATTTGTATTATTTTATTATTTCCCTTCCACGTGACTTTACCGAAAGAACCAAGAATATGAATCCCTGCAGTCATGAAAGCTTTAAATCGAAAAAAATTGCGATTAGCAAAAATATAAAGGGACGCAATGTTGAATGCTCTAAGTCTCCTTTGCAGAAGAGTTTGCCCTGATGGACTTAAATACAGATACTTTTAATAGCCATAATTCATATATTACCCAACATAATTCATATTCTGAAAAGTACATTGCACACACATGAACAATACAGTTCCCTTCATCACAAAGATGGCTAAAACAAAGAGATGAATGTGATTAGGTGTGGAAAATCATGACCGCTGGCTGGCTGGTTGTGTTCATGTATGAAATAATGACAGCATGTGTCTATCTCATTCACCAGCTCAATCGCTTGATTTTTACGATTAATAAACAGCTGTATGAAATGTGTTTGTTTACACATATTCATTAGATCCGATTAGCATGCCTACTCTCAGTGCGAAGGAATGTCAACATAATACATAGTTGACATGATGCTAGGGTTGGATCAGTGGGCCTAGTTTTACACATGTTTTACATTTTCATGATTCAATACCGATAGTTTTCTCTTCCTTGTGAAGCCTCTCTCCAATCTTCCTGTTGTGAAGGTGCATTTCAGCCAGATGCTGCCCCAACAAGCCTGAGCCCCTGTCAGAGTGTACAACACAATAGACCTGTCAAAGAAAACATTAACTTTATCATGTCAACAAACCCCAAGTAATAATTCATATGCAACCTAAACTACATCATATTTGTCCAGGTGGTCTGTGGCCGAGAACCTCGCTGGAAAATACGAATATATCAGTTCACATTCTGGTTTGGGTGACTCAAAACAATATTCTTCTGGGGTTTATACAATGTGTGTTACTTCCTGGGAAGTCAATCCTATGTAGATTATAAATGAAACCATTTTTTATTTTACAAGAGCTATTTTTCAGAACCGACCTGGCCACAAATGATAGCCTAACGAAGTAGCTTATCACATGGAAATTTATAGCAGCCAAATGCTCAAAATACTCATGTTTCTAAATGTGCAGGGAAAAACTGGAGAAACTGGAGAAAAACCTGCACGACCACGGGGAAAACATGCAAACTTCAAATATACAGCAGGCGTCAAGGTCGGGATCGAACCTACGAAGTTCAATATACCAGGCGAGGTAGTTAACATCTCATAGCCACCATGGCGCCCCATTCTCTGACTTATCCACCCACCCACCTACTCGTAAAGCCACCCACCCACTCACTCACCCTGCCACGTACTGAATCTCTAAACCAACAACTCAACCACCCACCCACTCACTCACCCTGCCACGTACTGAATCTCTAAACCAACAACTCAACCACCCACCCACTCATCCAACCTCTCACTTACTAAACCAGCCACTCACCAACCCACCGACCCACTCATCCACCTATTCACTTAAAATAGTTCAACTACAATTGAATTATTTTAAATTCACCAGGTAAGGCCCACTGAGCTATACAGATCCTTGTCGGAAACGACGTGGCAAACAAATGATAGCTCAAAGAAGTGGCTTATCACGTGGACATTTATAGCAGCCAAAGCCTCTAAATGTATATTTCTAAATATGCATGAAAAACTCGGAGGTCCCAGAGAAAAATCCATGCAACCACAGGGAGAACATGCAAACTCCAAATATACAGGCGTCACGATCGGGATCGAACCCACGATGTCCTATACAAATGGCGAGGGAGTTAACATTCCGCTACCCTGGCGCTCCACTCTGACTCAGCCTCCCACCCACCCACTCAAACACCCAGCCAAGCGCTCATGAACCCAATCACCCTGGCACCCACTCAATCGCGAAACCCACTCACTCATCAACACACCCAGCCACTCACTTAAGCACTTACCTACGAACCCACCTGCATACCCCCCACTCACTAACTCAACGACCCACTTCACTCAACACTCCACTAACCCACCCACTCACCTATTCACGCCCCAAATCACACACTGACCCATCCACCCACTTAATCTATAACTCACGCACTCACCCACCCACATGCTCACCAGCCACTTATCTACTCACCCACCCACTCATCCTGCCACCTACTCAACCTCTAACCCACCCACGCACCGAACTACCCACCTACCCAATCACCCATACAATAAACTACAACTAAACTATTTTGTCATTTACCAGGTAAGCCCCACAGAGCTATATAAACCATTTTAGAAGTGATCTGGTTACAACTGATACATGAACGAAGTGGCTGATCACGCTGACATTCATTGCAGCCAAATCTTCTAAACAAATCTTGACTCTAAATGCGGAGGGATAAATCTGGAGGACCGGGAGAAAGATCCACGAGGACACAGGCAAAAACATTAAAACTCATAATATACAGGCAGCAGGGTCAGAATCGAATACACGATTTCCTGTATACTCAGTGAGGTAGTTAATATCTCACCATAGTGGCACCCCGCTCTCTGACCCACTCACCCAATTACACACTAACTCACCCACTCAACCTCCCACATTAACTTACCCACCCACCAGTCACTCCCCCATTCACCCAACCACCCCCTCACTCACCCAACCACGCACCAACTCACCTACCCACTAACTCACCCACCCATCTTCTCCCGCACTCAGCCAGCCACCCGCTCAATCACGTGCCGACTAACTTACTCACACACTCACCGACCAATACACCCATTCACCCACTCACTTACCCACCCACAATCTCACTACCCAAGCCAACCACCCAGCCCCTCACTCACCCACTTATTCAATCACTCACTACCCCACACACTCACCCAACCACTTGCTCACCTACCCATACGCTAACCCAACCACTCACTCACCGACTCACCCACCCACTAACTCATCAAAATTAATTCTCAACCACTCACCCAACCACCCACGCAATCTCATACCCACTAACTCACTCACCTACCCATTTATGCACTCACGCACCCACTTACTCACTCACGCACCCACCAACCAACCCACCTACCCATCTCTTCACTCACTCACCCATCCACACAGTCAATCACTCACCTACATACCTACCCACTAATACTCACCCACTCATCCAACAACGAACTCACCAACCCACCCGCCGACTCACTCACTCAGGTACTAACCCACTCAACTTCTAACCCACACACTAACCACCTAACCACCTACCCACACACTCACTCACTCACCCACACACTCACTCACTCATCCACCCACCCAAACATCCACTCACCCACCCACTAATTCACCCACCCACTCACTCCCTCATCCATCCACTCACCTACTCGCCCATCCACTCACTTACTCAATGAGCCACTCACCTTCTCACCCAGTACTTACACATCAACTGACCCTGCCACCCACTCAATTTCTAACCCACCCACTAACCCAACCAGCTGCCCACTCCCTCAGCCACTCACCTACTTACCCACCCCACTTACACATCCACTTACCCTGCAATCCACTCAATTTCTAATCCCCCACTCACCCAACCACCCGCCCACTCATCTACTCACCCATTACCACGGAATTATTCACCCACCCATCAGTCAACCACCCAATAATTCAACCACTCACAAACTAAATCACCTATTAATTAAACCACCCACTACCTCAACCACCACTAACTTAACCACCGAGCCACTCACCCACTCAGCAAGCCACCCACTACTATATCTCTAACCCAATATCTCACTCACCCACCGCCCACTCACCTACACACGTATGCACTCACTCACACACCGCTCACTTACCTACACACTAAATGATGTTTATTTTACCAGGTGAGGCCCAATGAGCTACATAGCTCGTTTTCAAAACAACCTTCACCACAAATAAACCGACCATTAAAATTATAGACTGATCATTTCTTTGTCAGTGGGCAAACGTACAAAATCAGCAGAGGATCAAATACTTTTTTCCCTCACTGTAAATTGCGGGGGTCACAAAAATATCTCCAAAATCCTGAATAAACACAAGATCCAGGTCCGATTCAACACAGTACAAAAAATCCGTGATCTGGTTCCATCTGTAAAGGATGTGGTTCCAGACATACAGTACCCGGGCGTTTACAAACTAAAGTGCCTCTGTGGTAGCAGCTACATTGAAGAAACCATGCGACATATATGGGACCCCATCCGCGAACATAAAGCAGACTTGAAACACGGTAGGACGAACTCCTCTGCCATGGCAGATCACTGTTATAATTCAGTGGGCTCACATGACATTGACTTCTCCAAGACAGAGGTTCTTTGCAAGCCAACCGGCTACCATGAGAGATTCGTTCATGAGGCCATCCACATATACAAGCACAGAGACAATTTCAACCGAGAAGATGGATTCTGGCTTTGTAACCATTGGAAAGATGTTTTAAACCATTTCGGTTCTTAATTGATTGTATTTTATGGTGATTTTCAGACCGCAGCCCTTTCGCTGGCACTGCCTCTTAATACTTCTCACACCACGGTCAATGGTATGGTTTACAACATGTAGTATAATAATTAATAGTATAACATTGTAATGTTTAACATAACTCATAAGGCAATATATAGCATCGTAATTGCATAATGAATATACATCAGTGTGGTATATAGTTGGGTTCATAGAATAAGACATAGTGTAATATCACAAGTCTAATAGTTTATAATCTAAAGTATAGGGTAGTGTAAAGTAACGCATTGTATAATTCAAAAGTGGAATTTGTCTATGATATGATGTTATACCATGTAGTTTAGATTGGAAGGTATACTATTGTATTATATAGTAGTCCAGTTTACAGCATAGTCATAAGGCAACTCAGGACACAACAGCGCACCTTGGCTGTTGCACTTGCCCCTTTTCTTGTTTCCTCTCTGCCTGTGTTCCCAGCCCCCTCCCTCCTCCTCTCCGGAAGTGATGCAGGTAACATGCAAATTCATATTTTAACTCCGCCCACACAGCTTAATAGACGCGGTCCTTGCATGTCAGCGTTCATTCAAGCTCTGTCTTCCGGACAGACCTATCTCTTCACTTGAAGAAGGCCACTTGTGTTGTGGCCAAAACGTCGTGAGAATTTTATTGTCTTATTTTATTTTATTATTTTATTCCCATTCTACGTGACTTTACCGAAAGAACCAAGAAGATGAATCCTTGCAGTCATGAAAGCTTTAAACTGAAATTTACTTTTTATTTCACCAGGCAAGGCCCATTAAGCTATATAGATCATTTTCAGAATAGACCTGGCTACAAATGATAGATATACGAGTGGCTTATCACAGATACATTTATTGCAGCCAAATCCTCTAAACGCATGTTGCTTCTAAATGCAGAGGGAAAACCCTGAGGTTCTAGAACAAAATCCAGGCGACCACGGGTGAGAACTTTCAAACTCCAAATATACAGGCGACAGGGTCCGGATCGAATCTACCACCTCCTGTATACTAGGCAAAATAGTGAACATCTCACCACCTTGGCGCCTCACTCTCTGACTCAACCATCCACTCACTTACACGCTAACTTACCCACTCAACTTCCCATGTTAAATTACCCACCCAGCCGTCACTCACCAATTCACTCACTCACCCAACCTGTCACTCACCCCTCCGCTTACCCACCCACTCACTCATTAACTTGCCCACCTATCTTCCCAACCACTAACCCAGCATCCCACTCAATCTCATACCAAACTAATCTACACACACCCACTCACTTATGCACTCGCCCAACCACCCACTTACTCCCTCATGCACTCACCAACCCACCCACCCATCTGCTCACTCACTAACCCACCCCATCAATCACCCACCCACTAACTAACACCGACACACTCACCTACTCACCCACTCACCGACCCAGCACTCACTCACCGAGCCACTCAATTGCTAACCCACCCACTTACCCACCCGCCTGCCCACTCACTCACCCAGTCACTAACGCACTCACTCAATGTATAACCCACCCACTACCCACCTAACCTCCTTCCCACACACTCATTCACCCAACCACATACCCACCCACACTCACCCATACACTCACCTACTCGCCCAGCTGCTCAATAATTTACCGAGCCACTCACCTAATTACCCAGCCACGCACCTACTCACTCACCCACTTACACATCCACTCACCCTGCCACCCACTCCATTTCTAACCCACACACTCACCCAACCACCTCCCACTCCCTCAGCCACTCACCGACTCACCAAATCACCCACTACCCAAATAACTAATCATCCACCCACCCATCACTCAACCAAACAATAATAAAGCCACCCAATAATTAAACCACCCATTAACTCAACCACCCACTAACTCAACCAGGTTTATTTTACCAGGTCAGGCCCACCGAGCTATAAATATCGTTTTCAGAAGCACCATCGCCAAAAATTATAGCTCAAAAAAGTGGCTTATCATGTATACATTTATAGCAACCAACTCCTCTAAATACATGTTTCTAAATGTGGAGGGAAATATACAGGCATTAGGGTCAGGATCGAACCCACAACCTTCTGTATACGAGGCGAGGTAGTTGACATATCGCCACTGTGGCCCCCCACTATATGACTCTCCCACCCACTAACCCACACAGTCACCCACTCACTTAAACACCCACCGTCACATGCATCCAGGCACTGACTCACCCAGCCACTCAGTACCCATAAACCCACCCAGGCACTCACCCATGCACTTGCCCACTCATCCACCCACCCAATTGTCCACACACTAAACTAAATTTTGAATATTTTTTTTTATATTTTACCAGGTCAGGCCCACAGCAAAATAGATATTTTTCAGAAGCCACGTGACGACAAATAACAGTTCAATGAAGTGGCTTTTCACGTAGAACGTTATAGCAGTCACATTCTATAAATGCATGTTTCTAAATACGGAGGGACAACCCGGAGAACCCGGAGAAAATTCCACCCGACCATGGGGAGAAGATGCAAACTCCAAATGTATACAGGCTTTAGGGTTGGGGGGAACCTACGAACTCCAATATACCGGGCGAGGGAGTTAACATCTCGCCACTGTGGCGCCTCATTATCTGACTCACCCACCAACTCAACTACTAAAGCCACCCACACACTCACTCACCCACTCACAAACCCACTCACTCACTAACCCACTGACTCATCAACACACCAAGCCACTCACTCAAGAACTTACCTATGCACCCACCTACACACCCACTCACTCTAAATATACAGACGTCAGGGTCGGGATCGAACCCATGACCTAGTTTATAAAAGACGAGGCAGTTAACAACTCGCCACCATGGCACTCCACTCTCCGGCTCAGCCACCTACTCACCCACCCACTCACAAACCCACCCACTGGATCTCAAACACACTCACTCACTCACCAATTTACCCACCCACTCACCCTGACACCCACTCAATCTCCAACTGACCCACCCACGCACTCAAAATCCCACCTACCCACTCAACCATCCAATAAACTGAAACTAAACAATTTTTTTTTATTTTACCAGGTAAGGCCCACAGAGGTATATCAAGTGACCTGATTACAAATAATAGGTCGACGAAGTGGCTTATCACGTAAACATTTATTGCATTCAAATCCTTTAAACGCATGTTGATTTGAAATGCGGAGGGAAAACCCGGCTATTTTAATGCACACAATGGACCGGAAGGACAAGCGCAAAGGGTTCGCATAATGTGCATGCATAATGTACGTTGACTCATTAATCTCCCCCCCCTCCCCACTTTGCATCAAGAGCGCCAAAGTGTGGTCACCACATCTATGCCTCTTTATAAGAAACGAAACAGACTAACTTCTCCACAAATCTGGCTGTCGCCTGATGAAGCTAGTTGTAATTACTGGCGAAACGTTGTACTCAGATTGTAAATGTTGTGGCTTGACTCTCCAACACACCGGTGTGCTGTACTAGTGATAAATTGGCATGTTCTGATTACGTGACAACCCTTACTAGTTGGCTGTGTCGGGTGGTGGTGGGTTTTAACGACACATTTATATATTTACGCGATCTAACCCAAAAAAAACCTCTATTATGGATAATATTGGTCGCGAAAGCCTACGTGTAAAACAAACCCCAAGGAATCAAAAAAATCGACGCGACCACGGAAGAAGATGAAAACTCCAAATATACAGCTTCAGGGTCGGGATCGAATTGATTACAGCCTGTATTCTGGGCGAGGGAGTTAACATCTCGCCACTGCGGCGCCTCATTATCTGACTCACCCACCCGCTCAACTACAAAAGCCACCCACACACTCACTCACCCACTCACAAACCCACTCACCCTGCCACCCACCCACTCCTACAAATCGGGCATCAATACCGTTGCTTTGTATGATCTGTGAAACGCAGAATATTGCAGATAAAATCGGACATTTTGAGCTTGCTGCCGGATCGATTGAGTGGAATCAATACAATTAGTCTCGATTCACGATCAACAAAGACCATATATAGGAAAATCTCTGATCTGTGATTTTGATTGCATCATATTGCAGCGCCCCTTTGATGATGTTATAAAGCACTTGCCCCAACAGTCTGTTAAAGGCTACACGGGGGATCTTTGTGTGCGAGTAGCTCACAGATCCTTGAGAGATCTGGACACTGTCCGATCATCAGCGAGCTCCTCCGGCAGGCAAGGCTGAGTTGGCTGTTGTCTGTGCATTAAGAGGTGTTAAATATCCCACGTAGAGGAGTCTGCTTACAGGACAGATAAGAGGTTCTTCACGTACCGTGCCCCGTGTCACCTGAACGTTAAATGGGGCCCCGGTAATTCAGTGTCCACCGCTGAATCATCTTTCACCATCACCACTCGTCCATGAAGGCCAATGCGACGAGGCCATAGATAGACGGCGCGTTATAACGGAGGGGGGGGGGGACCAGGAGAAACGTCGTACTACGTGACATCACAACACCCTGCACACAACCGTAGTGGCAGATTAGGGTGCGCATCGTTAACAAATATGTGGTGTAAGTGGTTGAGAGTAGATGGGCGGGCACGCCATGGGCTGGAGTGGAGGTGGACTGATGCGGTACGGGAGGATGTGGAGCTGAGTGGGCTTTGCCGACGACTGGTACCAGCGGTGTCGGGATCGGCCTCTGCGAGGGAGGCTCGTGAAGGACGCTTCTACTGGACAGTTGGAGACAGTCGCCCTCCACCAACAACAGAGGAGTGACGCTCACAACAACGAGCGGAACACCGGATGATAAATATGCAGCAATTTGGCACAGTACAGGGAACAGGTGGTGCATCTGCCAGTCATCTCAGTCAGCGAGCCTTCGACACTTCACGTGGCTTCAAAGTGCACCTGGCCTGGCACAGGCGCCGTGGTGACGTCACTGTCACTTATTAGCGAATGGCGACGGTCGATAACGCAGCGGTGGTTGTGAAAAATGCCATTTTGGGGGGGGGGGGGGGGCGCCAAATCTGACCAGCTGTAAACCTCACGTCGCCTCGCAGCCACACAATGGCAACAGGGAGTTCTGGATGGGTGCAATGGGTTGGTAATCCCCCTCCACCTTCAACTAAATAACCACACACGCGAGCCCTTGGGTCTCTCTGTGAGTCGATGGATCTGTGTGTGGTGAGTCTATGGGTTTCTGTGAGAGTCCGTGGGTCTCTGTGTGGTGAGTTTATGTGTCTCTGTTTTATGAGTCTATAGGGCTCTGTGCGAGTCTGTTTGATTCGGTGGTTCTCTGTGTGATGAGTCTATGCGTTTTTGTATGACTCTATGGGTCTCTATGTGGTGATTCTATGGGTCTGTTTGGTGAGTCTATGGGTCTCTCTCTGAGTCTATGGGTCTCTGTGGTGAGTCTATGGGTCTCTATGTGAGTATGGGTACGATTGAGTCTATGGGTATCTGTCTGGTGAGTCTGTCTCTCTGTGGTGAGTTTATGTCTCTGTTTGGTGAGTCTATAGGGCTCTGTGCGAGCCTGTGGATCTGTTTGAGTCTGTGGTTCTCTGTCTGATGAGTCTATGGGTCTCTGTGGTGAGTCTATGGTTCTCTGTGCAAGTCTGAGGGTATGTGCGTGGTGAGTGTATAGGTCTATGTGTGATGACTCTATGGGTCTCTATGTGATGGATATCTCTGGTGCACATATCCTGGCACAAGCACCGTGGTGTCGTCACCACCACTAAGTGGAGAATGCTCCTACCCCTGCTCCTGCTTGTTGTTGTGCTCGGGAAGGAGAGAGAAAACTAGACTAAGGTCCACTGAGCTAAACATCTCTTCTTCAGAAGCGACTTGGCACCAATGATAGCTCAACGAAGTGGCTCATCATCACAGTCACTAAAGTTTTAAGTCAAAACTTTAAACGAATGTTTCTAAATGTGGAGGGAAAAACCGGAGGACCCGGAGAAAAAGTCCACACGACCACAGGGAGAGACAGAGACACGCAAACTCCAAATATACAGCAGGCATCAGGGTCGGGGTCGAACCCACAACCTCCTGTACACCAGGCGAGGTAGTTAGGGGGGAAAGCAGAGACAGCGAGAGGGAGGAGAATTAGTCAAACTCACACTCAGTATTACTAACTAACCATGATACACTCACCATTATACTCACCATCATACTCACGCATTCACCATCATACTCACACACAAGCCCACACACACCATTCACCACTACGTGGCGGTGATGTCCCCACAATAACTCAGGTGCCAAGGTTTGACGGCTGTGCCAGGCTAAGTTCAGGAGGAGGTCACGGGCCAGACTCAGGTGCCATGGGTTGACTGCTCTGCCTGGCTAGGTACAAGAGGAGGGCTAGACCCTGGTGCTATGGGTTAACTCGTGTGCCACCACCTGCACAACCACCACAATAACAACCACACAACAATAACCACGACCAACAACTGTAACCACAACTATAATTTAACCACAATTATAATTCCCATCAGCCACACGGCCCTCTGGGAGTGCCTCTCAACTGCAGCAGCAGCAGGGCCGAGCTCTGCTTGAAGCAGCGCCGTGAACTCAGCAGAACGTGACGGCTGTGGGCCAGGCGCCTCCTCTGTCTCCCCCCACCGCCGCCGACGCCACTGCTGATGTGGACACACCGCGCGAGGTTCTCACCTTCAGGCTGAGTCGACGTAGAGGAGGCCCAGCGAGCCGCCGCTTCAGAAGCTTTCGCGAGCCACTGACGGTGGCCATGAGCGGGAAACCAAATCAGCCGCTCGCCACCCACAATCCACAGCGCGCGCCGCCTCCACTCGGCCCCGGCCAAAGCGGAAGTAGCAGCGGGGGAGGGGGGCGGGGCATGGGGGGTGAGGGGGCGGGACACGAGGGGGAGGGCAGGGGGGGCAAGGGGGGGGCATAGAGGGGGTTCGTTAGGTGGAGAAAAAGGGGGGGCATGGGGGGTTGTGAGGGGGCATGGGGGGTTGCGAATGTGGAGGGGCGGGGGGGGGAAGGGGGGTCACGAGGAGGGGCAGGGGGGGCAGGGGGGTAGTGAGGGGGAGGGAAATGGCGGACCATGGGGCGTGGTCGCGAGGGGGGGGCAGAGGGGAGGAGCTCAGATGTGAGGGGGAGGAGCTCATGGCTCTGACGTCACGGGGGGCGTGGTTACCTTGGACCACCACCCGCGTCTCGCGCCACGTGATTCCCACTGGCAGTTTGGCCGTTAGAGAGACGCGGACCGACCCCAGAGCAGGAGTGGAACCGAGCTGTGGGTGAGTGGTGGCGGTGGTGGTGTGAGTCTCTCTGTGCGAGTCTGTGTTTGTGTGAGGCTTTCTATATGAGTCTGTGTGTGTAACTCTCTGTGTGTGTGTGAGGCTGTGTGTGTGTGTGAGTCTCTCTGTATGAGTCTGTGTGTGAGACTCTGTGTGTGTGCCTCTCTGTATGTGTGTGCCTCTCTGTATGTGTGTGACTCTCTGTATGTGTGTGAGTCTCTGTGTGAGTCTCTGTGTGTGTGTGAGACTCTCTGTGTGTGTGTGACTCTCTGTGTGAGTCTCTGTGTGTGTGTGACTCTCTGTATGTGTGAGTCTCTGTGTGTGTGTGTGAGTCTCTGTGTGAGTCTGTGTGTGTGTGAGTCTGTGTGAGTCTCTGTGTGTGTGAGTCTGTACGTGTGCGAGTCTCTGTGTGAGTCTGTGTGTGTGTGGAACGGTCGTAGAGCTGACAGCGCGCCGCGCTATGAACCCGGCGACCCCGAGTTGGATTCCCTCTAAAGGCCAACAGCAGTAACGATTATCTGAACCGGTGCTGGGCCTCCCCTAGGTTGACTCAACCTCGAATGAGTACCTGGTGTGGTGTGTAAAGATCGCCACTGGGGAGACAAAGGCGGCCGGGCGTGGTGCTGGCAATCCAACCCCCTCATGTGTCGTGCCGGCCTTCATACGTACTGCTGGCTAACAGCACTTGCCCCTACAGCCTGTTAAGTCTCTACGGGGATCTTTGTCTTTGGTGTCCCATACTGGCAGGGGGAGGAGTGGTGGTGTTAATGTTGGTGGTATTAGTGGTGGGGGTGCTCGTGATGGTGTTAGTTGTGTTAGTGATGGTGGTGTTAGTGATTGTGGTTGTTAGTAGTGGTGATAGTGGTGGTGTTACTGGTGTTAGTGATGGTGGTGTTGGTGGTATTAGTGATGGTGGTGTAAGTGAGGTGATCGGATGCCATGGTGGTCCCCATCTTTAAGAAGGGAGACCGCACAGACTGTAACAACTACAGGGGCATCTCACTCCTCAGTGTGCCGGGAAAGGTCCTGGCAAGGATTATTCAACACTGCCTTACCAGGCATGCTGAGGAGAGGCTTGTGGAGCCCCAATGTGGTTTCAGGAAAGGGTGGTCCTGCACAGATGCCATATTTTCTGTCCGTTTGCTAAAGCAGAGGTGTAGGGAATTCCAACAAGACCTACATCTCTGCTTTATTGACCTGGTAAAGGCCTATGACACCATCAGTAGGCCTGGGCTCTGGGTTCTTCGTGCTTTCGGAGTCCCTGACCCGCTGCTCACGATCTTTAAGGACCTTCATTATGGTCAGCGGACCTGGGTAAAACTACATTGCCGGGAGTCTGAGCCATTCCCTGTTCACCTTGGGGTCCGACAGGGATGTCCTCTGGCTCCAACATTATTTAACATCTATTTCGACCACGTAGTTCGTGAGGCCTTCAGTAGCTGTACCGGAGGAATTTCCATCTGGTACAGATACAGTGGGAGGCTGATCAATGCCCGGATGCCGTCAAGGGATGGCTCCCTATTGGTCAACCACGTTATGTATGCCGATGACGTGATAATTGCGGCTCACTCAGAGGAGGAGTTGGAGGCGCTGCTGCTAAAACTGGAGTGTGCCACTAAGAGGTGGGGCCTTACCATCAGCCCCACCAAAACGAAGCACCTGCCTGGGTATTTTGTACCATCGGGCACTCCACCTCCACAACTCCCAATCGGTGATGGGGCAGTTGTGGAGAGAGTGGAAAGTTTCCCATACCTGGGCAGTGTGCTCATGACCGTCTCCGGTTTAACAGCAGAGGTCTCACTCCGAATCATTCGAGCGGCATTATCTTTTCAGCAGTTGCGTAACGCTGTGTGGAAGCTACCTGGTCTGTCGCTCCACACGAAGCTTCGGGTCTTCTCAGCCACAGTCATTCTCTCCCTTCTCTATGCTTGTGAAACGTGGACCCCCCTAATGGAACATCTTTGCCGGTTAGAAACGTTGAGGCTGGCCTGCCTCCGATCAATCCTGGGTTTAACCAGGCTGGATTGTGTGAGGAGCTCACAAATCCTCGAAAGATCTGGACAAAGCCCCATCAGTGAGCTCCTCCGGCAGGCAAGGCTGCGTTGGCTGGGCCATGTAGCCCGCATGCCCAATCACCGCATGCCCAAGCAGCTTTTATTTGGCCGGATCGAGGGGGCTGAACGGACGCAGCACGGGCTAGAGAAGAGATGGAATGATGTGGTACAGCAGGATGTGGAGCTGAGTGGACTTGCCGATAACTGGTACCAGCTGTGTCAAGATCGGCCTCTGTGGAAGAGGCTCGTGAAGGACGCTACTGGGCAGTTGGAGGCAGTCGCCCTCCAACAACAACGGAGAGCGCAGGAACGACGCTCACAACAACGAGCAGAGCGCCGGATGGCTAAAGCACAGCAAGTTGGCACAGTAAGGGGCACAGGTGGTGCATCAGCCAGTCATCTCAGTCAGTCGACCTGTGGCACCTGGGTCTGCCCCGTGACCTCCTGCCAGCGGGCGGGCGTTCGACACTTCACGTGGCCTCAAGGTGCACATGGCCTGGCACAAGCGTCGTAGTGACATCACCGCCACTTAGAGGCGAATGGCGATTGTTGTTGTTGGTGTTAGTGATGGTGGAATTTTTGTTGCTGGTGTTAGTCGTGGTGGTGTTAGTGATGGTGGTATTATTGGTGCTGGTAGTGGTGTTCGTGGTGGTCTTAGTGGTGGTGTTAGTGTTGGTGGTATTATTGGTGGTGGTGTTAGTAGTGGTGTTAGTGATGGTGTTAGTGGGGTAGTGTAGCGGTTAGCGTGCTGCGCTAAGAACCTGGCGACCTGGGTTTGATTCCCGCTCACGGCCAACATTGGTGACGATTATCTGAACTGGTCCTGGGCCTCACCCTAGATCGACTCAGCCTTAAATGAGTACCTGGTGCGAGGTGCAAACATTGCCACTGGGGAGACAAAGGCGGCCGGGCGTGGTGTTGGCCACCCACCCCCTCGTGTGCCGTGCCGGCCTTCATAGGTGCTCGCGGACAGCACTTGCCCCAACAGTCTGTTAAGGCTATACGGGGGATCTTTGTCTTTGTTCGTGGTGTTAATTGTGGTGTTAGTAGTGGTGTTCGTAGTAGTGGTGTTCGTAGTGGTGGTGTTCGTAGTGGTGGTGTTTGTAGTGGTGGTGTTGGTGGTGTTAGGAGTAGTGTTAGTAGTGGTGTCCGAACAGAGGAGCAACGCTCACGACAACAACCTTTGAGCCGGGCATCTAAAATGCAGCAAGTTGGCACAGTCATCTCAGTCAGACAACTCATGGCACCTGGGTCTGACCTGACTGCCTGTCAGTGAGCCTTCGGCACTTCACGTGGTCTCAAAGTGCACCTGGCCTGGCACAGGCGCCGTGGTCACATCACCGCTACTTAGTGGCGAATGGCAGTTGTTGTTTTTTGTGTTTTTCGTATTGTGTGTGACTGGTGAGGATGTGAGTCCGTGTTGATGATGAGAGTCCGCATTGTGACGTGACGTGCGTTTAGACGTGGGTGTGTCACGCCCCTTCAACTCTGCGTGTCCCTCACCTCTGTCTCCCGCTCTCCACGCAGAGACCCGGACCGCGCGAGAGACACCGTGAGCTCTGAGCACCCTCGTCTGCAAGTTGCTACCATGGAGGTACATGTGGCTCCTCGACTCGTGTGGTGAAGTATGGGTGGACGTGTGTTCTCCCCACTGCGTGTGCCTACCTGTCACCTGTATACCTGGGTGTGCTTCTCCTTGCCCGCCTGAGTGTGTGCGCGTCTATCAGAGTGTCTCTCCGAGATCCTGTTGGTGTACGTGCCCGTCTACGCGTGAGCATCTACGGCGCTGTTTTCTATCCACTGGTGGATGAACGCCTCCCTCCCTGAGACCCTGCTACCCTTCGCATGCTGTCATAGAATAATCCGCCAAGCGCCGATTTCGTCGCACCATCTCTCTGGCGGCTCGGCTCTCTGATGTGTTCCGTTCCTTGGTTGTCGCTCCGTTATTATTCTTGACCGTTAGCCATTGTTGTCCCTCCTAGCCATGGCTCGTCCTGCCCGAGTCCCACTCACTCCTCTTAACAGTTTGAACGATCCCATTGACCTGCGTGTGACCTCGAAATCCACACGCCTTTCATTGTAAATCCAAGCATGGCAACTGATATTGGCCAAATATCCCAACGCTGAGAACTGGCAACATCTCTGCAGGACCCTCCTGAATGTGGAGCCCAGGATGTCAGAGATGCTGGCTCAGTGCTCGCCCACTGCACTTGCTCCAACATCTTAATCAAGCCCATGTGGTGGACCTTTGTCTTTGCGTGTGTAGATCAGCCGAGCTGGAGAGGCTCGGAGTAACTGCGAGTCTTGCACCACGTGGAGTGCGCTGTCCTCAGCGCGCACCGGCTCCATCCGCAGCAAATCGCCACAAGGTAAGAACAGAAATGAGTGACGTCAAGATGGCCACGCTGAATGGTGGGACATCACGACAGTCATGTTTCAAGGGGGACGTCACAGTGACCATGATGCATGGGGGACTTCATGGTGGCCATGTTGCATGGGTGATGTACCGTTCGAATTTTGCCGTTCTCTCATCTAACACCGGCGAGACACGGTCATAAAGAAGGCTGTCTCTGGTGCAGGCCAGTCAGTTTCAAAGACAATGCCCATATATTATCGGAGCATGTTTGTTTGCATATTTTTCCACAAGTACGTGTGGTAAATGCAGACTTGATGCCTTGCAAAAGGTATCTATTTGGTGTTTGAACATATTAACACCTGTTTTTGTGCCAGAAAGGGTAAAAGCTATTCTTATTTTTTATAAAATCCTTCTTGCATATCTGTGTTATATTTATCTAATTCATTAACCCCGTTTTCAAACCCAAGCAACCTAAGATGTCCTCAGAGCTGCATATAGCTGGACATCGAACAAAGATGGTCACTGCATGGCACGCTTTCAGATGTGCTTCTGCAGTCATCTGGAATGCTCTTCCGACATTAGGCAGCCACTGGAGCGATGCACTTTTACATCAATAATTTTTGCGAACTTGTTAGTTTGTTGTCTTTCCCCCTCACTTCTGATTAGCAGGGCTGCCGAAGCACAGTTTAACATACGGACATAACTGGTATTGGCCAAAACATTCAAATCCCCTGCAAATTCCTCAAATTGGGATCACACAGCAGACGTAATGGCAGCAGCGTCGCCCCCATTCTCTGTAAATCATCTGCAGGAACCTCCTAAAAAGGAATCTTGAGACTTTTTGAGGCTGTGCTGCTTAAACGAAAGATCACCGACAGCTGTTTTTATTCTCTTGCCTGCAGCAATCCTGGCTCTCTTTGGCCCACAAATGACCCACCGGGAGAAGCTGGAGCTTGTCGCCATACAGAAAGTATGGTACTTTGCGCTCAGCAACAGATCCCGGGGACACAACAACGATGGATACGACGACCACGAACATCATTACATTCCGGTGAGACTCGCCACAAAGCCCCCACCGTGGGGGCGGTCACAGGGCGCAGCGGTCGCGGGGTTCGTGGCTTCTTGTCATTGCAACTTAAGCACCAACCAACCAGAGAAAGCACACGTGCACTCTCCCACACACTTCACAATCATAAGTTTATTTCCCAAGTTAAGCCCATTGAGCTAAAGAGCTTTTTTTAGGGTGACTCGGCCAGCAGACATCAGAGCATTCCACAATTACAGATTTAAGAAAGCCAAACACTTAATAAAAGCAATTATTTCGTAAAATAATGCTCACATGTTGTGATTTTTAAAATATAGTCAGTCTAAATTTGTGTAATTTTGTGCAGGTCCACCATGAGCACCTTCACTACCGCTATGAGGTGCTGAAGAAGATTGGGCACGGAGGTCAAGGCCAGGTGATCCGGTGCCTTGACCACAAGATGAACACCCTGGTGGCCGTGAAGATCTTGGTATCACCATTGAGGTAAGAATTCAGAATGGTGTCGTCACAAGGACGACGTTGTTGTTACGTCCAGTGCTGTGGGCGGCCGTGTGATGAGGTGGTGACAACTCGTGCCTCACGTAGAGGGTCCCCGGTTCGACTCCTGACTCGGGTGCCCTCCTGTGTGGAGTTTGTATGTTCTCCCCCTGTTCTGGATCAGTTCACTCTTACATTACATTAAGTCTTCATTTAACCTAGTAGAGGCATTCCTGAAAAGTGCCACGTTAAGGGAAAGCACATTAAGCAAACATAATATCCCCATATATAATGTAATGATAAAGTTTTGCAAGATATAATACATGCACACAGTGATGTGAAGAGACCAATAACGGAGGGCATGCTGTCACGTCACGTGATCATTCCGCATTCCGCCTACTGTGTCATACCGCTCAGCTGTGCAATTTTATAGTGGGCACATTCCACGTTATAATGGGCGCTTTCCTGCATTAGAACAGAAGCATTCCGGATTATAATGGGTGCGGTCCGCGTTATAACGGGAGCCTTCCACGTTATCATGGGCACGTTCCACGCTATAAAAGGCGTGTTCCACACTGTAATGGAGTTGTCCCATGTCATAACGGGCGCGTTCCGTGTTATAACGTGTGCGTTCTGCGTTATAGCAGCTACATCATGGGACCTCCTTTGCCAGTACCAAAATATACTCCCAAAGGAGGTCCCATGATGTAGCCATTCACCCCGAGCTCTCATTACTCTGAAAACGCTTGTCTTTGTGCTGTACGCCTTTTGGCGTCCCCTGGTCTAACACCGTTTTTGAGACGAGGCTCAAAATAAAGGTGTTTCTGGTGTGGACCAATCAGTTTCAAAGACAATGCATATATTATCAGAGTATGTTTTTTGTTTGCATTCTGACCACAAGTATTGTGGTTAATGCAGACATTATTCCTTGTAAAAGGTTTCAGTTTGGTGTTTTAACATCTTAACACCTGTTTTCTTGCTAGAAAAAAGGAGAAAATATATTCTGATATTTTGGTACTGGCAAAGGAGGTCCCATGATATTCCACGTTATAATGCCTTGCTCTGTGAGAGCCACATTCAGTCACGACTCAGCTGTGGCTCAGTCTTTAAAACTCAGGCTCAGCTCTAGCTCAGCCATGGTTTGGCCCAGGCTTGAGCCGCTCAGCTGCTGTTAAAGATACATGAGTGGCTCAGCCGTGGCTTGGCTCAGCTCCTGGGAATCCTGAGTGTGGCTGGGGCCATGCTCAGAGTCGGTTCAATTCACACATTAGGGAATCACTACGTTCAGGCAGCACCCCAAACCCCCTTCTATCCCTTGCTTATTTGATCCTCTTCCCGATCCTTTCTGGAACCTTCCATGAGCGCACTACTGGAACTCACAATGCCATTACACTTGGGGAACTAATATTTATTCATTAATTCTGAATAGAATTTGTTTCTGGTCATTCCTTAAGCAAGTCTAAGTCATGATTCATTTGTGGATTTTCTCTGCACAGCTCCAAGCATGATAAATTTCAGAGAAAGGAGCTCCAGATGGCTCTGGAACTTCAGGGCGAGGGCAGTGATGAGGACTACAACATCATCAAAGTCCTGAACCATTTTGACTTCAGAGGACACCACTGCATTGTCCTGGAGCTGTTGAAGTACGTACCATGTGTTCCCACCGCCCCCCCCCCATAGCGTGGTTAACTTCATTAGCTAAACTAAAACTTTTATTTAACAGGTAAAGCCCACTGCCCTATCAGTTATTTTTCACAAGCGGCCTGGCTACAAATGATAGCTAAAAAAAGTGGCTGATGTGGAAATGTATAGTAGCCAAATACTCTAAAAGCAAGTTTCTAAATGTGGAGGGACAAACCAGAGAACCCGGAGAAAAATCCACGTGACCAGGGGTAGAACATGCAAACTCAAAATATACATGCGTCACGGTCGGGATCAAAGCCCCGATCTCTTCCACACCAGGGGAGGGTGATAACGTCACACCACCGGGGCTAGATGTTACTTTTGGGATTCCTGTGCCACCCACGCATTGTGATACTGTGGAGCTGTCATGTGTCCCGGGTGCACGAGGCCACACCTCTTTTCTCAATCAGCCCCACCCACTTTTATATAGCCACGCCTCCACTCGATCAGCGCAGTGGTAATGCTTGAGCCCCTCGGTGAAAATCCCTGAGTTCGATTCTCAACTCGGACGCCTTTCTCTGTGGAGTTTGTATCTACTAATGGATAATTCCACCACCCGGAAACAGAGCCAATGAAAGCAAGTGGACAAATGTGCTAACTGATTTGGTTTATCAGCAAACCGATGACCTAAACCCACACTGAGCTATGAATCATATTAGTCGTGAATGTGCAAATAGAATATTAATATTGTCGTTATCAGAATCCACGCAGTATTGCAGGGTATGACACTGACGCTGGTTCGTTGTTGTCATTGTTGTTGCTGCTGCTGCCTCTTTCACAGGGAGAGCCTCTATGATGTGATTACGGAAGGGAGGCTCCGGAAATTGCACATGGGGATGGTGAAAACTTACACCAGGGGCATCCTCAAGTTCCTTTGCCACACCAAGGCCAGGAGCATCATCCATGCAGACATCAAGCCAGTGAGTGGACACAGCATTCAGCGCGACTTTGTCCCGGAGTTGTGTCATTATTGGGGACTCGGTCCATAGAGAAAACTAACCACGTTGGTCACAGGGTCGATGTTTTAGCTCTGTCCGTCTATCTGGAAGGAAGCAGGGTCACGTTACCTCTGGTGATGATCTGGTATGAATTCAACTGTCGTGTAGAGTCGTGTCGCTATTGCGGGACTCACCACAGATAAAACCAGCAATGTAGATCACAGTGTTGCCCCAAACTTTGGGAAACACAAACCGGAGCTGAAAAGAATGAATTTCAAAACGTGCCAAATACGCGTTTGAACTGACAGCTGCTCATTGTCAGCTTCCCAAGACAAACGCGCGGTGGAAAGCGTCACGAAATCCGTGCGCCCGTGAGTGTGGTTTTTGGTCCGTAACTTGTTATCGGGCAGCTGTGAGCATCTATGATAAGTTGTCTATAGAGCTGCACCCTTTTACTTAGATGGTGCTTCAGAGAGCTTTAAATGTGATGAGCCTCGACTAACATCGCTCATCTTGACACATTTGAAAGGGGCACCCCCAGTGGCAGCTGTCAGAAAACAGCGAATGTTGCACTTGACTCAAGGTTGATGACGGTGCTACGCCTCACCTAGTTCCCTGTTTAGCTTGTACCGTGGTACGTAATTGATCCACTGCTGGCTGAATGCTATCGGCGTAACCTCCGAGTGTGAATTCCTTCTGCCTTTCTTCCTTTAGGAAAATGTTCTACTCAAGGATACCGTGACTGGCACCGTCAGGGTCACGGACTTCGGCACCAGCTTTTTTGTGAAAAGGCAACGTGAGTAACCTCACCTGGGTGTGAGTTTCTGCGTGTGGGTGTGAGTTTCTGCGTGTGGGTGTGTCTGTGTTCCAGTGTGTGTGTGTGTGTGTGCAAGTCTCTTAGTGTCTGTGCATGTGACAGTGTGTGATAACGATGCTGTTCATGACACAGTGAGTATACACACACACGTACATATATATTTGTTGTTGTTGTGCAGCTCTGCATGTTGGTGGGACCCTGCCATACCTATCTCCGGAGGTATTGCTGGGCTACAGATTAACGTGTGCAGTGGACATGTGGGCACTGGGCTGCACAGTGGCGGAGTTGGCAACCGGCAGGGAATTATTCCATTCGGACAGCCGCGACGACCACCTCCCGTGCTGCATGGAGGTATTTCCAACTGGGCGTTCACCCGCTCGTGATTCCCCCCTCCTTTCTTGAAGTTGTAGGCTATGGGGGGGGGGGGGAGCCAGGAGAGGGGGGGCGATTGGCTACTTGGTGATCTGGCGAATGGCAGCCATCGTATGTTTTATGTGTGTACACGTGTGTGTCTTGTACGTGTGGGGGGAGCAGTGGTGTAGCAATTAGCGTGCTCAGCTACAAACCCGGTAATGCGAGTTTGATTCCAATTCACGGCCAACATCAGTGATGATTATCTGAACCGGTACTGGGCATCCCCTAGTACAAATCAGCCTCAAATGAGTACCTGGTGCCGTGTGTACCTGCTTCAATATGGCCAACCATCCCCTCTCTGTGTGTGCCACAGTCCTGGCCCTCAACAGGTGCCGCTACTGTTGCTGCTGCTGTTTCTACTCACTACTAAAAGCACTTGCCCCTACAGTCTGCTGCGGCTACACGGGTGACTTTTGCCTTTATCTCAACCATGTGCAGATCCTCGGGTTGCCTCCAAGATGCATGATGGATGCAGCTCCTGACGGAATGCACTACTTTGGTGAGTTGAAGGGTGGGGCGAGCAACCGGCCGGATTCAGTGTTAGGGTGTGGCCTGGAGCTGTTGTAGTTCTTTTTGGGGGGGTGGCCATGGGGGGGGGGGCCTCTTTGTATTTTCAATTCCTTGGGTGAGTGGGTGGGTAAATGGGCGCGTGGGCAAGTGGGTAGGTGGGCAAAGTGGTGGTTGGTGACTGTGTGTCTCTCCTGCTGTGCATGTCTCCTGCAGATCGTTTGGGCATGATGTTCTCCCCAGTCAAGAGAAGGGTGCCAGGGAGCTTGTCACTTCACGGGGCACTCAAAAGCCACGACCCGGAGTTTGTTGACTTTGTCAGCTCCTGCCTGCGGTAAGAATCATCCCCCACCACCTCCCCCCTCCCCATGAGGATTTCTCCCACCAAGGTGATCAACGAACGCCCTCCACCGATCACCAGGAAGATGTGGAGCTGAGTGAACCTGCCGATAACCAGTACCACCGGTGTTAAGATCGCCCTCTTTGGAGGTCCGTTAAAGATAATCCTCGGCAGTGCGAGGCTCAGGGCATTTTTAGAGTACTGCGTATTGAAGGATTGCCGCTGCTACCGCGACTACCGCTGATGCCGTGCGATCCTGGACCTCATGGGAGAAGGGAAGGAACGTCAATCCTCTCACCACGCCTCTCTCACCACGTGCGCTGCGTGTGACCCCGGTGCGTCTCTCAACAGATGGGATCCGGATTGTCGCATGACGCCAGCGCAGGCGCTGGGTCACAGCTGGCTCCGGACCGTGACCACCAGCACCACCAGCAACGCCACCGCCATCACCATTGCTGCTCCTGGCAGTGTTCAGTGTTTTGGAGCTGCTGAGCGACGGTAAGCCATGAGCTGCTTGTCCAATGTTCAAGGCAGTCCATAGGGAGGTGTGGGGCCCGGGGCAATTCACAATTAAATCGGAAGTATTACCAACAATACAGGGGTTGTTTCGGTTAGATCGCATAGATATACATGTGTTGTTAAACTCACCACCACCCAACACAGCCAATTAGTAAGGTGTATCATGTAAACAAAATGTGCCAATTAGTTACTAGATCAGCACACCAGTGTGTTGGAAAGTAAACCCACCACATTTACTATTCGAATACGACATTTTGCCGGGGATTGCAACCAGCCTCATAAGGTGACGGCCAGAATTGTGGAGAAATACTCCTGTTTCGGTCTTAAATAGTGATAAATGTGAATGTGATGTCATTATTTGTGAGCCAATCTGGTGCGAAAGCCTACGTGTTAAAAAGACATTTTACGTCTGACACCGTAACATCGAAGCACAGGGCCACCAAAAGCACGGTGCCTGGGGCGGTTTCCCCAGTACACCGTACCCGGGGGACGGCTCTGCTCCTGTTAATGTATTTACATTTATTACTACTACCCTTATTTAGCCAGCATGAGCCTCACTCAGTCTCAAGACTCTTTTTCAGTAGAGTCCTGCCAAGTTGTTTGCAGTACAGAACAAATTTGCTTTTGCTACTGCTGCTATGCGATCCCAATTGAGTGATTTGGAGGTTCAATTTCTAACACTGGCGAGGATGTCCATCCAACACTGGTTGCGTTGCGTGTGTCAGGGTTCAGTTACGTGGAGGAAAATGCCAAACCCAAAGGAATGAAAGTTACATTTTAATGTACAATTTTATTGAGGGACTGTGTGTTGTCTTGGTGGGGTCTGGGGCTGTTTTGTTGATGTTTTGCTGCCTTGCCCAAGTTTACATTTAGTGTTGAAAATCTGGCCGGATTTTATGTACTTTGTGCTTATGTGCTCAATTTTTTGTGACTTGCTTACATTTTTACACGTTGCACTCCTTTTGTTTGTTGTTGTAACTTGCTGACCCTGTGCCTCGACTGCATATCTGTAAAGGAAGAGCTTCATAGCTTATCGGATTCCTCTTCATCCAGTCTAAATAATGTATTCTGATTTTGGAAACCAATGCAGGACAAAACGAGGGGGGGGGGGTAGAACACACTCCACATTCCACACGGAGAAGTGGCCCAAGTATGGGAATCAAACCCAGGTCCCTCTTTGACCGAGTTCCAGCCCTGCTGCCTGCAAACGAACACATGTACAGTTCAAACCCCACGTATACATTCAGTTATATACGGATGTATTTTTATAATTGGTTCCTGGGTGAGGACAAATAATGAGGCAGCCATATCTTTGCCATGTAGCCCTTCATCCAGTGTGATATCGCAAGACTAATGACGATTCTGTAACCAGACCCACGATGGGCATGGTATGCTGCATTATTGCAGCATTATTAACCTGGTTAATATATCTCCGCACACAGTTAGTCCGTACGCGGATGATGGTGGGGGGGGGGGGGGGGGGACTGCGATCTCTGCTGTAGCAGGAAGTTGGAACGGTGTCGTGCGCATCTCTTCACAGAGCGGAGCCGGCGCTGCCCCCATCCTCCGCGTTTGCCCTGGCCTCTAAATGTAAGCTGACGGTTGTGGTGGAAGAGGAGACCCTGGTGGAGGAGCTGGTGGTGCAGGAGGAGACCCTGGTGGAGGAGCTGGTGGTACAGGAGGAGGAGACTCTGCTGGAGGAGCTGGTGGTGCAGGAGGAGACCTGGGTGGAGGAGCTGGTGGTGCAGGAGGAGACCCGGGTGGAGGAGCTGGTGGTGCAGGAGGAGACCCGGGTGGAGGAGCTGGTGGTGCAGGAGGAGACCTGGGTGGAGGAGCTGGTGGTGCAGGAGGAGGAGACCCGGGTAGAGGAGCTGGTGGTGCAGGAGGAGGAAACCCGGGTGGAGGAGCTGGTGGTGCAGGACGAAGAGGAGATGGGGGGGGAGACAGAGGAGGTGGAGACGAAGAAGGAGCAGATGGTGGTGCAGGAGATGGTGGTGGAGGAGGAGATGACAAGGAAAGAGGATCAGGCGATGGTGATGCAGGAGGAGAAGAGGAAGCGAGGGGGCCTGGCCCGCATAGGGAGAACCATCCGTGCACTCCTCCGACGCGCGCTGCTGTGTGGTGGCCGGTCCACCACACAGTAGAGGTGGTGGTCATGGATAGTTGTGAACCACGACCACTATCACCACACCCACCACGCACACTCCACACATACACCCCCCTGTGATACCCACCACCCACCACACACACCCTGCACCCACCTACCCCGTGATACCCACCACACACTACACAAAGAGCTAGTGGTTTAGAGGGTTAGGGGTTTATAAAGTTATGGGTTTAGAGGTTTTGGGGTATTTTGGGGATACGGGGTTTATATGTTTAGGTATTTTGAGGGTTATAGGGTTTAGGGGTTGAGAGTGTTAGGGGTTTAGGGGATTCTAGAGTTAGGGGTTTAGAGGGTTAGGGTTTTAAGGGTAAAGGGGTTTAAAGGGCTAGGTGTTTAGAGGATTAGGCTATTAGGGGTATAGGGGTTTAAAGAGTTAGGGGTTTAGGGGTTCAGAGGGTTATGGTTTTAAGGGTAGAGGGGTTAAGAGGGTTAGGGATTTAGAGGGTTTTGGGTTTAAAGATTTTGTGTTTAAGGGTTTAGGTTAGGGGTTCAGTGGGTTAGAGGTTTGGGGGTTTATGGGTTAGGATTTTAGAGGGTGATGGGTTTAGACTGTTATGGTTTTAAGGGTAAAGGGGTTTTGAGGGTTGAGTTCTAGAGGGTTACAGTTTAGAAGGTTGTGGTTTTAGAGGGTTCTCGATTTAGAGAATTAGGGGTTTATGGGGTTTGATTGTTAAAGGGTTAGTGGTTTAGAGGGTTAGGAGTTTATAAGGTTATGGACTTAGGGGTTTAGAGGTTTTGGGGCTTTTAGGGGGTAAGCAGTTTAGAGGTTTGGGTGGTTTTAAGGGTTATGATGTTTAGGGGTTGAGCATATTAGGGGTTTTGAGGGTTAGGGTTTTAGTGGGTTAAGGGTGTAGAGGGTTAGGGGATTAGAGGGTGAGGGGTTTAGAGGGTTGGGGTTTTCGGGGTATTTGGGTTAGGATTTCAAAGGGTGAGGAGTTTAGACGGATAGGGTTTTAAGGGTGAAGGGGTTGAGGTTTTTATTTAGTAGAGTTTAGAAGGTTATGGGTTTAGAGGGTTAAGGGTTTAGAGTTACTGTCGGTGTTTAGAGGTTTAGGGGGTTTATGGGTTTTGATTGCTCGGTGTTGTGGTTTACAAGGTTACGAGTTTTAGAAGGTTTTGGGTTTAGAGGTTTCAGTGTTTCGGGGATTAGAGGTTTATAAGGTGAGGGGTTTACAGGGTTATGGTTTTACAGGTTTAGGGGTCTAGACAGTTTGGGGTTTAAGGGTTTAGAACAGGGGTGGGCAAATTTTTTGACTCGCGGGCCACAATGGGTTCTAAAATGTGACAGAGGGGCCGGGCCAGGAACAGATGGATGGAGTGTTTGTGTGAACTAATATAAATGTCGTGTAAAAATAATAACATGAAAGGATTTGGCCTTTAACAGGTAGCAAAGCATTTATTTGCAAGGCAATTTAACAAATTGCATGAACAATACAAAAACGTCGTAACTCCCGGTCAAAGTGCGCCATCTAATGGGGAAATGGGGGCATTACAGGAGAAAGGTAAAATTTAATTTAATAATAATAATTGTACAAGTTCGGCGGGCCGGATTAAAAATCCCAACGGGGCCGTATACGGCCCGGGGGCCGTACTTTGCCCATGTCTGGTTTAGAAGGTTAAGGGTTTAGACAGTTAAGAGTTTTTGGGGTTTATGGGTTAGGGTTCTAAAGGGTGAGGTGTTTAGACGGTTGGAGTCTTCAGGGTAAAGTCCTTTATAGGATTTGGTGTTTAGAGGGTTAGAGTTTAGAACGTTTTGAGTTTAGAGGGTTTAGAGGTTTATGGGTTTCGATTGTTAGAGGTTGAATGGTTTAGATGGTTAGGAGTTGAGGAGGTTATAAGGGTATGTGTTTAGGGGTTTAGAGGTATAGGGGTTTCAAGGGTTAGGGATTTAGAGTGTTAGGGGTTTAGTGGTTAGAGAGTTTAGAGGGTTTAACACCTTGACTTTCACAACTAATATTGGGTTAGTCTCCAACACTAAATGGCACTTTTTGTTGATGTGACAAATTTTCCTAATTGGCTGTGTCGGGTGGTGGCTGGTTTAACGACACATTTATATTTACACAATCTAACCCCAAAAAAACATTTATGGGTTTAGAGAGTTAGGGGTTTAGTGGGTTATGTGTTTAGAGGGTTAGCATTTTAGGGGTATGGGTGTTTTAAGGGTTAGGCATCTAGAGGGTTAGTTCTTTAGAGGGTTGGGGTTTAAATGTGTTGGGATTAGATTAGGGATTTAGGGTTTTAGAACGTTAGGGTTTTGAGGGTTAGGGTTTTAGAAGTTGAGGATTTAGAAGGTTATGAGTTCAGAGGGTTAGGGGTCTAGAGGGTTAGTTCATTAGAGGGTTGTGGTTTAGATTGGTTGGTATTTAGAATTTTAGGGATTTAGGGTTTTAGAAGGATAGAGTTTCAAGGTTAAGAGGGTTAGGGATTCAGAGGGTTGAGGGTTTGGTTTTTAATGGCTTCGAAGGTTAGGGTTAAAAGACTAAGGGGTTTGGAGAGTGAGGGGTTTTTGGTGGGTTAGGGTTTTAAGGGTAAAGGGTTTGAGAGGGTTAGCGGTTTAGATGGTTATGGGTTTAAATGGTTAGGGATTTAGATAGTTACGGGGTTTAGAGGTTTAGAGGGTTTTATTTGTTCGAGGTTTAGTGGTTAAGGTCTCTGTGCGAGTCCAACAGGTTTATTTTAGTCTATGGTAAGATAAAAACAGTTCAGTTTAATTTGTATATATTTAAACAATTTGTTTACCTTTCCTGTCGTGTTTTTGTATTGTATTTTTGTTATGTTTTGACCCGCCCGATTGGACGTCTGTGAAAACAGATCGTCATAGCTCATCAGATTCATCCAGTATAAATAAATATTCAGATTAAAATTCTATTGACCTCTGTGCGAATCTATGGATTTCTGTGTGAGTTTTTGGGTCTCTTGAGTGTATGGATCTCTGTGTGAGGCTATTGGTCTCTGTGCATGTCAAAAGGACTCTGAGTGAGTCTATGGGGTTGCCGTGTGAGTCTGAGTGTCTGTAGGAATGCATGGGTCTCTGTTGGAGTCTATGGGTTTCTGGGTATGGTTGTTTGTGCGAGTTTTACATGCATAAATGGAACTTAAAAAGGCCATTGAGGGTTGCAGAATCCAAATTGAATATTAAGTTCCCCGCAGTGCAAGCCAGCTCGCTAGTCGTGTCATCAAACAGCCCCTGTAATTCTTTATAATAATAAAAGACTTACTCCAAGAAATCCACACAGTAAGGTCCTGAATTGGGGTTTTATTTTATAATCTTTGGTTTTATTCGGTTAAGTCACGAAGGTAAAAAATAAATTTAAATTAAATAAAAGAAAAAATTAAAACACGACGTTTCGAAGGCAACACAGGCTTCCGTCTTCAGGTGGAAACAGTCACAGCAAAAAATCGCTGCACCAAGTGGCGAGGCTCTGGGAACCTCTGGCTTATATACAGGTTAAGGGAGGGGGGGGGAGCCATGTAGGGGGACCTTAGTGGGGTGCGGGGCTGAGTTAATCCGTCTTTTGTTGTGTAGAGGGTGCGGGGGATGGGTCACTGTGTGTGTGCAATAGAAACGGAAAAAAATAGAAAAATTAAAGATCGGCAAGAATGTGCTGTAAGGGGGAAGTAGAAAAAAGGGAAATAGAAAGTTCGGAAGGAATATGCTTGGTATACCACTACTTGAAATTGCTGTTAGAAATTAGTTGACGTTTGGTATGATTTAAAACGTCCTTCCAGTGGTTGCTTAATTTGAAACTATCCTCTCGGTTGAAGGTATGCCTGTATTTGTATATCTGAATGGCTTGGTGAACACATCTCTGGTGATAACCTATAGGTTTACAGAGAACCTTGGTATCGGAGAAGACAATCTCATGATCACCCATAGCGTTGTGACAATAATCAGCCACAGCAGAAGAATTCGTCCTGCCGTGTTTCAAATCTCATTTGTGCTCGTGAATTCGGTCAGAGACATGTCGCTTTGTCTCGCCGATATAGCAATCACCACAGGTACAACTCAATTTGTAAACCCCGGGGTACTGTAAGTCAGGAATGACATCCTTCACGGATGGGATAAGATCACGAATTTTGTGTACTGTATTGAACCGGACCTGGATCTTGTGTTTGTTTAGAATTTTGGAAATCTTTTTAGTAACGCCTGCTATATATGGTAGTGTGATGGTTTTGACCAGAGTATCAAGTGGTTGTTTCTGTATGGAGGGAGAAACAGCTTGGCGGATGGTACGGTCAGAATATCCATTCCTTTTGAGGGCCAGGTGCACATGTTTTAATTCACTGGTCAGGTGGTGTTGGTCCGAAATGCAATGAATCCAATGGTATACAGTTTTGATGAGATAATTCTTTTGGGCTGGGTGGTGGTGGGAATCAGGCTTCAAGTAGGAATCTGTGTGGGTGGGTTTCCTGTAGACAGAATGCCCCAATGAGCCATCAGGTCTCCTCTGAAACAGAACATCTAAGAATGGTAGCTTGCCATCTTTCTCCACTTCCATGGTGAATTTGATGGCGGGATTGTCTGGAATTGATGTGGTGTAGGAAAAGGTTCAAAGCTGGGAGGCTATGTGGCCAAATGACGAAAGTGTCATCCACATATCTCTTCCCCTGGGAAGGTCTGAGGGTGGAAGTCTGGATGGCGTCTGATTCAAATTTCTCCATGAAAATATTGGCTATCACTGGTGACAAGGGGGAACCCATGGGGGTACCCTCATTTTGTTTGTAGAAGGAGCCATTCCAAGTAAAGTAGGTATTGTTGAGGCAGTGCCTAACCAGTGCAGGTGTATCGGCGTCTAGTCCATGTTGGACCAAATTTTCAATTATTTCAATGGTATCAGGTACTGGGACCTTGGTGAACAAAGAGACCACATCGAAGCTGACAAGGATATCGTCAGGGGACAGTACAACGTCTTTGACCATAGAGACAAATTGGGCTGAGTTAAGTACTGCTGAGGCGGTCTTGCCAGTGAAAGGCAGCAAGGAATGACAGAAAACGGGCTAGTCTATAGGTAGGGGAGTTGATTGTGGATACGATGGGTCGTAGTGGGGTGCCTTCTTTATGGATCTTGAGAAGACCATAGAATCTAGGGAGTCTTGCAGCAGAAGGTTTTAGGGAGGGACGTTTAGTTGGGTCGATTAGGGAGGTCGAACTTGTGATGATCTTGTTGGTTTTTATCGCTAGGCTATTGGTAGGGTCATTTTTAATTTTTGAGTAACTTCCATCGTTGAGCAGATTCTGGATTTTGTTGTTGTATGAATCTTTATCCATAATTACAGTACCGTTGCCTTTATCAGCTGAGAAGATGACTATATCACTTCTGTTTTTTAAATTCGCGAGTTCAGAGCGTTCATTTTTGCTGATGTTACTAATGGGTTTCTTAGCATTCTTAAGAATAGTGGCTATTTCAGCTCTGGCAACGTCTGCTTGGATGTGTGCCACGCCTTTGAGGGCTACATCGACCTGAGAGATGATATCATCTACTGGTATGTGTTTTGGGGTGACAGCAAAATTCAGTCCCCTAGCCAGTACTGTTTTCAGATTGTCCGAAATCGGCGTGCTACTCTGATTAATGACGATTTTGTTGACGTCGAGTTTTGTTATACGTGGAACTGGGTTCTTCTTTAATAGCTGGTTGAATTTAGAAATCAGGTTAGCTTTACATTTGATTGACAGTGAATCAGCAGAAGAAGCAGTCATGTTGTCTATGTGATTCCAATCCGCACCAACCGGCATGTGCACCCACATGTATACCACCTCTACACCGTTCATCATGCTAGATCAGCCAATCAAATGCTAATTTTTATGCTAATTCCTTTGTCAAGGCACCTTGTTTCCTCGCACACAGCTTAACGGTCACGGTCTGAGCGTGGCTGTGTTTCACTCCAGCGCTGTCCTCGAGACAGCCTGGTTCCTTCACCTGATGAAGGCCGCTTGTGTTGTGGCCGAAACGTCGTGATTTTTGTTGTTTTATTATTTACCTACGTGACTTTACCGAATAGAACCAAAGAGTATGGATCCTTGCAGTCACGAAAGCTTTAAATCTAGAATTGATCACCTCTACGGGGAGGGCTTTCACCTATCTGTTAGAGCTTTTAACAGACAACGGGACAAGAAGTCACAGCTCATCGAGACGCTGACCTTCCTCAAAAGATGCCGCGATCACAAGGTAATACCCATCGCTTTCACACTCATTTCTTCTGCTGTATCTTCTCCGAATTCTAAACAGATTCTGTTTAAGGCCAGCCTATCTTAAATCTCAGAGAGGATAAGGCTACTCCGATTTGAACTCGATACTTTAGACAGGACTCTCCTACAAGCTCATTTAATGTTAACACAAAAAATGTCACCTTCTGATTGGAATCACATAAACAACATGACTGCTTCTTCTGCTGATTCACTGTCAGTCAAATGTAAAGCTAACCTAATTTCTTTCTGATTGGGAGGGGGTCAAATATATAACATTTTTGACATGCTTTTTTTCTGGATTTTGTTGTTATTCTGTCTCTCACTGTTCAAATAAACTTACCATTAAAATTATAGACTGATAATTTCTTTGTCAGTGGGCAAACGTGCAAAATCAGCAGGGGATCAAATACTTTTTTCCCTCACTGTATATATAAATAAATAGTGCATATTTAGTGTATTATTGAGTGCATGTTTACGTGCTCTAACCCAAAAATCTCGATTATGGACTCAAAAAACGGCTGGGAGACTTCTCACTCAGACCCGTAGCAAGACGATATCGCCCCAATATTCAAATTGTTCAAATATCCCCCGAACGAGTCCAGGATCAATTTAAAGATCATACTCGGCATTCTGAAGGTCCTCCGTGGTCTGACAATGATCACGTTGCCATGTTTACGCTTCTTACAAATATTTTTGCCCCGTTGAATCGATCACCAAACCCAAGTGACGGTAATGTTACGGTAAAAAAAATCTCAGTGGGTGACCTCTGGGCAGAGCATGACCTTGCAAACAGACGACCAATCGAGTGAAATAAACATGGGAAACGCACCTCGATGAACAGGCTGACTTCCCTGTGTGTTTGGACAAACTCATTCATCACAGGCAAAACGAACATGTCCCGAATGCCCACGTCCTTCAGGAACTGCATCTGGAGGTGTTGGCACACCAATTGCATCACCTAGCAAAAGAGGAAAACAGCAGGAACGACGTGAATACATCATCGCCATGCAGCAGTCTACGCCCGTCAATTTCTCACAGCGGTAGTAAGGTCCTTAGGTGTCTGGGAGCACAAGGCAGGTGCAGGTGGGTGAGTCATAATTTCCATCCCTGACGCCAAAACTTATTTCAGGCTGTGCAAGAGATAATGACATGGGTTAATTGTCACACAAGCCAATTAGAAAGCTGCCATGCTGTTAATGGTTAGTAAACTGAACTCACAGACCAGAGGTCGCTAAATGGGCACACCACAGTTAGCTGATCGGCAAGTCACGTGTGATGCAGCAAAGTGTGGCTTTCAGCCGGCTCTTCCAACACATCTGGTCAACGTGGAAAAGTAGAATATGGGACCTTCCTGGTGTAGACTAATCAGTTTCAAAGACAATGCATATATTATCAGAGCATGTTTGCATGTTCACCACAAGTACGTGTGGTTAATGCAGACAGGATTCCTTGAATGAGGATTCTGTTTGGTGTTTTAACATCTTGACACCTGTTGTATTGCCAGAAAGGGTAAAACCTATTGTTATATGGAAAAGTAGACCAAATACTCGTAAAGAATTCGCTCTCATGAAAGTCTTTTCACCAGCGGTGGTGTGACCAAGCAATTGCAGAGCTGCACTTTTATATGTCAGGTCAGAGCCAGATACACATTGGAGGATAAACATCCCACGGTGGCTGGGCAATTGTTGTGCAATAATGTCAGGTCAAACTTACTTAGGATATTTACAGGTGCGTTTTATTCATGCCGTATATATTAATGCACACACTGTGTAGTAGTGGTATTATTATTAAACTCACCTTTAATGACGATGACCATAAACATGATTAAGAGTGTGACTATTAAAGAATGTGCGACTGTACGATGTGGACGTAGCGGAGGGGCCCCCCACGGTGAGCGGTGACGCAACGCGCGCAGTGGCCCGCGTCACGTGGTTGGCACCTCACGTGCACAGAGCGAGGCAGGCAGAGCCAGAGGGGGGCGGCGTTGCCTAGGCGACGTTGGCGTCCTCGCGGTCTACTCCACGGTCAAGCTGCGTGTCACTTGGTGACCCCCCCACCGCCTCTTACTGGACACCTGTGAGTGAGAGCTTGATAGCGCTTCGGATTTTGATTCCGAGTACAGTGTGCACAGCACCTGTACGGCGAGTCCTCGTTTAACGCAGTAGATGCGTTCCTGAAAAGTGCCGCGCTAAGCGAAAACTATTTCCCCCGTAATGAATGTCCAAGCGCAGTCAGAATTGGGTTACAAACAATTTGAGGGGACGCCGCCGCGTTACCGTCTCGTCTCGCTCAACCGCGCAGCTCAAAAAAGTAGTTTGGCGGCGACCGCTCACAAGTCGCCTTATGGCGGTGCGCGTTCCCTAAATGAAGGCAACCGCGTTATAGCGTGAACACGCGGGACAGACCCAGTTGTCGTGTGCGGGTCAACTCCCTGAGATAAACTTGCTGCCGACTTAATGCGTTGTATACGCCCAGTGCTCAGCCAATTGTTGTGAGCGTCGCTCCTCTGCCCTCTGTTGTTAATGGAGGGAGACTGCACCCAACTGCCAAGTATCATCCTTCGCGAGCCTCTTCAAAACGCTCATCTTGACACCGCTGGAAGCAGCCATCGGCCTTGACCTCACCCCACAACAGTGCAAGTTTAACCGCTCAACATCAAAACACAATGATGGGGTCGCTTGCACCAATCGCACAACATCACTGCATTGACTCTCAACTGTTACTTGTGTAGAGGGGGTCACATGTGTCACCATAATTGTCCTAATCGTGCTGCGAAATATTTTCCTTGCCATATTACCTGTGACAAACAGAATGAGTACAACTGGTAAGTTAAATAAAACCAGAGGTGGGCAACCTGTACTTTAAAATATTATTCATAGCAGGCAATTTGAATACGACTTATAGAAACACCGATGCAGCTATACACAGGCCAGATTGTCCGGATATTCGGTTGACACTAATAGGGTTTATTTGCCAGTATTGTAGATTATTTGAATTACATTTGTTTGGGCGTCAGGGTGGTGCAGTGGTCACGCCCGTGCATGGCATCTTCTGAAGGAGTGCCTGGTTTCACTTTCCTAATTCTGGTCCCTTTCTCTGCAAGGGTTTACTCCCATAGCAAAACAACAACAAACACATACAATGTAACTGGTACTAGCCAAACATCTGGGATTGTTTTTGTTATGCTGCCTTGCCCAAAATGGCATTTGGTGATAAAAAAGATTTGGCAGGAATTGATGCACTAATGCAATTTGAACTGTTATATATTTTTTATTTCATTACTTGCTTAGCGTTCATATTCTTGGTTCTTTCGGTAAAGTCACGTAAATAGAAAACAAGAAATAAAATTCAAATTAAATAAAAAAAACAAATACAAAATAAATTGAAAATAATAAAAGCAAAAAACTCAGGACGTTTCAATCGCAACACAAGCGGTATTTATTTTATTGTTTTTGTTTGTTGTTTACGTGACTTTACCGAAAGAACCAAGAATATGAATTCCTGCAGTCACGAAAGTTAAATCAAAATTTGCTTCGCGTTCCTTTACTTTGCCCTCCTATCTGTTTGTATTGTTGTTTGTTGTTGTAACTTTCTGACTCGCCCCGACTGGACATCTGTGAAAAAAGAGCTTAATAGCTCATCAGATTCGTCCAGCCTAATTAAAGATTCTGATTCGGACATTAACTGACCCAGTTTTCGCGTGGAGATCACGGCCAGGATGTGGAACAAAGGGACCACCGGTCACACTCACGTGGAATGCCTAGGGCATTGCACAGCATTTAAATGGACTAGTTTTGTGAGATTGAGTGGTGGCTTAGGGAAGGCCTTTATTCAACAATGTATATCATGGCCGATAAGAATTTTTATAGTCATACACCATAGCCCACGATTTCCTGCACCGTTCATTCACTTGAGGAGACTGCGCATGGTGGAGATGGATGACCCTCGGTATCCTGTCCCAAAGTGATTCCAGTGGTTCAGGTAGTGGAAGAGTTGCTAGAGCTTCTGGCTCTTGCCGAAGCATTGTGACTTTGGGATGAGAGCGTGGTAGGATGAGTGAAGCGTGGTAGGATGAGTGAAGCGTGAAGCTAAAGCTCCTGGAACATCCTGTACCCAAACAACACCAAACATTCAAAATCTTACAATGCTGCTGTTCCAGCACGAACAACATAACAATGAACAACATTTTCACAAATTCAACGTAATGCAGGAAATTGAGTGGCTTGAGGTTAATTTCAATGTCAGAGCACCGAGCCAATGCCATTGAGGTCCTCCGTTCAAAATTCAGTGAGCCATCTATCAACAAACGTTCCTGCGAATTGAGGGCAGGAATGCTGTGGTCTCAACTTGGTCACCAATGGCTGCACAGTAAACATCATGTCAAATGTGTTTTTGTTCACTGAAGCATATCCCAGCTCTGAGGGTTTGAATTCCATTTGACGTGTAATGAATTATCTTCAGCTTGGATTTCTGGTAAAGCACATCAGTGGCAACTTGTCTCTGAACCAGGGGTTCCTTGTTCGACAAACTGTGTTTCTGGAACATTCAAGCATCCTCAAGTGCCGTGGATAAGTAAGAGTTTTATCGTTCCACTATTGTTTTGTGCACCGTATCAGCTTTAACAGGATTTGCCCAAAAAGCCTTAGCAAGGAAGGATGAGTCTTTGTAAGTTAGCAAATAGAGAGGGTGGAGACCTCAGCATGTAGACATCTCAACCACAACTCTACCTGGTCTCTGTTATTTATTTAATGAGCCAGCCCTTGCCACACTGAGGTTATACGAATGAACCTTGCATGCCATAGACAGGGCAGTGAACGGCAGTTGCTGCTATTGTTTTGGTTGTTTGCAGTTTTTTCTTACCCAGCGATGGCAAGCTCGTACTCCGAGTGCCCATAGAAGGAGGCTGGGTCAAAGATGACGGGTCCTTCATTAATCTCTGCAGCACTCCCAGTCCATAGGTCACCGTGGAGCAGTGCCGGAACCACCTCTACGTCCCGGAAAAAATCCCCCAACCGAAGCTGCACACCACGCAAAAAACAACACCACTTTATTCATGATAACGTTGTTTTCGCGTTAGATCGCATAAATTTACATGCGTCGTACACCCACTCCAATTGCCATTAGGCAATTGCCAGAAGTCAGAACGCTTCTGGCAATTGCTTGATGATGCTGGTTGTAATCACCAGCGAAAGGTCGTACTCGTTTGAAAATGTTCTGCGTTTCCTCTCTAACACACCAGAGTGCCGAGCAATAACATAAATGGCACGTTCTGTTCATGTCAGAAACATTAATAATGGGCTGTGTTGGGTGGATGTGGGTGTACGACGCATTTACACTTACGCGATCTAAGCCAAAAAAAACTTTATCATGAATAATATTGGTCGCGAAAGCCTGCGTGTGAAACACCACTTTACCTTTAAAGTCACCTCGAAAACCCACTGCGATCAAATGGGTTTCCCATATGGCTGTGCACATGATGAGCTACACTGCTGCATGTATTAACTCTTTCCTGCTCCGAGATGACTGCAAGTTGCGGGGTGCATCCCGTTCACCGCTGAATCTCGTGTACGTCATCGGAACGTAATAGGAAGTAAAAATTAAATAACTTTATCGGTACCGAGGATCCCACAAGGCCGTGCGGAAAGGTGTGTAGCACAGTTTGGTACCAGCTATAATAGAGTGCTGTCCTGTCGCTACGGTGCTCTGCGGCGAGTACAATGTCTTTAAAAACAACGGCGCTATGCCTCTCTAAATAAAATTATCGCTGAACCGCTTGCGCGTTCCGAGATTCGGTGGTGAACGAGACCCATCCTGAAATGAGCAGTCGTCTCGGAACAGGAAAGGGTTAAGGGCGAGAGTGAAACAGCTTACTAACCTGAAGCCGAGACCAGAGCTCGCGGGTTTCCCGTTCACCGTAGTCGTTCTCTATCATGTCCAGCTGAAGCTGCAGTCGCTGCCGTGAGAAGAACGTCACCCAGTCCTCCTGCCACTCATTCAGCTGGTGGCATAAATATGGTTTTATTACGGACATTTAAAAGCATAAGCAAATAATACCTACTTTATTTGGCCAATCCTTGACCTAAAACAGTGATATTGACTCATTTTCGGAGGGGGGCCACTTTCGCGAAAAAGACATTATCAGTGAAAGAGCCATCTCACATTTGAAACCATTGGGGGGTTTGACAGCATGATGGGGTGTTTTCACTTGTGTGTATTGTCGGGGACTGCACGTCAGGGGTCGCAGTAAAAAGGACACCAGGGACTGCCACCGGCCCGCGGGCCTTGCAATGAAGAACACGGACTTAAGATGTCACCCAGAAACGTTGAATTTTACGTACAAATGGCTGGGTAATTCTTAAGACATAATTCGACACTCATGTTACGTACCGATTATCATGCTGTAGTCTTTGAACATCTCATTTTAGCCACCAATTGATATCCTCATAAAAAATTACAACAGCATTGATCCTAATGATAGGTTCTGCGCTTAATTCCCACACCTCCGTTTAGAACGGTTGGCTATGTACGGTGGAAAGGAAGTTCAACATACATTCATACAAGTCTGTCAAACCCGGCTGAGTGTAATTGGTAATTAGCGAATACATAACTGATTATGTGAACACTGGTTATGCAAGATCGATCTCTGAGGGAACTTCAGTGACATCTGGTGATGTCAGTTGTAACTGTGTGCCCTGTTATCAATGGTACAACTGTGTGCAATGGAAGAAAAGAAATGCATTTTTTAATTAAATATATTGTTTTATAAATTTGTGTACTTATGCAAGATAAAATGTACGCCAATCTAGTTCTTCTTAAAATGTAACCTTAAACCAATGTTACCATCATCAGTGGTTAATAGACTATTACACAAAGGACTCTCATATTTCAACGATGTAATACTAATTAGACTGACATCTGAACAACAGCTGATTTCACCGCTCCATGATAAAAATAATTTAATCAAGTAAACATTATTGCCGTTCCTATAAAACTTTGGTCACCCAGGCTGTCCTTCAACAAAAGGGTATATTAAATCTATAATATAGTTTTTTTCTGGGTTAGATCGCATAAAAATAAATGAGCCGTTAAACCTACCACCACCTAACAGCCAATTAGTAAGGTTGTCACGTAAACGGAACATGCCAATCCGCTACTAGTACAGCAAACCGAAGTGTTGGAGAGAAAATCCACAACATTTACAATCTGAGTATGACGTTTCGCCAGTAATTACAACTATCATCATTAGGTGGACAGCCAAATTCGTAGAGAAATCCTCCTGTTTAATTCTGGGAGGGATAGATGTGATGACGTCACTTGTGAGCCCTTCACGAATTGGAATGTTGTTTATGTGACAAACCTTACGAATTGGCTGTGTCGGTGGTGGCGGGTTTAACGACAAATTTATATTTCAACGATCTAACCCAAAAAAAACGATATTATGGATATTGGCCGCGAAAGCCTACGTGTTAAACGGGTATATTAAAATTTAAATGGGCTACAACCAGTTTCATGACTTTAAAGCGGAGATCACATGTGGGATGTAACCACAGCATATAGCCGTATGAAACCCACATACCCTACATCCTCCTGCCCAGGGTCCATACCTGTTGGGAGAAATTCAAGACTGAAATTTTTATCAAAATCTGTAAAGCACATGAGAACCTTAATTTAGCAGTCTCAAACTGACTGGGACCCCTGTCGTGACGGAGCAGCTGAACATTGCACAAAGTCATCAACGCATATACAGATATATACCAAGGTTGACCAACTTTCCTGACCCTACCAGCAGCATACCATAATCTTCAGATGGCCGCGGGAGTCACAAGAGATAAAGATTAGCCATACAGAAGTTGACTCGTGTCGACTGGCTGTGGAATTTTGAGTTTAGAAATCTGAGTGCCCTGGGAGTACTCATGGCCTGCCTCCGATACCAGATTGTTCTCACTTCATATAAAGTTAAATTGAAGAGATACAAATTAGCAGCGCCTCTGCAGAGCCACACTTGAACTGCCCAGGAGCCACATGCAGCTGCCAAGCGATGGTCTGACCAACCATGGTATTTTCTGTACATTATAGACTTGTAAATCTAGCGTATATAAAAAAAATAGCTGAAAACATTTATTTTAGCATTTACTGTATTGCCCTTTAATGAATGAATAGCAAAACTACATGAACTCTCTCCTAAAGCCTTCTTTTGGCTAGCAGACCTTGACATTTATCTCCTGAACATATTGCGATTATATTCTTGGTTCTTTCGGCAAAGTCACGTAGAAGGGAAATAATACAAATAAAACATAATATAATAAAATTCTCACGACATTTCGGCCACAACGCAAGCAGCCGTCCTCAGGTGAAGAAACAGAGCTGTTGGAAAGACAGCGTCTTAATGAACACTGCCCAGTGTTCACTGCCCAGTGTTCATTAAGACGCTGTCTTTCCGACAGCTCTGTTTCTTCATCTGAGGACGTCTGCTTTGCGTTGTGGCCGAAACTTCGTGAACATTTTATTATATAATGTTTTATTTGTATTATTTTATTATTTCCCTTCCACGTGACTTTACCAAAAGAACCAAGAATATGAATCCCTGCAGTCACGAAAGCTTTAAATCGAAAAATATTGCGATTAGCAAAAATATAAAGGGACGCAATGTTGAATGCTCTAAGTCTCCTTTCCAGAAGAGTTTGCCCTGATGGACTTAAATACAGATACTTTTAATATCCATAATTCATATATTACCCAACATAATTCATATTCTGAAAAGTACAGTGCACACACATGAACAATACAGTTCCCTTCATCACAAAGATGGCTAAAACAAAGAGATGAATGTGATTAGGTGTGGAAAATCATGACTGCTGGCTGGCTGGTTGTGTTCATGTATGAAATAATGACAGCATGTGTGTATCTCATTTACTAGCTCAATCGCTTGATTTTTACGATTAATAAACAGCTGTATGAAATGTGTGTTTGTTTACACATATTAATTAGATCCGATTAGCATGCCTACTCTCAGTGCGAAGGAATGTCAACATAACACATAGTTGACATGATGCTAGGGTTGGATCGGTGGGCCTAGTTTTCCAAATGTTTTACATTTTCATGATTCAATACCGATAGTTTTCTCTTCCTTGTGAAGCCTCTCTCCAATCTTCCTGTTGTGAAGGTGCATTTCAGCCAGATGCTGCCCCAACAAGCCTGAGCCCCTGTCAGAGTGTACAACACAATAGACCTGTCAAAGAAAACATTAACTTTATCATGTCAACAAACCCCAAGTAATAATTCATATGCAAACTAAACTACATCATATTTGTCCAGGTGGTCTGTGGCCGAGAACCTCGTTTGAAAATACGAATATATCAGTTCACATTCTGGTTTGGGTGACTCAAAACAATATTCTTCTGGGGTTTATACAATGAGTGTTACTTCCTGGGAAGTCAATCCTATGTAGACTATAAATGAAACCATTTTTTATTTTACCAGAGCTATTTTTCAGAACCGACCTGGCCACAAATGATAGCCTAACGAAGTGGCTTATCACATAGAAATTTATAGCAGCCAAATGCTCAAAATACTCATGTTTCTAAATGTGCAGGGAAAAACTGGAGAAACTGGAGAAAAACCTGCACGACCATGGGGAAAACATGCAAACTTCAAATATACAGCAGGCGTCAAGGTCGGGATTGAACCTACGAAGTTAAATATACCATGCGAGGTAGTTAATATCTCCTAGCCACCATGGCGCCCCATTCTCTGACTTATCCACCCACCCACCCACTCGTAAAGCCACCCACCCACTCACTCACCCTGCATCGTACTGAATCTCTAAACCAACAACTCAACCACCCACCCACTCATCCAACCTCTCACTTGCTAAACCAGCCACTCACCAACCCACCGACCCACTCATCCACCTATTCACTTAAAATAGTTCAACTACAATTGAATTATTTTAAATTCACCAGGTAAGGCCCACTGAGCTATATAGATCCTTGTCGGAAACGACGTGGCAAACAAATGATAGCTCAAAGAAGTGGCTTATCACGTGGACATTTATAGCAGCCAGAGCCTCTAAATATATATTTCTAAATATGCATGAAAAACTCGGAGGTCCCAGAGAAAAATCCATGCAACCACAGGGAGAACATGCAAACTCCAAATATACAGGCGTCACGATCCGGATCGAACCCACGATGTCCTATACAAATGGTGAGGGAGTTAACATTCCGCTACCCTGGCGCTCCACTCTGACTCAGACTCCCACCCACCCACTCAAACACCCAGCCAAGCACTCATGAACCCAATCACCCTGGCACCCACTCAATCGCAAAACCCACTCACTCATCAACACACCCAGCCACTCACTTAACCACTTACCTACGAACCCACCTGCATACCCCCCACTCACTAACTCAACGACCCACTCACTCAACACTCCACGAACCCACCCACTCACCTATTCATGCCCCAAATCACACACTGACCCATTCACCCACTTAATCTATAAATCATGCACTCACCCACCCACCTGCTCACCAGCCACTTATCTACTCACCCACCCACTCATCCTGCCACCTACTCAACCTCTAACCCACCCACGCACCGAACTACCCACCTACCCAATCACCCATCCAATAAACTACAACTAAACTATTTTGTATTTTACCAGGTAAGCCCCACAGAGCTATATAAAACATTTTAGAAGTGATCTGGTTACAACTGATACGTGAACGAAGTGGCTTATCAAGTTGACATTTAGTGCAACCAAATCTTCTAAACAAATCTTGACTCTAAATGCGGAGGGATAAATCTGGAGGACCCGGAGAAAGATCCACGAGGACACAGGCAAAACATTAAAACTCATAATATACAAGCAGCAGGGTCAGAATCGAATCCACGATTTCCTGTATACTCAGTGAGGTAGTTAATATCTCACCATAGTGGCACCCCGCTCTCTGACCCACTCACCCAATTACACACTAACTCACCCACTCAACCTCCCACATTAACTTACCCACCCACCAGTCACTCCCCCATTCACCCAACCACCCCCTCACTCACCCAACCACGCACCAACTCACCTACCCACTAACTCACCCACCCATCCTCTCCCGCACTCAGCCAGCCACCCGCTCAATCACGTGCCGACTAACTTACTCACACACTCACCGACCAATACACCCATTCACCCACTCACTTACCCACCCACAATCTCACTACCCAAGCCAACCACCCAGCCCCTCACTCACCCACTTATTCAATCACTCACTACCCCACACTCACCCAACCACTTGCTCACTTACCCATACTCCACCCAACCACTCACTCACCGACTCACCCACCCACTAACTCATGAAAATTAATTCTCAACCACTCACCCAACCACCTACGCAATCTCATACCCACTAACTCACTCACCTACCCATTTATGCACTCACGCACCCACTTACTCCCTCACTCACTCACGCACCCACCAACCAACCCACCTACCCATCTCTTCACTCACTCACCCACCCACACAGTCAATCACTCACCTACATACCTACCCACTAATACTCACCCACTCATCCAACAATGAACTCACCAACCCACCCGCCGACTCACTCACTCAGGTACTAACCCACTCAACTTCTAGCCCACACACTAACCTCCTAACCACCTACCCACACACTCACTCACTCACTCATCCACCCACCCAAACATCCACTCACCCACCCACTAATTCACCCACCCACTCACTCCCTCATCCATCCACTCACCTACTCGCCCATCCACTCACTTACTCAATGAGCCATTCACCTTCTCACCCAGTACTTACACATCAACTGACCCTGCCACCCACTCAATTTCTAACCCACCCACTCACCCAACCAGCTGTCCACTCCCTCAGCCACTCACCTACTTACCCACCCCACTTACACATCCACTTACCCTGCAATCCGCTCAATTTCTAATCCCCCACTCACCCAACCACCCACCCACTCATCTACTCACCCATTACCACGGAATTATTCACCCACCCATCAGTCAACCACCCAATAATTCAACCACTCACAAACTAAATCGCCTATTAATTAAACCACCCACTACCTCAACCACCCATTAACTTAACCACCGAGCCACTCACCCACTCAGCAAGCCACCCACTACTATATCTCTAACCCAATATCTCACTCACCCACCGCCCACTCACCTACACACGTATGCACTCACTCACACGCCACTCACTCACCTACACACTAAATTATGTTTATTTTACCAGGTGAGGCCCAATGAGCTACATAGCTCGTTTTCAAAACAACCTTCACCACAAATAAACCGACCATTAAAATTATAGACTGATCATTTCTTTGTCAGTGGGCAAACGTACAAAATCAGCAGAGGATCAAATACTTTTTTCCCTCACTGTACATTGCAGGGGTCACAAAAATATCTCCAAAATCCTGAATAAACACAAGATCCAGGTCCGATTCAACACAGTACAAAAAAATCCGTGATCTGGTTCCATCTGTAAAGGATGTGGTTCCAGACATACAGTACCCGGGCGTTTACAAACTAAAGTGCCTCTGTGGTAGCAGCTACATTGGAGAAACCATACGACATATATCGGACCCCATCCGCGAACATAAAGCAGACTTGAAACACGGTAGGACGAACTCCTCTGCCGTGGCAGATCACTGTTATAATTCAGTGGGCTTACATGACATTGACTTCTCCAAGACAGAGGTTCTTTGCAAGCCAACCGGCTACCATGAGAGATTCGTTCATGAGGCCATCCACATATACAAGCACAGAGACAATTTCAACCGAGAAGATGGATTCTGGCTTAGTAACCATTGGAAAGATGTTTTAAACCATTTCGGTTCTTAATTGATTGTATTTTATGGTGATTTTCAGACCGCAGCCCTTTCGCTGGCACTGCCTCTTAATACTTCTCACACCACGGTCAATGGTATGGTTTACAACATGTAGTATAATAATTAATAGTATAACATTGTAATGTTTAACATAACTCATAAGGCAATATATAGCATCGTAATTGCATAATTAATATACATCAGTGTGGTATATAGTTGGGTTCATAGAATAAGACATAGTGTAATATCACAAGTATAATACTTTATAATCTAAAGTATAGGGTAGTGTAAAGTAACGCATTGTATAATTCAAAAGTGGAATTTGTCTATGATGTGATGTTATACCATGTAGTTTAGATTGGAAGGTATAATATTGTATTATATAGTAGTTCAGTTTACAGCATAGTCATAAGGCAACTCAGGACACAACAGCGCACCTTGGCTGTTGCACTTGCCCCTTTTCTTGTTTCCTCTCTGCCTGTGTTCCCAGCCCCCTCCCTCCTCCTCTCCGGAGGTGATGCAGGTAACATGCAAATTCATATTTTAACTCCGCCAACACAGCTTAATAGACGCGGTCCTTGCATGTCAGCGTTCATTCAAGCTCTGTCGTCCGGACAGACCTGTCTCTTCACTTGAAGAAGGCCACTTGTGTTGTGGCCAAAATGTCGTGAGAATTTCATTGTTTTATTTTATTTTATTATTTTATTCCCATTCTACGTGACTTTACCGAAAGAACCAAGAAGATGAATCCTTGCAGTCATGAAAGCTTTAAACTGAAATTTACTTTTTATTTCACCAGGCAAGGCCCATTAAGCTATATAGATCATTTTCAGAGTAGACCTGGCTACAAATGATAGATATACGAGTGGCTTATCACAGATACATTTATTGCAGCCAAATCCTCTAAACGCATGTTGCTTCTAAATGCAGAGGGAAAACCCTGAGGATCTAGAACAAAATCCAGGCGACCACGGGTGAGAACTTGCAAACTCCAAATATACAGGCGACAGGGTCGGGAGCGAATCTACCACCTCCTGTATACTAGGCAAAATAGTGAACATCTCACCACCTTGGCGCCTCACTCTCTGACTCAACCATCCGCTCACTTACACGCTAACTTACCCACTCAACTTCCCATGTTAAATTACCCACCCAGCCGTCACTCACCCATTCACTTACTCACCCAACCCGTCACTCACCCCTCCGCTTACCCACCCACTCACTCATTAACTTGCCCACCTATCTTCTCAACCACTCACCCAGCATCCCACTCAATCTCATACCAAACTAATCTACACACACCCACACACCCACTCACTGACCCACTCACTTATGCACTCGCCCAACCACCCACTTACTCCCTCATGCACTCACCAACCCACCCACCCATCTCCTCACTCACACACCCACCCCATCAATCACCCACCCACTAACTAACACCCACACACTCACCTACTCACCCACTCACCGACCCAGCACTCACTCACCGAGCCACTCAATTGCTAACCCACCCACTCACCCACCCACCTGCCCACTCACTCACCCACCCACCTGCCCACTCACTCACCCAGTCACTAACGCACTCACTCAATGTATAACCCACCCACTACCCACCTAACCTCCTTCCCACACACTCATTCACCCAACCACATACCCACCCACACTCACCCATACACTCACCTACTCGCCCAGCTGCTCAATAATTTACCGAGCCACTCACCTAATTACCAGCCACGCACCTACTCACTCACCCACTTACACATCCACTCACCCTGCCACCCACTCCATTTCTAACCCACACACTCACCCAACCACCTCCCACTCCCTCAGCCACTCACCGACTCACCAAATCACCCACTACCCAAATAACTAATCATCCACCCACCCATCACTCAACCAAACAATAATAAAGCCACCCAATAATTAAACCACCCATTAACTCAACCACCCACTAACTCAACCAGGTTTATTTTACCAGGTCAGGCCCACTGAGCTATAAATATCGTTTTCAGAAGCACCATCGGCAAAAATTATAGCTCAAAAAGTGGCTTATCATGTATACATTTATAGCAACTAACTCCTCTAAGTACATGTTTCTAAATGTGGAGGGAAATATACAGGCATTAGGGTCAGGATCGAACCCACAACCTTCTGTATACGAGGCGAGGTAGTTAACATATCGCCACTGTGGCCCCCCACTATATGACTCTCCCACCCACTAACCCACACAGTCACCCACTCACTTAAACACCCACCGTCACATGCATCCAGGCACTGACTCACCCAGCCACTCAGTACCCATAAACCCACCTAGGCACTCACCCATGCACTTGCCCACTCACCCACCCACCCAATTATCCACACACTAAACTAAATTTTAAATATTTTTTTTATTTTATCAGGTCAGGCCCACAGCAAAATAGATATTTTTCAGAAGCCACGTGACCACAAATAACAGTTCAATGAAGTGGCTTTTCACGTAGAAGCTAAATTCTATAAATGCATGTGTCTAAATGCAGCAGGACAACCCGGAGAACTCTGATTAAATGTCACGCGACCACAGGAACAACATGCACACTCCAAATTTCCAGGCGTCAGGGTCGGGATTGAACTCACAACCTCCTGCATAAAATACGAGGAAGTTAACATCTCGCCACAATGGCACTCCACTATCTGACGTAGCCACCCACTCACCACCCACTCACAACAAACCCACTCAACCCTGACAACTACTCAATCTCTAACCCACCAACCCAACCACACAACAACCCACCTACCCATTCACCAACCCAGCCAATAAACTAAACTAATTTTATTTTACCAGGTAAGGGTCACAGAGCTATACACTGTACATCGCTTTCAGTAGTGACCTGGTTACAAATGATAGGCCAACGAAGTGGCTTATCACGTAGACATTTATTGCAGCCAAATCCTATAAATGCATGTTGATTTTATATGCAGAGGGAAAACCCGGAGGACATGGAGAAAAATCCATGCGACCAAAGGGAGAACGTGCAAACTCCAAATATACAGGCAGAAGGGTCGAGATCGAAACCACAACCTCCTGTTTTCCAGGTGAAGTGGCTCGCATCTCACCACAATGGCGCTCCACTCTCCGACTCTCCCATACATGAACCCACACACCCACCCACTCAAATACCCACCCATTAACTCAACAACCCATGAACTCAACCACCCACTAACTCAACCAGCCACTTACTCAACCAGCTACTTACTCAACCACCCACAAACTCAACCACCGAGCCACTCACACACTCACCAAGCCACTCTCTCAATCTCTAACTCACACTCATGCATCCAGCTACTCACCCATCCACTCATCCACCCACCCACACACCAACCCACTCACCCACGCACCCAGCCAATCATAAAAAAACACTGAACTAAAACGATTTTTTTTCCAGGTAAAGCCCACAGCTATATAAATATTTATCAGAAGCAATCTGCCCACAAATAACAGCTCAATGAAGTGGCTTTTCACGTAGAACGTTATAGCAGCCACATTCTATAAATGCATGTTTCTAAATACGGAGGGACAACCCGGAGAACCCGGAGAAAATTCCACCCGACCATGGGGAGAAGATGCAAACTCCAAATGTATACAGGCTTTAGGGTTGGGGGGAACCTACGAACTCCAATATACCAGGCGAGGGAGTTAACATCTCGCCACTGTGGCGCCTCATTATCTGACTCACCCACCAACTCAACTACTAAAGCCACCCACACACTCACTCACCCACTCACAAACCCACTCACTCACTAACCCACTGACTCATCAACACACCAAGCCACTCACTCAAGAACTTACCTATGCACCCACCTACACACCCACTCACTCTAAATATACAGACGTCAGGGTCGGGATCGAACCCATGACCTCGTTTATAAAAGACAAGGCAGTTAACATCTCGCCACCATGGCACTCCGCTCTCCGACTCAGCCACCTACTCACCCACCCACTCACAAACCCACCCACTGGATCTCAAACACACTCACTCACTCACCAATTTACCTACCCACTCACCCTGACACCCACTCAATCTCCAACTGACCCACCCACGCACTCAAAATCCCACCTACCCACTCAACCATCCAATAAACTGAAACTAAACATTTTTTTTTTATTTTACCAGGTAAGGCCCACAGAGGTCTATCAAGTGACCTGGTTACAAATAATAGGTCGACGAAGTGGCTTATCACGTAAACATTTATTGCATTCAAATCCTTTAAACGCATGTTGATTTGAAATGCGGAGGGAAACCCCGGCTATTTTAATGCACACAATGGACCAGAAGGACAAGCGCAAAGGGTTCGCATAATGCGCATGCATAATGTACGTTGACTCATTAATCTCTCCCCCTCTCCCCACTTTGCATCAAGAGCGCCAAAGTGTGGTCACCACATCTATGCCTCTTTATAAGGAACGAAACAGACTAACTTCTCCACAAATCTGGCTGTCGCCTGATGAAGCTAGTTGTAATTACTGGCGAAAAGTTGTACTCAGATTGTAAATGTTGTGGCTTGACTCTCCAACACACCGGTGTGCTGTACTAGTTACAAATTGGAATGTTCTGATTACGTGACAACCCTTACTAGTTGGCTGTGTCGGGTGGTGGTGGGTTTTAACGACACATTTATATATTTACGCGATCTAACCCAAAAAAAAACCCTCTATTATGGATAATATTGGTCGCGAAAGCCTACGTGTAAAATAAACCCCAAGGAATCAAAAAAATCAACGCGACCACGGAAGAAGATGAAAACTCCAAATATACAGCTTCAGGGTCGGGATCGAATTGATTACAGCCTGTATTCTGGGCGAGGGAGTTAACATCTCGCCACTGCGGCGCCTCATTATCTGACTCACCCACCCGCTCAACTACTAAAGCCACCCACACACTCACTCACCCACTCACAAACCCACTCACCCTGCCACCCACCCACTCATACAAATCGGGCATCAATACCGTTGCTTTGTATGATCTGTGAAACGCAGAATATTGCAGATAAAATCGGACATTTTGAGCTTGCTGCCGGATCGATTGAGTGGAATCAATCCCAACACGTACACTCTCACTTCACCCCCTCCGTGCCCCCTCTGGCGACCCCCCTCCAAGCCCCCACTGCCCCGCCCCGTTCCCCCTCGCACTCCCACCCCCATTCCTCCGCTCGCGGCCCCCCCTTTAGCCCCTTTCCCCTCCCCCCTCGTAATCCCCCATGCCCCCCCCCTCGCGACCCCCCCCTCACGCCCCCATTGCCCACCCCCCTCCCCCCGCTGCTACTTCCGGTCAGGCAGGGGGCGAGTGGAGGCGGCGCGCGCTGTGGATTGTGGGTGGCGAGCGGCTGATTTGGTTTCCCGCTCACGGCCACCGTCAGTGGGTCGCGAAATCTTCTGAAGTGGCGGCTCGCTGGGCCTCCTCTACGTCGACTCAGCCTGAAGGTGAGAACCTCGCGCGGTGTGCACACATCAGCAGTGGCGGCGGTGGTGGGGGTAGACAGAGGAGGAGGCGCCTGGCCCACAGCCGTCACGTCCTAGACGCCTGCTGAGTTCACGGCGCTGCTTCAAGCAGAGCCCGGCCCTGCTGCTGCTGATGAGGCGCTGACGGTGGAAACCGGCCCCAGAGTGGTCCTCGTGTTGAGCCATAGCTGATGAGAGGCACTCCCAGACTGCCGTGTGTTTTTATCCCTGGAGGGACGGGTTTGTTGTGGAGGCGAATCGCCTGCTGCTGGAAAAGGCATCCACTTGAGGCCGCTATATAGAGGTATTTGGTCTACTCTTCCACGCTGGTCCGGACGTGTTGGAGCAAAGTGGCCATGCCCACACTTTACCCCACCACACGCAGGGCGTTAGTTCGCTGGACTTGCAATGCAGAGGTGTAGGTTAGATTTCATTCCCACTCACACCCACCGACACTCAGCCACCCACCCAGCCACTCTCTGGGCATCTATGAAAAAGAGCTTCATAGCTCATCGGATTCCTCCAGCAAAAACATACTGATTCTCACCCACCCACTCAGCCATTCACCCACCCACTCTGGCACTCATCCACTCACCAATTCACTCAGCCACCCACTCGGCCACCCACTCAGCCACCCACTCTCTCACCCACTTCGTCACCGGTCGCCCACTGCCACCCACCCACTTGGTCACCGGTCACCCACTGCCACCCACCCACTTAGTCACCGGTCACCCACTGCCACCGGTCACTCACTCTGCCACCGGTCACTCACTCTGCCACCCACCCACTCTCTCACCAACCCACCGACTCTCTTGCCAACCCACCGACTCTCTCGCCAACCCATCCACTCACCCACAGGGAGATACAAGGAGACAAGGGGACCCACATGGTGTGAGAGTGTATCAGCATCATTGTGGTTGTTGTGGTGGTTATGTTGGTTGTTATGGTTGTGGTGGTTATGGTTATATTTGTGGCAGTAGTGTTTATACTTGTGGTTATGTAGCTGGTGGTTATATTTGTGGTTATGGCGATTATGGTCGCAGTGATTGTGATTATATTTGTTGTGGTTATAACCCGCGATGTATTTCGTCGAGGATGGATGCCGCCGCGTGCAGGAGTTGGGCGAGGCGGGAGTGAGCCACCTGAAGCGCCCTCTCCGACGGTGGTGAGCCGCCGGGCGGCCGGGCAGTGAGCAGCTCGGCCGGCGTCGCTTCTCCTCCCCCTTCCGGGGCTGCCAACCCCGGTGGTGTTGAGTCGTCCTCCTCTTCCACTGGAGCCCTGGTACGAGTTTTTCTTCGCGTCTCCATTATAGCGATTCATCTTACTATTTGGCTACTTCTGACGCCAGTTGTAGTGGGTGGAACGGAGAGCGAGACTTCTTACCGAAAGAACCAAAGAGTATGAACTTCTATGGTTTATTTAACCTCTTTTTAGTGGTGTGCTACCATTCCCTTTGCACTCCTATCGTTTTTGTATTGTTTGTTGTTGTGACGTTATGACCCCGTGCCCCCTACTGGCACATCTGTGATCAAAGAGCTTTATAGCTCATTGGATTCCTCCAGCACAGAATCAATACCGATTCTGATGAGACCGGAACGAACACGTTTGAATCGAATCGCGTACTTCGCTTTACTAAAATAGTTGTGGAATCGATTCTTGTGGAATCTGTTCTCGTGGAATCGAATCATCGATATTAATTACAGAGATTCACCATCGATATTAATTACAGACATTAATCAACGACGTCGCTAGGAGTATCGTGGTGCCGCTCTGCAAACCTTCGGGCTACTATCAAAGGTTTGTTCATGAAGCCATCCAGATATATAAACACAGACATAACTTCAACCGAGAAGATGGATACCAATTGAGTAATCATTGGAAGAATGTTATTAACCAGGTAAAACCTTAACTGCTTGATGGTGTTGCCTTAACTTTCCGCATCTCTAATTTCTTAAGCTTCCCACTCCAAGCCCCGCTCTCTTCAGCACTCCCCTCCTCATACCCCCCCTCTCTATCTCTCCTCCCTGATCCTCCCCCCTTCTCTTACCTATATAGTCTCTTGTTTACAGCAGCTCTTTTTCCCACGTCGGCAATTGTTTCTTGCTGTGGTTTGTCCCACCTGATGATGGACGCTTGTGTTGCGCCCGAAACGTCGTGATTTAATTTATTTTATATTTTATGCCTATGTGACTTTACCGAAAGAACCAAAGAGTATAGCCCAAGAGAGTTTGTGTAGGTGGGAGCAGTGTTGTAGCACAGTAGGGGGCACAGGTGGTGCATCGGCCAGTCATCTCAGTCAAGCAACCAATGGCAACCTGGGTCTGTCTGTCTGTGACCTCCTGCTGCCAGCGGGCGTTCGACGCTTCATGTGGCCTTAACCTGCACGTAGCCTGGCACGAGCGCCGTGGTGACATCTCCACCACTTCGTGGCGAATGGCGGTTGTTGTTTATGGTCGTCTCGCGATTAGCACTACGCTGCACTACTAACCCAGCGACCCGAGTTCAATTCCCGCTCAAGGCCAACACTGTTGACGATTCCGTTCCTGGGCCTCCCCTTGGTCAACTCAGCCTCAAATGAGTACCTGGTGCGTTGTGTAAACATCGCCACTGGGGAGATTAAGGCGGCCGGATGTGGTGCTGGCCACCTACCCCCCTTCGTGTATCAAATGTGCTGCTCGTTAACAGCACTTGCACCCGACAGTCCTGTCGAAGGCTACATGGGGGATCTTTGTCTTTGTTTGGTGTTGCAGCTGAGGAGGCGCAACTGCACGGCGAGTACCTCTACCGCAAGGCGCAGGAGGCCAAGAAGATCCTCGTAGAGGAGAAGGCGCGGCTCAAGAGGGCGCTCGATGGTAACGGGCGGCAAGACGGATCTAGAGATGGGCTCGCGACGACAAGACGGACGAGAGACAGCGAGACAGATTAGAGACGTTGAGACACGCAAGACAGACTAGAGACGGATCTAGAGACAATGAGACATGCAAGACTGACTAAGATGGTACAAGACGGTCTGACAATACAGGCGACAAGACAACCGCGCGTTGAAAGCGTTTCCGAATGAATCCATGCGTGCGCATGATTTTTCTTCCTTGTTAATTCTCCCCTGCCCGCCCCCTACCCACTGCCCCCTGTCCCCCTGACGTCGTCACCGAAGAAAACCTGGTGCTGCCTACGGACCTGCGGTGGGAGGCGCTTGAACTCCAGAAGGCCGTGGAGTTCGACCAGGGAGGGGAGGGTGATCTCACATCCCTCACCATCACGTCTCCTCGCATCTCTCTCTCTTCCTTCCCGCGAGACTCTCGAGGCAGGGGGATAAGCGTCGCGCGTCTCCGCCCGCTAGACACGCCGAGTCGGCGCGCATCCCCGGCTCGCCGTCGGTCCTTCCTGCCAAGCGGTGGCACCGTGTTTTGCCGCGGAGGTTCGCGGATCGAGAACGGCGGGCCCTCAACCCCCCCCCCCCACCGGTTTAATGGGTTTAATGCCGCAGTTGCGTTGACCATAATACTGCACGGCGATTACTTCCCAAGTGGACTTTGAAAAATCCCATGGCGTGAACGCGGAAAAGAGTCGGCCGTGTGTGTGTGTGTGGTGGCTGGCGTAAATTTTGGTGGAATGTCGAATGAAGGCCGTGGTCACCACATAACGTGTGCTTCTGGAGCAGTCTTCCTTCTGGAGCGGTCTTCCTTACAATATTAGGAAGCCACTGGAGCTTTGCACTTTTAAATCATCGTCTAGATTGACAAACTCATTTCTTGAGAACTACTTTTTGTGGTTAGTTTGTCACACTTCCGATTACCACGGTTGGTTACATGCTGTAACAAAGAGGTTTAACATGCACTGACGCACTCATTCACTCACTCATCATTTTACTCAATTTACCCACTCACCTGCCATATCACCCACCCACTCTTGCAATTGGGACTCATCCAGGTCTCATTAGTGCTCAGCTCGCTACACAAAATCAACGCGATCACTGCAGAGTGATATTCTAAACCATTCCTGGTCGCTCCTTCCATCCACCCACACACACCTTCACTCACCTGCACGGGGAAGTATGGCAAATGATAACCTACCCTCTCCGTCCCCCCTGCCCCATCTACCACCTCTTTCTATCCACCCCCCCCCCCCCCCCCCGTGTCAGTAGGAGTGAGCAGCCACATGGATGACGAGTACCGCTGAGCCGGCGTGAAGGACCCACACATCATGGCGACGAGCTCACGCGACCCCAGCTCCCTCCTCAAGCAGTTCATCAAGGTGCGGGCACGGGGTCACAGGGGCTACAGGGTTTGGGGTCACACGAGGAATGTGGGTCCTCGTGTATTGCATGTGTACAAGCGCGCAAAGACAGAGGTCCCCCATATAGCCTTAACAGGCTTTTGGGACAGGTGCTGTTTGCGAGGGTGTAGGTGGCTAGCACCACAACTGGCCACCTTTATCTCTCTGGTAATGATGTTTACACACCGCACTAGGTACTCATTTGAGGCTGAGTTGATCTAGGGGAGTCCCAGGACCAGTTCAGATAATCGCCACTGGTGTTGGCCATGAACGGAAATCAACCTCGGGTCACTAGGTTTGTGGGGCAGCATGCTAACTGCTAAATTACCGCACACACACACATGTTCTCTATCGGCTTTAGAATCAGTTCCTTGCACCTCACACGAGCCGTGTCGACCAATCATCGGGCTTGTGCAGTGTGAGACAACTCGCATCCGTTGAGTTAACCAGAAGAAATCTGGTTGTTGATGAAAGGTGGAGGCTGTGTGGGGGGGGGGGGGTCGTAAGTGGTGGAGCGTTGGACACTTTGGTTTGGTGCATGCAGCTTTTGTCAACTTCATTCCTCGCGATTCAGTCCGCCTTTTCCCGATGACCGATCCCTTCCATTGAAAATGTATCTACTGTAGCACTACGCACAGTTGGTGGTCACGGAAAGATGTACCATTGGGGGCGCCACTGTGGCGAGATGTTAACTCCCTCACCTGGTATACAGGAGGTCGCAGGTTCAATCCTGACCCTGATGCCTGCTGTATATTTGGAGTTGCGTGCCTCTTTCCGAGGAGTCGCGTGGATTTCTCTCCAGGTCCTCCGGTTTTTCCCTCCGCATTTAGAATCGACGTCCGTTTAAGAGTATTTGGCTGCTATAAATTTCCACATGACGATAAGCCACTTAGTTGAGCTATGATTTGTGGCCAGGTCGCTTCTGGAAAAGAGCTGCATAGCTCAGTGGGCCTTACCTGGTAAAATATAAATAGTAAAGTTTTTCCAATGGTGCATCCCAGTTGTGCCAACACGGGGTTTGGCGACCCCGTATACCGGTACGGCTCGGCTCGGCTTCCGCAATGGAAAAAACAAACAACACAACCCGAGTCGGATACAGTGGGAGGGCGGGGAAGTGGGGGGGCGAACGCAGCGTGGCCGGGACGGACGCCGGTGGAAAGAGCGGACTCGGCGTGTGACCGCTTGCTGTCATGTTACCACACCACCACCACCATCCCACCACCACCGCAGGAGATGAAGCTGATCCTGCCGAACGCTCAGCCGATGAACCACGGAGGCCACAAGCTGCAGGCGCTGGTGTGGGCGTGCTGCGCCAACGCCGTCAACGACTTCATCGTCCTGCATGAGCACCGCGGTATGCCAGGCACGCGCACGCACCGCAGTCGACAAAGCTCCCCCGTGTAGGCCTTTAACAGGCTGTCAGGGCAAGTGCTGTTTGTCGAGCGACCTACGAAGGCCGGCAGGGCACACGGCGGGGTGGGTGGTGTGGTCATTACCGCATCTGGCCCCTTTTGTCTCCCCACTGTCGATGCTTGGACACACTGGAAATCGAAGTCAGGTCACCGGATTTGTAGTGTAATGAGATAGCCACTCCGCTCCCGCTCCCCGGTGTGATGCATGGTGTGACGTGTGTGATGCGGTGCAACAGACGGGGCATGGAGGTGTATTTAGCTGTGCGTACGATGTGCGGTGTGTAGTATGACGCTGCAGACGGGGAATTGTGGTGTCTTAACTGTGTATGTGGTGTGATATGGTATGATGCCGCTGATGGAAGGGCAGTGTGTTTAACTCTCCAGTACAGTCTGTGTGACACCTGTGGTGTGTCTAACTTTCCGGCGTGCTGTTCATGTGACACGTGGTACGATGCCACGGTGTACTTGACACTCTCGAGCGTGGTGATGCGGCACGACATCCGGACGTGGACATTATGTCCGAGGCATTCCCACACCTCGTGATGCACAACTTCACGTCGCGACTCGGAAAGAGGGTGCGTGCGGGCACCGTGCCAGTCTCACCCACATCTTCCTCCCCCATCCCCAAAGCACAAAGATCCCTCGTATAGGCTATAACCCTTTCTCATTTTCATGATGTACATATACGTCGTCGAAACGGAACCGTAAGAAAAACTCAAGTACGTCTTCTGACCTGAAGACATACCGAGGCTCCCATAAGACCATGCGGGAGGGCGTGTGGCACAGTTTTGTTCCATAGAGTGCCGGTCGTGTCACTACGGTTCTCTGCGGTGAGGGCAACGCCTTTTAAAAACAGCAGCGCTACGCCTCTATAAATAAAATTAACGCCGAGCCGCTCGCGCGTACCGAGATTCAGCGGTGAACGTGACACCTACCACCCGGCAACTTGCAGATGTCTCGGAATGGGAAAGAGTGAGCAGACTTTTGGGCCAGGTGCTGTGTGTCCGCCTGTATATTCGGAGTTTGCATGTTCTCCTCCTGGTCACTTTGATTTTTCTCCGGGTCCTCCGGGTTTTTCCCTACACATTTAGAAACTTGAATTTCGAGTATTTTGCTGCTATACATTTTTATGTGAAAAAGAGCTACATAGCTCAGTGGTAAAATAAAAATAGTTTCGTTTTACTTTAGTTTTCGAGCAACAGCACAGTTTTTATTTAACGCCATCTCTGAAGCTGAAGGCGCGTAATGTTGTTCATTTGTTAATGCATCCGCAGTTTTAAACAGGGTGGCCGCTGGCCTCTAACTGGCAAACGTCTGCGAGGACGCGTAATGAGAGTCCAGCGCCGTCCGTGTGACTTGCCACGACCCCTCCCGTGACATCTGTGCCCCCCCTTCCCTCCCAACAGGCACAACGTCTACAAGCGCGACGGCAAGGACATCGAGTTGAAGGAGGTGGGACCGTGATTCGAAATGGAGCGTAAGTCTGCCTGACACATTGTTACTCGTCTCCACTTTACACCCCTGCAGAGGCGGTGGAAATTCCACATTCCTTGTGGACTTCCCTACGAAGTGGTTGTAAATTTTATCGACCCCTGAGAGGATGATGGGCTGAATGTAAGAGTCTAGCCTCGGGCTAGGTGGCTCGCGGGTGACTTGTAGAGCGGATCGGAACTTGAGTCGGTGGGGTCGCTGCTCTGGTCGCATTCGCTGTACCGTGACCCGACTCGCATTCCCCCACCCCGGATGCGATGTGTAAATTCAAAGATGATCGGACGTAATGCTGGCCACCCACACCCACCCCTTGGTGTGCCGTGCTGGCTTTCCTACATGCTAACACACGAACAGCGCTTTTCCCACTCCGTCTGTTAAAGGCTGCATGGGGTGGATCTTTGCTTTTGTGTGTCGCGCAGTCTATGAGATTAAACTGGGCACGCTGGACAACGCGGCCACCGCCGAGGTGGAGTGGCCTTGGCGTACATGAACACGGCGAAGAAGAGGAAGTTCCTGAGCGTGGAGTGAGGGAGGGGGGCGACTTCCCCCCCCATGGGCCTGGGGGGAGGGGCATTGGGGGGGGGTTTGTCCCTGGAAAGCCGGAGTTGGAGTCGAACCTCGCGGCGCTCTCCGCCGAGGCTCGAGACGTTGAGGAGAGGTCGCCGCGTGGATAGGGCAGTGCGTGAATCGCTGTTCCAACCCTCGTCACACCCGCGCATTATACGCGTCACACACACATTGCGGATGTACATTTATCAAACACAAACATTTACATCGTCGCATGCGTCGCACACAGAAGCACACAATTGTACAAAAAGACAAAGGTACGCCATATCGCCGTTAACAGATTGCTGGGGCAAGTGCTGTTAACGGGTAGCAACTATGATGGCCGGCATGGCACAGAAGTGGTTGTGTGGCCAGCCCCACGTCTGGCTGCCTTTGTCCTCCCCAGTTTTGCGATGTTATACACACCACACCACGTACTCAGATGGCTGAGTTCGTAGTGCGCTAACTGCTGCACCACCGCTCCCCAAACGGTGTACATACACGCGTACACAAAACGAAACATTAACATTTATTTAAGTAACAAAAAAGAATACCAAGTCAGGCAGATGGAGAAAGTGGCGTGTCGCCGTGCACAGCACCGCTCTCGTAGCTACTCACCTAGGGTGGGAGCTCTTGGCTTCAATGCCACCCGGGATGTTTAGATGTGAAAACCTGCCATAAATAATATTTTTGGGAAGTCACAAGCGCCTTAAGTTGCATCTCATCTCGACCATTTTAATGGGCACCCCCCCCCCCCCCTGTAGCTGTCCCCCTGTGGCACAAAATAAACTAACAAAACTAATCTATTTTTATTTTACCAGGTAAGGCCCACTCAGCTGTATAGCTCTCTTTCAGGAACGACCGGGCCACAAATGAAAGCGCTATAAAGTGGCTTGTCACACAGGAATATATAGCAGCCAAATACTTTTAAACACATGTTTCTAAATGTGGAGGGAAAAACCGAAGGACCCAGAGAAAAACCCACGCGGTCACGGGGAGAACATGCAAACTCCAGATATACAGGCGTCGGGATTTAACCCACGACCTCTATACCAGGCGAGGCCCCAAGGTGAATCAGCACTTGGCCTGCGAGCGGGTATTATTAGTCTGTCAGTAGGGGGTAATGATTCCGGATTTCAGTCTCAATTGAAACTGAAATCTGGAACACTTTTGTCATATTTTGCTCGTATAAGTGTGTTCATAAAATACAAGTTTGGTCATTGAGAGAGTTATAAATGTCCTATACGCATTTCATGTTTATTGTGTTTATTGTATTTAATGTATGAAGAAAATACAATTTTTTATATGCTACAGTATGTTTCACACGTTATTCAGTGACACTGCATATGACGGGCAATGTTTGGGGCAATCGGCCTTCAACATGGAAAATACATCGAGGCCACATGACCCGTGGCCACCGCCACTTCAACCGTGGCCCCACCACTTCAACCGTGGCCCCATTGGCACGTTGATGTGTGGCTCTGCCTTCACCTGTGGTGAGAATGAGACCAGAAAAATTACAGGAGGCCGACTCCATATGAGTCCGTCACGCTCTGGATCTCGCTAATGGGACGTCGGATGAAAATAAAACATGGAAGCGACAAGTTTCTTCTCTGGCGAGGACATTCCCACAAGATTGCCGCCTTTCCAAATTAATAGAATTTGCCCCAACATCACCCTGATCCAAACCAGCGGGAGCTGAAATCTTCCAGAAGGTTCAGGATTTATTGGTACAATCGTTCGGATGTTGGTGTCCGCATGGACTTGCATTTAAAACCCCCGGTCCGCTTGACGTCTTTTAAACAATACCTGTGGTCGGGTCCGCTCCCCCACCTTTCTATCCCCTGATTTTTTTTTAATAACCGGTGTAGTATATGTTGACGGTGTGTGCGTGTATCACAACGTGATGTAACCGGGCCCTCGAATTGCCTCAAGAAATGAATAAACAACACCTGTCGCTTTGCTGTTGTGATGTCACCACGAGGCACCGAATGACGGTGGGACGGCGTCGTCGCACTCGTCGAGTGGACAAGGGCTCCGTGAAATGACGGTGCGGATTGCGCCAAGCGTATAGAGGTCGCTGATTGCGCGCCCCTGTGGCTCGACCACTCGTGGGTCCACCTCAAAGTTCCTGTGCCCATTTGAACCTCATTGCCTGCGATGATGCTGCTGCTGCCATGGAAGAACACACGTGGCGCCCTCTTGTCTCTCCATGTTGTCTTTCACGTCCTATCGCAGTTTTCAGGTCACTTGATGTTTACAGCCTCCGGTAAGGAGGCAGTGAGGTTCAGCCGCTCGATTTTTCTTCCTTTAGTGCACAGTACCGTACACGGATACGGGCACAGTACGACACCGTAGCTTTATTGATTGTTCAACAAAAAAGACCATCCCTCGCCCAATCTAGTTACTATACGGTGTAATATATCGCGAGACATTTGTTAACGTAAAAAAATTGGAACTGTAATGCTGAAAATTATACTCCATGAAACTCGGGGTTTTATGGAGTATCTGAGGGCTTCTCAACGCTTCATGCCTCGCCCCCACTGATGCCCTCTTCTCCCCACTCCTACTACTGACGATTGTATGTAGGGTGTGTAGGCATTTACTTCCGACTGTTGTATGTAGGGTGGTGGGGTGGTGGTGGTGGTGGTGGGAGTAAATGAGATTTAAAACTGGGTGCTCAACTTGAACTCACCACGACTCACATCATGTATGCACTCATCCGCCATCTTGCTCACTGACCCTGTTTCCGTGTTGATGGTGTGAGTCCGTATTGATGCTGTGAGTCTGTTGATCGTGTGAGTCTGTTGATGCTGTGAGTCTGTGTTGATCGTGGGAGTCTGTGTTGATCATGTGAGTCTGTGTTGATGCTGTGAGTCCGTGTTGATGGCTCGGGGGCACGGTACAGAAGGACAGTACAACTGTAGAGTAATAGTTGTTGTCCAGCAGCGGCAACTGCGGTGGACGGGGAGTACACACGCCAGTGAGCCTCACGCGGGTTTGTCAGCAGGGCGGAGGCACTGGGGCAAGGATCACAGAGACCCTGTCTGGAAGACCCTGGAACTCGCTCGTGGGTTGGAGAAGGGAGGCGCGGCCAGGGCGGAGCCAGGCCGCGCCGAGTCGGATAAAAGCAGCGGAGAGCGAGAGCTCGTGGTTGCAGGTTCTGGGAAGTGGAGTCGTCTCGTCGGCACTGTCGTCTTTGCCGACTTGGTCGCTGCCGTCTTCACTAGATAATTGGGCGACCGGATAGTTGTTGGCTGTCTCGGTCGATGCCGTCAGTGTAACATGGTGAGGGTTGTGTCTAAGCTAGGCTATTTGACTTGGGAGAAGCGAGGGCGAGTCTGTGAACCTGATGGTGTTAAATAAGGAAGGTGCGGAAGGTACGGGAGAGGATGAGGAAGATCGTGGGATGGATGGGGGAGGATGAGATAGTGGGAGGGACGGGGGAGGAAGAAAGTGGGAGGGATGGGAGAGAAAGAAGGAGATAGCGGGGGGGACGGGAGAGGAAGAGGGAGATAGTGGGAGGGAAGGGGGCGAAAGAGGGAGATAGTGGCAGGAAAGGGGAATGAAGAGGGAGATAGTTGGAGCGACTGGGGAAGTAGAGGGAGATAGTGGGAGTTATTTGGGAGGATTAGGCAGATCGGTTAGAGTAAGAAGGTGATAGTGGGATGGAAGAGGAAGGAAGAGGGAGAGAGTGCGAGGGATTGGAGATGCAGAGGGAGATAGTGGGAAGGATGGGGGAAGAAAAGGGAGATAGTGCGAGGGACGGGAGAAGAGGGAGATAGAGCCAAGTGGGAGGAAGAGGGAGATAGTGGAAGGTACTGGGGAGGAAGTGGGAGATGGTGGGAGGGACGAGGGAGGAAGAGGGAGATGGTGGGACGGATTGGAGAGGTAGATAGTGGGAGGGACGCGGGAAGAAGAGGGAGATAATAGCAGGGACGAGAGAGGAAGAGGGAGATAGCCACTGATGTTCGCCGTGGCCAGAAATTTAAACTCGGTTCACATAGTTCATGGTGTAGTGGGTGTTGAGGTGGCATATCCTGGCTGGCCAGGAGAAGGCAGTACAGCAAGTGGGATAAGCACCATCTCTGTCTGCATGGGATAGAGGGTTGCCCCCTTGCACGAGTGGGTTTTCTCTGGGTACTCCTGTATCCCCTCACGTTTATGAACGCTCAGTAATTGCCCAATTGAATTATTGCTATGCACCGCGACGTTCGTTTTACTATGTCATGTGATCAGAATTGGGCGCCACGGCAGCGAGATGTTAACTATTTTGTAGGGTATACAGGAGGTCGTGTATTAAATCCTTACCCTGACACCTTTGTATTTGGAGTTTGTATGTTATCTCCCCGTGGTCGCGTGTATTTTTCTCCGGATCCTCCGGGTTTTCCCTCCACATTTATTAACACATGTTTAGAGTATTTGGCTACTAATGTCCACGTAATAAGCCAATTTGTTGAGCTGTAATTGTGTGGCCGCTTCTGAAAGAGAGCTGTATAGCTCAGTGGGCCTTGCCTGGTTAAAGTAAAAAAAAATAGTCAAATAGTTTGCAATTGTTTATATCTGGGATAAATGCACCCGTGGCTTTAATGATGTGGGGATCTGCGCCTAGCATTTTCAGGTGGGATCCGGAGCAATGAATGAGCCCTGACAAGGCAATGGCCCACCCGTTGATTTGCTCCATGAGGACCTTTTAGGGGGCTCGGGACTGTGGCGCCAAGAAGACCAGCTATTTGACCATGGAGGCACCGAAGGGGGCGGTTTCCCCCCCATACGTAACGCTCGCTATCTTGTCGATAAAAACGTATCAATAGGGTCACAGAGCTTGGGCAATCGTTGGTGCCAGCTTACCAAGTGGCTTCCTTCCTGATTGTCTGGTTCCTCGCACCTCTGAGGCCTGCTTGATCACGTTATAAGTATAAATATTGTTGTTATCAAGTTCTAAGTGTAAATAATAATTGTTATTACTCGCCTGTTCTAAACATACGCCTGTTGTTATCATTCGCCTGTTATTATTCGCCTGTTTTCATTTGCCTGTTATCATTCGCCTGTTTTAATTGGCCTGTTATAATTTGCCTGTTGTTTTCTTTCGCCTGTTGCTACCAAGTAATAAGTATAGTTTTTGTTGTTGTTATCATTCGCCTGGTGTTAGTGGTGCACGTCTCAAATCCAGCACTGGGGAAGGCAGCGAGGGTTCGTAAATCACCGCACAATGATGTTGTGAAATCCTCTTCCCGTGGGCGTCGAGGTGCATAACCTGCCTCGCCAGGAGAAGGCAGTACAGCAAGTGGACTCATCGCCATCGTCACCTGTATGGTTTAAAATGCTGCCCCTTCACACACGTGGCTTTTCTCTGGGTGCTCCGATTTCCCCCACTTGTACAAACACTCGTTATTAATTAGCCAATAATGCCTCCATACATAGAGTACCGTAGAGCCTGGACAATCGTTGGTGCTGGCTCACCACGTGGCTTCCTTCCTGCATGTCTGTGGCTCCTCGCGCCTCTTGAGTCGTTCTTGTGAGCGCTATATAGCTTTAAATAATAACTACAAATACTCGCCAGAAGGTGGTGACGCAAGCCTGCGATCCAGCACTGTAGAAGGCAGCAAGGGTTGGTGTATCACACAGTAAATATTGTGAAACCCCCTTCCCGTGGACATTGAGGTGCCTTCTCCTGGCTGGCCAGGAGAAAGCATCTGACTGGCCAGGAGAAGGCATTATAGCAAGTGGGATCATCGCCATCGTCACCTGTACGGTTTAAAATGCTGCCCCTTCACATACGTTTGTTTTCTCCGGGTGCTCCGGTTTCCCCCCACTTGTGTAAGCATTCGTTATTCATTGATTGAAAACATCTTACAATAAAAACCAAATTCAGGACCTTACTATGACTCAGCGTGGTTTTCCTGGAGTAAGTCTAATTATTATTATAAAGAATTACAGGGGCTGTATACATGTATTATGGGGTTGAATGCTTTTTGCTATTCACAAAATAAAACAAAAGCAGTCATGCAAATATCTGAATTTTCACAGCACAGCAAAATCAGTTGCACCATTCAATTACGCTCGTCCAGACGGGGAGAATTCAATCACATTCATTCGATGCGACGTTTCTTATGGGATTTAATGAGCGACAACATTTTGACCCAAAACCGAGAGGATTCTGGGATGTTTGTGTTTTTTTGGTAATAACTCTGGAAGGAAACGTCGCAGACCCATCAAGGTGGTACTCGTACTGCTCGCGTCGTCGAGAGGAATCCTAATATGTGCATGGTTAAGCTATGGGATATGAAATGGACGAGCGACCAATAAAACAGCATGTATTATGGGGTTGAATGCTTTTTGCTATTCACAAAATAAAACAACAGCAGTCATGCAAATATCTGAATTTTCACAGCACAGCAAAATCAGTTGCACCATTCAATTCCGCTCGTCCAGACGGGGAGAATTCAATCACATTCATTCGATGCGACGTTTCTTATGGGATTTAATGAGCGACAACATTTTGACCCCAAATCGAGAGGATTCTGGGATGTTTGTGTTTTTTTGGTAATAACTCTGGAAGGAAACGTCGCAGACCCATCAAGGTGGAACTCGTACTGCTCGCCTCGTCGAGAGGAATCCAAATATGTGAATGGTTAAGCTATGGGATATGAAATGGACGAGCGACCAATAAAACAGCATGTATTATGGGGTTGAATGCTTTTTGCTATTCACAAAATAAAACAACAGCAGTCATGCAAATATCTGAATTTTCACAGCACAGCAAAATCAGTTGCACCATTCAATTCTGCTCGTCCAGACGGGGAGAATTCAATCACATTCATTCGATGCGACGTTTCTTATGGGATTTAATAAGCGATAACATTTTGACCCCAAACCGAGAGGATTCTGGGATGTTTGTGTTTTTTTGGTAATAACTCTGGAAGGAAACGTCGCAGACCCATCAAGGTGGTACTCGTACTGCTCGCCTCGTCGAGAGGAATCCAAATATATGAATGGTTAAGCTATGGGATATGAAATGGACGAGCGACCAATAAAACAACATGTATTATGGGGTTGAATGCTTTTTGCTATTCACAAAATAAAACAAAGGCAGTCATGCAAATATCTGAATTTTCACAGCACAGCAAAATCAGTTGCACCATTCAATTACGCTCGTCCAGACGGGGAGAATTCAATCACATTCATTCGATGCGACGTTTCTTATGGGATTTAATAAGCGACAACATTTTGACCCCAAACCGAGAGGATTCTGGGATGTTTGTGTTTTTTTGGTAATAACTCTGGAAGGAAACGTCGCAGACCCATCAAGGTGGTACTCGTACTGCTCGCCTCGTCGAGAGGAATCCAAATATATGAATGGTTAAGCTATGGGATATGAAATGGACGAGCGACCAATAAAACAACATGTATTATGGGGTTGAATGCTTTTTGCCATTCACAAAATCAAACAAAGGCAGTCATGCAAATATCTGAATTTTCACAGCACAGCAAAATCAGTTGCACCATTCAATTACGCTCGTCCAGACGGGAAGAATTCAATCACATTCATTCGATGCGACGTTTCTTATGGGATTTAATAAGCGACAACATTTTGACCCAAAACCGAGAGGATTCTGGGATGTTTGTGTTTTTTTGGTAATAACTCTGGAAGGAAACGTCGCAGACCCATCAAAAGGTACTCCTACTGCTCGCCTCGTGGAGAGGAATCCAAATATGTGAATGGTTAAGCTATGGGATATGAAATGGACGAGCGACCAATAAAACAGCATATATTATGGGGTTGAATGCTTTTTGCTATTCACAAAATAAAACAAAAGCAGTCATGCAAATATCTGAATTTTCACAGCACAGCAAAATCAGTTGCACCATTCAATTACGCTCGTCCAGACGGGGAGAATTCAATCACATTCATTCGATGCGACGTTTCTTATGGGATTTAATGAGCGACAACATTTTGACCCAAAACCGAGAGGATTCTGGGATGTTTGTGTTTTTTTGGTAATAACTCTGGAAGGAAACGTCGCAGACCCATCAAGGTGGTACTCGTACTGCTCGCGTCGTCGAGAGGAATCCTAATATGTGCATTGTTAAGCTATGGGATATGAAATGGACGAGCGACCAATAAAACAGCATGTATTATGGGGTTGAATGCTTTTTGCTATTCACAAAATAAAACAACAGCAGTCATGCAAATATCTGAATTTTCACAGCACAGCAAAATCAGTTGCACCATTCAATTCCGCTCGTCCAGACGGGGAGAATTCAATCACATTCATTCGATGCGACGTTTCTTATGGGATTTAATAAGCGATAACATTTTGACCCCAAACCGAGAGGATTCTGGGATGTTTGTGTTTTTTTGGTAATAACTCTGGAAGGAAACGTCGCAGACCCATCAAGGTGGTACTCGTACTGCTCGCCTCGTCGAGAGGAATCCAAACATATGAATGGTTAAGCTATGGGATATGAAATGGACGAGCGACCAATAAAACAGCATGTATTATGGGGTTGAATGCTTTTTGCTATTCACAAAATAAAACAAAAGCAGTCATGCAAATATCTGAATTTTCACAGCACAGCAAAATCAGTTGCACCATTCAATTACGCTCGTCCAGACGGGGAGAATTCAATCACATTCATTCGATGCGACGTTTCTTATGGGATTTAATGAGCGACAACATTTTGACCCAAAACCGAGAGGATTCTGGGATGTTTGTGTTTTTTTGGTAATAACTCTGGAAGGAAACGTCGCAGACCCATCAAGGTGGTACTCGTACTGCTCGCGTCGTCGAGAGGAATCCTAATATGTGCATGGTTAAGCTATGGGATATGAAATGGACGAGCGACCAATAAAACAGCATGTATTATGGGGTTGAATGCTTTTTGCTATTCACAAAATAAAACAACAGCAGTCATGCAAATATCTGAATTTTCACAGCACAGCAAAATCAGTTGCACCATTCAATTCCGCTCGTCCAGACGGGGAGAATTCAATCACATTCATTCGATGCGACGTTTCTTATGGGATTTAATGAGCGACAACATTTTGACCCCAAATCGAGAGGATTCTGGGATGTTTGTGTTTTTTTGGTAATAACTCTGGAAGGAAACGTCGCAGACCCATCAAGGTGGTACTCGTACTGCTCGCCTCGTCGAGAGGAATCCAAATATATGAATGGTTAAGCTATGGGATATGAAATGGACGAGCGACCAATAAAACAACATGTATTATGGGGTTGAATGCTTTTTGCTATTCACAAAATAAAACAACAGCAGTCATGCAAATATCTGAATTTTCACAGCACAGCAAAATCAGTTGCACCATTCAATTCTGCTCGTCCAGACGGGGAGAATTCAATCACATTCATTCGATGCGACGTTTCTTATGGGATTTAATAAGCGATAACATTTTGACCCCAAACCGAGAGGATTCTGGGATGTTTGTGTTTTTTTGGTAATAACTCTGGAAGGAAACGTCGCAGACCCATCAAGGTGGTACTCGTACTGCTCGCCTCGTCGAGAGGAATCCAAATATATGAATGGTTAAGCTATGGGATATGAAATGGACGAGCGACCAATAAAACAACATGTATTATGGGGTTGAATGCTTTTTGCTATTCACAAAATAAAACAAAGGCAGTCATGCAAATATCTGAATTTTCACAGCACAGCAAAATCAGTTGCACCATTCAATTACGCTCGTCCAGACGGGGAGAATTCAATCACATTCATTCGATGCGACGTTTCTTATGGGATTTAATAAGCGACAACATTTTGACCCCAAACCGAGAGGATTCTGGGATGTTTGTGTTTTTTTGGTAATAACTCTGGAAGGAAACGTCGCAGACCCATCAAGGTGGTACTCGTACTGCTCGCCTCGTCGAGAGGAATCCAAATATATGAATGGTTAAGCTATGGGATATGAAATGGACGAGCGACCAATAAAACAACATGTATTATGGGGTTGAATGCTTTTTGCCATTCACAAAATAAAACAAAGGCAGTCATGCAAATATCTGAATTTTCACAGCACAGCAAAATCAGTTGCACCATTCAATTACGCTCGTCCAGACGGGAAGAATTCAATCACATTCATTCGATGCGACGTTTCTTATGGGATTTAATAAGCGACAACATTTTGACCCCAAACCGAGAGGATTCTGGGATGTTTGTGTTTTTTTGGTAATAACTCTGGAAGGAAACGTCGCAGACCCATCAAAAGGTACTCCTACTGCTCGCCTCGTGGAGAGGAATCCAAATATGTGAATGGTTAAGCTATGGGATATGAAATGGACGAGCGACCAATAAAACAGCATATATTATGGGGTTGAATGCTTTTTGCTATTCACAAAATAAAACAAAAGCAGTCATGCAAATATCTGAATTTTCACAGCACAGCAAAATCAGTTGCACCATTCAATTACGCTCGTCCAGACGGGGAGAATTCAATCACATTCATTCGATGCGACGTTTCTTATGGGATTTAATGAGCGACAACATTTTGACCCAAAACCGAGAGGATTCTGGGATGTTTGTGTTTTTTTGGTAATAACTCTGGAAGGAAACGTCGCAGACCCATCAAGGTGGTACTCGTACTGCTCGCGTCGTCGAGAGGAATCCTAATATGTGCATTGTTAAGCTATGGGATATGAAATAGACGAGCGACCAATAAAACAGCATGTATTATGGGGTTGAATGCTTTTTGCTATTCACAAAATAAAACAACAGCAGTCATGCAAATATCTGAATTTTCACAGCACAGCAAAATCAGTTGCACCATTCAATTCCGCTCGTCCAGACGGGGAGAATTCAATCACATTCATTCGATGCGACGTTTCTTATGGGATTTAATGAGCGACAACATTTTGACCCCAAATCGAGAGGATTCTGGGATGTTTGTGTTTTTTTGGTAATAACTCTGGAAGGAAACGTCGCAGACCCATCAAGGTGGTACTCGTACTGCTCGCCTCGTCGAGAGGAATCCAAATATGTGAATGGTTAAGCTATGGGATATGAAATGGACGAGCGACCAATAAAACAGCATGTATTATGGGGTTGAATGCTTTTTGCTATTCACAAAATAAAACAACAGCAGTCATGCAAATATCTGAATTTTCACAGCACAGCAAAATCAGTTGCACCATTCAATTCCGCTCGTCCAGACGGGGAGAATTCAATCACATTCATTCGATACAACGTTTCTTATGGGATTTAATGAGCGACAACATTTTGACCCCAAACCTAGAGGATTCTGGGATGTTTGTGTTTTTTTGATAATAACTCTGGAAGGAAACGTCGCAGACCCATCAAGATGGTACTCGTACTGCTCGCGTCGTCGAGAGGAATCCTAATATGTGCATGGTTAAGCTATGGGATATGAAATGGACGAGCGACCAATAAAACAGCATGTATTATTGGGTTGAATGCTTTTTGCTATTCACAAAATAAAACAACAGCAGTCATGCAAATATCTGAATTTTCACAGCACAGCAAAATCAGTTGCACCATTCAATTCCGCTCGTCCAGACGGGGATAATTCAATCACATTCATTCGATGCGACGTTTCTTATGGGATTTAATGAGCGACAACATTTTGACCCCAAATCGAGAGGATTCTGGGATGTTTGTGTTTTTTTGGTAATAACTCTGGAAGGAAACGTCGCAGACCCATCAAGGTGGAACTCGTACTGCTCGCCTCGTCGAGAGGAATCCAAATATGTGAATGGTTAAGCTATGGGATATGAAATGGACGAGCGACCAATAAAACAGCATGTATTATGGGGTTGAATGCTTTTTGCTATTCACAAAATAAAACAACAGCAGTCATGCAAATATCTGAATTTTCACAGCACAGCAAAATCAGTTGCACCATTCAATTCTGCTCGTCCAGACGGGGAGAATTCAATCACATTCATTCGATGCGACGTTTCTTATGGGATTTAATAAGCGATAACATTTTGACCCCAAACCGAGAGGATTCTGGGATGTTTGTGTTTTTTTGGTAATAACTCTGGAAGGAAACGTCGCAGACCCATCAAGGTGGTACTCGTACTGCTCGCGTCGTCGAGAGGAATCCTAATATGTGCATTGTTAAGCTATGGGATATGAAATGGACGAGCGACCAATAAAAGAGCATGTATTATGGGGTTGAATGCTTTTTGCTATTCACAAAATAAAACAACAGCAGTCATGCAAATATCTGAATTTTCACAGCACAGCAAAATCAGTTGCACCATTCAATTCCGCTCGTCCAGACGGGGAGAATTCAATCACATTCATTCGATGCGACGTTTCTTATGGGATTTAATGAGCGACAACATTTTGACCCCAAATCGAGAGGATTCTGGGATGTTTGTGTTTTTTTGGTAATAACTCTGGAAGGAAACGTCGCAGACCCATCAAGGTGGTACTCGTACTGCTCGCCTCGTCGAGAGGAATCCAAATATGTGAATGGTTAAGCTATGGGATATGAAATGGACGAGCGACCAATAAAACAGCATGTATTATGGGGTTGAATGCTTTTTGCTATTCACAAAATAAAACAACAGCAGTCATGCAAATATCTGAATTTTCACAGCACAGCAAAATCAGTTGCACCATTCAATTCCGCTCGTCCAGACGGGGAGAATTCAATCACATTCATTCGATACAACGTTTCTTATGGGATTTAATGAGCGACAACATTTTGACCCCAAACCTAGAGGATTCTGGGATGTTTGTGTTTTTTTGATAATAACTCTGGAAGGAAACGTCGCAGACCCATCAAGATGGTACTCGTACTGCTCGCGTCGTCGAGAGGAATCCTAATATGTGCATGGTTAAGCTATGGGATATGAAATGGACGAGCGACCAATAAAACAGCATGTATTATTGGGTTGAATGCTTTTTGCTATTCACAAAATAAAACAACAGCAGTCATGCAAATATCTGAATTTTCACAGCACAGCAAAATCAGTTGCACCATTCAATTCCGCTCGTCCAGACGGGGAGAATTCAATCACATTCATTCGATGCGACGTTTCTTATGGGATTTAATGAGCGACAACATTTTGACCCCAAATCGAGAGGATTCTGGGATGTTTGTGTTTTTTTGGTAATAACTCTGGAAGGAAACGTCGCAGACCCATCAAGGTGGTACTCGTACTGCTCGCCTCGTCGAGAGGAATCCAAATATGTGAATGGTTAAGCTATGGGATATGAAATGGACGAGCGACCAATAAAACAGCATGTATTATGGGGTTGAATGCTTTTTGCTATTCACAAAATAAAACAACAGCAGTCATGCAAATATCTGAATTTTCACAGCACAGCAAAATCAGTTGCACCATTCAATTCCGCTCGTCCAGACGGGGAGAATTCAATCACATTCATTCGATACAACGTTTCTTATGGGATTTAATGAGCGACAACATTTTGACCCCAAACCTAGAGGATTCTGGGATGTTTGTGTTTTTTTGATAATAACTCTGGAAGGAAACGTCGCAGACCCATCAAGATGGTACTCGTACTGCTCGCGTCGTCGAGAGGAATCCTAATATGTGCATGGTTAAGCTATGGGATATGAAATGGACGAGCGACCAATAAAACAGCATGTATTATTGGGTTGAATGCTTTTTGCTATTCACAAAATAAAACAACAGCAGTCATGCAAATATCTGAATTTTCACAGCACAGCAAAATCAGTTGCACCATTCAATTCCGCTCGTCCAGACGGGGATAATTCAATCACATTCATTCGATGCGACGTTTCTTATGGGATTTAATGAGCGACAACATTTTGACCCCAAATCGAGAGGATTCTGGGATGTTTGTGTTTTTTTGGTAATAACTCTGGAAGGAAACGTCGCAGACCCATCAAGGTGGAACTCGTACTGCTCGCCTCGTCGAGAGGAATCCAAATATGTGAATGGTTAAGCTATGGGATATGAAATGGACGAGCGACCAATAAAACAGCATGTATTATGGGGTTGAATGCTTTTTGCTATTCACAAAATAAAACAACAGCAGTCATGCAAATATCTGAATTTTCACAGCACAGCAAAATCAGTTGCACCATTCAATTCTGCTCGTCCAGACGGGGAGAATTCAATCACATTCATTCGATGCGACGTTTCTTATGGGATTTAATAAGCGATAACATTTTGACCCCAAACCGAGAGGATTCTGGGATGTTTGTGTTTTTTTGGTAATAACTCTGGAAGGAAACGTCGCAGACCCATCAAGGTGGTACTCGTACTGCTCGCGTCGTCGAGAGGAATCCTAATATGTGCATTGTTAAGCTATGGGATATGAAATGGACGAGCGACCAATAAAAGAGCATGTATTATGGGGTTGAATGCTTTTTGCTATTCACAAAATAAAACAACAGCAGTCATGCAAATATCTGAATTTTCACAGCACAGCAAAATCAGTTGCACCATTCAATTCCGCTCGTCCAGACGGGGAGAATTCAATCACATTCATTCGATGCGACGTTTCTTATGGGATTTAATGAGCGACAACATTTTGACCCCAAATCGAGAGGATTCTGGGATGTTTGTGTTTTTTTGGTAATAACTCTGGAAGGAAACGTCGCAGACCCATCAAGGTGGTACTCGTACTGCTCGCCTCGTCGAGAGGAATCCAAATATGTGAATGGTTAAGCTATGGGATATGAAATGGACGAGCGACCAATAAAACAGCATGTATTATGGGGTTGAATGCTTTTTGCTATTCACAAAATAAAACAACAGCAGTCATGCAAATATCTGAATTTTCACAGCACAGCAAAATCAGTTGCACCATTCAATTCCGCTCGTCCAGACGGGGAGAATTCAATCACATTCATTCGATACAACGTTTCTTATGGGATTTAATGAGCGACAACATTTTGACCCCAAACCTAGAGGATTCTGGGATGTTTGTGTTTTTTTGATAATAACTCTGGAAGGAAACGTCGCAGACCCATCAAGATGGTACTCGTACTGCTCGCGTCGTCGAGAGGAATCCTAATATGTGCATGGTTAAGCTATGGGATATGAAATGGACGAGCGACCAATAAAACAGCATGTATTATTGGGTTGAATGCTTTTTGCTATTCACAAAATAAAACAACAGCAGTCATGCAAATATCTGAATTTTCACAGCACAGCAAAATCAGTTGCACCATTCAATTCCGCTCGTCCAGACGGGGATAATTCAATCACATTCATTCGATGCGACGTTTCTTATGGGATTTAATGAGCGACAACATTTTGACCCCAAATCGAGAGGATTCTGGGATGTTTGTGTTTTTTTGGTAATAACTCTGGAAGGAAACGTCGCAGACCCATCAAGGTGGAACTCGTACTGCTCGCCTCGTCGAGAGGAATCCAAATATGTGAATGGTTAAGCTATGGGATATGAAATGGACGAGCGACCAATAAAACAGCATGTATTATGGGGTTGAATGCTTTTTGCTATTCACAAAATAAAACAACAGCAGTCATGCAAATATCTGAATTTTCACAGCACAGCAAAATCAGTTGCACCATTCAATTCTGCTCGTCCAGACGGGGAGAATTCAATCACATTCATTCGATGCGACGTTTCTTATGGGATTTAATAAGCGATAACATTTTGACCCCAAACCGAGAGGATTCTGGGATGTTTGTGTTTTTTTGGTAATAACTCTGGAAGGAAACGTCGCAGACCCATCAAGGTGGTACTCGTACTGCTCGCCTCGTCGAGAGGAATCCAAATATATGAATGGTTAAGCTATGGGATATGAAATGGACGAGCGACCAATAAAACAACATGTATTATGGGGTTGAATGCTTTTTGCTATTCACAAAATAAAACAAAGGCAGTCATGCAAATATCTGAATTTTCACAGCACAGCAAAATCAGTTGCACCATTCAATTACGCTCGTCCAGACGGGGAGAATTCAATCACATTCATTAGATGCGACGTTTCTTATGGGATTTAATAAGCGACAACATTTTGACCCCAAACCGAGAGGATTCTGGGATGTTTGTGTTTTTTTGGTAATAACTCTGGAAGGAAACGTCGCAGACCCATCAAAAGGTACTCCTACTGCTCGCCTCGTCGAGAGGAATCCAAATATGTGAATGGTTAAGCTATGGGATATGAAATGGACGAGCGACCAATAAAACAGCATATATTGTGGGGTTGAATGCTTTTTGCTATTCACAAAATAAAACAAAAGCAGTCATGCAAATATCTGAATTTTCACAGCACAGCAAAATCAGTTGCACCATTCAATTACGCTCGTCCAGACGGGGAGAATTCAATCACATTCATTCGATGCTACGTTTCTTATGGGATTTAATAACCGACAACATTTTGACCCCAAACCGAGAGGATTCTGGGATGTTTGTGTTTTTTGGGTAATAACTCTGGAAGGAAACGTCGCAGACCCATCAAGGTGGTACTCGTACTGCTCGCGTCGTCGAGAGGAATCCTAATATGTGCATGGTTAAGCTATGGGATATGAAATGGACGAGCGACCAATAAAACAGCATGTATTATGGGGTTGAATGCTTTTTGCTATTCACAAAATAAAACAACAGCAGTCATGCAAATATCTGAATTTTCACAGCACAGCAAAATCAGTTGCACCATTCAATTCCGCTCGTCCAGACGGGGAGAATTCAATCACATTCATTCGATGCGACGTTTCTTATGGGATTTAATGAGCGACCACATTTTGACCCCAAATCGAGAGGATTCTGGGATGTTTGTGTTTTTTTGGTAATAACTCTGGAAGGAAACGTCGCAGACCCATCAAGGTGGTACTCGTACTGCTCGCCTCGTCGAGAGGAATCCAAATATGTGAATGGTTAAGCTATGGGATATGAAATGGACGAGCGACCAATAAAACAGCATGTATTATGGGGTTGAATGCTTTTTGCTATTCACAAAATAAAACAACAGCAGTCATGCAAATATCTGAATTTTCACAGCACAGCAAAATCAGTTGCACCATTCAATTCCGCTCGTCCAGACGGGGAGAATTCAATCACATTCATTCGATGCGACGTTTCTTATGGGATTTAATGAGCGACAACATTTTGACCCCAAACCTAGAGGATTCTGGGATGTTTGTGTTTTTTTGGTAATAACTCTGGAAGGAAACGTCGCAGACCCATCAAGATGGTACTCGTACTGCTCGCGTCGTCGAGAGGAATCCTACTATGTGCATGGTTAAGCTATGGGATATGAAATGGACGAGCGACCAATAAAACAGCATGTATTATGGGGTTGAATGCTTTTTGCTATTCACAAAATAAAACAACAGCAGTCATGCAAATATCTGAATTTTCACAGCACAGCAAAATCAGTTGCACCATTCAATTCCACTCGTCCAGACGGGGAGAATTCCATCACATTCATTCGATGCGACGTTTCTTATGGGATTTAATGAGCGACAACATTTTGACCCAAAACCGAGAGGATTCTGGGATGTTTGTGTTTTTTGGGTAATAACTCTGGAAGGAAACGTCGCAGACCCATCAAGGTGGTACTCGTACTGCTCGCGTCGTCGAGAGGAATCCTAATATGTGAATGGTTAAGCTATGGGATATGAAATGGACGAGCGACCAATAAAACAGCATGTATTATGGGGTTGAATGCTTTTTGCTATTCACAAAATAAAACAACAGCAGTCATGCAAATATCTGAATTTTCACAGCACAGCAAAATCAGTTGCACCATTCAATTCCGCTCGTCCAGACGGGGAGAATTCAATCACATTCATTCGATGCGACGTTTCTTATGGGATTTAATGAGCGACAACATTTTGACCCCAAACCTAGAGGATTCTGGGATGTTTGTGTTTTTTTGGTAATAACTCTGGAAGGAAACGTCGCAGACCCATCAAGATGGTACTCGTACTGCTCGCGTCGTCGAGAGGAATCCTAATATGTGCATGGTTAAGCTATGGGATATGAAATGGACGAGCGACCAATAAAACAGCATGTATTATGGGGTTGAATGCTTTTTGCTATTCACAAAATAAAACAACAGCAGTCATGCAAATATCTGAATTTTCACAGCACTACAAAATCAGTTGCACCATTCAATTCCGCTCGTCCAGACGGGGAGAATTCCATCACATTCATTCGATGCGACGTTTCTTATGGGATTTAATGAGCGACAACATTTTGACCCCAAATCGAGAGGATTCTGGGATGTTTGTGTTTTTTTGGTAATAACTCTGGAAGGAAACGTCGCAGACCCATCAAGGTGGAACTCGTACTGCACGCCTCGTCGAGAGGAATCCAAATATGTGAATGGTTAAGCTATGGGATATGAAATGGACGAGCGACCAATAAAACAGCATGTATTATGGGGTTGAATGCTTTTTGCTATTCACAAAATAAAACAACAGCAGTCATGCAAATATCTGAATTTTCACAGCACAGCAAAATCAGTTGCACCATTCAATTCCGCTCGTCCAGACGGGGACAATTCAATCACATTCATTCGATGCGACGTTTCTTATGGGATTTAATGAGCGACAACATTTTGACCCCAAATCGAGAGGATTCTGGGATGTTTGTGTTTTTTTGGTAATAACTCTGGAAGGAAACGTCGCAGACCCATCAAGGTGGTACTCGTACTGCTCGCCTCGTCGAGAGGAATCCAAATATGTGAATGGTTAAGCTATGGGATATGAAATGGACGAGCGACCAATAAAACAGCATATATTATGGGGTTGAATGCTTTTTGCTATTCACAAAATAAAACAAAAGCAGTCATGCAAATATCTGAATTTTCACAGCACAGCAAAATCAGTTGCACCATTCAATTACGCTCGTCCAGACGGGGAGAATTCAATCACATTCATTCGATGCGACGTTTCTTATGGGATTTAATGAGCGACAACATTTTGACCCCAAACCTAGAGGATTCTGGGATGTTTGTGTTTTTTTGGTAATAACTCTGGAAGGAAACGTCGAAGACCCATCAAGGTGGTACTCGTACTGCTCGCCTCGTCGAGAGGAATCCAAATATATGAATGGTTAAGCTATGGGATATGAAATGGACGAGCGACCAATAAAACAGCATGTATTATGGGGTTGGATGCTTTTTGCTATTCACAAAATTAAACAAAAGCAGTCATGCAAATATCTGAATTTTCACAGCACAGCAAAATCAGTTGCACCATTCAATTACGCTCGTCCAGACGGGGAGAATTCAATCACATTCATTCGATGCGACGTTTCTTATGGGATTTAATAAGCGACAACATTTTGACCCCAAACCGAGAGGATTCTGGGATGTTTGTGTTTTTTTGGTAATAACACTGGAAGGAAACGTCGAAGACCCATCAAGGTGGTACTCGTACTGCTCGCCTCGTCGAGAGTAATCCAAATATGTGAATGGTTAAGCTATGGGATATGAAATGGACGAGCGACGAATAAAACAGCATGTATTATGGGGTTGAATGCTTTTTGCTATTCACAAAATAAAACAACAGCAGTCATGCAAATATCTGAATTTTCACAGCACTACAAAATCAGTTGCACCATTCAATTCCGCTCGTCCAGACGGGGAGAATTCCATCACATTCATTCGATGCGACGTTTCTTATGGGATTTAATGAGCGACAACATTTTGACCCCAAATCGAGAGGATTCTGGGATGTTTGTGTTTTTTTGGTAATAACTCTGGAAGGAAACGTCGCAGACCCATCAAGGTGGAACTCGTACTGCACGCCTCGTCGAGAGGAATCCAAATATGTGAATGGTTAAGCTATGGGATATGAAATGGACGAGCGACCAATAAAACAGCATGTATTATGGGGTTGAATGCTTTTTGCTATTCACAAAATAAAACAACAGCAGTCATGCAAATATCTGAATTTTCACAGCACAGCAAAATCAGTTGCACCATTCAATTCCGCTCGTCCAGACGGGGACAATTCAATCACATTCATTCGATGCGACGTTTCTTATGGGATTTAATGAGCGACAACATTTTGACCCCAAATCGAGAGGATTCTGGGATGTTTGTGTTTTTTTGGTAATAACTCTGGAAGGAAACGTCGCAGACCCATCAAGGTGGTACTCGTACTGCTCGCCTCGTCGAGAGGAATCCAAATATGTGAATGGTTAAGCTATGGGATATGAAATGGACGAGCGACCAATAAAACAGCATATATTATGGGGTTGAATGCTTTTTGCTATTCACAAAATAAAACAAAAGCAGTCATGCAAATATCTGAATTTTCACAGCACAGCAAAATCAGTTGCACCATTCAATTACGCTCGTCCAGACGGGGAGAATTCAATCACATTCATTCGATGCGACGTTTCTTATGGGATTTAATGAGCGACAACATTTTGACCCCAAACCTAGAGGATTCTGGGATGTTTGTGTTTTTTTGGTAATAACTCTGGAAGGAAACGTCGAAGACCCATCAAGGTGGTACTCGTACTGCTCGCCTCGTCGAGAGGAATCCAAATATATGAATGGTTAAGCTATGGGATATGAAATGGACGAGCGACCAATAAAACAGCATGTATTATGGGGTTGGATGCTTTTTGCTATTCACAAAATTAAACAAAAGCAGTCATGCAAATATCTGAATTTTCACAGCACAGCAAAATCAGTTGCACCATTCAATTACGCTCGTCCAGACGGGGAGAATTCAATCACATTCATTCGATGCGACGTTTCTTATGGGATTTAATAAGCGACAACATTTTGACCCCAAACCGAGAGGATTCTGGGATGTTTGTGTTTTTTTGGTAATAACACTGGAAGGAAACGTCGAAGACCCATCAAGGTGGTACTCGTACTGCTCGCCTCGTCGAGAGTAATCCAAATATGTGAATGGTTAAGCTATGGGATATGAAATGGACGAGCGACGAATAAAACAGCATGTATTATGGGGTTGAATGCTTTTTGCTATTCACAAAATAAAACAAAAGCAGTCATGCAAATATCTGAATTTTCACAGCACAGCAAAATCAGTTGCACCATTCAATTCCGCTCGTCCAGACGGGGAGAATTCAATCACATTCATTCGATGCGACGTTTCTTATGGGATTTAATGAGCGACAACATTTTGACCCCAAACCGAGAGGATTCTGGGATGCTTGTGTTTTTTTGATAATAACTCTGGAAGGAAACGTCGCAGACCCATCAAGGTGGTACTCGTACTGCTCGCCTCGTCGAGAGGAATCCAAACATATGAATGGGTAAGCTATGGGATATAAAATGGACGAGCGACCAATAAAACAGCATGTATTATGGGGTTGAATGCGTTTTGCTATTCACAAAATAAAACAACAGCAGTCATGCAAATATCTGAATTTTCACAGCACAGCAAAATCAGTTGCACCATTCAATTACGCTCGTCAAGACGGTGGAATTCAATCACATTCATTCGATGCGACGTTTATTATGGGATTTAATGAGCGACAACATTTTGACCCCAAATCGAGAGGATTCTGGGATGTTTGTGTTTTTTTGGTAATAACTCTGGAAGGAAACGTCGCAGACCCATCAAGGTGGTACTCGTACTGCTCGCCTCGTCGAGAGGAATCCAAATATGTGAATGGTTAAGCTATGGGATATGAAATGGACGAGCGACCAATAAAACAGCATGTATTATGGGGATGAATGCTTTTTGCTATTCACAAAATAAACAACAGCAGTCATGCAAATATCTGAATTTTCACAGCACAGCAAAATCAGTTGCACCAATCAATTCCGCTCGTCCAGACGGGGAGAATTCAATCACATTCATTCGATGCGACGTTTCTTATGGGATTTAATGAGCGACAACATTTTGACCCCAAACCGAGAGGATTCTGGGATGCTTGTGTTTTTTTGATAATAACTCTGGAAGGAAACGTCGCAGACCCATCAAGGTGGTACTCGTACTGCTCGCCTCGTCGAGAGGAATCCAAACATATGAATGGGTAAGCTATGGGATATAAAATGGACGAGCGACCAATAAAACAGCATGTATTATGGGGTTGAATGCGTTTTGCTATTCACAAAATAAAACAACAGCAGTCATGCAAATATCTGAATTTTCACAGCACAGCAAAATCAGTTGCACCATTCAATTACGCTCGTCAAGACGGTGGAATTCAATCACATTCATTCGATGCGACGTTTATTATGGGATTTAATGAGCGACAACATTTTGACCCCAAATCGAGAGGATTCTGGGATGTTTGTGTTTTTTTGGTAATAACTCTGGAAGGAAACGTCGCAGACCCATCAAGGTGGTACTCGTACTGCTCGCCTCGTCGAGAGGAATCCAAATATGTGAATGGTTAAGCTATGGGATATGAAATGGACGAGCGACCAATAAAACAGCATGTATTATGGGGATGAATGCTTTTTGCTATTCACAAAATAAACAACAGCAGTCATGAAAATATCTGAATTTTCACAGCACAGCAAAATCAGTTGCACCAATCAATTCCGCTCGTCCAGACGGGGAGAATTCAATCACATTCATTCGATGCGACGTTTCTTATGGGATTTAATGAGCGACAACATTTTGACCCCAAACCTAGAGGATTCTGGGATGTTTGTGTTTTTTTGGTAATAACTCTGGAAGGAAACGTCGAAGACCCATCAAGGTGGTACTCGTACTGCTCGCCTCGTCGAGAGGAATCCAAATATATGAATGGTTAAGCTATGGGATATGAAATGGACGAGCGACCAATAAAACAGCATGTATTATGTTGTTGGATGCTTTTTGCTATTCACAAAATAAAACAAAAGCAGTCATGCAAATATCTGAATTTTCACAGCACAGCAAAATCAGTTGCACCATTCAATTCCGCTCGTCCAGACGGGGAGAATTCAATCACATTCATTCGATGCGACGTTTCTTATGGGATTTAATGAGCGACAACATTTTGACCCCAAACCGAGAGGATTCTGGGATGTTTGTGTTTTTTTGGTAATAACTCTGTAAGGAAACGTCGCAGACCCATCAAGGTGGTACTCGTACTGCTCGCCTCGTCGAGAGGAATCCAAATATGTGAATGGTTAAGCTATGGGATATGAAATGGACGAGCGACCAATAAAACAGCATGTATTATGGGGATGAATGCTTTTTGCTATTCACAAAATAAAACAACAGCAGTCATGCAAATATCTGAATTTTCACAGCACAGCAAAATCAGTTGCACCATTCAATTCCGCTCGTCCAGACGGGGAGAATTCAATCACATTCATTCGATGCAACGTTTCTTATGGGATTTAATGAGCGACAACATTTTGACCCCAAACTTAGAGGATTCTGGGATGTTTGTGTTTTTTTGGTAATAACTCTGGAAGGAAACGTCGAAGACCCATCAAGGTGGTACTCGTACTGCTCGCCTCGTCGAGAGGAATCCAAATATATGAATGGTTAAGCTATGGGATATGAAATGGACGAGCGACCAATAAAACAGCATGTATTATGGGGTTGGATGCTTTTTGCTATTCACAAAATAAAACAAAAGCAGTCATGCAAATATCTGAATTTTCACAGCACAGCAAAATCAGTTGCACCATTCAATTACGCTCGTCCAGACGGGGAGAATTCAATCACATTCATTCGATGCAACGTTTCTTATGGGATTTAATAAGCGACAACATTTTGACCCCAAACCGAGAGGATTCTGGGATGTTTGTGTTTTTTTGGTAATAACACTGGAAGGAAACGTCGCAGACCCATCAAGGTGGTACTCGTACTGCTCGCCTCGTCGAGAGGAATCCAAATATGTGAATGGTTAAGCTATGGGATATGAAATGGACGAGCGACCAATAAAACAGCATGTATTATGGGGTTGAATGCTTTTTGCTATTCACAAAATAAAACAACAGCAGTCATGCAAATATCTGAATTTTCACAGCACAGCAAAATCAGTTGCACCAATCAATTCCGCTCGTCCAGACGGGGAGAATTCAATCACATTCATTCGATGCGACGTTTCTTATGGGATTTAATGAGCGACAACATTTTGACCCCAAACCTAGAGGATTCTGGGATGTTTGTGTTTTTTTGGTGATAACTCTGGAAGGAAACGTCGAAGACCCATCAAGGTGGTACTCGTACTGCTCGCCTCGTCGAGAGGAATCCAAATATATGAATGGTTAAGCTATGGGATATGAAATGGACGAGCGACCAATAAAACAGCATGTATTATGGGGTTGGATGCTTTTTGCTATTCACAAAATAAAACAAAAGCAGTCGTGCAAATATCTGAATTTTCACAGCACAGCAAAATCAGTTGCACCAATCAATTCCGCTCGTCCAGACGGGGAGAATTCAATCACATTCATTCGATGCGACGTTTCTTATGGGATTTAATGAGCGACAACATTTTGACCCCAAACCTAGAGGATTCTGGGATGTTTGTGTTTTTTTGGTGATAACTCTGGAAGGAAACGTCGAAGACCCATCAAGGTGGTACTCGTACTGCTCGCCTCGTCGAGAGGAATCCAAATATATGAATGGTTAAGCTATGGGATATGAAATGGACGAGCGACCAATAAAACAGCATGTATTATGGGGTTGGATGCTTTTTGCTATTCACAAAATAAAACAAAAGCAGTCGTGCAAATATCTGAATTTTCACAGCACAGCAAAATCAGTTGCACCATTCAATTACGCTCGTCCAGACGGGGAGAATTCAATCACATTCATTCGATGCAACGTTTCTTATGGGATTTAATAAGCGACAACATTTTGACCCCAAACCGAGAGGATTCTGGGATGTTTGTGTTTTTTTGGTAATAACACTGGAAGGAAACGTCGCAGACCCATCAAGGTGGTACTCGTACTGCTCGCCTCGTCGAGAGGAATCCAAATATGTGAATGGTTAAGCTATGGGATATGAAATGGACGAGCGACCAATAAAACAGCATGTATTATGGGGTTGAATGCTTTTTGCTATTCACAAAATAAAACAACAGCAGTCATGCAAATATCTGAATTTTCACAGCACAGCAAAATCAGTTGCACCAATCAATTCCGCTCGTCCAGACGGGGAGAATTCAATCACATTCATTCGATGCGACGTTTCTTATGGGATTTAATGAGCGACAACATTTTGACCCCAAACCTAGAGGATTCTGGGATGTTTGTGTTTTTTTGGTGATAACTCTGGAAGGAAACGTCGAAGACCCATCAAGGTGGTACTCGTACTGCTCGCCTCGTCGAGAGGAATCCAAATATATGAATGGTTAAGCTATGGGATATGAAATGGACGAGCGACCAATAAAACAGCATGTATTATGGGGTTGGATGCTTTTTGCTATTCACAAAATAAAACAAAAGCAGTCGTGCAAATATCTGAATTTTCACAGCACAGCAAAATCAGTTGCACCATTCAATTACGCTCGTCCAGACGGGGAGAATTCAATCACATTCATTGGATGCAACGTTTCTTATGGGATTTAATAAGCGACAACATTTTGACCCCAAACCGAGAGGATTCTGGGATGTTTGTGTTTTTTTGGTAATAACACTGGAAGGAAACGTCGCAGACCCATCAAGGTGGTACTCGTACTGCTCGCCTCGTCGAGAGGAATCCAAATATGTGAATGGTTAAGCTATGGGATATGAAATGGACGAGCGACCAATAAAACAGCATGTATTATGGGGTTGAATGCTTTTTGCTATTCACAAAATAAAACAACAGCTATCATGCAAATATCTGAATTTTCACAGCACAGCAAAATCAGTTGCACCAATCAATTCCGCTCGTCCAGACGGGGAGAATTCAATCACATTCATTCGATGCGACGTTTCTTATGGGATTTAATGAGCGACAACATTTTGACCCCAAACCTAGAGGATTCTGGGATGTTTGTGTTTTTTTGGTGATAACTCTGGAAGGAAACGTCGAAGACCCATCAAGGTGGTACTCGTACTGCTCGCCTCGTCGAGAGGAATCCAAATATATCAATGGTTAAGCTATGGGATATGAAATGGACGAGCGACCAATAAAACAGCATGTATTATGGGGTTGGATGCTTTTTGCTATTCACAAAATAAAACAAAAGCAGTCATGCAAATATCTGAATTTTCACAGCACAGCAAAATCAGTTGCACCATTCAATTACGCTCGTCCAGACGGGGAGAATTCAATCACATTCATTCGATGCGACGTTTCTTATGGGATTTAATAAGCGACAACATTTTGACCCCAAACCGAGAGGATTCTGGGATGTTTGTGATTTTTTGGTAATAACACTGGAAGGAAACGTCGCAGACCCATCAAGGTGGTACTCGTACTGCTCGCCTCGTCGAGAGGAATCCAAATATGTGAATGGTTAAGCTATGGGATATGAAATGGACGAGCGACCAATAAAACAGCATGTATTATGGGGTTGAATGCTTTTTGCTATTCACAAAATAAAACAACAGCAGTCATGCAAATATCTGAATTTTCACAGCACAGCAAAATCAGTTGCACCATTCAATTCCGCTCGTCCAGACGGGGAGAATTCAATCACATTCATTCGATGCGACGTTTCTTATGGGATTTAATGAGCGACAACATTTTGACCCCAAACCGAGAGGATTCTGGGATGTTTGTGTTTTTTTGGTAATAACTCTGGAAGGAAACGTCGCAGACCCATCAAGGTGGTACTCGTACTGCTCGCCTCGTCGAGAGGAATCCAAATATGTGAATGGTTAAGCTATGGGATATGAAATGGACGAGCGACCAATAAAACAGCATGTATTATGGGGTTGAATGCTTTTTGCTATTCACAAAATAAAACAACAGCTATCATGCAAATATCTGAATTTTCACAGCACAGCAAAATCAGTTGCACCAATCAATTCCGCTCGTCCAGACGGGGAGAATTCAATCACATTCATTCGATGCGACGTTTCTTATGGGATTTAATGAGCGACAACATTTTGACCCCAAACCTAGAGGATTCTGGGATGTTTGTGTTTTTTTGGTGATAACTCTGGAAGGAAACGTCGAAGACCCATCAAGGTGGTACTCGTACTGCTCGCCTCGTCGAGAGGAATCCAAATATATCAATGGTTAAGCTATGGGATATGAAATGGACGAGCGACCAATAAAACAGCATGTATTATGGGGTTGGATGCTTTTTGCTATTCACAAAATAAAACAAAAGCAGTCATGCAAATATCTGAATTTTCACAGCACAGCAAAATCAGTTGCACCATTCAATTACGCTCGTCCAGACGGGGAGAATTCAATCACATTCATTCGATGCGACGTTTCTTATGGGATTTAATAAGCGACAACATTTTGACCCCAAACCGAGAGGATTCTGGGATGTTTGTGATTTTTTGGTAATAACACTGGAAGGAAACGTCGCAGACCCATCAAGGTGGTACTCGTACTGCTCGCCTCGTCGAGAGGAATCCAAATATGTGAATGGTTAAGCTATGGGATATGAAATGGACGAGCGACCAATAAAACAGCATGTATTATGGGGTTGAATGCTTTTTGCTATTCACAAAATAAAACAACAGCAGTCATGCAAATATCTGAATTTTCACAGCACAGCAAAATCAGTTGCACCATTCAATTCCGCTCGTCCAGACGGGGAGAATTCAATCACATTCATTCGATGCGACGTTTCTTATGGGATTTAATGAGCGACAACATTTTGACCCCAAACCGAGAGGATTCTGGGATGTTTGTGTTTTTTTGGTAATAACTCTGGAAGGAAACGTCGCAGACCCATCAAGGTGGTACTCGTACTGCTCGCCTCGTCGAGAGGAATCCAAATATGTGAATGGTTAAGCTATGGGATATGAAATGGACGAGCGACCAATAAAACAGCATGTATTATGGGGATGAATGCTTTTTGCTATTCACAAAATAAAACAACAGCAGTCATGCAAATATCTGAATTTTCACAGCACAGCAAAATCAGTTGCACCATTCAATTCCGCTCGTCCAGACGGGGAGAATTCAATCACATTCATTCGATGCGACGTTTCTTATGGGATTTAATGAGCGACAACATTTTGACCCCAAACCTAGAGGATTCTGGGATGTTTGTGTTTTTTTGGTAATAACTCTGAAAGGAAACGTCGAAGACCCATCAAGGTGGTACTCGTACTGCTCGCCTCGTCGAGAGGAATCCAAATATATGAATGGTTAAGCTATGGGATATGAAATGGACGAGCGACCAATAAAACAGCATGTATTATGGGGTTGGATGCTTTTTGCTATTCACAAAATAAAACAAAAGCAGTCACGCAAATATCTGAATTTTCACAGCACAGCAAAATCAGTTGCACCATTCAATTATGCTCGTCCAGACGGGGAGAATTCAATCACATTCATTCGATGCGACGTTTCTTATGGGATTTAATAAGCGACAACATTTTGACCCCAAACCGAGAGGATTCTGCGATGTTTGTGTTTTTTTGGTAATAACACTGGAAGGAAACGTCGCAGACCCATCAAGGTGGTACTCGTACTGCTCGCCTCGTCGAGAGTAATCCAAATATGTGAATGGTTAAGCTATGGGATATGAAATGGACGAGCGACCAATAAAACAGCATGTATTATGGGGTTGAATGCTTTTTGCTATTCACAAAATAAAACAACAGCAGTCATGCAAATATCTGAATTTTCACAGCACAGCAAAATCAGTTGCACCATTCAATTCCGCTCGTCCAGACGGGGAGAATTCAATCACATTCATTCGATGCGACGTTTCTTATGGGATTTAATGAGCGACAACATTTTGACCCCAAACCGAGAGGATTCTGGGATGTTTGTGTTTTTTTGGTAATAACTCTGGAAGGAAACGTCGCAGACCCATCAAGGTGGTACTCGTACTGCTCGCCTCGTCGAGAGGAATCCAAATATGTGAATGGTTAAGCTATGGGATATGAAATGGACGAGCGACCAATAAAACAGCATGTATTATGGGGTTGAATGCTTTTTGCTATTCACAAAATAAAACAACAGCAGTCATGCAAATATCTGAATTTTCACAGCACAGCAAAATCAGTTGCACAATTCAATTCCGCTCGTCCAGACGGGGACAATTCAATCACATTAATTCGATGCGACGTTTCTTATGGGATTTAATGAGCGACAACATTTTGACCCCAAACCTAGAGGATTCTGGGATGTTTGTGTTTTTTTGGTAATAACTCTGGAAGGAAACTTCGCAGACCCATCAAGGTGGTACTCGTACTGCTCGCCTCGTCGAGAGGAATCCAAATATATGAATGGTTAAGCTATGGGATATGAAATGGACGAGCGACCAATAAAACAGCATGTATTATGGGGTTGAATGCTTTTTGCTATTCACAAAATAAAACAACAGCAGTCATGCAAATATCTGAATTTTCACAGCACAGCAAAATCAGTTGCACCATTCAATTCCGCTCGTCCAGACGGGGAGAATTCAATCACATTCATTCGATGCGACGTTTCTTATGGGATTTAATGAGCGACAACATTTTGACCCCAAACCGAGAGGATTCTGGGATGTTTGTGTTTTTTTGGTAATAACTCTGGAAGGAAACGTCGCAGACCCATCAAGGCGGTACTTGAACTGCTCGCCTCGTCGAGAGGAATCCAAATATGTGAATGGTTAAGCTATGGGATATGAAATGGACGAGCGACCAATAAAACAGCATGTATTATGGGGTTGAATGCTTTTTGCTATTCACAAAATAAAACAACAGCAGTCATGCAAATATCTGAATTTTCACAGCACAGCAAAATCAGTTGCACCATTCAATTCCGCTCGTCCAGACGGGGAGAATTCAATCACATTCATTCGATGCGACGTTTCTTATGGGATTTAATGAGCGACAACATTTTGACCCCAAACCGAGAGGATTCTGGGATGTTTGTGGTTTTTTGGTAATAACTCTGGAAGGAAACGTCGCAGACCCATCAAGGCGGTACTCGAACTGCTCGCCTCGTCGAGAGGAATCCAAATATGTGAATGGTTAAGCTATGGGATATGAAATGGACGAGCGACCAATAAAACAGCATGTATTATGGGGTTGAATGCTTTTTGCTATTCACAAAATAAAACAACAGCAGTCATGCAAATATCTGAATTTTCACAGCACAGCAAAATCAGTTGCACCATTCAATTCCGCTCGTCCAGACGGGGAGAATTCAATCACATTCATTCGATGCGACGTTTCTTATGGGATTTAATAAGCGACAACATTTTGACCCCAAACTGAGAGGATTCTGGGATGTTTGTGTTTTTTTGGTAATAACTCTGGAAGGAAACGTCGCAGACCCATCAAGGTGGTACTCGTACTGCTCGCCTCGTCGAGAGGAATCCAAATATGTGAATGGTTAAGCTATGGGATATGAAATGGACGAGCGACCAATAAAACAGCATGTATTATGGGGATGAATGCTTTTTGCTATTCACAAAATAAAACAAAAGCAGTCATGCAAATATCTGAATTTTCACAGCACAGCAAAATCAGTTGCACCTTTCAATTCCGCTCGTCCAGACGGGGAGAATTCAATCACATTCATTCGATGCGACGTTTCTTATGGGATTTAATGAGCGACAACATTTTGACCCCAAACTGAGAGGATTCTGGGATGTTTGTGTTTTTTTGGTAATAACTCTGGAAGGAAACGTCGCAGACCCATCAAGGTGGTACTCGTACTGCTCGCCTCGTCGAGAGGAATCCAAATATGTGAATGGTTAAGCTATGGGATATGAAATGGACGAGCGACCAATAAAACAGCATGTATTATGGGGTTGAATGCTTTTTGCTATTCACAAAATAAAACAAAAGCAGTCATGCAAATATCTGAATTTTCACAGCACAGCAAAATCAGTTGCACCATTCAATTATGCTCGTCCAGACGGGGAGAATTCAATCACATTCATTCGATGCGACGTTTCTTATGGGATTTAATAAGCGACAACATTTTGACCCCAAACCGAGAGGATTCTGGGATGTTTGTGTTTTTTTGGTAATAACACTGGAAGGAAACGTCGCAGACCCATCAAGGTGGTACTCGTACTGCTCGCCTCGTCGAGAGTAATCCAAATATGTGAATGGTTAAGCTATGGGATATGAAATAGACGAGCGACCAATAAAACAGCATGTATTATGGGGTTGAATGCTTTTTGCTATTCACAAAATAAAACAACAGCAGTCATGCAAATATCTTAATTTTCACAGCACAGCAAAATCAGTTGCACCATTCAATTCCGCTCGTCCAGACGGGGAGAATTGAATCACATTCATTCGATGCGACGTTTCTTATGGGATTTAATGAGCGACAACATTTTGACCCCAAACCTAGAGGATTCTGGGATGTTTGTGTTTTTTTGGTAATAACTCTGGAAGGAAACGTCGCAGACCCATCAAGGTGGTACTCGTACTGCTCGCCTCGTCGAGAGGAATCCAAATATGTGAATGGTTAAGCTATGGGATATGAAATGGACGAGCGACCAATAAAACAGCATGTATTATGGGGTTGAATGCTTTTTGCTATTCACAAAATAAAAAAAAGCAGTCATGCAAATATCTGAATTTTCACAGCACAGCAAAATCAGTTGCACCATTCAATTCCGCTCGTCCAGACGGGGAGAATTCAATCACATTCATTCGATGCGACGTTTCTTATGGGATTTAATGAGCGACAACATTTTGACCCCAAACCGAGAGGATTCTGGGATGTTTGTGTTTTTTTGGTAATAACTCTGGAAGGAAACGTCGCAGACCCATCAAGGTGGTACTCGTACTGCTCGCCTCGTCGAGAGGAATCCAAATATGTGAATGGTTAAGCTATGGGATATGAAATGGACGAGCGACCAATAAAACAGCATGTATTATGGGGTTGAATGCGTTTTGCTATTCACAAAATAAAACAACAGCAGTCATGCAAATATCTGAATTTTCACAGCACAGCAAAATCAGTTGCACCATTCAATTCCGCTCGTCCAGACGGGGAGAATTCAATCACATTCATTCGATGCGACGTTTCTTATGGGATTTAATGAGCGACAACATTTTGACCCCGAACCTAGAGGATTCTGGGATGTTTGTGTTTTTTTGGTAATAACTCTGGAAGGAAACGTCGCAGACCCATCAAGGTGGTACTCGTACTGCTCGCCTCGTCGAGAGGAATCCAAATATGTGAATGGTTAAGCTATCGGATATGAAATGGATGAGCGACCAATAAAACAGCATGTATTATGGGGATGAATGCTTTTTGCTATTCACAAAATAAAACAACAGCAGTCATGCAAATATCTGAATTTTCACAGCACAGCAAAATCAGTTGCACCAATCAATTCCGCTCGTCCAGACGGGGAGAATTCAATCACATTCATTCGATGCGACGTTTCTTATGGGATTTAATAAGCGACAACATTTTGACCCCAAACCGAGAGAATTCTGGGATGTTTGTGTTTTTTTGGTAATAACACTGGAAGGAAACGTCGCAGACCCATCAAGTTGGTACTCGTACTGCTCGCCTCTTCGAGAGGAATCCAAATATGTGAATGGTTAAGCTATGGGATATGAAATGGACGAGCGACCAATAAAACAGCATGTATTATGGGGTTGAATGCTTTTTGCTATTCACAAAGTAAAACAACAGCAGTCATGCAAATATCTGAATTTTCACAGCACAGCAAAATCAGTTGCACCATTCAATTCCGCTCGTCCAGACGGGGAGAATTCAATCACATTAATTCGATGCGACGTTTCTTATGGGATTTAATGAGCGACAACATTTTGACCCCAAACCGAGAGGATTCTGGGATGTATGTGTTTTTTTGGTAATAATTCTGGAAGGAAACGTCGCAGACCCATCAAGGTGGTAATCGTACTGCTCGCCTCGTCGAGAGGAATCCAAATATGTGAATGGTTAAGCTATGGGATATGAAATGGACGAGCGACCAATAAAACAGCATGTATTATGGGGTTGAATGCTTTTTGCTATTCACAAAATAAAACAACAGCAGTCATGCAAATATCTGAATTTTCACAGCACAGCAAAATCAGTTGCACCATTCAATTCCGCTCGTCCAGACGGGGACAATTCAATCACATTCATTCGATGCGACGTTTCTTATGGGATTTAATGAGCGACAACATTTTGACCCCAAACCTAGAGGATTCTGGGATGTTTGTGTTTTTTTGGTAATAACTCTGGAAGGAAACGTCGCAGACCCATCAAGGTGGTACTCGTACTGCTCGCCTCGTCGAGTGGAATCCAAATATATGAATGGTTAAGCTATGGGATATGAAATGGACGAGCGACCAATAAAACAGCATGTATTATGGGGTTGAATGCTTTTTGCTATTCACAAAATAAAACAACAGCAGTCATGCAAATATCTGAATTTTCACAGCACAGCAAAATCAGTTGCACCATTCAATTCCGCTCGTCCAGACGGGGAGAATTCAATCACATTCATTCGATGCGACGTTTCTTATGGGATTTAATAAGCGACAACATTTTGACCCCAAACTGAGAGGATTCTGGGATGTTTGTGTTTTTTTGGTAATAACACTGGAAGGAAACGTCGCAGACCCATCAAGGTGGTACTCGTACTGCTCGCCTCGTCGAGAGTAATCCAAATATGTGAATGGTTAAGCTATGGGATATGAAATAGACGAGCGACCAATAAAACAGCATGTATTATGGGGTTGAATGCTTTTTGCTATTCACAAAATAAAACAACAGCAGTCATGCAAATATCTGAATTTTCACAGCACAGCAAAATCAGTTGCACCATTCAATTCCGCTCGTCCAGACGGGGAGAATTGAATCACATTCATTCGATGCGACGTTTCTTATGGGATTTAATGAGCGACAACATTTTGACCCCAAACCTAGAGGATTCTGGGATGTTTTTGTTTTTTTGGTAATAACTCTGGAAGGAAACGTCGCAGACCCATCAAGGTGGTACTCGTACTGCTCGCCTCGTCCAGAGGAATCCAAATATGTGAATGGTTAAGCTATGGGATATGAAATGGACGAGCGACCAATAAAACAGCATGTATTATGGGGTTGAATGCTTTTTGCTATTCACAAAATAAAAAAAAAACAGTCATGCAAATATCTGAATTTTCACAGCACAGCAAAATCAGTTGCACCATTCAATTCCGCTCGTCCAGACGGGGAGAATTCAATCACATTCATTCGATGCGACGTTTCTTATCGGATTTAATGAGCGACAACATTTTGACCCCAAACCGAGAGGATTCTGGGATGTTTGTGTTTTTTTGGTAATAACTCTGGAAGGAAACGTCGCAGACCCTTCAAGGTGGTACTCGTACTGCTCGCCTCGTCGAGAGGAATCCAAATATGTGAATGGTTAAGCTATGGGATATGAAATGGACGAGCGACCAATAAAACAGCATGTATTATGGGGTTGAATGCGTTTTGCTATTCACAAAATAAAACAACAGCAGTCATGCAAATATCTGAATTTTCACAGCACAGCAAAATCAGTTGCACCAATCAATTCCGCTCGTCCAGACGGGGAGAATTCAATCACATTCATTCGATGCGACGTTTCTTATGGGATTTAATAAGCGACAACATTTTGACCCCAAACCGAGAGAATTCTGGGATGTTTGTGTTTTTTTGGTAATAACACTGGAAGGAAACGTCGCAGACCCATCAAGGTGGTACTCGTACTGCTCGCCTCTTCGAGAGGAATCCAAATATGTGAATGGTTAAGCTATGGGATATGAAATGGACGAGCGACCAATAAAACAGCATGTATTATGGGGTTGAATGCTTTTTGCTATTCACAAAGTAAAACAACAGCAGTCATGCAAATATCTGAATTTTCACAGCACAGCAAAATCAGTTGCACCATTCAATTCCGCTCGTCCAGACGGGGAGAATTCAGTCACATTAATTCGATGCGACGTTTCTTATGGGATTTAATGAGCGACAACATTTTGACCCCAAACCGAGAGGATTCTGGGATGTTTGTGTTTTTTTGGTAATAATTCTGGAAGGAAACGTCGCAGACCCATCAAGGTGGTAATCGTACTGCTCGCCTCGTCGAGAGGAATCCAAATATGTGAATGGTTAAGCTATGGGATATGAAATGGACGAGCGACCAATAAAACAGCATGTATTATGGGGTTGAATGCTTTTTGCTATTCACAAAATAAAACAACAGCAGTCATGCAAATATCTGAATTTTCACAGCACAGCAAAATCAGTTGCACCATTCAATTCCGCTCGTCCAGACGGGGACAATTCAATCACATTAATTCGATGCGACGTTTCTTATGGGATTTAATGAGCGACAACATTTTGACCCCAAACCTAGAGGATTCTGGGATGTTTGTGTTTTTTTGGTAATAACTCTGGAAGGAAACGTCGCAGACCCATCAAGGTGGTACTCGTACTGCTCGCCTCGTCGAGTGGAATCCAAATATATGAATGGTTAAGCTATGGGATATGAAATGGACGAGCGACCAATAAAACAGCATGTATTATGGGGTTGAATGCTTTTTGCTATTCACAAAATAAAACAAAAGCAGTCATGCAAATATCTGAATTTTCACAGCACAGCAAAATCAGTTGCACCATTCAATTCCGCTCGTCCAGACGGGGACAATTCAATCACATTCATTCGATGCGACGTTTCTTATGGGATTTAATGAGCGACAACATTTTGACCCCAAACCTAGAGGATTCTGGGATGTTTGTGTTTTTTTGGTAATAACTCTGGAAGGAAACGTCGCAGACCCATCAAGGTGGTACTCGTACTGCTCGCCTCGTCGAGAGGAATCCAAATATATGAATGGTTAAGCTATGGGATATGAAATGGACGAGCGACCAATAAAACAGCATGTATTATGGGGTTGAATGCTTTTTGCTATTCACAAAATAAAACAACAGCAGTCATGCAAATATCTGAATTTTCACAGCACAGCAAAATCAGTTGCACCATTCAATTCCGCTCGTCCAGACGGGGAGAATTCAATCACATTCATTCGATGCGACGTTTCTTATGGGATTTAATGAGCGACAACATTTTGACCCCAAACCGAGAGGATTCTGGGATGTTTGTGGTTTTTTGGTAATAACTCTGGAAGGAAACGTCGCAGACCCATCAAGGTGGTACTCGTACTGCTCGCCTCGTCGAGAGGAATCCAAATATGTGAATGGTTAAGCTATGGGATATGAAATGGACGAGCGACCAATAAAACAGCATGTATTATGGGGTTGAATGCTTTTTGCTATTCACAAAATAAAACAACAGCAGTCATGCAAATATCTGAATTTTCACAGCACAGCAAAATCAGTTGCACCATTCAATTCCGCTCGTCCAGACGGGGAGAATTCAATCACATTCATTCGATGCGACGTTTCTTATGGGATTTAATAAGCGACAACATTTTGACCCCAAACTGAGAGGATTCTGGGATGTTTGTGTTTTTTTGGTAATAACTCTGGAAGGAAACGTCGCAGACCCATCAAGGTGGTACTCGTACTGCTCGCCTCGTCGAGAGGAATCCAAATATGTGAATGGTTAAGCTATGGGATATGAAATGGACGAGCGACCAATAAAACAGCATGTATTATGGGGATGAATGCTTTTTGCTATTCACAAAATAAAACAAAAGCAGTCATGCAAATATCTGAATTTTCACAGCACAGCAAAATCAGTTGCACCATTCAATTCCGCTCGTCCAGACGGGGAGAATTCAATCACATTCATTCGATGCGACGTTTCTTATGGGATTTAATGAGCGACAACATTTTGACCCCAAACTGAGAGGATTCTGGGATGTTTGTGTTTTTTTGGTAATAACTCTGGAAGGAAACGTCGCAGACCCATCAAGGTGGTACTCGTACTGCTCGCCTCGTCGAGAGGAATCCAAATATGTGAATGGTTAAGCTATGGAATATGAAATGGACGAGCGACCAATAAAACAGCATGTATTATGGGGTTGAATGCTTTTTGCTATTCACAAAATAAAACAAAAGCAGTCATGCAAATATATGAATTTTCACAGCACAGCAAAATCAGTTGCACCATTCAATTACGCTCGTCCAGACGGGGAGAATTCAATCACATTCATTCGATGCGACGTTTCTTATGGGATTTAATAAGCGACAACATTTTGACCCCAAACCGAGAGGATTCTGGGATGTTTGTGTTTTTTTGGTAATAACACTGGAAGGAAACGTCGCAGACCCATCAAGGTGGTACTCGTACTGCTCGCCTCGTCGAGAGTAATCCAAATATGTGAATGGTTAAGCTATTGGATATGAAATAGACGAGCGACCAATAAAACAGCATGTATTATGGGGTTGAATGCTTTTTGCTATTCACAAAATAAAACAACAGCAGTCATGCAAATATCTGAATTTTCACAGCACAGCAAAATCAGTTGCACCATTCAATTCCGCTCGTCAAGACGGGGAGAATTCAATCACATTCATTCGATGCGACGTTTCTTATGGGATTTAATGAGCGACAACATTTTGACCCCAAATCGAGAGGATTCTGGGATGTTTGTGTTTTTTTGGTAATAACTCTGGAAGGAAACGTCGCAGACCCATCAAGGTGGTACTCGTACTGCTCGCCTCGTCGAGAGGAATCCAAATATGTGAATGGTTAAGCTATCGGATATGAAATGGACGCGCGACCAATAAACAGCATGTATTATGGGGATGAATGCTTTTTGCTATTCACAAAATAAAACAACAGCAGTCATGCAAATATCTGAATTTTCACAGCACAGCAAAATCAGTTGCACCAATCAATTCCGCTCGTCCAGACGGGGAGAATTCAATCACATTCATTCGATGCGACGTTTCTTATGGGATTTAATGAGCGACAACATTTTGACCCCAAACCTAGAGGATTCTGGGATGTTTGTGTTTTTTTGGTAATAACTCTGGAAGGAAACGTCGAAGACCCATCAAGGTGGTACTCGTACTGCTCGCCTCGTCGAGAGGAATCCAAATATATGAATGGTTAAGCTATGGGATATGAAATGGACGAGCGACCAATAAAACAGCATGTATTATGGGGTTGGATGCTTTTTGCTATTCACAAAATAAAACAAAAGCAGTCATGCAAATATCTGAATTTTCACAGCACAGCAAAATCAGTTGCACCATTCAATTACGCTCGTCCAGACGGGGAGAATTCAATCACATTCATTCGATGCGACGTTTCTTATGGGATTTAATAAGCGACAACATTTTGACCCCAAACCGAGAGGATTCTGGGATGTTTGTGTTTTTTTGGTAATAACACTGGAAGGAAACGTCGCAGACCCATCAAGGTGGTACTCGTACTGCTCGCCTCGTCGAGAGGAATCCAAATATGTGAATGGTTAAGCTATGGGATATGAAATGGACGAGCGACCAATAAAACAGCATGTATTATGGGGTTGAATGCTTTTTGCTATTCACAAAATAAAACAACAGCAGTCATGCAAATATCTGAATTTTCACAGCACAGCAAAATCAGTTGCACCATTCAATTCCGCTCGTCCAGACGGGGAGAATTCAATCACATTCATTCGATGCGACGTTTCTTATGGGATTTAATGAGCGACAACATTTTGACCCCAAATCGAGAGGATTCTGGGATGTTTGTGTTTTTTTGGTAATAACTCTGGAAGGAAACGTCGCAGACCCATCAAGGTGGTACTCGTACTGCTCGCCTCGTCGAGAGGAATCCAAATATGTGAATGGTTAAGCTATTGGATATGAAATGGACGAGCGACCAATAAAACAGCATGTATTATGGGGTTGAATGCTTTTTGCTGTTCACAAAATAAAACAAAAGCAGTCATGCAAATATCTGAATTTTCACAGCACAGCAAAATCAGTTGCACCATTCAATTACGCTCGTCCAGACGGGGAGAATTCAATCACATTCATTCGAGGCGACGTTTCTTATGGGATTTAATAAGCGACAACATTTTGACCCCAAACCGAGAGGATTCTGGGATGTTTGTGTTTTTTTGGTAATAACACTGGAAGGAAACGTCGCAGACCCATCAAGGTGGTACTCGTACTGCTCGCCTCGTCGAGAGTAATCCAAATATGTGAATGGTTAAGCTATGGGATATGAAATGGACGAGCGACCAATAAAACAGCATGTATTATGGGGTTGAATGCTTTTTGCTATTCACAAAATAAAACAACAGCAGTCATGCAAATATCTGAATTTTCACAGCACAGCAAAATCAGTTGCACCAATCAATTCCGCTCGTCCAGACGGGGAGAATTCAATCACATTCATTCGATGCGACGTTTCTTATGGGATTTAATGAGCGACAACATTTTGACCCCAAACCTAGAGGATTCTGGGATGTTTGTGTTTTTTTGGTAATAACTCTGGAAGGAAACGTCGAAGACCCATCAAGGTGGTACTCGTACTGCTCGCCTCGTCGAGAGGAATCCAAATATATGAATGGTTAAGCTATGGGATATGAAATGGACGAGCGACCAATAAAACAGCATGTATTATGGGGTTGGATGCTTTTTGCTATTCACAAAATGAAACAAAAGCAGTCATGCAAATATCTGAATTTTCACAGCACAGCAAAATCAGTTGCACCATTCAATTACGCTCGTCCAGACGGGGAGAATTCAATCACATTCATTCGATGCGACGTTTCTTATGGGATTTAATAAGCGACAACATTTTGACCCCAAACCGAGAGGATTCTGGGATGTTTGTGTTTTTTTGGTAATAACACTGGAAGGAAACGTCGCAGACCCATCAAGGTAGTACTCGTACTGCTCGCCTCGTCGAGAGGAATCCAAATATGTGAATGGTTAAGCTATGGGATATGAAATGGACGAGCGACCAATAAAACAGCATGTATTATGGGGTTGAATGCTTTTTGCTATTCACAAAATAAAACAACAGCAGTCATGCAAATATCTGAATTTTCACAGCACAGCAAAATCAGTTGCACCATTCAATTCCGCTCGTCCAGACGGGGAGAATTCAATCACATTCATTCGATGCGACGTTTCTTATGGGATTTAATGAGCGACAACATTTTGACCCCAAATCGAGAGGATTCTGGGATGTTTGTGTTTTTTTGGTAATAACTCTGGAAGGAAACGTCGCAGACCCATCAAGGTGGTACTCGTACTGCTCGCCTCGTCGAGAGGAATCCAAATATGTGAATGGTTAAGCTATGGGATATGAAATGGACGAGCGACCAATAAAACAGCATGTATTATGGGGTTGAATGCTTTTTGCTATTCACAAAATAAAACAAAAGCAGTCATGCAAATATCTGAATTTTCACAGCACAGCAAAATCAGTTGCACCATTCAATTACGCTCGTCCAGACGGGGAGAATTCAATCACATTCATTCGAGGCGACGTTTCTTATGGGATTTAATAAGCGAGAACATTTTGACCCCAAACCGAGAGGATTCTGGGATGTTTGTGTTTTTTTGGTAATAACACTGGAAGGAAACGTCGCAGACCCATCAAGGTGGTACTCGTACTGCTCGCCTCGTCGAGAGTAATCCAAATATGTGAATGGTTAAGCTATGGGATATGAAATGGACGAGCGACCAATAAAACAGCATGTATTATGGGGTTGAATGCTTTTTGCTATTCACAAAATAAAAAAAAGCAGTCATGCAAATATCTGAATTTTCACAGCACAGCAAAATCAGTTGCACCATTCAATTCCGCTCGTCCAGACGGGGAGAATTCAATCACATTCATTCGATGCGACGTTTTTAGGGGATTTAATGAGCGACAACATTTTGACCCCAAACCGAGAGGATTCTGGGATGTTTGTGTTTTTTTGGTAATAACTCTGGAAGGAAACGTCGCAGACCCATCAAGGTGGTACTCGTACTGCTCGCCTCGTCGAGAGGAATCCAAACATATGAATGGGTAAGCTATGGGATATAAAATGGACGAGCGACCAATAAAACAGCATGTATTATGGGGTTGAATGCGTTTTGCTATTCACAAAATAAAACAACAGCAGTCATGCAAATATCTGAATTTTCACAGGACAGCAAAATCAGTTGCACCATTCAATTCCGCTCGTCAAGACGGGGAGAATTCAATCACATTCATTCGATGCGACGTTTCTTATGGGATTTAATGAGCGACAACATTTTGACCCCAAATCGAGAGGATTCTGGGATGTTTGTGTTTTTTTGGTAATAACTCTGGAAGGAAACGTCGCAGACCCATCAAGGTGGTACTCGTACTGCTCGCCTCGTCGAGAGGAATCCAAATATGTGAATGGTTAAGCTATGGGATATGAAATGGACGAGCGACCAATAAAACAGCATGTATTATGGGGATGAATGCTTTTTGCTATTCACAAAATAAAACAACAGCAGTCATGCAAATATCTGAATTTTCACAGCACAGCAAAATCAGTTGCACCATTCAATTCCGCTCGTCCAGACGGGGACAATTCAATCACATTCATTCGATGCGACGTTTCTTATGGGATTTAATGAGCGACAACATTTTGACCCCAAACCTAGAGAATTCTGGGATGTTTGTGTTTTTTTGGTAATAACTCTGGAAGGAAACGTCGAAGACCCATCAAGGTGGTACTCGTACTGCTCGCCTCGTCGAGAGGAATCCAAATATATGAAAGGTTAAGCTATGGGATATGAAATGGACGAGCGACCAATAAAACAGCATGTATTATGTGGTTGGATGCTTTTTGCTATTCACAAAATAAAACAAAAGCAGTCATGCAAATATCTGAATTTTCACAGCACAGCAAAATCAGTTGCACCATTCAATTACGCTCGTCCAGACGGGGAGAATTCAATCACATTCATTCGATGCGACGTTTCTTATGGGATTTAATGAGCGACAACATTTTGACCCCAAACCGAGAGGATTCTGGGATGTTTGTGTTTTTTTGGTAATAACTCTGGAAGGAAACGTCGCAGACCCATCAAGGTGGTACTCGTACTGCTCGCCTCGTCGAGAGGAATCCAAATATGTGAATGGTTAAGCTATGGGATATGAAATGGACGAGCGACCAATAAAACAGCATGTATTATGGGGATGAATGCTTTTTGCTATTCACAAAATAAAACAACAGCAGTCATGCAAATATCTGAATTTTCAGAGCACAGCAAAATCAGTTGCACCATTCAATTCCGTTCGTCCAGACGGGGAGAATTCAATCACATTCATTCGATCCGACGTTTCTTATGGGATTTAATGAGCGACAACATTTTGACCCCAAACCTAGAGGATTCTGGGATGTTTGTGTTTTTTTGGTAATAACTCTGGAAGGAAACGTCGAAGACCCATCAAGGTGGTACTCGTACTGCTCGCCTCGTCGAGAGGAATCCAAATATATGAATGGTTAAGCTATGGGATATGAAATGGACGAGCGACCAATAAAACAGCATGTATTATGGGGTTGGATGCTTTTTGCTATTCACAAAATAAAACAAAAGCAGTCATGCAAATATCTGAATTTTCACAGCACAGCAAAATCAGTTGCACCATTCAATTACGCTCGTCCAGACGGGGAGAATTCAATCACATTCATTCGATGCGACGTTTCTTATGGGATTTAATGAGCGACAACATTTTGACCCCAAACCGAGAGGATTCTGGGATGTTTGTGTTTTTTTGGTAATAACTCTGGAAGGAAACGTCGCAGACCCATCAAGGTGGTACTCGTACTGCTCGCCTCGTCGAGAGGAATCCAAATATGTGAATGGTTAAGCTATGGGATATGAAATGGACGAGCGACCAATAAAACAGCATGTATTATGGGGATGAATGCTTTTTGCTATTCACAAAATAAAACAACAGCAGTCATGCAAATATCTGAATTTTCACAGCACAGCAAAATCAGTTGCACCATTCAATTCCGCTCGTCCAGACGGGGAGAATTCAATCACATTCATTCGATGCGACGTTTCTTATGGGATTTAATGAGCGACAACATTTTGACCCCAAACCTAGAGGATTCTGGGATGTTTGTGTTTTTTTGGTAATAACTCTGGAAGGAAACGTCGAAGACCCATCAAGGTGGTACTCGTACTGCTCGCCTCGTCGAGAGGAATCCAAATATATGAATGGTTAAGCTATGGGATATGAAATGGACGAGCGACCAATAAAACAGCATGTATTATGGGGTTGAATGCTTTTTGCTATTCACAAAATAAAACAACAGCAGTCATGCAAATATCTGAATTTTCACAGCACAGCAAAATCAGTTGCACAATTCAATTCCGCTCGCCCAGACGGGGACAATTCAATCACATTCATTCGATGCGACGTTTCTTATGGGATTTAATGAGCGACAACATTTGGACCCCAAACCGAGAGGATTCTGGGATGTTTGTGTTTTTTTGGTAATAATTCTGGAAGGAAACGTCGCAGACCATCAAGGTGGTAATCGTACTGCTCGCCTCGTCGAGAGGAATCCAAATATGTGAATGGTTAAGCTATGGGATATGAAATGGACGAGCGACCAATAAAACAGCATGTTTTATGGGGTTGAATGTTTTTTGCTATTCACAAAATAAAACAAAAGCAGTCATGCAAATATCTGAATTTTCACAGCACAGCAAAATGAGTTGCACCATTCAATTCCGCTCGTCCAGACGGGGAGAATTCAATCACATTCATTCGATGCGACATTTTTCATGGGATTTAATGAGCGACAACATTTTGACCCCAAACCGAGAGGATTCTGGGATGTTTGTGTTTTTTTGGTAATAACTCTGGAAGGAAACGTCGCAGACCCATCAAGGTGGTACTCGTACTGCTCGCCTCGTCGAGAGGAATCCAAATATGTGAATAATTAAGCTATGGGATATGAAATGGAAGAGCGACCAATAAAACAGCATGTATTATGGGGTTGAATGCTTTTTGCTATTCACAAAATAAAACAACAGCAGTCATGCAAATATCTGAATTTTCACAGCACAGCAAAATCAGTTGCACCATTCAATTCCGCTCGTCCAGACGGGGACAATTCAATCACATTCATTCGATGCGACGTTTCTTATGGGATTTAATGAGCGACAACATTTTGACCCCAAACCCAGAGGATTCTGGGATGTTTGTGTTTTTTTGGTAATAACTCTGGAAGGAAACGTCGCAGACCCATCACGGTGGTACTCGTACTGCTCGCCTCATCGAGAGGAATCCAAATATATGAATGGTTAAGCTATGGGATATGAAATGGACGAGCGACCAATAAAACAGCATGTATTATGGGGTTGAATGCTTTTTGCTATTCACAAAATAAAACAAAAGCAGTCATGCAAATATCTGAATTTTCACAGCACAGCAAAATCAGTTGCACCATTCAATTCCGCTCGTCCAGACGGGGAGAATTCAATCATATTCATTCGATGCGACGTTTTTTATGGGATTTAATGAGCGACAACATTTTGACCCCAAACCGAGAGGATTCTGGGATGTTTGTGTTTTTTTGGTAATAACTCTGGAAGGAAACGTCGCAGACCCATCAAGGTGGTACTCGTACTGCTCGCCTCGTCGAGAGGAATCCAAACATATGAATGGTTAAGCTATGGGATATGAAATGGACGAGCGACCAATAAAACAGCATGTATTATGGGGTTGAATGCGTTTTGCTATTCACAAAATTAAACAACAGCAGTCATGCAAATATCTGAATTTTCACAGCACAGCAAAATCAGTTGCACCATTCAATTCCGCTCGTCAAGACGGGGAGAATTCAATCACATTCATTCGATGCGACGTTTCTTATGGGATTTAATGAGCGACAACATTTTGACCCCAAACCGAGAGGATTCTGTGATGTTTGTGGTTTTTTGGTAATAACTCTGGAAGAAACGTCGAAGACCCATCAAGGTGGTAATCGTACTGCTCGCCTCGTCGAGAGGAATCCAAATATGTGAATGGTTAAGCTATGGGATATGAAATGGACGAGCGACCAATAAAACAGCATGTATTATGGGGTTGAATGCGTTTTGCTATTCACAAAATAAAACAACAGCAGTCATGCAAATATCTGAATTTTCACAGCACAGCAAAATCAGTTGCACAATTCAATTCCGCTCGTCCAGACGGGGACAATTCAATCACATTCATTCGATGCGACGTTTCTTATGGGATTTAATGAGCGACAACATTTTGACCCCAAACCGAGAGGATTCTGGGATGTTTGTGTTTTTTGGTAATAATTCTGGAAGGAAACGTCGCAGACCCATCAAGGTGGTAATCGTACTGCTCGCCTCGTCGAGAGGAATCCAAATATGTGAATGGTTAAGCTATGGGATATGAAATGGACGAGCGACCAATAAAACAGCATGTATTATGGGGTTGAATGCTTTTTGCTATTCACAAAATAAAACAACAGCAGTCATGCAAATATCTGAATTTTCACAGCACAGCAAAATCAGTTGCACCATTCAATTCCGCTCGTCCAGACGGGGAGAATTCAATCACATTCATTCGATGCGACGTTTCTTATGGGATTTAATGAGCGACAACATTTTGACCCCAAACCGAGAGGATTCTGGGATGTTTGTGTTTTTTTGGTAATAACTCTGGAAGGAAACGTCGCAGACCCATCAAGGTGGTAATCGTACTGCTCGCCTCGTCGAGAGGAATCCAAATATGTGAATGGTTAAGCTATGGGATATGAAATGGACGAGCGACCAATAAAACAGCATGTATTATGGGGTTGAATGCTTTTTGCTATTCACAAAATAAAACAACAGCAGTCATGCAAATATCTGAATTTTCACAGCACAGCAAAATCAGTTGCACCATTCAATTCCGCTCGTCCAGACGGGGAGAATTCAATCACATTCATTTGATGCGACGTTTCTTATGGGATTTAATGAACGACAACATTTTGACCCCAAACCGAGAGGATTCTGGGATGTTTGTGGTTTTTTGGTAATAACTCTGGAAGGAAACGTCGCAGACCCATCAAGGTGGTACTCGTACTGCTCGCCTCGTCGAGAGGAATCCAAATATGTGAATGGTTAAGCTATGGGATATGAAATGGACGAGCGACCAATAAAACAGCATGTATTATGGGGTTGAATGCTTTTTGCTATTCACAAAATAAAACAAAAGCAGTCATGCAAATATCTGAATTTTCACAGCACAGCAAAATCAGTTGCACCATTCAATTCCGCTCGTCCAGACGGGGAGAATTCAATCACATTCATTCGATGCGACGTTTTTTATGGGATTTAATGAGCGACAACATTTTGACCCCAAACCGAGAGGATTCCGGGATGTTTGTGTTTTTTTGGTAATAACTCTGGAAGGAAACGTCGCAGACCCATCAAGGTGGTACTCGTACTGCTCGCCTCGTCGAGAGGAATCCAAACATATGAATGGGTAAGCTATGGGATATAAAATGGACGAGCGACCAATAAAACAGCATGTATTATGGGGTTGAATGCGTTTTGCTATTCACAAAATAAAACAACAACAGTCATGCAAATATCTGAATTTTCACAGCACAGCAAAATCAGTTGCACCATTCAATTCCGCTCGTCAAGACGGGGAGAATTCAATCACATTCATTCGATGCGACGTTTCTTATGGTATTTAATGAGCGACAACATTTTGACCCCAAACCGAGAGTATTCTGTGTTGTTTGTGGTTTTTTGGTAATAACTCTGGAAGGAAACGTCGAAGACCCATCAAGGTGGTACTCGTACTGCTCGCCTCGTCGAGAGGAATCCAAATATATGAATGGTTAAGCTATGGGATATGAAATGGACGAGCGACCAATAAAACAACATGTATTATGGGGTTGAATGCTTTTTGCTATTCACAAAATAAAACAACAGCAGTCATGCAAATATCTGAATTTTCACAGTACAGCAAAATCAGTTGCACCATTCAATTCCGCTCGTCCAGACGGGGACAATTCAATCACATTCATTCGATGCGACGTTTCTTATGGGATTTAATGAGCGACAACATTTTGACCCCATACCGAGAGGATTCTGGGATGTTTGTGTTTTTTTTGGTAATAATTCTGGAAGTAAACGTCGCAGACCCATCAAGGTGGTAATCGTACTGCTCGCCTCGTCGAGAGGAATCCAAACATATGAATGGTTAAGCTATGGGATATGAAATGGACGAGCGACCAATAAAACAGCATGTATTATGGGGTTGAATGCGTTTTGCTATTCACAAAATTAAACAACAGCAGTCATGCAAATATCTGAATTTTCACAGCACAGCAAAATCAGTTGCACCATTCAATTCCGCTCGTCCAGACGGGGATAATTCAATCACATTCATTTGATGCGACGTTTTTCATGGGATTTAATGAGCGACAACATTTTGACCCCAAACCGAGAGAATTCTGGGATGTTTGTGTTTTTTTGGTAATAATTCTGGAATTAAACGTCGCAGACCCATCAAGGTGGTAATCGTACTGCTCGCCTCGTCGAGAGGAATCCAAATATGTGAATGGTTAAGCTATGGGATATGAAATGGACGAGCGACCAATAAAACAGCATGTATTATGGGGTTGAATGTTTTTTGCTATTCACAAAATAAAACAAAAGCAGTCATGCAAATATCTGAATTTTCACAGCACAGCAAAATCAGTTGCACCATTCAATTCCGCTCGTCCAGACGGGGAGAATTCAATCACATTCATTCGATGCGACGTTTTTCATGGGATTTAATGAGCGACAACATTTTGACCCCAAACCGAGAGGATTCTGGGATGTTTGTGTTTTTTTGGTAATAACTCTGGAAGGAAACGTCGCAGACCCATCAAGGTGGTACTCGTACTGCTCGCCTCGTCGAGAGGAATCCAAATATGTGAATAATTAAGCTATGGGATATGAAATGGAAGAGCGACCAATAAAACAGCATGTATTATGGAGTTGAATGCTTTTTGCTATTCACAAAATAAAACAACAGCAGTCATGCAAATATCTGAACTTTCACAGCACAGCAAAATCAGTTGCACCATTCAATTCCGCTCGTCCAGACGGGGACAATTCAATCACATTCATTCGATGCGACGTTTCTTATGGGATTTAATGAGCGACAACATTTTGACCCCAAACCTAGAGGATTCTGGGATGTTTGTGTTTTTTTGGTAATAACTCTGGAAGGAAACGTCGCAGACCCATCACGGTGGTACTCGTACTGCTCGCCTCGTCGAGAGGAATCCAAATATATGAATGGTTAAGCTATGGGATATGAAATGGACGAGCGACCAATAAAACAGCATGTATTATGGGGTTGAATGCGTTTTGCTATTCACAAAATTAAACAACAGCAGTCATGCAAATATCTGAATTTTCACAGCACAGCAAAATCAGTTGCACCATTCAATTCCGCTCGTCAAGACGGGGAGAATTCAATCACATTCATTCGATGCGACGTTTCTTATGGGATTTAATGAGCGACAACATTTTGACCCCAAACCGAGAGGATTCTGTGATGTTTGTGGTTTTTTGGTAATAACTCTGGAAGAAACGTCGAAGACCCATCAAGGTGGTAATCGTACTGCTCGCCTCGTCGAGAGGAATCCAAATATGTGAATGGTTAAGCTATGGGATATGAAATGGACGAGCGACCAATAAAACAGCATGTATTATGGGGTTGAATGCGTTTTGCTATTCACAAAATAAAACAACAGCAGTCATGCAAATATCGGAATTTTCACAGCACAGCAAAATCAGTTGCACAATTCAATTCCGCTCGTCCAGACGGGGACAATTCAATCACATTCATTCGATGCGACGTTTCTTATGGGATTTAATGAGCGACAACATTTTGACCCCAAACCGAGAGAATTCTGGGATGTTTGTGTTTTTTTGGTAATAATTCTGGAAGGAAACGTCGCAGACCCATCAAGGTGGTAATCGTACTGCTCACCTCGTCGAGAGGAATCCAAATATGTGAATGGTTAAGCTATGGGATATGAAATAGACGAGCGACCAATAAAACAGCATGTATTATGGGGTTGAATGCTTTTTGCTATTCACAAAATAAAACAACAGCAGTCATGCAAATATCTGAATTTTCACAGCACAGCAAAATCAGTTGCACCATTCAATTCCGCTCGTCCAGACGGGGAGAATTCAATCACATTCATTCGATGCGACGTTTCTTATGGGATTTAATGAGCGACAACATTTTGACCCCAAACCGAGAGGATTCTGGGATGTTTGTGTTTTTTTGGTAATAACTCTGGAAGGAAACGTCGCAGACCCATCAAGGTGGTAATCGTACTGCTCGCCTCGTCGAGAGGAATCCAAATATGTGAATGGTTAAGCTATGGGATATGAAATGGACGAGCGACCAATAAAACAGCATGTATTATGGGGTTGAATGCTTTTTGCTATTCACAAAATAAAACAAAAGCAGTCATGCAAATATCTGAATTTTCACAGCACAGCAAAATCAGTTGCACCATTCAATTCCGCTCGTCCAGACGGGGAGAATTCAATCACATTCATTCGATGCGACGTTTTTTATGGGATTTAATGAGCGACAACATTTTGACCCCAAACCGAGAGGATTCCGGGATGTTTGTGTTTTTTTGGTAATAACTCTGGAAGGAAACGTCGCAGACCCATCAAGGTGGTAATCGTACTGCTCGCCTCGTCGAGAGGAATCCAAATATGTGAATGGTTAAGCTATGGGATATGAAATGGACGAGCGACCAATAAAACAGCATGTATTATGGGGTTGAATGCTTTTTGCTATTCACAAAATAAAACAACAGCAGTCATGCAAATATCTGAATTTTCACAGCACAGCAAAATCAGTTGCACCATTCAATTCCGCTCGTCCAGACGGGGACAATTCAATCACATTCATTCGATGCGACGTTTCTTATGGGATTTAATGAGCGACAACATTTTGACCCCAAACCTAGAGGATTCTGGGATGTTTGTGTTTTTTTGGTAATAACTCTGGAAGGAAACGTCGCAGACCCATCACGGTGGTACTCGTACTGCTCGCCTCGTCGAGAGGAATCCAAATATATGAATGGTTAAGCTATGGGATATGAAATGGACGAGCGACCAATAAAACAGCATGTATTATGGGGTTGAATGCGTTTTGCTATTCACAAAATTAAACAACAGCAGTCATGCAAATATCTGAATTTTCACAGCACAGCAAAATCAGTTGCACCATTCAATTCCGCTCGTCAAGACGGGGAGAATTCAATCACATTCATTCGATGCGACGTTTCTTATGGGATTTAATGAGCGACAACATTTTGACCCCAAACCGAGAGGATTCTGTGATGTTTGTGGTTTTTTGGTAATAACTCTGGAAGAAACGTCGAAGACCCATCAAGGTGGTAATCGTACTGCTCGCCTCGTCGAGAGGAATCCAAATATGTGAATGGTTAAGCTATGGGATATGAAATGGACGAGCGACCAATAAAACAGCATGTATTATGGGGTTGAATGCGTTTTGCTATTCACAAAATAAAACAACAGCAGTCATGCAAATATCTGAATTTTCACAGCACAGCAAAATCAGTTGCACAATTCAATTCCGCTCGTCCAGACGGGGACAATTCAATCACATTCATTCGATGCGACGTTTCTTATGGGATTTAATGAGCGACAACATTTTGACCCCAAACCGAGAGAATTCTGGGATGTTTGTGTTTTTTTGGTAATAATTCTGGAAGGAAACGTCGCAGACCCATCAAGGTGGTAATCGTACTGCTCACCTCGTCGAGAGGAATCCAAATATGTGAATGGTTAAGCTATGGGATATGAAATAGACGAGCGACCAATAAAACAGCATGTATTATGGGGTTGAATGCTTTTTGCTATTCACAAAATAAAACAACAGCAGTCATGCAAATATCTGAATTTTCACAGCACAGCAAAATCAGTTGCACCATTCAATTCCGCTCGTCCAGACGGGGAGAATTCAATCACATTCATTCGATGCGACGTTTCTTATGGGATTTAATGAGCGACAACATTTTGACCCCAAACCGAGAGGATTCTGGGATGTTTGTGTTTTTTTGGTAATAATTCTGGAAGGAAACGTCGAAGACCCATCAAGGTGGTAATCGTACTGCTCGCCTCGTCGAGAGGAATCCAAATATGTGAATGGTTAAGCTATGGGATATGAAATGGACGAGCGACCAATAAAACAGCATGTATTATGGGGTTGAATGCTTTTTGCTATTCACAAAATAAAACAACAGCAGTCATGCAAATATCTGAATTTTCACAGCACAGCAAAATCAGTTGCACCATTCAATTCCGCTCGTCCAGACGGGGAGAATTCAATCACATTCATTTGATGCGACGTTTCTTATGGGATTTAATGAGCGACAACATTTTGACCCCAAACCGAGAGGATTCTGGGATGTTTGTGTTTTTTTGGTAATAACTCTGGAAGGAAACGTCGCAGACCCATCAAGGTGGTACTCGTACTGCTCGCCTCGTCGAGAGGAATCCAAATATGTGAATGGTTAAGCTATGGGATATGAAATGGACGAGCGACCAATAAAACAGCATGTATTATGGGGTTGAATGCTTTTTGCTATTCACAAAATAAAACAAAAGCAGTCATGCAAATATCTGAATTTTCACAGCACAGCAAAATCAGTTGCACCATTCAATTCCGCTCGTCCAGACGGGGAGAATTCAATCACATTCATTCGATGCGACGTTTTTTTATGGGATTTAATGAGCGACAACATTTTGACCCCAAACCGAGAGGATTCCGGGATGTTTGTGTTTTTTTGGTAATAACTCTGGAAGGAAACGTCGCAGACCCATCAAGGTGGTACTCGTACTGCTCGCCTCGTCGAGAGGAATCCAAACATATGAATGGGTAAGCTATGGGATATAAAATGGACGAGCGACCAATAAAACAACATGTATTATGGGGTTGAATGCTTTTTGCTATTCACAAAATAAAACAACAGCAGTCATGCAAATATCTGAATTTTCACAGCACAGCAAAATCAGTTGCACCATTCAATTCCGCTCGTCAAGACGGGGAGAATTCAATCACATTCATTCGATGCGACGTTTCTTATGGTATTTAATGAGCGACAACATTTTGACCCCAAACCGAGAGTATTCTGTGATGTTTGTGGTTTTTTGGTAATAACTCTGGAAGGAAACGTCGAAGACCCATCAAGGTGGTACTCGTACTGCTCGCCTCGTCGAGAGGAATCCAAATATATGAATGGTTAAGCTATGGGATATGAAATGGACGAGCGACCAATAAAACAACATGTATTATGGGGTTGAATGCTTTTTGCTATTCACAAAATAAAACAACAGCAGTCATGCAAATATCTGAATTTTCACAGTACAGCAAAATCAGTTGCACCATTCAATTCCGCTCGTCCAGACGGGGACAATTCAATCACATTCATTCGATGCGACGTTTCTTATGGGATTTAATGAGCGACAACATTTTGACCCCAAACCGAGAGGATTCTGGGATGTTTGTGTTTTTTTGGTAATAACTCTGGAAGGAAACGTCGCAGACCTATCAAGGTGGTAATCGTACTGCTCGCCTCGTCGAGAGGAATCCAAACATATGAATGGTTAAGCTATGGGATATGAAATGGACGAGCGACCAATAAAACAGCATGTATTATGGGGTTGAATGCGTTTTGCTATTCACAAAATTAAACAACAGCAGTCATGCAAATATCTGAATTTTCACAGCACAGCAAAATCAGTTGCACCATTCAATTCTGCTCGTCCAGACGGGGATAATTCAATCACATTCATTTGATGCGACGTTTTTCATGGGATTTAATGAGCGACAACATTTTGACCCCAAACCGAGAGGATTCTGGGATGTTTGTGTTTTTTTTGGTAATAACTCTGGAAGGAAACGTCGCAGACCCATCAAGGTGGTACTCGTACTGCTCGCCTCGTCGAGAGGAATCCAAACATATGAATGGTTAAGCTATGGGATATGAAATGGACGAGCGACCAATAAAACAGCATGTATTATGGGGTTGAATGCGTTTTGCTATTCACAAAATTAAACAACAGCAGTCATGCAAATATCTGAATTTTCACAGCACAGCAAAATCAGTTGCACCATTCAATTCCGCTCGTCCAGACGGGGATAATTCAATCACATTCATTTGATGCGACGTTTTTCATGGGATTTAATGAGCAACAACATTTTGACCCCAAACCGAGAGATTCTGGGATGTTTGTGTTTTTTTTGGTAATAACTCTGGAAGGAAACGTCGCAGACCCATCAAGGTGGTACTCGTACTGCTCGCCTCGTCGAGAGGAATCCAAATATGTGAATGGTTAAGCTATTGGATATGAAATGGACGAGCGACCAATAAAACAGCATGTATTATGGGGTTGAATGCGTTTTGCTATTCACAAAATAAAACAACAGCAGTCATGCAAATATCGGAATTTTCACAGCACAGCAAAATCAGTTGCACAATTCAATTCCGCTCGTCCAGACGGGGACAATTCAATAACATTCATTCGATGCGACGTTTCTTATGGGATTTAATGAGCGACAACATTTTGACCCCAAACCGAGAGGATTCTGGGATGTTTGTGTTTTTTTGGTAATAATTCTGGAAGTAAACGTCGCAGACCCATCAAGCTGGTAATCGTACTGCTCGCCTCGTCGAGAGGAATCCAAATATGTGAATGGTTAAGCTATGGGATATGAAATGGACGAGCGACCAATAAAACAGCATGTATTATGGGGTTGAATGCTTTTTGCTATTCACAAAATAAAACAACAGCAGTCATGCAAATATCTGAATTTTCACAGCACAGCAAAATCAGTTGCACCATTCAATTCCGCTCGTCCAGACGGGGAGAATTCAATCACATTCATTCGATGCGACGTTTCTTATGGGATTTAATGAGCGACAACATTTTGACCCCAAACCTAGAGGATTCTGGGATGTTTGTGTTTTTTTGGTAATAACTCTGGAAGGAAACGTCGCAGACCCATCAAGGTGGTACTCGTACTGCTCGCCTCGTCGAGAGGAATCCAAATATGTGAATGGTTAAGCTATGGGATATGAAATGGACGAGCGACCAATAAAAAAGCATGTATTATGGGGTTGAATGCGTTTTGCTATTCACAAAATAAAACAACAGCAGTCATGCAAATATCTGAATTTTCACAGCACAGCAAAATCAGTTGCACAATTCAATTCCGCTCGTCCAGACGGGGACAATTCAATCACATTCATTCGATGCGACGTTTCTTATGGGATTTAATGAGCGACAACATTTTGACCCCAAACCGAGAGGATTCTGGGATGTTTGTGTTTTTTTGGTAATAATTCTGGAAGGAAACGTCGCAGACCCATCAAGGTGGTAATCGTACTGCTCGCCTCGTCGAGAGGAATCCAAATATGTGAATGGTTAAGCTATGGGATATGAAATGGACGAGCGACCAATAAAACAGCATGTATTATGGGGTTGAATGCTTTTTGCTATTCACAAAATAAAACAACAGCAGTCATGCAAATATCTGAATTTTCACAGCACAGCAAAATCAGTTGCACCATTCAATTCCGCTCGTCCAGACGGGGAGAATTCAATCACATTCATTTGATGCGACGTTTCTTATGGGATTTAATGAGCGACAACATTTTGACCCCAAACCGAGAGGATTCTGGGATGTTTGTGTTTTTTTGGTAATAACTCTGGAAGGAAACGTCGCAGACCCATCAACGTGGTACTCCTACTGCTCGCCTCGACGAGAGGAATCCAAACATATGAATGGTTAAGCTATGGGATATGAAATGGACGAGCGACCAATAAAACAGCATGTATTATGGGGTTGAATGCGTTTTGCTATTCACAAAATTAAACAACAGCAGTCATGCAAATATCTGAATTTTCACAGCACAGCAAAATCAGTTGCACCATTCAATTCCGCTCGTCAAGACGGGGAGAATTCAATCACATTCATTCGATGCGACGTTTCTTATGGGATTTAATGAGCGACAACATTTTGACCCCAAACCGAGAGGATTCTGTGATGTTTGTGGTTTTTTGGTAATAACTCTGGAAGGAAACGTCGCAGACCCATCAACGTGGTACTCCTACTGCTCGCCTCGACGAGAGGAATCCAAACATATGAATGGTTAAGCTATGGGATATGAAATGGACGAGCGACCAATAAAACAGCATGTATTATGGGGTTGAATGCGTTTTGCTATTCACAAAATTAAACAACAGCAGTCATGCAAATATTTGAATTTTCACAGCACAGCAAAATCAGTTGCACCATTCAATTCCGCTCGTCAAGACGGGGAGAATTCAATCACATTCATTCGATGCGACGTTTCTTATGGGATTTAATGAGCGACAACATTTTGACCCCAAACCGAGAGGATTCTGTGATGTTTGTGGTTTTTTGGTAATAACTCTGGAAGGAAACGTCGAAGACCCATCAAGGTGGTACTCGTACTGCTCGCCTCGTCGAGAGGAATCCAAACATATGAATGGTTAAGCTATGGGATATGAAATGGACGAGCGACCAATAAAACAGCATGTATTATGGGGTTGAATGCGTTTTGCTATTCACAAAATTAAACAACAGCAGTCATGCAAATATCTGAATTTTCACAGCACAGCAAAATCAGTTGCACAATTCAATTCCGCTCGTCCAGACGGGGACAATTCAATCACATTCATTCGATGCGACGTTTCTTATGGGATTTAATGAGCGACAACATTTTGACCCCAAACCGAGAGGATTCTGGGATGTTTGTGTTTTTTTGGTAATAATTCTGGAAGGAAACGTCGCAGACCCATCAAGGTGGTAATCGTACTGCTTGCCTCGTCGAGGGGAATCCAAATATGTGAATGGTTAAGCTATGGGATATGAAATGGACGAGCGACCAATAAAACAGCATGTATTATGGGGTTGAATGCTTTTTGCTATTCAAAAAATAAAACAACAGCAGTCATGCAAATATCTGAATTTTCACAGCACAGCAAAATCAGTTGCACCATTCAATTCCGCTCGTCCAGACGGGGACAATTCAATCACATTCATTCGATGCGACGTTTCTTATGGGATTTAATGAGCGACAACATTTTGACCCCAAACCTAGAGGATTCTGGGATGTTTGTGTTTTTTTGGTAATAACTCTGGAACGAAACGTCGCAGACCCATCAAGGTGGTACTCGTACTGCTCGCCTCGTCGAGAGGAATCCAAATATATGAATGGTTAAGCTATGGGATATGAAATGGACGAGCGACCAATAAAACAGCATGTATTATGGGGTTGAATGCTTTTTGCTATTCACAAAATAAAACAAAAGCAGTCATGCAAATATCTGAATTTTCACAGCACAGCAAAATCAGTTGCACCATTCAATTCCGCTCGTCCATACGGGGAGAATTCAATCACATTCATTTGATGCGACGTTTCTTATGGGATTTAATGAGCGACAACATTTTGACCCCAAACCGAGAGGATTCTGGGATGTTTGTGTTTTTTTGGTAATAACTCTGGAAGGAAACGTCGCAGACCCATCAAGGTGGTACTCGTACTGCTCGCCTCGTCGAGAGGAATCCAAATATATGAATGGTTAAGCTATGGGATATGAAATGGACGAGCGACCAATAAAACAGCATGTATTATGGGGTTGAATGCGTTTTGCTATTCACAAAATTAAACAACAGCAGTCATGCAAATATCTGAATTTTCACAGCACAGCAAAATCAGTTGCACCATTCAATTCTGCTCGTCCAGACGGGGATAATTCAATCACATTCATTTGATGCGACGTTTTTCATGGGATTTAATGAGCGACAACATTTTGACCCCAAACCGAGAGGATTCTGGGATGTTTGTGTTTTTTTTGGTAATAACTCTGGAAGGAAACGTCGCAGACCCATCAAGGTGGTACTCGTACTGCTCGCCTCGTCGAGAGGAATCCAAACATATGAATGGTTAAGCTATGGGATATGAAATGGACGAGCGACCAATAAAACAGCATGTATTATGGGGTTGAATGCGTTTTGCTATTCACAAAATTAAACAACAGCAGTCATGCAAATATCTGAATTTTCACAGCACAGCAAAATCAGTTGCACCATTCAATTCCACTCGTCCAGACGGGGATAATTCAATCACATTCATTTGATGCGACGTTTTTCATGGGATTTAATGAGCAACAACATTTTGACCCCAAACCGAGAGATTCTGGGATGTTTGTGTTTTTTTTGGTAATAACTCTGGAAGGAAACGTCGCAGACCCATCAAGGTGGTACTCGTACTGCTCGCCTCGTCGAGAGGAATCCAAATATGTGAATGGTTAAGCTATGGGATATGAAATGGACGAGCGACCAATAAAACAGCATGTATTATGGGGTTGAATGCGTTTTGCTATTCACAAAATAAAACAACAGCAGTCATGCAAATATCTGAATTTTCACAGCACAGCAAAATCAGTTGCACAATTCAATTCCGCTCGTCCAGACGGGGACAATTCAATAACATTCATTCGATGCGACGTTTCTTATGGGATTTAATGAGCGACAACATTTTGACCCCAAACCGAGAGGATTCTGGGATGTTTGTGTTTTTTTGGTAATAATTCTGGAAGTAAACGTCGCAGACCCATCAAGCTGGTAATCGTACTGCTCGCCTCGTCGAGAGGAATCCAAATATGTGAATGGTTAAGCTATGGGATATGAAATGGACGAGCGACCAATAAAACAGCATGTATTATGGGGTTGAATGCTTTTTGCTATTCACAAAATAAAACAACAGCAGTCATGCAAATATCTGAATTTTCACAGCACAGCAAAATCAGTTGCACCATTCAATTCCGCTCGTCCAGACGGGGAGAATTCAATCACATTCATTCGATGCGACGTTTCTTATGGGATTTAATGAGCGACAACATTTTGACCCCAAACCTAGAGGATTCTGGGATGTTTGTGTTTTTTTGGTAATAACTCTGGAAGGAAACGTCGCAGACCCATCAAGGTGGTACTCGTACTGCTCGCCTCGTCGAGAGGAATCCAAATATGTGAATGGTTAAGCTATGGGATATGAAATGGACGAGCGACCAATAAAAAAGCATGTATTATGGGGTTGAATGCGTTTTGCTATTCACAAAATAAAACAACAGCAGTCATGCAAATATCTGAATTTTCACAGCACAGCAAAATCAGTTGCACAATTCAATTCCGCTCGTCCAGACGGGGACAATTCAATCACATTCATTCGATGCGACGTTTCTTATGGGATTTAATGAGCGACAACATTTTGACCCCAAACCGAGAGGATTCTGGGATGTTTGTGTTTTTTTGGTAATAATTCTGGAAGGAAACGTCGCAGACCCATCAAGGTGGTAATCGTACTGCTCGCCTCGTCGAGAGGAATCCAAATATGTGAATGGTTAAGCTATGGGATATGAAATGGACGAGCGACCAATAAAACAGCATGTATTATGGGGTTGAATGCTTTTTGCTATTCACAAAATAAAACAACAGCAGTCATGCAAATATCTGAATTTTCACAGCACAGCAAAATCAGTTGCACCATTCAATTCCGCTCGTCCAGACGGGGAGAATTCAATCACATTCATTTGATGCGACGTTTCTTATGGGATTTAATGAGCGACAACATTTTGACCCCAAACCGAGAGGATTCTGGGATGTTTGTGTTTTTTTGGTAATAACTCTGGAAGGAAACGTCGCAGACCCATCAACGTGGTACTCCTACTGCTCGCCTCGACGAGAGGAATCCAAACATATGAATGGTTAAGCTATGGGATATGAAATGGACGAGCGACCAATAAAACAGCATGTATTATGGGGTTGAATGCGTTTTGCTATTCACAAAATTAAACAACAGCAGTCATGCAAATATCTGAATTTTCACAGCACAGCAAAATCAGTTGCACCATTCAATTCCGCTCGTCAAGACGGGGAGAATTCAATCACATTCATTCGATGCGACGTTTCTTATGGGATTTAATGAGCGACAACATTTTGACCCCAAACCGAGAGGATTCTGTGATGTTTGTGGTTTTTTGGTAATAACTCTGGAAGGAAACGTCGAAGACCCATCAAGGTGGTACTCGTACTGCTCGCCTCGTCGAGAGGAATCCAAACATATGAATGGTTAAGCTATGGGATATGAAATGGACGAGCGACCAATAAAACAGCATGTATTATGGGGTTGAATGCGTTTTGCTATTCACAAAATTAAACAACAGCAGTCATGCAAATATCTGAATTTTCACAGCACAGCAAAATCAGTTGCACAATTCAATTCCGCTCGTCCAGACGGGGACAATTCAATCACATTCATTCGATGCGACGTTTCTTATGGGATTTAATGAGCGACAACATTTTGACCCCAAACCGAGAGGATTCTGGGATGTTTGTGTTTTTTTGGTAATAATTCTGGAAGGAAACGTCGCAGACCCATCAAGGTGGTATTCGTACTGCTTGCCTCGTCGAGGGGAATCCAAATATGTGAATGGTTAAGCTATGGGATATGAAATGGACGAGCGACCAATAAAACAGCATGTATTATGGGGTTGAATGCTTTTTGCTATTCAAAAAATAAAACAACAGCAGTCATGCAAATATCTGAATTTTCACAGCACAGCAAAATCAGTTGCACCATTCAATTCCGCTCGTACAGACGGGGACAATTCAATCACATTCATTCGATGCGACGTTTCTTATGGGATTTAATGAGCGACAACATTTTGACCCCAAACCTAGAGGATTCTGGGATGTTTGTGTTTTTTTGGTAATAACTCTGGAAGGAAACGTCGCAGACCCATCAAGGTGGTACTCGTACTGCTCGCCTCGTCGAGAGGAATCCAAATATGTGAATGGTTAAGCTATGGGATATGAAATGGACGAGCGACCAATAAAACAGCATGTATTATGGGGTTGAATGCTTTTTGCTATTCACAAAATAAAACAAAAGCAGTCATGCAAATATCTGAATTTTCACAGCACAGCAAAATCAGTTGCACCATTCAATTCCGCTCGTCCATACGGGGAGAATTCAATCACATTCATTTGATGCGACGTTTCTTATGGGATTTAATGAGCGACAACATTTTGACCCCAAACCGAGAGGATTCTGGGATGTTTGTGTTTTTTTGGTAATAACTCTGGAAGGAAACGTCGCAGACCCATCAAGGTGGTACTCGTACTGCTCGCCTCGTCGAGAGGAATCCAAATATATGAATGGTTAAGCTATGGGATATGAAATGGACGAGCGACCAATAAAACAGCATGTATTATGGGGTTGAATGCTTTTTGCTATTCACAAAATAAAACAAAAGCAGTCATGCAAATATCTGAATTTTCACAGCACAGCAAAATCAGTTGCACCATTCAATTCCGCTCGTCAAGACGGGGAGAATTCAATCACATTCATTCGATGCGACGTTTCTTATGGGATTTAATGAGCGACAACATTTTGACCCCAAACCGAGAGGATTCTGTGATGTTTGTGGTTTTTTGGTAATAACTCTGGAAGGAAACGTCGAAGACCCATCAAGGTGGTACTCGTACTGCTCGCCTCGTCGAGAGGAATCCAAACATATGAATGGTTAAGCTATGGGATATGAAATGGACGAGCGACCAATAAAACAGCATGTATTATGGGGTTGAATGCGTTTTGCTATTCACAAAATTAAACAACAGCAGTCATGCAAATATCTGAATTTTCACAGCACAGCAAAATCAGTTGCACAATTCAATTCCGCTCGTCCAGACGGGGACAATTCAATCACATTCATTCGATGCGACGTTTCTTATGGGATTTAATGAGCGACAACATTTTGACCCCAAACCGAGAGGATTCTGGGATGTTTGTGTTTTTTTGGTAATAATTCTGGAAGGAAACGTCGCAGACCCATCAAGGTGGTAATCGTACTGCTTGCCTCGTCGAGGGGAATCCAAATATGTGAATGGTTAAGCTATGGGATATGAAATGGACGAGCGACCAATAAAACAGCATGTATTATGGGGTTGAATGCTTTTTGCTATTCAAAAAATAAAACAACAGCAGTCATGCAAATATCTGAATTTTCACAGCACAGCAAAATCAGTTGCACCATTCAATTCCGCTCGTCCAGACGGGGACAATTCAATCACATTCATTCGATGCGACGTTTCTTATGGGATTTAATGAGCGACAACATTTTGACCCCAAACCTAGAGGATTCTGGGATGTTTGTGTTTTTTTGGTAATAACTCTGGAAGGAAACGTCGCAGACCCATCAAGGTGGTACTCGTACTGCTCGCCTCGTCGAGAGGAATCCAAATATGTGAATGGTTAAGCTATGGGATATGAAATGGACGAGCGACCAATAAAACAGCATGTATTATGGGGTTGAATGCTTTTTGCTATTCACAAAATAAAACAAAAGCAGTCATGCAAATATCTGAATTTTCACAGCACAGCAAAATCAGTTGCACCATTCAATTCCGCTCGTCCATACGGGGAGAATTCAATCACATTCATTTGATGCGACGTTTCTTATGGGATTTAATGAGCGACAACATTTTGACCCCAAACCGAGAGGATTCTGGGATGTTTGTGTTTTTTTGGTAATAACTCTGGAAGGAAACGTCGCAGACCCATCAAGGTGGTACTCGTACTGCTCGCCTCGTCGAGAGGAATCCAAATATATGAATGGTTAAGCTATGGGATATGAAATGGACGAGCGACCAATAAAACAGCATGTATTATGGGGTTGAATGCTTTTTGCTATTCACAAAATAAAACAAAAGCAGTCATGCAAATATATGAATTTTCACAGCACAGCAAAATCAGTTGCACCATTCAATTCCGCTCGTCCATACGGGGATAATTCAATCACATTCATTTGATGCGACGTTTCTTATGGGATTTAATGAGCGACAACATTTTGACCCCAAACCGAGAGGATTCTGGGATGTTTGTGGTTTTTTGGTAATAACTCTGGAAGGAAACGTCCCAGACCCATCAAGGTGGTACTCATACTGCTCGCCTCGTCGAGAGGAATCCAAATATGTGAATGGTTAATCTATGGGATATGAAATGGACGAGCGACCAATAAAACAGCATGTATTATGGGGTTGAATGCGTTTTGCTATTCACAAAATTAAACAACAGCAGTCATGCAAATATCTGAATTTTCACAGCACAGCAAAATCAGTTGCACCATTCAATTCCACTCGTCAAGACGGGGAGAATTCAATCACATTCATTCGATGCGACGTTTCTTATGGGATTTAATGAGCGACAACATTTTGACCCCAAACCGAGAGGATTCTGGGATGTTTGTGTTTTTTTGGTAATAACTCTGGAAGGAAACGTCGCAGACCCATCAAGGTGGTAATCGTACTGCTCGCCTCGTCGAGAGGAATCCAAATATGTGAATGGTTAAGCTATGGGATATGAAATGGACGAGCGACCAATAAAACAGCATGTATTATGGGGTTGAATGTTTTTTGCTATTCACAAAATAAAACAACAGCAGTCATGCAAATATCTGAATTTTCACAGCACAGCAAAATCAGTTGCACAATTCAATTCCGCTCGTCCAGACGGGGACAATTCAATCACATTCATTCGATGCGACGTTTCTTATGGGATTTAATGAGCGACAACATTTTGACCCCAAACCGAGAGGATTCTGGGATGTTTGTGTTTTTTTGGTAATAATTCTGGAAGGAAACGTCGCAGACCCAACAAGGTGGTAATCGTACTGCTCGCTTCGTCGAGAGGAATCCAAATATGTGAATGGTTAAGCTATGGGATATGAAATGGACGAGCGACCAATAAAACAGCATGTATTATGGGGTTGAATGCTTTTTGCTATTCACAAAATAAAACAACAGCAGTCATTCAAATATCTGAATTTTCACAGCACAGCAAAATCAGTTGCACCATTCAATTCCGCTCGTCCAGACGGGGACAATTCAATCACATTCATTTGATGCGACGTTTCTTATGGGATTTAATGAGCGACAACATTTTGACCCCAAACCGAGAGGATTCTGGGATGTTTGTGGTTTTTTGGTAATAACTCTGGAAGGAAACGTCGCAGACCCATCAAGGTGGTACTCGTACTGCTCGCCTCGTCGAGAGGAATCCAAATATGTAAATGTTTAATCTATGGGATATGAAATGGACGAGCGACCAATAAAACAGCATGTTTTATGGGGTTGAATGCTTTTTTGCTATTCACAAAATAAAACAAAAGCAGTCATGCAAATATCTGAATTTTCACAGCACAGCAAAATCAGTTGCACCATTCAATTCCGCTCGTCCAGACGGGGAGAATTCAATCATATTCATTCGATGCGACGTTTTTTATGGGATTTAATGAGCGACAACATTTTGACCCCAAACCGAGAGGATTCTGGAATGTTTGTGTTTTTTTGGTAATAACTCTGGAAGGAAACGTCGCAGACCCATCAAGGTGGTACTCGTACTGCTCGCCTCGTCGAGAGGAATCCAAACATATGAATGGTTAAGCTATGGGATATGAAATGGACGAGCGACCAATAAAACAGCATGTATTATGGGGTTGAATGCTTTTTGCTATTCACAAAATAAAACAAAAGCAGTCATGCAAATATCTGAATTTTCACAGCACAGCAAAATCAGTTGCACCATTCAATTCCGCTCGTCCAGACGGGGAGAATACAATCACATTCATTTGATGCGACGTTTCTTATGGGATTTAATGAGCGACAACATTTTGACCCCAAACCGAGAGGATTCTGGGATGTTTGTGGTTTTTTGGTAATAACTCTGGAAGGAAACGTCGCAGACCCATCAAGGTGGTACTCATACTGCTCGCCTCGTCGAGAGGAATCCAAATATGTGAATGGTTAATCTATGGGATATGAAATGGACGAGCGACCAATAAAACAGCATGTATTATGGGGTTGAATGCTTTTTGCTATTCACAAAATAAAACAAAAGCAGTCATGCAAATATCTGAATTTTCACAGCACAGCAAAATCAGTTGCACCATTCAATTCCGCTCGTCCAGACGGGGAGAATTCAATCATATTCATTCGATGCGACGTTTTTTATGGGATTTAATGAGCGACAACATTTTGACCCCAAACCGAGAGGATTCTGGGATATTTGTGTTTTTTTGGTAATAACTCTGGAAGGAAACGTCGCAGACCCATCAAGGTGGTACTCGTACTGCTCGCCTCGTCGAGAGGAATCCAAACATATGAATGGTTAAGCTATGGGATATGAAATGGACGAGCGACCAATAAAACAGCATGTATTATGGGGTTGAATGCGTTTTGCTATTCACAAAATTAAACAACAGCAGTCATGCAAATATCTGAATTTTCACAGCACAGCAAAATCAGTTGCACCATTCAATTCCGCTCGTCAAGACGGGGAGACTTCAATCACATTCATTCGATGCGACGTTTCTTATGGGATTTAATGAGCGACAACATTTTGACCACAAACCGAGAGGATTCTGTGATGTTTGTGGTTTTTTGGTAATAACTCTGGAAGGAAACGTCGACGACCCATCAAGGTGGTACTCGTACTGCTCGCCTCGTCGAGAGGAATCCAAATATATGAATGGTTAAGCTATGGGATATGAAATGGACGAGCGACCAATAAAACAACATGTATTATGGGGTGGAATGCTTTTTGCTATTCACAAAATAAAACAACAGCAGTCATGCAAATATCTGAATTTTCACAGTACAGCAATTTCAGTTGCACCATTCAATTCCGCTCGTCCAGTCGGGTACAATTCAATCACATTCATTCGATGCGACGTTTCTTATGGGATTTAATGAGCGACAACATTTTGACCCCAAACCGAGAGGATTCTGGGATGTTTGTGTTTTTTTGGTAATAACTCTGGAAGGAAACGTCGCAGACCCATCAAGGTGGTAATCGTACTGCTCGCCTCGTCGAGAGGAATCCAAATATGTGAATGGTTAAGCTATGGGATATGAAATGGACGAGCGACCAATAAAACAGCATGTTTTATGGGGTTGAATGCTTTTTGCTATTCACAAAATAAAACAACAGCAGTCATGCAAATATCTGAATTTTCACAGCACAGCAAAATCAGTTGCACAATTCAATTCCGCTCGTCCAGACGGGGACAATTCAATCACATTCATTCGATGCGACGTTTCTTATGGGATTTAATGAGCGACAACATTTTGACCCCAAACCGAGAGGATTCTGGGATGTTTGTGTTTTTTTGGTAATAATTCTGGAAGGAAACGTCGCAGACCCAACAAGGTGGTAATCGTACTGCTCGCCTCGTCGAGAGGAATCCAAATATGTGAATGGTTAAGCTATGGGATATGAAATGGACGAGCGACCAATAAAACAGCATGTATTATGGGGTTGAATGCTTTTTGCTATTCACAAAATAAAACAACAGCAGTCATTCAAATATCTGAATTTTCACAGCACAGCAAAATCAGTTGCACCATTCAATTCCGCTCGTCCAGACGGGGACAATTCAATCACATTCATTCGATGCGACGTTTCTTATGGGATTTAATGAGCGACAACATTTTGACCCCAAACCTAGAGGATTCTGGGATGTTTGTGTTTTTTTGGTAATAACTCTGGAAGGAAACGTCGCAGACCCATCAAGGTGGTACTCGTACTGCTCGCCTCGTCGAGAGGAATCCAAATATATGAATGGTTAAGCTATGGGATATGAAATGGACGAGCGACCAATAAAACAGCATGTATTATGGGGTTGAATGCTTTTTGCTATTCACAAAATAAAACAAAAGCAGTCATGCAAATATCTGAATTTTCACAGCACAGCAAAATCAGTTGCACCATTCAATTCCGCTCGTCCAGACGGGGAGAATTCAATCACATTCATTTGATGCGACGTTTCTTATGGGATTTAATGAGCGACAACATTTTGACCCCAAACCGAGAGGATTCTGGGATGTTTGTGGTTTTTTGGTAATAACTCTGGAAGGAAACGTCGCAGACCCATCAAGGTGGTACTCGTACTGCTCGCCTCGTCGAGAGGAATCCAAATATGTGAATGTTTAATCTATGGGATATGAAATGGACGAGCGACCAATAAAACAGCATGTATTATGGGGTTGAATGCTTTTTGCTATTCACAAAATAAAACAAAAGCAGTCATGCAAATATCTGAATTTTCACAGCACAGCAAAATCAGTTGCACCATTCAATTCCGCTCGTCCAGACGGGGAGAATTCAATCATATTCATTCGATGCGACGTTTTTTATGGGATTTAATGAGCGACAACATTTTGACCCCAAACCGAGAGGATTCTGGGATGTTTGTGTTTTTTTGGTAATAACTCTGGAAGGAAACGTCGCAGACCCATCAAGGTGGTACTCGTACTGCTCGCGTCGTCGAGAGGAATCCAAATATATGAATGGTTAAGCTATGGGATATGAAATGGACGAGCGACCAATAAAACAGCATGTATTATGGGGTTGAATGCTTTTTGCTATTCACAAAATAAAACAAAAGCAGTCATGCAAATATCTGAATTTTCACAGCACAGCAAAATCAGTTGCACCATTCAATTCCGCTCGTCCAGACGGGGAGAATTCAATTACATTCATTTGATGCGACGTTTCTTATGGGATTTAATGAGCGACAACATTTTGACCCCAAACCGAGAGGATTCTGGGATGTTTGTGGTTTTTTGGTAATAACTCTGGAAGGAAACGTCGCAGACCCATCAAGGTGGTACTCGTACTGCTCGCCTCGTCGAGAGGAATCCAAATATGTGAATGTTTAATCTATGGGATATGAAATGGACGAGCGACCAATAAAACAGCATGTATTATGGGGTTGAATGCTTTTTGCTATTCACAAAATAAAACAAAAGCAGTCATGCAAATATCTGAATTTTCACAGCACAGCAAAATCAGTTGCACCATTCAATTCCGCTCGTCCAGACGGGGAGAATTCAATCATATTCATTCGATGCGACGTTTTTTATGGGATTTAATGAGCGACAACATTTTGACCCCAAACCGAGAGGATTCTGGGATGTTTGTGTTTTTTTGGTAATAACTCTGGAAGGAAACGTCGCAGACCCATCAAGGTGGTACTCGTACTGCTCGCCTCGTCGAGAAGAATCCAAACATATGAATGGTTAAGCTATGGGATATGAAATGGACGAGCGACCAATAAAACAGCATGTATTATGGGGTTGAATGCTTTTTGCTATTCACAAAATAAAACAAAAGCAGTCATGCAAATATCTGAATTTTCACAGCACAGCAAAATCAGTTGCACCATTCAATTCCGCTCGTCCAGACGGGGAGAATTCAATCACATTCATTCGATGCGACGTTTCTTATGGGATTTAATGAGCGACAACATTTTGACCCCAAACCGAGAGGATTCTGGGATGTTTGTGTTTTTTTGGTAATAATTCTGGAAGGAAACGTCGCAGACCCAACAAGGTGGTAATCGTACTGCTCGCCTCGTCGAGAGGAATCCAAATATGTGAATGGTTAAGCTATGGGATATGAAATGGACGAGCGACCAATAAAACAGCATGTATTATGGGGTTGAATGCTTTTTGCTATTCACAAAATAAAACAACAGCAGTCATTCAAATATCTGAATTTTCACAGCACAGCAAAATCAGTTGCACAATTCAATTCCGCTCGTCCAGACGGGGACAATTCAATCACATTCATTCGATGCGACGTTTCTTATGGGATTTAATGAGCGACAACATTTTGACCCCAAACCGAGAGGATTCTGGGATGTTTGTGTTTTTTTGGTAATAATTCTGGAAGGAAACGTCGCAGACCCATCAAGGTGGTACTCGTACTGCTCGCCTCGTCGAGAGGAATCCAAATATGTGAATGGTTAAGCTATGGGATATGAAATGGACGAGCGACCAATAAAACAGCATGTATTATGGGGTTGAATGCTTTTTGCTATTCACAAAATAAAACAAAAGCAGTCATGCAAATATCTGAATTTTCACAGCACAGCAAAATCAGTTGCACCATTCAATTCTGCTCGTCCAGACGGGGAGAATTCAATCATATTCATTCGATGCGATGTTTTTTTATGGGATTTAATGAGCGACAACATTTTGACCCCAAACCGAGAGGATTCTGGGATGTTTGTGTTTTTTTGGTAATAACTCTGGAAGGAAACGTCGCAGACCCATCAAGGTGGTACTCGTACTGCTCGCCTCGTCGAGAGGAATCCAAGCATATGAATGGTTAAGCTATGGGATATGAAATGGACGAGCGACCAATAAAACAGCATGTATTATGGGGTTGAATGCTTTTTGCTATTCACAAAATTAAACAACAGCAGTCATGCAAATATCTGAATTTTCACAGCACAGCAAAATCAGTTGCACCATTCAATTCCGTTCGTCAAGACGGGTAGAATTCAATCACATTCATTCGATGCGACGTTTCTTATGGGATTTAATGAGCGACAACATTTTGACCCCAAACCGAGAGGATTCTGTGATGTTTGTGGTTTTTTAGTAATAACTCTGGAAGGAAACGTCGAAGACCCATCAAGGTGGTACTCGTACTGCTCGCCTCGTCGAGAGGAATCCAAATATATGAATGGTTAAGCTATGGGATATGAAATGGACGAGCGACCAAAAAAACAACATGTATTATGGGGTTGAATGCTTTTTGCTATTCACAAAATAAAACAACAGCAGTCATGCAAATATCTGAATTTTCACAGTACAGCAAAATCAGTTGCACCATTCAATTCCGCTCGTCCAGTCGGGGACAATTCAATCACATTCATTCGATGCGACGTTTCTTATGGGATTTAATGAGCGACAACATTTTGACCCCAAACCGAGAGGATTCTGGGATGTTTGTGTTTTTTTGGTAATAACTCTGGAAGGAAACGTCGCAGACCCATCAAGGTGGTAATCGTACTGCTCGCCTCGTCGAGAGGAATCCAAATATGTGAATGGTTAAGCTATGGGATATGAAATGGACGAGCGACCAATAAAACAGCATGTATTATGGATTTGAATGCTTTTTGCTATTCACAAAATAAAACAACAGCAGTCATGCAAATATCTGAATTTTCACAGCACAGCAAAATCAGTTGCACAATTCAATTCCGCTCGTCCAGACGGGGACAATTCAATCACATTCATTCGATGCGACGTTTCTTATGGGATTTAATGAGGGACAACATTTTGACCCCAAACCGAGAGGATTCTGGGATGTTTGTGTTTTTTTTGTAATAATTCTGGAAGGAAACGTCGCAGACCCAACAAGGTGGTAATCGTACTGCTCGCCTCGTCGAGAGGAATCCAAATATGTGAATGGTTAAGCTATGGGATATGAAATGGACGAGCGACCAATAAAACAGCATGTATTATGGGGTTGAATGCTTTTTGCTATTCACAAAATAAAACAACAGCAGTCATTCAAATATCTGAATTTTCACAGCACAGCAAAATCAGTTGCACCATTCAATTCCGCTCGTCCAGACGGGGAGAATTCAATCACATTCATTCGATGCGACGTTTCTTATGGGATTTAATGAGCGACAACATTTTGACCCCAAACCGAGAGGATTCTGGGATGTTTGTGTTTTTTTGGTAATAATTCTGGAAGGAAACGTCGCAGACCCAACAAGGTGGTAATCGTACTGCTCGCCTCGTCGAGAGGAATCCAAATATGTGAATGGTTAAGCTATGGGATATGAAATGGACGAGCGACCAATAAAACAGCATGTATTATGGGGTTGAATGCTTTTTGCTATTCACAAAATAAAACAACAGCAGTCATTCAAATATCTGAATTTTCACAGCACAGCAAAATCAGTTGCACAATTCAATTCCGCTCGTCCAGACGGGGACAATTCAATCACATTCATTCGATGCGACGTTTCTTATGGGATTTAATGAGCGACAACATTTTGACCCCAAACCGAGAGGATTCTGGGATGTTTGTGTTTTTTTGGTAATAATTCTGGAAGGAAACGTCGCAGACCCATCAAGGTGGTACTCGTACTGCTCGCCTCGTCGAGAGGAATCCAAATATGTGAATGGTTAAGCTATGGGATATGAAATGGACGAGCGACCAATAAAACAGCATGTATTATGGGGTTGAATGCTTTTTGCTATTCACAAAATAAAACAAAAGCAGTCATGCAAATATCTGAATTTTCACAGCACAGCAAAATCAGTTGCACCATTCAATTCCGCTCGTCCAGACGGGGAGAATTCAATCATATTCATTCGATGCGATGTTTTTTTATGGGATTTAATGAGCGACAACATTTTGACCCCAAACCGAGAGGATTCTGGGATGTTTGTGTTTTTTTGGTAATAACTCTGGAAGGAAACGTCGCAGACCCATCAAGGTGGTACTCGTACTGCTCGCCTCGTCGAGAGGAATCCAAGCATATGAATGGTTAAGCTATGGGATATGAAATGGACGAGCGACCAATAAAACAGCATGTATTATGGGGTTGAATGCGTTTTGCTATTCACAAAATTAAACAACAGCAGTCATGCAAATATCTGAATTTTCACAGCACAGCAAAATCAGTTGCACCATTCAATTCCGCTCGTCAAGACGGGGAGAATTCAATCACATTCATTCGATGCGACGTTTCTTATGGGATTTAATGAGCGACAACATTTTGACCCCAAACCGAGAGGATTCTGTGATGTTTGTGGTTTTTTAGTAATAACTCTGGAAGGAAACGTCGAAGACCCATCAAGGTGGTACTCCTACTGCTCGCCTCGTCGAGAGGAATCCAAATATATGAATGGTTAAGCTATGGGATATGAAATGGACGAGCGACCAAAAAAACAACATGTATTATGGGGTTGAATGCTTTTTGCTATTCACAAAATAAAACAACAGCAGTCATGCAAATATCTGAATTTTCACAGTACAGCAAAATCAGTTGCACCATTCAATTCCGCTCGTCCAGTCGGGGACAATTCAATCACATTCATTCGATGCGACGTTTCTTATGGGATTTAATGAGCGACAACATTTTGACCCCAAACCGAGAGGATTCTGGGATGTTTGTGTTTTTTTGGTAATAACTCTGGAAGGAAACGTCGCAGACCCATCAAGGTGGTAATCGTACTGCTCGCCTCGTCGAGAGGAATCCAAATATGTGAATGGTTAAGCTATGGGATATGAAATGGACGAGCGACCAATAAAACAGCATGTATTATGGGGTTGAATGCTTTTTGCTATTCACAAAATAAAACAACAGCAGTCATGCAAATATCTGAATTTTCACAGCACAGCAAAATCAGTTGCACAATTCAATTCTGCTCGTCCAGACGGGGACAATTCAATCACATTCATTCGATGCGACGTTTCTTATGGGATTTAATGAGCGACAACATTTTGACCCCAAACCGAGAGGATTCTGGGATGTTTGTGTTTTTTTTGTAATAATTCTGGAAGGAAACGTCGCAGACCCAACAAGGTGGTAATCGTACTGCTCGCCTCGTCGAGAGGAATCCAAATATGTGAATGGTTAAGCTATGGGATATGAAATGGACGAGCGACCAATAAAACAGCATGTATTATGGGGTTGAATGCTTTTTGCTATTCACAAAATAAAACAACAGCAGTCATTCAAATATCTGAATTTTCACAGCACAGCAAAATCAGTTGCACCATTCAATTCCGCTCGTCCAGACGGGGACAATTCAATCACATTCATTCGATGCGACGTTTCTTATGGGATTTAATGAGCGACAACATTTTGACCCCAAACCTAGAGGATTCTGGGATGTTTGTGTTTTTTTGGTAATTACTCTGGAAGGAAACGTCGCAGACCCATCAAGGTGGTACTCGTACTGCTCGCCTCGTCGAGAGGAATCCAAATATATGAATGGTTAAGCTATGGGATATGAAATGGACGAGCGACCAATAAAACAGCATGTATTATGGGGTTGAATGCTTTTTGCTATTCACAAAATAAAACAAAAGCAGTCATGCAAATATCTGAATTTTCACAGCACAGCAAAATCAGTTGCACCATTCAATTCCGCTCGTCCAGACGGGGAGAATTCAATCACATTCATTTGATGCGACGTTTCTTATGGGATTTAATGAGCGACAACATTTTGACCCCAAACCGAGAGGATTCTGGGATGTTTGTGGTTTTTTGGTAATAACTCTGGAAGGAAACGTCGCAGACCCATCAAGGTGGTACTCGTACTGCTCGCCTCGTCGAGAGGAATCCAAATATGTGAATGTTTAATCTATGGGATATGAAATGGACGAGCGACCAATAAAACAGCATGTATTATGGGGTTGAATGCTTTTTGCTATTCACAAAATAAAACAAAAGCAGTCATGCAAATATCTGAATTTTCACAGCACAGCAAAATCAGTTGCACCATTCAATTCCGCTCGTCCAGACGGGGAGAATTCAATCACATTCATTCGATGCGACGTTTCTTATGGGATTTAATGAGCGACAACATTTTGACCCCAAACCGAGAGGATTCTGGGATGTTTGTGTTTTTTTGGTAATAATTCTGGAAGGAAATGTCGCAGACCCAACAAGGTGGTAATCGTACTGCTCGCCTCGTCGAGAGGAATCCAAATATGTGAATGGTTAAGCTATGGGATATGAAATGGACGAGCGACCAATAAAACAGCATGTATTATGGGGTTGAATGCTTTTTGCTATTCACAAAATAAAACAACAGCAGTCATTCAAATATCTGAATTTTCACAGCACAGCAAAATCAGTTGCACCATTCAATTCCGCTCGTCCAGACGGGGACAATTCAATCACATTCATTCGATGCGACGTTTCTTATGGGATTTAATGAGCGACAACATTTTGACCCCAAACCTAGAGGATTCTGGGATGTTTGTGTTTTTTTGGTAATTACTCTGGAAGGAAACGTCGCAGACCCATCAAGGTGGTACTCGTACTGCTCGCCTCGTCGAGAGGAATCCAAATATATGAATGGTTAAGCTATGGGATATGAAATGGACGAGCGACCAATAAAACAGCATGTATTATGGGGTTGAATGCTTTTTGCTATTCACAAAATAAAACAAAAGCAGTCATGCAAATATCTGAATTTTCACAGCACAGCAAAATCAGTTGCACCATTCAATTCCGCTCGTCCAGACGGGGAGAATTCAATCACATTCATGTGATGCGACGTTTCTTATGGGATTTAATGAGCGACAACATTTTGACCCCAAACCGAGAGGATTCTGGGATGTTTGTGGTTTTTTGGTAATAACTCTGGAAGGAAACGTCGCAGACCCATCAAGGTGGTACTCGTACTGCTCGCCTCGTCGAGAGGAATCCAAATATGTGAATGTTTAATCTATGGGATATGAAATGGACGAGCGACCAATAAAACAGCATGTATTATGGGGTTGAATGCTTTTTGCTATTCACAAAATAAAACAAAAGCAGTCATGCAAATATCTGAATTTTCACAGCACAGCAAAATCAGTTGCACCATTCAATTCCGCTCGTCCAGACGGGGAGAATTCAATCACATTCATTCGATGCGACGTTTCTTATCGGATTTAATGAGCGACAACATTTTGACCCCAAACCGAGAGGATTCTGGGATGTTTGTGTTTTTTTGGTAATAATTCTGGAAGGAAACGTCGCAGACCCAACAAGGTGGTAATCGTACTGCTCGCCTCGTCGAGAGGAATCCAAATATGTGAATGGTTAAGCTATGGGATATGAAATGGACGAGCGACCAATAAAACAGCATGTATTATGGGTTTGAATGCTTTTTGCTATTCACAAAATAAAACAACAGCAGTCATTCAAATATCTGAATTTTCACAGCACAGCAAAATCAGTTGCACCATTCAATTCCGCTCGTCCAGACGGGGACAATTCAATCACATTCATTCGATGCGACGTTTCTTATGGGATTTAATGAGCGACAACATTTTGACCAAAACCTAGATGATTCTGGGATGTTTGTGTTTTTTTGGTAATTACTCTGGAAGGAAACGTCGCAGACCCATCAAGGTGGTACTCGTACTGCTCGCCTCGTCGAGAGGAATCCAAATATATGAATGGTTAAGCTATGGGATATGAAATGGACGAGCGACCAATAAAACAGCATGTATTATGGGGTTGAATGCTTTTTGCTATTCACAAAATAAAACAAAAGCAGTCATGCAAATATCTGAATTTTCACAGCACAGCAAAATCAGTTGCACCATTCAATTCCGCTCGTCCAGACGGGGAGAATTCAATCACATTCATTTGATGCGACGTTTCTTATGGGATTTAATGAGCGACAACATTTTGACCCCAAACCGAGAGGATTCTGGGATGTTTGTGGTTTTTTGGTAATAACTCTGGAAGGAAACGTCGCAGACCCATCAAGGTGGTACTCGTACTGCTCGCCTCGTCGAGAGGAATCCAAATATGTGAATGTTTAATCTATGGGATATGAAATGGACGAGCGACCAATAAAAGAGCATGTATTATGGGGTTGAATGCTTTTTGCTATTCACAAAATAAAACAAAAGCAGTCATGCAAATATCTGAATTTTCACAGCACAGCAAAATCAGTTGCACCATTCAATTCCGCTCGTCCAGACGGGGAGAATTCAATCATATTCATTCGATGCGACGTTTTTTATGGGATTTAATGAGCGACAACATTTTGACCCCAAACCGAGAGGATTCTGGGATGTTTGTGTTTTTTTGGTAATAACTCTGGAAGGAAACGTCGCAGACCCATCAAGGTGGTACTCGTACTGCTCGCCTCGTCGAGAGGAATCCAAATATATGAATGGTTAAGCTATGGGATATGAAATGGACGAGCGACCAATAAAACAGCATGTATTATGGGGTTGAATGCTTTTTGCTATTCACAAAATAAAACAAAAGCAGTCATGCAAATATCTGAATTTTCACAGCACAGCAAAATCAGTTGCACCATTCAATTCCGCTCGTCCAGACGGGGAGAATTCAATCACATTCATTCGATGCGACGTTTCTTATGGGATTTAATGAGCGACAACATTTTGACCCCAAACCGAGAGGATTCTGTGATGTTTGTGGTTTTTTGGTAATAACTCTGGAAGGAAACGTCGCAGACCCATCAAGGTGGTACTCGTACTGCTCGCCTCGTCGAGAGGAATCCAAATATGTGAATGTTTAATCTATGGGATATGAAATGGACGAGCGACCAATAAAACAGCATGTATTATGGGGTTGAATGCTTTTTGCTATTCACAAAATAAAACAAAAGCAGTCATGCAAATATCTGAATTTTCACAGCACAGCAAAATCAGTTGCACCATTCAATTCCGCTCGTCCAGACGGGGAGAATTCAATCATATTCATTCGATGCGACGTTTTTTATGGGATTTAATGAGCGACAACATTTTGACCCCAAACCGAGAGGATTCTGGGATGTTTGTGTTTTTTTGGTAATAACTCTGGAAGGAAACGTCGCAGACCCATCAAGGTGGTACTCGTACTGCTCGCCTCGTCGAGAGGAATCCAAATATATGAATGGTTAAGCTATGGGATATGAAATGGACGAGCGACCAATAAAACAGCATGTATTATGGGGTTGAATGCTTTTTGCTATTCACAAAATAAAACAACAGCAGTCATGCAAATATCTGAATTTTCACAGCACAGCAAAATCAGTTGCACCATTCAATTCCGCTCGTCCAGACGGGGACAATTCAATCACATTCATTCGATGCGACGTTTCTTATGGGATTTAATGAGCGACAACATTTTGACCCCAAACCGAGAGGATTCTGGGATGTTTGTGGTTTTTTGGTAATAACTCTGGAAGGAAACGTCGCAGACCCATCAAGGTGGTACTCGTACTGCTCGCCTCGTCGAGAGGAATCCAAATATGTGAATGTTTAATCTATGGGATATGAAATGGACGAGCGACCAATAAAACAGCATGTATTATGGGGTTGAATGCTTTTTGCTATTCACAAAATAAAACAAAAGCAGTCATGCAAATATCTGAATTTTCACAGTACAGCAAAATCAGTTGCACCATTCAATTCCGCTCGTCCAGTCGGGGACAATTCAATCACATTCATTCGATGCGACGTTTCTTATGGGATTTAATGAGCGACAACATTTTGACCCCAAACCGAGAGGATTCTGGGATGTTTGTGTTTTTTTGGTAATAACTCTGGAAGGAAACGTCGCAGACCCATCAAGGTGGTAATCGTACTGCTCGCCTCGTCGAGAGGAATCCAAATATGTGAATGGTTAAGCTATGGGATATGAAATGGACGAGCGACCAATAAAACAGCATGTATTATGGGGTTGAATGCTTTTTGCTATTCACAAAATAAAACAACAGCAGTCATTCAAATATCTGAATTTTCACAGCACAGCAAAATCAGTTGCACCATTCAATTCCGCTCGTCCAGACGGGGAGAATTCAATCACATTCATTCGATGCGACGTTTCTTATGGGATTTAATGAGCGACAACATTTTGACCCCAAACCGAGAGGATTCTGGGATGTTTGTGTTTTTTTGGTAATAATTCTGGAAGGAAACGTCGCAGACCCAACAAGGTGGTAATCGTACTGCTCGCCTCGTCGAGAGGAATCCAAATATGTGAATGGTTAAGCTATGGGATATGAAATGGACGAGCGACCAATAAAACAGCATGTATTATGGGGTTGAATGCTTTTTGCTATTCACAAAATAAAACAACAGCAGTCATTCAAATATCTGAATTTTCACAGCACAGCAAAATCAGTTGCACAATTCAATTCCGCTCGTCCAGACGGGGACAATTCAATCACATTCATTCGATGCGACGTTTCTTATGGGATTTAATGAGCGACAACATTTTGACCCCAAACCGAGAGGATTCTGGGATGTTTGTGTTTTTTTGGTAATAATTCTGGAAGGAAACGTCGCAGACCCATCAAGGTGGTACTCGTACTGCTCGGCTCGTCGAGAGGAATCCAAATATGTGAATGGTTAAGCTATGGGATATGAAATGGACGAGCGACCAATAAAACAGCATGTATTATGGGGTTGAATGCTTTTTGCTATTCACAAAATAAAACAAAAGCAGTCATGCAAATATCTGAATTTTCACAGCACAGCAAAATCAGTTGCACCATTCAATTCCGCTCGTCCAGACGGGGAGAATTCAATCATATTCATTCGATGCGATGTTTTTTTATGGGATTTAATGAGCGACAACATTTTGACCCCAAACCGAGTGGATTCTGGGATGTTTGTGTTTTTTTGGTAATAACTCTGGAAGGAAACGTCGCAGACCCATCAAGGTGGTACTCGTACTGCTCGCCTCGTCGAGAGGAATCCAAGCATATGAATGGTTAAGCTATGGGATATGAAATGGACGAGCGACCAATAAAACAGCATGTATTATGGGGTTGAATGCGTTTTGCTATTCACAAAATTAAACAACAGCAGTCATGCAAATATCTGAATTTTCACAGCACAGCAAAATCAGTTGCACCATTCAATTCCGCTCGTCAAGACGGGGAGAATTCAATCACATTCATTCGATGCGACGTTTCTTATGGGATTTAATGAGCGACAACATTTTGACCCCAAACCGAGAGGATTCTGTGATGTTTGTGGTTTTTTAGTAATAACTCTGGAAGGAAACGTCGAAGACCCATCAAGGTGGTACTCCTACTGCTCGCCTCGTCGAGAGGAATCCAAATATATGAATGGTTAAGCTATGGGATATGAAATGGACGAGCGACCAAAAAAACAACATGTATTATGGGGTTGAATGCTTTTTGCTATTCACAAAATAAAACAACAGCAGTCATGCAAATATCTGAATTTTCACAGTACAGCAAAATCAGTTGCACCATTCAATTCCGCTCGTCCAGTCGGGGACAATTCAATCACATTCATTCGATGCGACGTTTCTTATGGGATTTAATGAGCGACAACATTTTGACCCCAAACCGAGAGGATTCTGGGATGTTTGTGTTTTTTTGGTAATAACTCTGGAAGGAAACGTCGCAGACCCATCAAGGTGGTAATCGTACTGCTCGCCTCGTCGAGAGGAATCCAAATATGTGAATGGTTAAGCTATGGGATATGAAATGGACGAGCGACCAATAAAACAGCATGTATTATGGGGTTGAATGCTTTTTGCTATTCACAAAATAAAACAACAGCAGTCATGCAAATATCTGAATTTTCACAGCACAGCAAAATCAGTTGCACAATTCAATTCCGCTCGTCCAGACGGGGACAATTCAATCACATTCATTCGATGCGACGTTTCTTATGGGATTTAATGAGCGACAACATTTTGACCCCAAACCGAGAGGATTCTGGGATGTTTGTGTTTTTTTTGTAATAATTCTGGAAGGAAACGTCGCAGACCCAACAAGGTGGTAATCGTACTGCTCGCCTCGTCGAGAGGAATCCAAATATGTGAATGGTTAAGCTATGTGATATGAAATGGACGAGCGACCAATAAAACAGCATGTATTATGGGGTTGAATGCTTTTTGCTATTCACAAAATAAAACAACAGCAGTCATTCAAATATCTGAATTTTCACAGCACAGCAAAATCAGTTGCACCATTCAATTCCGCTCGTCCAGACGGGGACAATTCAATCACATTCATTCGATGCGACGTTTCTTATGGGATTTAATGAGCGACAACATTTTGACCCCAAACCTAGAGGATTCTGGGATGTTTGTGTTTTTTTGGTAATTACTCTGGAAGGAAACGTCGCAGACCCATCAAGGTGGTACTCGTACTGCTCGCCTCGTCGAGAGGAATCCAAATATATGAATGGTTAAGCTATGGGATATGAAATGGACGAGCGACCAATAAAACAGCATGTATTATGGGGTTGAATGCTTTTTGCTATTCACAAAATAAAACAAAAGCAGTCATGCAAATATCTGAATTTTCACAGCACAGCAAAATCAGTTGCACCATTCAATTCCGCTCGTCCAGACGGGGAGAATTCAATCACATTCATTTGATGCGACGTTTCTTATGGGATTTAATGAGCGACAACATTTTGACCCCAAACCGAGAGGATTCTGGGATGTTTGTGGTTTTTTGGTAATAACTCTGGAAGGAAACGTCGCAGACCCATCAAGGTGGTACTCGTACTGCTCGCCTCGTCGAGAGGAATCCAAATATGTGAATGTTTAATCTATGGGATATGAAATGGACGAGCGACCAATAAAAGAGCATGTATTATGGGGTTGAATGCTTTTTGCTATTCACAAAATAAAACAAAAGCAGTCATGCAAATATCTGAATTTTCACAGCACAGCAAAATCAGTTGCACCATTCAATTCCGCTCGTCCAGACGGGGAGAATTCAATCACATTCATTCGATGCGACGTTTCTTATGGGATTTAATGAGCGACAACATTTTGACCCCAAACCGAGAGGATTCTGGGATGTTTGTGTTTTTTTGGTAATAATTCTGGAAGGAAATGTCGCAGACCCAACAAGGTGGTAATCGTACTGCTCGCCTCGTCGAGAGGAATCCAAATATGTGAATGGTTAAGCTATGGGATATGAAATGGACGAGCGACCAATAAAACAGCATGTATTATGGGGTTGAATGCTTTTTGCTATTCACAAAATAAAACAACAGCAGTCATTCAAATATCTGAATTTTCACAGCACAGCAAAATCAGTTGCACCATTCAATTCCGCTCGTCCAGACGGGGACAATTCAATCACATTCATTCGATGCGACGTTTCTTATGGGATTTAATGAGCGACAACATTTTGACCCCAAACCTAGAGGATTCTGGGATGTTTGTGTTTTTTTGGTAATTACTCTGGAAGGAAACGTCGCAGACCCATCAAGGTGGTACTCGTACTGCTCGCCTCGTCGAGAGGAATCCAAATATATGAATGGTTAAGCTATGGGATATGAAATGGACGAGCGACCAATAAAACAGCATGTATTATGGGGTTGAATGCTTTTTGCTATTCACAAAATAAAACAAAAGCAGTCATGCAAATATCTGAATTTTCACAGCACAGCAAAATCAGTTGCACCATTCAATTCCGCTCGTCCAGACGGGGAGAATTCAATCACATTCATGTGATGCGACGTTTCTTATGGGATTTAATGAGCGACAACATTTTGACCCCAAACCGAGAGGATTCTGGGATGTTTGTGGTTTTTTGGTAATAACTCTGGAAGGAAACGTCGCAGACCCATCAAGGTGGTACTCGTACTGCTCGCCTCGTCGAGAGGAATCCAAATATGTGAATGTTTAATCTATGGGATATGAAATGGACGAGCGACCAATAAAACAGCATGTATTATGGGGTTGAATGCTTTTTGCTATTCACAAAATAAAACAAAAGCAGTCATGCAAATATCTGAATTTTCACAGCACAGCAAAATCAGTTGCACCATTCAATTCCGCTCGTCCAGACGGGGAGAATTCAATCACATTCATTCGATGCGACGTTTCTTATGGGATTTAATGAGCGACAACATTTTGACCCCAAACCGAGAGGATTCTGGGATGTTTGTGTTTTTTTGGTAATAATTCTGGAAGGAAACGTCGCAGACCCAACAAGGTGGTAATCGTACTGCTCGCCTCGTCGAGAGGAATCCAAATATGTGAATGGTTAAGCTATGGGATATGAAATGGACGAGCGACCAATAAAACAGCATGTATTATGGGGTTGAATGCTTTTTGCTATTCACAAAATAAAACAACAGCAGTCATTCAAATATCTGAATTTTCACAGCACAGCAAAATCAGTTGCACCATTCAATTCCGCTCGTCCAGACGGGGACAATTCAATCACATTCATTCGATGCGACGTTTCTTATGGGATTTAATGAGCGACAACATTTTGACCAAAACCTAGATGATTCTGGGATGTTTGTGTTTTTTTGGTAATTACTCTGGAAGGAAACGTCGCAGACCCATCAAGGTGGTACTCGTACTGCTCGCCTCGTCGAGAGGAATCCAAATATATGAATGGTTAAGCTATGGGATATGAAATGGACGAGCGACCAATAAAACAGCATGTATTATGGGGTTGAATGCTTTTTGCTATTCACAAAATAAAACAAAAGCAGTCATGCAAATATCTGAATTTTCACAGCACAGCAAAATCAGTTGCACCATTCAATTCCGCTCGTCCAGACGGGGAGAATTCAATCACATTCATTTGATGCGACGTTTCTTATGGGATTTAATGAGCGACAACATTTTGACCCCAAACCGAGAGGATTCTGGGATGTTTGTGGTTTTTTGGTAATAACTCTGGAAGGAAACGTCGCAGACCCATCAAGGTGGTACTCGTACTGCTCGCCTCGTCGAGAGGAATCCAAATATGTGAATGTTTAATCTATGGGATATGAAATGGACGAGCGACCAATAAAAGAGCATGTATTATGGGGTTGAATGCTTTTTGCTATTCACAAAATAAAACAAAAGCAGTCATGCAAATATCTGAATTTTCACAGCACAGCAAAATCAGTTGCACCATTCAATTCCGCTCGTCCAGACGGGGAGAATTCAATCATATTCATTCGATGCGACGTTTTTTATGGGATTTAATGAGCGACAACATTTTGACCCCAAACCGAGAGGATTCTGGGATGTTTGTGTTTTTTTGGTAATAACTCTGGAAGGAAACGTCGCAGACCCATCAAGGTGGTACTCGTACTGCTCGCCTCGTCGAGAGGAATCCAAATATGTGAATGTTTAATCTATGGGATATGAAATGGACGAGCGACCAATAAAAGAGCATGTATTATGGGGTTGAATGCTTTTTGCTATTCACAAAATAAAACAAAAGCAGTCATGCAAATATCTGAATTTTCACAGCACAGCAAAATCAGTTGCACCATTCAATTCCGCTCGTCCAGACGGGGAGAATTCAATCATATTCATTCGATGCGACGTTTTTTATGGGATTTAATGAGCGACAACATTTTGACCCCAAACCGAGAGGATTCTGGGATGTTTGTGTTTTTTTGGTAATAACTCTGGAAGGAAACGTCGCAGACCCATCAAGGTGGTACTCGTACTGCTCGCCTCGTCGAGAGGAATCCAAATATATGAATGGTTAAGCTATGGGATATGAAATGGACGAGCGACCAATAAAACAGCATGTATTATGGGGTTGAATGCTTTTTGCTATTCACAAAATAAAACAAAAGCAGTCATGCAAATATCTGAATTTTCACAGCACAGCAAAATCAGTTGCACCATTCAATTCCGCTCGTCCAGACGGGGAGAATTCAATCACATTCATTCGATGCGACGTTTCTTATGGGATTTAATGAGCGACAACATTTTGACCCCAAACCGAGAGGATTCTGTGATGTTTGTGGTTTTTTGGTAATAACTCTGGAAGGAAACGTCGCAGACCCATCAAGGTGGTACTCGTACTGCTCGCCTCGTCGAGAGGAATCCAAATATGTGAATGTTTAATCTATGGGATATGAAATGGACGAGCGACCAATAAAACAGCATGTATTATGGGGTTGAATGCTTTTTGCTATTCACAAAATAAAACAAAAGCAGTCATGCAAATATCTGAATTTTCACAGCACAGCAAAATCAGTTGCACCATTCAATTCCGCTCGTCCAGACGGGGAGAATTCAATCATATTCATTCGATGCGACGTTTTTTATGGGATTTAATGAGCGACAACATTTTGACCCCAAACCGAGAGGATTCTGGGATGTTTGTGTTTTTTTGGTAATAACTCTGGAAGGAAACGTCGCAGACCCATCAAGGTGGTACTCGTACTGCTCGCCTCGTCGAGAGGAATCCAAATATATGAATGGTTAAGCTATGGGATATGAAATGGACGAGCGACCAATAAAACAGCATGTATTATGGGGTTGAATGCTTTTTGCTATTCACAAAATAAAACAACAGCAGTCATGCAAATATCTGAATTTTCACAGCACAGCAAAATCAGTTGCACCATTCAATTCCGCTCGTCCAGACGGGGACAATTCAATCACATTCATTCGATGCGACGTTTCTTATGGGATTTAATGAGCGACAACATTTTGACCCCAAACCGAGAGGATTCTGGGATGTTTGTGGTTTTTTGGTAATAACTCTGGAAGGAAACGTCGCAGACCCATCAAGGTGGTACTCGTACTGCTCGCCTCGTCGAGAGGAATCCAAATATGTGAATGTTTAATCTATGGGATATGAAATGGACGAGCGACCAATAAAACAGCATGTATTATGGGGTTGAATGCTTTTTGCTATTCACAAAATAAAACAAAAGCAGTCATGCAAATATCTGAATTTTCACAGTACAGCAAAATCAGTTGCACCATTCAATTCCGCTCGTCCAGTCGGGGACAATTCAATCACATTCATTCGATGCGACGTTTCTTATGGGATTTAATGAGCGACAACATTTTGACCCCAAACCGAGAGGATTCTGGGATGTTTGTGTTTTTTTGGTAATAACTCTGGAAGGAAACGTCGCAGACCCATCAAGGTGGTAATCGTACTGCTCGCCTCGTCGAGAGGAATCCAAATATGTGAATGGTTAAGCTATGGGATATGAAATGGACGAGCGACCAATAAAACAGCATGTATTATGGGTTGAATGCTTTTTGCTATTCACAAAATAAAACAACAGCAGTCATGCAAATATCTGAATTTTCACAGCACAGCAAAATCAGTTGCACAATTCAATTCCGCTCGTCCAGACGGGGACAATTCAATCACATTCATTCGATGCGACGTTTCTTATGGGATTTAATGAGCGACAACATTTTGACCCCAAACCGAGAGGATTCTGGGATGTTTGTGTTTTTTTTGTAATAATTCTGGAAGGAAACGTCGCAGACCCAACAAGGTGGTAATCGTACTGCTCGCCTCGTCGAGAGGAATCCAAATATGTGAATGGTTAAGCTATGGGATATGAAATGGACGAGCGACCAATAAAACAGCATGTATTATGGGGTTGAATGCTTTTTGCTATTCACAAAATAAAACAACAGCAGTCATTCAAATATCTGAATTTTCACAGCACAGCAAAATCAGTTGCACCATTCAATTCCGCTCGTCCAGACGGGGACAATTCAATCACATTCATTCGATGCGACGTTTCTTATGGGATTTAATGAGCGACAACATTTTGACCCCAAACCTAGAGGATTCTGGGATGTTTGTGTTTTTTTGGTAATTACTCTGGAAGGAAACGTCGCAGACCCATCAAGGTGGTACTCGTACTGCTCGCCTCGTCGAGAGGAATCCAAATATATGAATGGTTAAGCTATGGGATATGAAATGGACGAGCGACCAATAAAACAGCATGTATTATGGGGTTGAATGCTTTTTGCTATTCACAAAATAAAACAAAAGCAGTCATGCAAATATCTGAATTTTCACAGCACAGCAAAATCAGTTGCACCATTCAATTCCGCTCGTCCAGACGGGGAGAATTCAATCACATTCATTTGATGCGACGTTTCTTATGGGATTTAATGAGCGACAACATTTTGACCCCAAACCGAGAGGATTCTGGGATGTTTGTGGTTTTTTGGTAATAACTCTGGAAGGAAACGTCGCAGACCCATCAAGGTGGTACTCGTACTGCTCGCCTCGTCGAGAGGAATCCAAATATGTGAATGATTAATCTATGGGATATGAAATGGACGAGCGACCAATAAAACAGCATGTATTATGGGGTTGAATGCTTTTTGCTATTCACAAAATAAAACAAAAGCAGTCATGCAAATATCTGAATTTTCACAGCACAGCAAAATCAGTTGCACCATTCAATTCCGCTCGTCCAGACGGGGAGAATTCAATCACATTCATTCGATGCGACGTTTCTTATGGGATTTAATGAGCGACAACATTTTGACCCCAAACCGAGAGGATTCTGGGATGTTTGTGTTTTTTTGGTAATAATTCTGGAAGGAAATGTCGCAGACCCAACAAGGTGGTAATCGTACTGCTCGCCTCGTCGAGAGGAATCCAAATATGTGAATGGTTAAGCTATGGGATATGAAATGGACGAGCGACCAATAAAACAGCATGTATTATGGGGTTGAATGCTTTTTGCTATTCACAAAATAAAACAACAGCAGTCATTCAAATATCTGAATTTTCACAGCACAGCAAAATCAGTTGCACCATTCAATTCCGCTCGTCCAGACGGGGAGAATTCAATCACATTCATTCGATGCGACGTTTCTTATGGGATTTAATGAGCGACAACATTTTGACCCCAAACCGAGAGGATTCTGGGATGTTTGTGTTTTTTTGGTAATAATTCTGGAAGGAAATGTCGCAGACCCAACAAGGTGGTAATCGTACTGCTCGCCTCGTCGAGAGGAATCCAAATATGTGAATGGTTAAGCTATGGGATATGAAATGGACGAGCGACCAATAAAACAGCATGTATTATGGGGTTGAATGCTTTTTGCTATTCACAAAATAAAACAACAGCAGTCATTCAAATATCTGAATTTTCACAGCACAGCAAAATCAGTTGCACCATTCAATTCCGCTCGTCCAGACGGGGACAATTCAATCACATTCATTCGATGCGACGTTTCTTATGGGATTTAATGAGCGACAACATTTTGACCCCAAACCTAGAGGATTCTGGGATGTTTGTGTTTTTTTGGTAATTACTCTGGAAGGAAACGTCGCAGACCCATCAAGGTGGTACTCGTACTGCTCGCCTCGTCGAGAGGAATCCAAATATATGAATGGTTAAGCTATGGGATATGAAATGGACGAGCGACCAATAAAACAGCATGTATTATGGGGTTGAATGCTTTTTGCTATTCACAAAATAAAACAAAAGCAGTCATGCAAATATCTGAATTTTCACAGCACAGCAAAATCAGTTGCACCATTCAATTCCGCTCGTCCAGACGGGGAGAATTCAATCACATTCATTTGATGCGACGTTTCTTATGGGATTTAATGAGCGACAACATTTTGACCCCAAACCGAGAGGATTCTGGGATGTTTGTGGTTTTTTGGTAATAACTCTGGAAGGAAACGTCGCAGACCCATCAAGGTGGTACTCGTACTGCTCGCCTCGTCGAGAGGAATCCAAATATGTGAATGTTTAATCTATGGGATATGAAATGGACGAGCGACCAATAAAACAGCATGTATTATGGGGTTGAATGCTTTTTGCTATTCACAAAATAAAACAAAAGCAGTCATGCAAATATCTGAATTTTCACAGCACAGCAAAATCAGTTGCACCATTCAATTCCGCTCGTCCAGACGGGGAGAATTCAATCACATTCATTCGATGCGACGTTTCTTATGGGATTTAATGAGCGACAACATTTTGACCCCAAACCGAGAGGATTCTGGGATGTTTGTGTTTTTTTGGTAATAATTCTGGAAGGAAACGTCGCAGACCCAACAAGGTGGTAATCGTACTGCTCGCCTCGTCGAGAGGAATCCAAATATGTGAATGGTTAAGCTATGGGATATGAAATGGACGAGCGACCAATAAAACAGCATGTATTATGGGGTTGAATGCTTTTTGCTATTCACAAAATAAAACAACAGCAGTCATTCAAATATCTGAATTTTCACAGCACAGCAAAATCAGTTGCACCATTCAATTCCGCTCGTCCAGACGGGGACAATTCAATCACATTCATTCGATGCGACGTTTCTTATGGGATTTAATGAGCGACAACATTTTGACCAAAACCTAGATGATTCTGGGATGTTTGTGTTTTTTTGGTAATTACTCTGGAAGGAAACGTCGCAGACCCATCAAGGTGGTACTCGTACTGCTCGCCTCGTCGAGAGGAATCCAAATATATGAATGGTTAAGCTATGGGATATGAAATGGACGAGCGACCAATAAAACAGCATGTATTATGGGGTTGAATGCTTTTTGCTATTCACAAAATAAAACAAAAGCAGTCATGCAAATATCTGAATTTTCACAGCACAGCAAAATCAGTTGCACCATTCAATTCCGCTCGTCCAGACGGGGAGAATTCAATCACATTCATTTGATGCGACGTTTCTTATGGGATTTAATGAGCGACAACATTTTGACCCCAAACCGAGAGGATTCTGGGATGTTTGTGGTTTTTTGGTAATAACTCTGGAAGGAAACGTCGCAGACCCATCAAGGTGGAACTCGTACTGCTCGCCTCGTCGAGAGGAATCCAAATATGTGAATGTTTAATCTATGGGATATGAAATGGACGAGCGACCAATAAAACAGCATGTATTATGGGGTTGAATGCTTTTTGCTATTCACAAAATAAAACAAAAGCAGTCATGCAAATATCTGAATTTTCACAGCACAGCAAAATCAGTTGCACCATTCAATTCCGCTCGTCCAGACGGGGAGAATTCAATCATATTCATTCGATGCGACGTTTTTTATGGGATTTAATGAGCGACAACATTTTGACCCCAAACCGAGAGGATTCTGGGATGTTTGTGTTTTTTTGGTAATAACTCTGGAAGGAAACGTCGCAGACCCATCAAGGTGGTACTCGTACTGCTCGCCTCGTCGAGAGGAATCCAAATATATGAATGGTTAAGCTATGGGATATGAAATGGACGAGCGACCAATAAAACAGCATGTATTATGGGGTTGAATGCTTTTTGCTATTCACAAAATAAAACAAAAGCAGTCATGCAAATATCTGAATTTTCACAGCACAGCAAAATCAGTTGCACCATTCAATTCCGCTCGTCCAGACGGGGAGAATTCAATCACATTCATTTGATGCGACGTTTCTTATGGGATTTAATGAGCAACAACATTTTGACCCCAAACCGAGAGGATTCTGGGATGTTTGTGGTTTTTTGGTAATAACTCTGGAAGGAAACGTCGCAGACCCATCAAGGTGGTACTCGTACTGCTCGCCTCGTCGAGAGGAATCCAAATATGTGAATGTTTAATCTATGGGATATGAAATGGACGAGCGACCAATAAAACAGCATGTATTATGGGGTTGAATGCTTTTTGCTGTTCACAAAATAAAACAAAAGCAGTCATGCAAATATCTGAATTTTCACAGCACAGCAAAATCAGTTGCACCATTCAATTCCGCTCGTCCAGACGGGGAGAATTCAATCATATTCATTCGATGCGACGTTTTTTATGGGATTTAATGAGCGACAACATTTTGACCCCAAACCGAGAGGATTCTGGGATGTTTGTGTTTTTTTGGTAATAACTCTGGAAGGAAACGTCGCAGACCCATCAAGGTGGTACTCGTACTGCTCGCCTCGTCGAGAGGAATCCAAACATATGAATGGTTAAGCTATGGGATATGAAATGGACGAGCGACCAATAAAACAGCATGTATTATGGGGTTGAATGCTTTTTGCTATTCACAAAATAAAACAAAAGCAGTCATGCAAATATCTGAATTTTCATAGCACAGCAAAATCAGTTGCACCATTCAATTCCGCTCGTCCAGACGGGGAGAATTCAATCACATTAATTCGATGCGACGTTTCTTATGGGATTTAATGAGCGACAACATTTTGACCCCAAACCGAGAGGATTCTGGGATGTTTGTGTTTTTTTGGTAACAATTCTGGAAGGAAACGTCGCAGACCCAACAAGGTGGTAATCGTACTGCTCGCCTCGTCGAGAGGAATCCAAATATGTGAATGGTTAAGCTATGGGATATGAAATGGACGAGCGACCAATAAAACAGCATGTATTATGGGGTTGAATGCTTTTTGCTATTCACAAAATAAAACAACAGCAGTCATTCAAATATCTGAATTTTCACAGCACAGCAAAATCAGTTGCACCATTCAATTCCGCTCGTCCAGACGGGGACAATTCAATCACATTCATTCGATGCGACGTTTCTTATGGGATTTAATGAGCGACAACATTTTGACCAAAACCTAGAGGATTCTGGGATGTTTGTGTTTTTTTGGTAATTACTCTGGAAGGAAACGTCGCAGACCCATCAAGGTGGTACTCGTACTGCTCGCCTCGTCGAGAGGAATCCAAATATATGAATGGTTAAGCTATGGGATATGAAATGGACGAGCGACCAATAAAACAGCATGTATTATGGGGTTGAATGCTTTTTGCTATTCACAAAATAAAACAAAAGCAGTCATGCAAATATCTGAATTTTCACAGCACAGCAAAATCAGTTGCACCATTCAATTCCGCTCGTCCAGACGGGGAGAATTCAATCACATTCATTTGATGCGACGTTTCTTATGGGATTTAATGAGCGACAACATTTTGACCCCAAACCGAGAGGATTCTGGGATGTTTGTGGTTTTTTGGTAATAACTCTGGAAGGAAACGTCGCAGACCCATCAAGGTGGTACTCGTACTGCTCGCCTCGTCGAGAGGAATCCAAATATGTGAATGTTTAATCTATGGGATATGAAATGGACGAGCGACCAATAAAACAGCATGTATTATGGGGTTGAATGCTTTTTGCTATTCACAAAATAAAACAAAAGCAGTCATGCAAATATCTGAATTTTCACAGCACAGCAAAATCAGTTGCACCATTCAATTCCGCTCGTCCAGACGGGGAGAATTCAATCATATTCATTCGATGCGACGTTTTTTATGGGATTTAATGAGCGACAACATTTTGACCCCAAACCGAGAGGATTCTGGGATGTTTGTGTTTTTTTGGTAATAACTCTGGAAGGAAACGTCGCAGACCCATCAAGGTGGTACTCGTACTGCTCGCCTCGTCGAGAGGAATCCAAATATATGAATGGTTAAGCTATGGGATATGAAATGGACGAGCGACCAATAAAACAGCATGTATTATGGGGTTGAATGCTTTTTGCTATTCACAAAATAAAACAAAAGCAGTCATGCAAATATCTGAATTTTCACAGCACAGCAAAATCAGTTGCACCATTCAATTCCGCTCGTCCAGACGGGGAGAATTCAATCACATTCATTTGATGCGACGTTTCTTATGGGATTTAATGAGCGACAACATTTTGACCCCAAACCGAGAGGATTCTGGGATGTTTGTGGTTTTTTGGTAATAACTCTGGAAGGAAACGTCGCAGACCCATCAAGGTGGTACTCGTACTGCTCGCCTCGTCGAGAGGAATCCAAATATGTGAATGTTTAATCTATGGGATATGAAATGGACGAGCGACCAATAAAACAGCATGTATTATGGGGTTGAATGCTTTTTGCTGTTCACAAAATAAAACAAAAGCAGTCATGCAAATATCTGAATTTTCACAGCACAGCAAAATCAGTTGCACCATTCAATTCCGCTCGTCCAGACGGGGAGAATTCAATCATATTCATTCGATGCGACGTTTTTTATGGGATTTAATGAGCGACAACATTTTGACCCCAAACCGAGAGGATTCTGGGATGTTTGTGTTTTTTTGGTAATAACTCTGGAAGGAAACGTCGCAGACCCATCAAGGTGGTACTCGTACTGCTCGCCTCGTCGAGAGGAATCCAAACATATGAATGGTTAAGCTATGGGATATGAAATGGACGAGCGACCAATAAAACAGCATGTATTATGGGGTTGAATGCTTTTTGCTATTCACAAAATAAAACAAAAGCAGTCATGCAAATATCTGAATTTTCACAGCACAGCAAAATCAGTTGCACCATTCAATTCCGCTCGTCCAGACGGGGAGAATTCAATCACATTAATTCGATGCGACGTTTCTTATGGGATTTAATGAGCGACAACATTTTGACCCCAAACCGAGAGGATTCTGGGATGTTTGTGTTTTTTTGGTAATAATTCTGGAAGGAAACGTCGCAGACCCAACAAGGTGGTAATCGTACTGCTCGCCTCGTCGAGAGGAATCCAAATATGTGAATGGTTAAGCTATGGGATATGAAATGGACGAGCGACCAATAAAACAGCATGTATTATGGGGTTGAATGCTTTTTGCTATTCACAAAATAAAACAACAGCAGTCATTCAAATATCTGAATTTTCACAGCACAGCAAAATCAGTTGCACCATTCAATTCCGCTCGTCCAGACGGGGACAATTCAATCACATTCATTCGATGCGACGTTTCTTATGGGATTTAATGAGCGACAACATTTTGACCAAAACCTAGAGGATTCTGGGATGTTTGTGTTTTTTTGGTAATTACTCTGGAAGGAAACGTCGCAGACCCATCAAGGTGGTACTCGTACTGCTCGCCTCGTCGAGAGGAATCCAAATATATGAATGGTTAAGCTATGGGATATGAAATGGACGAGCGACCAATAAAACAGCATGTATTATGGGGTTGAATGCTTTTTGCTATTCACAAAATAAAACAAAAGCAGTCATGCAAATATCTGAATTTTCACAGCACAGCAAAATCAGTTGCACCATTCAATTCCGCTCGTCCAGACGGGGAGAATTCAATCACATTCATTTGATGCGACGTTTCTTATGGGATTTAATGAGCGACAACATTTTGACCCCAAACCGAGAGGATTCTGGGATGTTTGTGGTTTTTTGGTAATAACTCTGGAAGGAAACGTCGCAGACCCATCAAGGTGGTACTCGTACTGCTCGCCTCGTCGAGAGGAATCCAAATATGTGAATGTTTAATCTATGGGATATGAAATGGACGAGCGACCAATAAAACAGCATGTATTATGGGGTTGAATGCTTTTTGCTATTCACAAAATAAAACAAAAGCAGTCATGCAAATATCTGAATTTTCACAGCACAGCAAAATCAGTTGCACCATTCAATTCCGCTCGTCCAGACGGGGAGAATTCAATCATATTCATTCGATGCGACGTTTTTTATGGGATTTAATGAGCGACAACATTTTGACCCCAAACCGAGAGGATTCTGGGATGTTTGTGTTTTTTTGGTAATAACTCTGGAAGGAAACGTCGCAGACCCATCAAGGTGGTACTCGTACTGCTCGCCTCGTCGAGAGGAATCCAAATATATGAATGGTTAAGCTATGGGATATGAAATGGACGAGCGACCAATAAAACAGCATGTATTATGGGGTTGAATGCTTTTTGCTATTCACAAAATAAAACAAAAGCAGTCATGCAAATATCTGAATTTTCACAGCACAGCAAAATCAGTTGCACCATTCAATTCCGCTCGTCCAGACGGGGAGAATTCAATCACATTCATTTGATGCGACGTTTCTTATGGGATTTAATGAGCGACAACATTTTGACCCCAAACCGAGAGGATTCTGGGATGTTTGTGGTTTTTTGGTAATAACTCTGGAAGGAAACGTCGCAGACCCATCAAGGTGGTACTCGTACTGCTCGCCTCGTCGAGAGGAATCCAAATATGTGAATGTTTAATCTATGGGATATGAAATGGACGAGCGACCAATAAAACAGCATGTATTATGGGGTTGAATGCTTTTTGCTATTCATAAAATAAAACAAAAGCAGTCATGCAAATATCTGAATTTTCACAGCACAGCAAAATCAGTTGCACCATTCAATTCCGCTCGTCCAGACGGGGAGAATTCAATCATATTCATTCGATGCGACGTTTTTTATGGGATTTAATGAGCGACAACATTTTGACCCCAAACCGAGAGGATTCTGGGATGTTTGTGTTTTTTTGGTAATAACTCTGGAAGGAAACGTCACAGACCCATCAAGGTGGTACTCGTACTGCTCGCCTCGTCGAGAGGAATCCAAACATATGAATGGTTAAGCTATGGGATATGAAATGGACGAGCGACCAATAAAACAGCATGTATTATGGGGTTGAATGCTTTTTGCTATTCACAAAATTAAACAACAGCAGTCATGCAAATATCTGAATTTTCACAGCACAGCAAAATCAGTTGCACCATTCAATTCCGCTCGTCAAGACGGGGAGAATTCAATCACATTCATTCGATGCGACGTTTCTTATGGGATTTAATGAGCGACAACATTTTGACCCCAAACCTAGAGGATTCTGGGATGTTTGTGGTTTTTTGGTAATAACTCTGGAAGGAAACGTCGCAGACCCATCAAGGTGGTACTCGTACTGCTCCCCTCGTCGAGAGGAATCCAAATATATGAATGGTTAAGCTATGGGATATGAAATGGACGAGCGACGAATAAAACAGCATGTATTATGGGGTTGAATGCTTTTTGCTATTCACAAAATAAAACAAAAGCAGTCATGCAAATATCTGAATTTTCACAGCACAGCAAAATCAGTTGCACCATTCAATTCTGCTCGTCCAGACGGGGAGAATTCAATCACATTCATTTGATGCGACGTTTCTTATGGGATTTAATGAGCGACAACATTTTGACCCCAAACCGAGAGGATTCTGGGATGTTTGTGGTTTTTTGGTAATAACTCTGGAAGGAAACGTCGCAGACCCATCAAGGTGGTACTCGTACTGCTCGCCTCGTCGAGAGGAATCCAAATATGTGAATGTTTAATCTATGGGATATGAAATGGACGAGCGACCAATAAAACAGCATGTATTATGGGGTTGAATGCTTTTTGCTATTCACAAAATAAAACAAAAGCAGTCATGCAAATATGTGAATTTTCACAGCACAGCAAAATCAGTTGCACCATTCAATTCCGCTCGTCCAGACGGGGAGAATTCAATCATATTCATTCGATGCGACGTTTTTTATGGGATTTAATGAGCGACAACATTTTGACCCCAAACCGATAGGATTCTGGGATGTTTGTGTTTTTTTGGTAATAACTCTGGAAGGAAACGTCGCAGACCCATCAAGGTGGTACTCGTACTGCTCGCCTCGTCGAGAGGAATCCAAACATATGAATGGTTAAGCTATGGGATATGAAATGGACGAGCGACCAATAAAACAGCATGTATTATGGGGTTGAATGCTTTTTGCTATTCACAAAATAAAACAAAAGCAGTCATGCAAATATCTGAATTTTCACAGCACAGCAAAATCAGTTGCACCATTCAATTCCGCTCGTCCAGACGGGGAGAATTCAATCATATTCATTCGATGCGACGTTTTTTATGGGATTTAATGAGCGACAACATTTTGACCCCAAACCGATAGGATTCTGGGATGTTTGTGTTTTTTTGGTAATAACTCTGGAAGGAAACGTCGCGGACCCATCAAGGTGGTACTCGTACTGCTCGCCTCGTCGAGAGGAATCCAAACATATGAATGGTTAAGCTATGGGATATGAAATGGACGAGCGACCAATAAAACAGCATGTATTATGGGGTTGAATGCTTTTTGCTATTCACAAAATAAAACAAAAGCAGTCATGCAAATATGTGAATTTTCACAGCACAGCAAAATCAGTTGCACCATTCAATTCCGCTCGTCCAGACGGGGAGAATTCAATCATATTCATTCGATGCGACGTTTTTTATGGGATTTAATGAGCGACAACATTTTGACCCCAAACCGATAGGATTCTGGGATGTTTGTGTTTTTTTGGTAATAACTCTGGAAGGAAACGTCGCAGACCCATCAAGGTGGTACTCGTACTGCTCGCCTCGTCGAGAGGAATCCAAACATATGAATGGTTAAGCTATGGGATATGAAATGGACGAGCGACCAATAAAACAGCATGTATTATGGGGTTGAATGCTTTTTGCTATTCACAAAATAAAACAAAAGCAGTCATGCAAATATCTGAATTTTCACAGCACAGCAAAATCAGTTGCACCATTCAATTCCGCTCGTCAAGACGGGGAGAATTCAATCACATTCATTCGATGCGACGTTTCTTATGGGATTTAATGAGCGACAACATTTTGACCCCAAACCTAGAGGATTCTGGGATGTTTGTGTTTTTTTGGTAATAACTCTGGAAGGAAACGTCGCAGACCCATCAAGGTGGTACTCGTACTGCTCCCCTCGTCGAGAGGAATCCAAATATATGAATGGTTAAGCTATGGGATATGAAATGGACGAGCGACGAATAAAACAGCATGTATTATGGGGTTGAATGCTTTTTGCTATTCACAAAATAAAACAAAAGCAGTCATGCAAATATCTGAATTTTCACAGCACAGCAAAATCAGTTGCACCATTCAATTCTGCTCGTCCAGACGGGGAGAATTCAATCACATTCATTTGATGCGACGTTTCTTATGGGATTTAATGAGCGACAACATTTTGACCCCAAACCGAGAGGATTCTGGGATGTTTGTGGTTTTTTGGTAATAACTCTGGAAGGAAACGTCGCAGACCCATCAAGGTGGTACTCGTACTGCTCGCCTCGTCGAGAGGAATCCAAACATATGAATGGTTAAGCTATGGGATATGAAATGGACGAGCGACCAATAAAACAGCATGTATTATGGGGTTGAATGCTTTTTGCTATTCACAAAATAAAACAAAAGCAGTCATGCAAATATCTGAATTTTCACAGCACAGCAAAATCAGTTGCACCATTCAATTCCGCTCGTCCAGACGGGGAGAATTCAATCATATTCATTCGATGCGACGTTTTTTATGGGATTTAATGAGCGACAACATTTTGACCCCAAACCGATAGGATTCTGGGATGTTTGTGTTTTTTTGGTAATAACTCTGGAAGGAAACGTCGCAGACCCATCAAGGTGGTACTCGTACTGCTCGCCTCGTCGAGAGGAATCCAAACATATGAATGGTTAAGCTATGGGATATGAAATGGACGAGCGACCAATAAAACAGCATGTATTATGGGGTTGAATGCTTTTTGCTATTCACAAAATAAAACAAAAGCAGTCATGCAAATATCTGAATTTTCACAGCACAGCAAAATCAGTTGCACCATTCAATTCCGCTCGTCCAGACGGGGAGAATTCAATCATATTCATTCGATGCGACGTTTTTTTATGGGATTTAATGAGCGACAACATTTTGACCCCAAACCGAGAGGATTCTGGGATGTTTGTGTTTTTTTGGTAATAACTCTGGAAGGAAACGTCGCGGACCCATCAAGGTGGTACTCGTACTGCTCGCCTCGTCGAGAGGAATCCAAATATATGAATGGTTAAGCTATGGGATATGAAATGGACGAGCGACCAATAAAACAGCATGTATTATGGGGTTGAATGCTTTTTGCTATTCACAAAATAAAACAAAAGCAGTCATGCAAATATCTGAATTTTCACAGCACAGCAAAATCAGTTGCACCATTCAATTCCGCTCGTCCAGACGGGGAGAATTCAATCACATTCATTTGATGCGACGTTTCTTATGGGATTTAATGAGCGACAACATTTTGACCCCAAACCGAGAGGATTCTGGGATGTTTGTGGTTTTTTGGTAATAACTCTGGAAGGAAACGTCGCAGACCCATCAAGGTGGTACTCGTACTGCTCGCCTCGTCGAGAGGAATCCAAATATGTGAATGTTTAATCTATGGGATATGAAATGGACGAGCGACCAATAAAACAGCATGTATTATGGGGTTGAATGCTTTTTGCTATTCACAAAATAAAACAAAAGCAGTCATGCAAATATGTGAATTTTCACAGCACAGCAAAATCAGTTGCACCATTCAATTCCGCTCGTCCAGACGGGGAGAATTCAATCATATTCATTCGATGCGACGTTTTTTATGGGATTTAATGAGCGACAACATTTTGACCCCAAACCGATAGGATTCTGGGATGTTTGTGTTTTTTTGGTAATAACTCTGGAAGGAAACGTCGCAGACCCATCAAGGTGGTACGCGTACTGCTCGCCTCGTCGAGAGGAATCCAAACATATGAATGGTTAAGCTATGGGATATGAAATGGACGAGCGACCAATAAAACAGCATGTATTATGGGGTTGAATGCTTTTTGCTATTCACAAAATAAAACAAAAGCAGTCATGCAAATATCTGAATTTTCACAGCACAGCAAAATCAGTTGCACCATTCAATTCCGCTCGTCCAGACGGGGAGAATTCAATCATATTCATTCGATGCGACGTTTTTTTATGGGATTTAATGAGCGACAACATTTTGACCCCAAACCGAGAGGATTCTGGGATGTTTGTGTTTTTTTGGTAATAATTATGGAAGGAAACGTCGCAGACCCAACAAGGTGGTAATCGTACTGCTCGCCTCGTCGAGAGGAATCCAAATATGTGAATGGTTAAGCTATGGGATATGAAATGGACGAGCGACCAATAAAACAGCATGTATTATGGGGTTGAATGCTTTTTGCTATTCACAAAATAAAACAACAGCAGTCATGCAAATATCTGAATTTTCACAGCACAGCAAAATCAGTTGCACAATTCAATTCCGCTCGTCCAGACGGGGACAATTCAATCACATTCATTCGATGCGACGTTTCTTATGGGATTTAATGAGCGACAACATTTTGACCCCAAACCGAGAGGATTCTGGGATGTTTGTGTTTTTTTGGTAATAACTCTGGAAGGAAACGTCGCAGACCCATCAAGGTGGTACTCGTACTGCTCGCCTCGTCGAGAGGAATCCAAACATATGAATGGTTAAGCTATGGGATATGAAATGGACGAGCGACCAATAAAACAGCATGTATTATGGGGTTGAATGCGTTTTGCTATTCACAAAATTAAACAACAGCAGTCATGCAAATATCTGAATTTTCACAGCACAGCAAAATCAGTTGCACCATTCAATTCCGCTCGTCAAGACGGGGAGAATTCAATCACATTCATTCGATGCGACGTTTCTTATGGGATTTAATGAGCGACAACATTTTGACCCCAAACCTAGAGGATTCTGGGATGTTTGTGTTTTTTTGGTAATAACTCTGGAAGGAAACGTCGCAGACCCATCAAGGTGGTACTCGTACTGCTCGCCTCGTCGAGAGGAATCCAAACATATGAATGGTTAAGCTATGGGATATGAAATGGACGAGCGACCAATAAAACAGCATGTATTATGGGGTTGAATGCTTTTTGCTATTCACAAAATAAAACAAAAGCAGTCATGCAAATATCTGAATTTTCACAGCACAGCAAAATCAGTTGCACCATTCAATTCCGCTCGTCCAGACGGGGAGAATTCAATCACATTCATTTGATGCGACGTTTCTTATGGGATTTAATGAGCGACAACATATTGACCCCAAACCGAGAGGATTCTGGGATGTTTGTGGTTTTTTGGTAATAACTCTGGAAGGAAACGTCGCAGACCCATCAAGGTGGTACTCGTACTGCTCGCCTCGTCGAGAGGAATCCAAATATGTGAATGTATAATCTATGGGATATGAAATGGACGAGCGACCAATAAAACAGCATGTATTATGGGGTTGAATGCTTTTTGCTATTCACAAAATAAAACAAAAGCAGTCATGCAAATATCTGAATTTTCACAGCACAGCAAAATCAGTTGCACCATTCAATTCCGCTCGTCCAGACGGGGAGAATTCAATCATATTCATTCGATGCGATGTTTTTTATGGGATTTAATGAGCGACAACATTTTGACCCCAAACCGAGAGGATTCTGGGATGTTTGTGTTTTTTTGGTAATAACTCTGGAAGGAAACGTCGCAGACCCATCAAGGTGGTACTCGTACTGCTCGCCTCGTCGAGAGGAATCCAAACATATGAATGGTTAAGCTATGGGATATGAAATGGACGAGCGACCAATAAAACAGCATGTATTATGGGGTTGAATGCGTTTTGCTATTCACAAAATTAAACAACAGCAGTCATGCAAATATCTGAATTTTCACAGCACAGCAAAATCAGTTGCACAATTCAATTCCGCTCGTCCAGACGGGGACAATTCAATCACATTCATTCGATGCGACGTTTCTTATGGGATTTAATGAGCGACAACATTTTGACCCCAAACCGAGAGGATTCTGGGATGTTTGTGTTTTTTTGGTAATAACTCTGGAAGGAAACGTCGCAGACCCATCAAGGTGGTACTCGTACTGCTCGCCTCGTCGAGAGGAATCCAAACATATGAATGGTTAAGCTATGGGATATGAAATGGACGAGCGACCAATAAAACAGCATGTATTATGGGGTTGAATGCGTTTTGCTATTCACAAAATTAAACAACAGCAGTCATGCAAATATCTGAATTTTCACAGCACAGCAAAATCAGTTGCACCATTCAATTCCGCTCGTCAAGACGGGGAGAATTCAATCACATTCATTCGATGCGACGTTTCTTATGGGATTTAATGAGCGACAACATTTTGACCCCAAACCTAGAGGATTCTGGGATGTTTGTGTTTTTTTGGTAATAACTCTGGAAGGAAACGTCGCAGACCCATCAAGGTGGTACTCGTACTGCTCGGCTCGTCGAGAGGAATCCAAACATATGAATGGTTAAGCTATGGGATATGAAATGGACGAGCGACCAATAAAACAGCATGTATTATGGGGTTGAATGCTTTTTGCTATTCACAAAATAAAACAAAAGCAGTCATGCAAATATCTGAATTTTCACAGCACAGCAAAATCAGTTGCACCATTCAATTCCGCTCGTCCAGACGGGGAGAATTCAATCACATTCATTCGATGCGACTTTTCTTATGGGATTTAATGAGCGACAACATTTTGACCCCAAACCGAGAGGATTCTGGGATGTTTGTGTTTTTTTGGTAATAACTCTGGAAGGAAACGTCGCAGACCCATCAAGGTGGTAAACGTACTGCTCGCCTCGTCGAGAGGAATCCAAATATGTGAATGGTTAAGCTATGGGATATGAAATGGACGAGCGACCAATAAAACAGCATGTATTATGGGGTTGAATGCTTTTTGCTATTCACAAAATAAAACAACAGCAGTCATGCAAATATCTGAATTTTCACAGCACAGCAAATCAGTTGCACAATTCAATTCCGCTCGTCCAGACGGGGACAATTCAATCACATTCATTCGATGCGACGTTTCTTATGGGATTTAATGAGCGACAACATTTTGACCCCAAACCTAGAGGATTCTGGGATGTTTGTGTTTTTTTGGTAATAACTCTGGAAGGAAACGTCGCAGACCCATCAAGGTGGTACTCGTACTGCTCGCCTCGTCGAGAGGAATCCAAACATATGAATGGTTAAGCTATGGGATATGAAATGGACGAGCGACCAATAAAACAGCATGTATTATGGGGTTGAATGCTTTTTGCTATTCACAAAATAAAACAAAAGCAGTCATGCAAATATCTGAATTTTCACAGCACAGCAAAATCAGTTGCACCATTCAATTCCGCTCGTCCAGACGGGGAGAATTCAATCACATTCATTCGATGCGACGTTTCTTATGGGATTTAATGAGCGACAACATTTTGACCCCAAACCGAGAGGATTCTGGGATGTTTGTGTTTTTTTGGTAATAACTCTGGAAGGAAACGTCGCAGACCCATCAAGGTGGTACTCGTACTGCTCGCCTCGTCGAGAGGAATCCAAATATGTGAATGTTTAATCTATGGGATATGAAATGGACGAGCGACCAATAAAACAGCATGTATTATGGGGTTGAATGCTTTTTGCTATTCACAAAATAAAACAAAAGCAGTCATGCAAATATCTGAATTTTCACAGCACAGCAAAATCAGTTGCACCATTCAATTCCGCTCGTCCAGACGGGGAGAATTCAATCACATTCATTTGATGCGACGTTTCTTATGGGATTTAATGAGCGACAACATATTGACCCCAAACCGAGAGGATTCTGGGATGTTTGTGGTTTTTTGGTAATAACTCTGGAAGGAAACGTCGCAGACCCATCAAGGTGGTACTCGTACTGTACGCCTCGTCGAGAGGAATCCAAATATGTGAATGTATAATCTATGGGATATGAAATGGACGAGCGACCAATAAAACAGCATGTATTATGGGGTTGAATGCTTTTTGCTATTCACAAAATAAAACAAAAGCAGTCATGCAAATATCTGAATTTTCACAGCACAGCAAAATCAGTTGCACCATTCAATTCCGCTCGTGCAGACGGGGAGAATTCAATCACATTCATTTGATGCGACGTTTCTTATGGGATTTAATGAGCGACAACATATTGACCCCAAACCGAGAGGATTCTGGGATGTTTGTGGTTTTTTGGTAATAACTCTGGAAGGAAACGTCGCAGACCCATCAAGGTGGTACTCGTACTGCTCGCCTCGTCGAGAGGAATCCAAATATGTGAATTTATAATCTATGGGATATGAAATGGACGAGCGACCAATAAAACAGCATGTATTATGGGGTTGAATGCTTTTTGCTATTCACAAAATAAAACAAAAGCAGTCATGCAAATATCTGAATTTTCACAGCACAGCAAAATCAGTTGCACCATTCAATTCCGCTCGTCCAGACGGGGAGAATTCAATCATATTCATTCGATGCGATGTTTTTTATGGGATTTAATGAGCGACAACATTTTGACCCCAAACCGAGAGGATTCTGGGATGTTTGTGTTTTTTTGGTAATAACTCTGGAAGGAAACGTCGCAGACCCATCAAGGTGGTACTCGTACTGCTCGCCTCGTCGAGAGGAATCCAAACATATGAATGGTTAAGCTATGGGATATGAAATGGACGAGCGACCAATAAAACAGCATGTATTATGGGGTTGAATGCGTTTTGCTATTCACAAAATTAAACAACAGCAGTCATGCAAATATCTGAATTTTCACAGCACAGCAAAATCAGTTGCACAATTCAATTCCGCTCGTCCAGACGGGGACAATTCAATCACATTCATTCGATGCGACGTTTCTTATGGGATTTAATGAGCGACAACATTTTGACCCCAAACCGAGAGGATTCTGGGATGTTTGTGTTTTTTTGGTAATAACTCTGGAAGGAAACGTCGCAGACCCATCAAGGTGGTACTCGTACTGCTCGCCTCGTCGAGAGGAATCCAAACATATGAATGGTTAAGCTATGGGATATGAAATGGACGAGCGACCAATAAAACAGCATGTATTATGGGGTTGAATGCGTTTTGCTATTCACAAAATTAAACAACAGCAGTCATGCAAATATCTGAATTTTCACAGCACAGCAAAATCAGTTGCACCATTCAATTCCGCTCGTCAAGACGGGGAGAATTCAATCACATTCATTCGATGCGACGTTTCTTATGGGATTTAATGAGCGACAACATTTTGACCCCAAACCTAGAGGATTCTGGGATGTTTGTGTTTTTTTGGTAATAACTCTGGAAGGAAACGTCGCAGACCCATCAAGGTGGTACTCGTACTGCTCGCCTCGTCGAGAGGAATCCAAACATATGAATGGTTAAGCTATGGGATATGAAATGGACGAGCGACCAATAAAACAGCATGTATTATGGGGTTGAATGCTTTTTGCTATTCACAAAATAAAACAAAAGCAGTCATGCAAATATCTGAATTTTCACAGCACAGCAAAATCAGTTGCACCATTCAATTCCGCTCGTCCAGACGGGGAGAATTCAATCACATTCATTCGATGCGACGTTTCTTATGGGATTTAATGAGCGACAACATTTTGACCCCAAACCGAGAGGATTCTGGGATGTTTGTGTTTTTTTGGTAATAACTCTGGAAGGAAACGTCGCAGACCCATCAAGGTGGTAAACGTACTGCTCGCCTCGTCGAGAGGAATCCAAATATGTGAATGGTTAAGCTATGGGATATGAAATGGACGAGCGACCAATAAAACAGCATGTATTATGGGGTTGAATGCTTTTTGCTATTCACAAAATAAAACAACAGCAGTCATGCAAATATCTGAATTTTCACAGCACAGCAAATCAGTTGCACAATTCAATTCCGCTCGTCCAGACGGGGACAATTCAATCACATTCATTCGATGCGACGTTTCTTATGGGATTTAATGAGCGACAACATTTTGACCCCAAACCTAGAGGATTCTGGGATGTTTGTGTTTTTTTGGTAATAACTCTGGAAGGAAACGTCGCAGACCCATCAAGGTGGTACTCGTACTGCTCGCCTCGTCGAGAGGAATCCAAACATATGAATGGTTAAGCTATGGGATATGAAATGGACGAGCGACCAATAAAACAGCATGTATTATGGGGTTGAATGCTTTTTGCTATTCACAAAATAAAACAAAAGCAGTCATGCAAATATCTGAATTTTCACAGCACAGCAAAATCAGTTGCACCATTCAATTCCGCTCGTCCAGACGGGGAGAATTCAATCACATTCATTCGATGCGACGTTTCTTATGGGATTTAATGAGCGACAACATTTTGACCCCAAACCGAGAGGATTCTGGGATGTTTGTGTTTTTTTGGTAATAACTCTGGAAGGAAACGTCGCAGACCCATCAAGGTGGTACTCGTACTGCTCGCCTCGTCGAGAGGAATCCAAATATGTGAATGTTTAATCTATGGGATATGAAATGGACGAGCGACCAATGAAACAGCATGTATTATGGGGTTGAATGCTTTTTGCTATTCACAAAATAAAACAAAAGCAGTCATGCAAATATCTGAATTTTCACAGCACAGCAAAATCAGTTGCACCATTCAATTCCGATCGTCCAGACGGGGAGAATTCAATCATATTCATTCGATGCGATGTTTTTTTATGGGATTTAATGAGCGACAACATTTTGACCCCAAACCGAGAGGATTCTGGGATGTTTGTGTTTTTTTGGTAATAACTCTGGAAGGAAACGTCGCAGACCCATCAAGGTGGTACTCGTACTGCTCGCCTCGTCGAGAGGAATCCAAACATATGAATGGTTAAGCTATGGGATATGAAATGGACGAGCGACCAATAAAACAGCATGTATTATGGGGTTGAATGCGTTTTGCTATTCACAAAATTAAACAACAGCAGTCATGCAAATATCTGAATTTTCACAGCACAGCAAAATCAGTTGCACCATTCAATTCCGCTCGTCCAGACGGGGACAATTCAATCACATTCATTCGATGCGACGTTTCTTATGGGATTTAATGAGCGACAACATTTTGACCCCAAACCTAGAGGATTCTGGGATGTTTGTGTTTTTTTGGTAATAACTCTGGAAGGAAACGTCGCAGACCCATCAAGGTGGTACTCGTACTGCTCGCCTCGTCGAGAGGAATCCAAATATATGAATGGTTAAGCTATGGGATATGAAATGGACGAGCGACCAATAAAACAGCACGTATTATGGGGTTGAATGCTTTTTGCTATTCACAAAATAAAACAAAAGCAGTCATGCAAATATCTGAATTTTCACAGCACAGCAAAATCAGTTGCACCATTCAATTCCGCTCGTCCAGACGGGGAGAATTCAATCACATTCATTTGATGCGACGTTTCTTATGGGATTTAATGAGCGACAACATATTGACCCCAAACCGAGAGGATTCTGGGATGTTTGTGGTTTTTTGGTAATAACTCTGGAAGGAAACGTCGCAGACCCATCAAGGTGGTACTCGTACTGCACGCCTCGTCGAGAGGAATCCAAATATGTGAATGTATAATCTATGGGATATGAAATGGACGAGCGACCAATAAAACAGCATGTATTATGGGGTTGAATGCTTTTTGCTATTCACAAAATAAAACAAAAGCAGTCATGCAAATATCTGAATTTTCACAGCACAGCAAAATCAGTTGCACCATTCAATTCCGCTCGTCCAGACGGGGAGAATTCAATCATATTCATTCGATGCGATGTTTTTTATGGGATTTAATGAGCGACAACATTTTGACCCCAAACCTAGAGGATTCTGGGATGTTTGTGTTTTTTTGGTAATAACTCTGGAAGGAAACGTCGCAGACCCATCAAGGTGGTACTCGTACTGCTCGCCTCGTCGAGAGGAATCCAAACATATGAATGGTTAAGCTATGGGATATGAAATGGACGAGCGACCAATAAAACAGCATGTATTATGGGGTTGAATGCGTTTTGCTATTCACAAAATTAAACAACAGCAGTCATGCAAATATCTGAATTTTCACAGCACAGCAAAATCAGTTGCACCATTCAATTCCGCTCGTCCAGACGGGGACAATTCAATCACATTCATTCGATGCGACCTTTCTTATGGGATTTAATGAGCGACAACATTTTGACCCCAAACCTAGAGGATTCTGGGATGTTTGTGTTTTTTTGGTAATAACTCTGGAAGAAAACGTCGCAGACCCATCAAGGTGGTACTCGTACTGCTCGCCTCGTCGAGAGGAATCCAAATATATGAATGGTTAAGCTATGGGATATGAAATGGACGAGCGACCAATAAAACAGCACGTATTATGGGGTTGAATGCTTTTTGCTATTCACAAAATAAAACAAAAGCAGTCATGCAAATATCTGAATTTTCACAGCACAGCAAAATCAGTTGCACCATTCAATTCCGCTCGTCCAGACGGGGAGAATTCAATCACATTCATTTGATGCGACGTTTCTTATGGGATTTAATGAGCGACAACATATTGACCCCAAACAGAGAGGATTCTGGGATGTTTGTGGTTTTTTGGTAATAACTCTGGAAGGAAACGTCGCAGACCCATCAAGGTGGTACTCGTACTGCTCGCCTCGTCGAGAGGAATCCAAATATGTGAATGTTTAATCTATGGGATATGAAATGGATGAGCGACCAATAAAACAGCATGTATTATGGGGTTGAATGCTTTTTGCTATTCACAAAATAAAACAAAAGCAGTCATGCAAATATCTGAATTTTCACAGCACAGCAAAATCAGTTGCACCATTCAATTCCGCTCGTCCAGACGGGGAGAATTCAATCATATTCATTCGATGCGATGTTTTTTATGGGATTTATTGAGCGACAACATATTGACCCCAAACCGAGAGGATTCTGGGATGTTTGTGTTTTTTTGGTAATAACTCTGGAAGGAAACGTCGCAGACCCATCAAGGTGGTACTCGTACTGCTCGACTCGTCGAGAGGAATCCAAACATATGAATGGTTAAGCTATGGGATATGAAATGGACGAGCGACCAATAAAACAACATGTATTATGGGGTTGAATGCGTTTTGCTATTCACAAAATTAAACAACAGCAGTCATGCAAATATCTGAATTTTCACAGCACAGCAAAATCAGTTGCACCATTCAATTCCGCTCGTCAAGACGGGGAGAATTCAATCACATTCATTCGATGCGACGTTTCTTATGGGATTTAATGAGCGACAACATTTTGACCCCAAACCTAGAGGATTCTGGGATGTTTGTGGTTTTTTGGTAATAACTCTGGAAGGAAACGTCGCAGACCCATCAAGGTGGTACTCGTACTGCTCGCCTCGTCGAGAGGAATCCAAACATATGAATGGTTAAGCTATGGGATATGAAATGGACGAGCGACGAATAAAACAGCATGTATTATGGGGTTGAATGCGTTTTGCTATTTACAAAATTAAACAACAGCAGTCATGCAAATATCTGAATTTTCACAGCACAGCAAAATCAGTTGCACCATTCAATTCCGCTCGTCAAGACGGGGAGAATTCAATCACATTCATTCGATGCGACGTTTCTTATGGGATTTAATGAGCGAAAACATTTTGACCCCAAACCTAGAGGATTCTGGGATGTTTGTGTTTTTTTGGTAATAACTCTGGAAGGAAACGTCGCAGACCCATCAAGGTGGTACTCGTACTGCTCGCCTCGTCGAGAGGAATCCAAATATATGAATGGTTAAGCTATGGGATATGAAATGGACGAGCGACGAATAAAACAGCATGTATTATGGGGTTGAATGCTTTTTGCTATTCACAAAATAAAACAAAAGCAGTCATGCAAATATCTGAATTTTCACAGCACAGCAAAATCAGTTGCACCATTCAATTCCGCTCGTCCAGACGGGGAGAATTCAATCACATTCATTCGATGCGACGTTTTTTATGGGATTTAATGAGCGACAACATTTTGACCCCAAACCGAGAGGATTCTGGGATGTTTGTGTTTTTTTGGTAATAACTCTGGAAGGAAACGTCGCAGACCCATCAAGGTGGTACTCGTACTGCTCGCCTCGTCGAGAGGAATCCAAATATATGAATGGTTAAGCTATGGGATATGAAATGGACGAGCGACGAATAAAACAGCATGTATTATGGGGTTGAATGCTTTTTGCTATTCACAAAATAAAACAAAAGCAGTCATGCAATTATCTGAATTTTCACAGCACAGCAAAATCAGTTGCACCATTCAATTCCGCTCGTCCAGACGGGGAGAATTCAATCATATTCATGCGATGCGACGTTTTTTTATGGGATTTCATGAGCGACAACAGTTTGACCCCAAACCGAGAGGATTCTGGGATGTTTGTGTTTTTTTGGTAATAACTCTGGAAGGAAACGTCGCAGACCCATCAAGGTGGTAATCGTACTGCTCGCCTCGTCGAGAGGAATCCAAACATATGAATGGTTAAGCTATGGGATATGAAATGGACGAGCGACCAATAAAACAGCATGTATTATGGGGTTGAATGCTTTTTGCTATTCACAAAATAAAACAAAAGCAGTCATGCAAATATCTGAATTTTCACAGCAAAATCAGTTGCACCATTCAATTCCGCTCGTCCAGACGGGGAGAATTCAATCACATTCATTTGATGCGACGTTTCTTATGGGATTTAATGAGCGACAACATTTTGACCCCAAACCGAGAGGATTCTGGGATGTTTGTGGTTTTTTGGTAATAACTCTGGAAGGAAACGTCGCAGACCCAACAAGGTGGTAATCGTACTGCTCGCCTCGTCGAGAGGAATCCAAATATGTGAATGGTTATGCTATGGGATATGAAATGGACGAGCGACCAATAAAACAGCATGTATTATGGGGTTGAATGCTTTTTGCTATTCACAAAATAAAACAACAGCAGTCATTCAAATATCTGAATTATTCACAGCACAGCAAAATCAGTTGCACCATTCAATTCCGCTCGTCCAGACGGGGACAATTCAATCACATTCATTCGATGCGACGTTTCTTATGGGATTTAATGAGCGACAACATTTTGACCACAAAAACCTAGAGGATTCTGGGATGTTTGTGTTTTTTTGGTAATAACTATGGAAGGAAACGTCGCAGACCCATCAAGGTGGTACTCGTACTGCTCGCCTCGTCGAGAGGAATCCAAATATATGAATGGTTAAGCTATGCGATATGAAATGGACGAGCGACGAATAAAACAGCATGTATTATGGGGTTGAATGCTTTTTGCTATTCACAAAATAAAACAACAGCAGTCATGCAAATATCTGAATTTTCACAGTACAGCAAAATCAGTTGCACCATTCAATTCCGCTCGTCCAGACGGGGACAATTCAATCACATTCATTCGATGCGACGTTTCTTATGGGATTTCATGAGCGACAACATTTTGACCCCAAACCGAGAGGATTCTGGGATGTTTGTGTTTTTTTGGTAATAACTCTGGAAGGAAACGTCGCAGACCCATCAAGGTGGTAATCGTACTGCTCGCCTCGTCGAGAGGAATCCAAATATGTGAATGGTTAAGCTATGGGATATGAAATGGACGAGCGACCAATAAAACAGCATATATTATGGGGTTGAATGCTTTTTGCTATTCACAAAATAAAACAACAGCAGTCATGCAAATATCTGAATTTTCACAGCACAGCAAAATCAGTTGCACAATTCAATTCCGCTCGTCCAGACGGGGACAATTCAATCACATTCATTCGATGCGACGTTTCTTATGGGATTTAATGAGCGACAACATTTTGACCCCAAACCGAGAGGATTCTGGGATGTTTGTGTTTTTTTGGTAATAATTCTGGAAGGAAACGTCGCAGACCCAACAAGGTGGTAATCGTACTGCTCGCCTCGTCGAGAGGAATCCAAATATGTGAATGGTTATGCTATGGGATATGAAATGGACGAGCGACCAATAAAACAGCATGTATTATGGGGTTGAATGCTTTTTGCTATTCACAAAATAAAACAAAAGCAGTCATGCAAATATCTGAATTTTCACAGCACAGCAAAATCAGTTGCACCATTCAATTCCGCTCGTCCAGACGGGGAGAATTCAATCATATTCATGCGATGCGACGTTTTTTATGGGATTTAATGAGCGACAACATTTTGACCAAAAACCGAGAGGATTCTGGGATGTTTGTGGTTTTTTGGTAATAACTCTGGAAGGAAACGTCGCAGACCCATCAAGGTGGTACTCGTACTGCTCGCCTCGTCGAGAGGAATCCAAATATATGAATGGTTAAGCTATGCGATATGAAATGGACGAGCGACGAATAAAACAGCATGTATTATGGGGTTGAATGCTTTTTGCTATTCACAAAATAAAACAACAGCAGTCATGCAAATATCTGAATTTTCACAGTACAGCAAAATCAGTTGCACCATTCAATTCCGCTCGTCCAGACGGGGACAATTCAATCACATTCATTCGATGCGACGTTTCTTATGGGATTTCATGAGCGACAACATTTTGACCCCAAACCGAGAGGATTCTGGGATGTTTGTGTTTTTTTGGTAATAACTCTGGAAGGAAACGTCCCAGACCCATCAAGGTGGTAATCGTACTGCTCGCCTCGTCGAGAGGAATCCAAATATGTGAATGGTTAAGCTATGGGATATGAAATGGACGAGCGACCAATAAAACAGCATATATTATGGGGTTGAATGCTTTTTGCTATTCACAAAATAAAACAACAGCAGTCATGCAAATATCTGAATTTTCACAGCACAGCAAAATCAGTTGCACAATTCAATTCCGCTCGTCCAGACGGGGACAATTCAATCACATTCATTCGATGCGACGTTTCTTATGGGATTTAATGAGCGACAACATTTTGACCCCAAACCGAGAGGATTCTGGGATGTTTGTGTTTTTTTGGTAATAATTCTGGAAGGAAACGTCGCAGACCCAACAAGGTGGTAATCGTACTGCTCGCCTCGTCGAGAGGAATCCAAATATGTGAATGGTTATGCTATGGGATATGAAATGGACGAGCGACCAATAAAACAGCATGTATTATGGGGTTGAATGCTTTTTGCTATTCACAAAATAAAACAACAGCAGTCATTCAAATATCTGAATTATTCACAGCACAGCAAAATCAGTTGCACCATTCAATTCCGCTCGTCCAGACGGGGACAATTCAATCACATTCATTCGATGCGACGTTTCTTATGGGATTTAATGAGCGACAACATTTTGACCACAAAAACCTAGAGGATTCTGGGATGTTTGTGTTTTTTTGGTAATAACTATGGAAGGAAACGTCGCAGACCCATCAAGGTGGTACTCGTACTGCTCGCCTCGTCGAGAGGAATCCAAATATATGAATGGTTAAGCTATGCGATATGAAATGGACGAGCGACGAATAAAACAGCATGTATTATGGGGTTGAATGCTTTTTGCTATTCACAAAATAAAACAAAAGCAGTCATGCAAATATCTGAATTTTCACAGCACAGCAAAATCAGTTGCACCATTCAATTCCGCTCGTCCAGACGGGGAGAATTCAATCACATTCATTCGATGCGACGTTTCTTATGGGATTTAATGAGCGACAACATTTTGACCCCAAACCGAGAGGATTCTGGGATGTTTGTGTTTTTTTGGTAATAACTCTGGAAGGAAACGTCGCAGACCCATCAAGCTGGTAATCGTACTGCTCGCCTCGTCGAGAGGAATCCAAATATGTGAATGGTTAAGCTATGGGATATGAAATGGACGAGCGACCAATAAAACAGCATGTATTATGGGGTTGAATGCTTTTTGCTATTCACAAAATAAAACAACAGCAGTCATGCAAATATCTGAATTTTCACAGCACAGCAAAATCAGTTGCACAATTCAATTCCGCTCGTCCAGACGGGGACAATTCAATCACATTCATTCGATGCGACGTTTCTTATGGGATTTAATGAGCGACAACATTTTGACCCCAAACCGAGAGGATTCTGGGATGTTTGTGTTTTTTTGGTAATAATTCTGGAAGGAAACGTCGCAGACCCAACAAGGTGGTAATCGTACTGCTCGCCTCGTCGAGAGGAATCCAAATATGTGAATGGTTAAGCTATGGGATATGAAATGGACGAGCGACCAATAAAACAGCATGTATTATGGGGTTGAATGCTTTTTGCTATTCACAAAATAAAACAACAGCAGTCATTCAAATATCTGAATTTTCACAGCACAGCAAAATCAGTTGCACCATTCAATTCCGCTCGTCCAGACGGGGACAATTCAATCACATTCATTCGATGCGACGTTTCTTACGGGATTTAATGAGCGACAACATTTTGACCCCAAAAACCTAGAGGATTCTGGGATGTTTGTGTTTTTTTGGTAATAACTCTGGAAGGAAACGTCGCAGACCCATCAAGGTGGTACTCGTACTGCTCGCCTCGTCGAGAGGAATCCAAATATATGAATGGTTAAGCTATGGGATATGAAATGGACGAGCGACGAATAAAACAGCATGTATTATGGGGTTGAATGCTTTTTGCTATTCACAAAATAAAACAAAAGCAGTCATGCAAATATCTGAATTTTCACAGCACAGCAAAATCAGTTGCACCATTCAATTCCGCTCGTCCAGACGGGGAGAATTCAATCACATTCATTTGATGCGACGTTTCTTATGGGATTTAATGAGCGACAACATTTTGACCCCAAACCGAGAGGATTCTGGGATGTTTGTGGTTTTTTGGTAATAACTCTGGAAGGAAACGTCGCAGACCCATCAAGGTGGTACTCGTACTGCTCGCCTCGTCGAGAGGAATCCAAATGTGTGAATGTTTAATCTATGGGATATGAAATGGACGAGCGACCAATAAAACAGCATGTATTATGGGGTTGAATGCTTTTTGCTATTCACAAAATAAAACAAAAGCAGTCATGCAAATATCTGAATTTTCACAGCACAGCAAAATCAGTTGCACCATTCAATTCCGCTCGTCCAGACGGGGAGAATTCAATCATATTCATTCGATGCGACGTTTTTTATGGGATTTAATGAGCGACAACATTTTGACCCCAAACCGAGAGGATTCTGGGATGTTTGTGTTTTTTTGGTAATAACTCTGGAAGGAAACGTCGCAGACCCATCAAGGTGGTACTCGTACTGCTCGCCTCGTCGAGAGGAATCCAAACATATGAATGGTTAAGCTATGGGATATGAAATGGACGAGCGACCAATAAAACAGCATGTATTATGGGGTTGAATGCGTTTTGCTATTCACAAAATTAAACAACAGCAGTCATGCAAATATCTGAATTTTCACAGCACAGCAAAATCAGTTGCACCATTCAATTCCGCTCGTCAAGACGGGGACAATTCAATCACATTCATTCGATGCGACGTTTCTTATGGGATTTAATGAGCGACAACATTTTGACCCCAAACCGAGAGGATTCTGTGATGTTTGTGGTTTTTTGGTAATAACTCTGGAAGGAAACGTCGAAGACCCATCAAGGTGGTACTCGTTCTGCTCGCCTCGTCGAGAGGAATCCAAATATATAAATGGTTAAGCTATGGGATATGAAATGGACGAGCGACCAATAAAACAACATGTATTATGGGGTTGAATGCTTTTTGCTATTCAGAAAATAAAACAACAGCAGTCATGCAAATATCTGAATTTTCACAGCACAGCAAAATCAGTTGCACCATTCAATTCCGCTCGTCAAGACGGGGACAATTCAATCACATTCATTCGATGCGACGTTTCTTATGGGATTTAATGAGCGACAACATTTATACCCCAAACCGAGAGGATTCTTTGATGTTTGTGGTTTTTTGGTAATAACTCTGGAAGGAAACGTCGAAGACCCATCAAGGTGGTACTCGTACTTCTCGCCTCGTCGAGAGGAATCCAAACATATGAATGGTTAAGCTATGGGATATGAAATGGACGAGCGACCAATAAAACAGCATGTATTATGGGGTTGAATGCGTTTTGCTATTCACAAAATTAAACAACAACAGTCATGCAAATATCTGAATTTTCACAGCACAGCAAAATCAGTTGCACCATTCAATTCCGCTCGTCCAGACGGGGAGAATTCAATCACATTCATTCGATGCGACGTTTTTCATGGGATTTAATGAGCGACAACATTTTGACCCCAAACCGAGACGATTCTGGGATGTTTGTGTTTTTTTTGGTAATAACTCTGGAAGGAAACGTCGCAGACCCATCAAGGTGGTACTCGTACTGCTCGCCTCCTCGAGAGGAATCCAAACATGTGAATGGTTAAGCTATGGGATATGAAATGGACGAGCGACCAATAAAACAGCATGTATTATGGGGTTGAATGCGTTTTGCTATTCACAAAATAAAACAACAGCAGTCATGCAAATATCTGAATTTTCACAGCACAGCAAAATCAGTTGCACAATTCAATTCCGCTCGTCCAGACGGGGACAATTCAATCACATTTATTCGATGCGACGTTTCTTATGGGATTTAATGAGCGACAACATTTTGACCCCAAACCGAGAGGATTCTGGGATGTTTGTGGTTTTTTGGTAATAACTCTGGAAGGAAACGTCGCAGACCCATCAAGGTGGTACTCATACTGCTCGCCTCGTCGAGAGGAATCCAAATATGTGAATGGTTAATCTATGGGATATTACATGGACGAGCGACCAATAAAACAGCATGTATTATGGGGTTGAATGCTTTTTGCTATTCACAAAATAAAACAAAAGCAGTCATGCAAATATCTGAATTTTTACAGCACAGCAAAATCAGTTGCACCATTCAATTCCGCTCGTCCTGACGGGGAGAATTCAATCATATTCATTCGATGCGACGTTTTTTATGGGATTTAATGAGCGACAACATTTTGACCCCAAACCTAGAGGATTCTGGGATGTTTGTGTTTTTTTGGTAATAACTCTGGAAGGAAACGTCGCAGACCCATCAAGGTGGTACTCGTACTGCTCGACTCGTCGAGAGGAATCCAAACATATGAATGGTTAAGCTATGGGATATGAAATGGACGAGCGACCAATAAAACAGCATGTATTATGGGGTTGAATGCGTTTTGCTATTCACAAAATAAAACAACAGCAGTCATGCAAATATCTGAATTTTCACAGCACAGCAAAATCAGTTGCACAATTCAATTCCGCTCGTCCAGACGGGGACAATTCAATCACATTTATTCGATGCGACGTTTCTTATGGGATTTAATGAGCGACAACATTTTGACCCCAAACCGAGAGGATTCTGGGATGTTTGTGGTTTTTTGGTAATAACTCTGGAAGGAAACGTCGCAGACCCATCAAGGTGGTACTCATACTGCTCGCCTCGTCGAGAGGAATCCAAATATGTGAATGGTTAATCTATGGGATATTACATGGACGAGCGACCAATAAAACAGCATGTATTATGGGGTTGAATGCTTTTTGCTATTCACAAAATAAAACAAAAGCAGTCATGCAAATATCTGAATTTTTACAGCACAGCAAAATCAGTTGCACCATTCAATTCCGCTCGTCCTGACGGGGAGAATTCAATCATATTCATTCGATGCGACGTTTTTTATGGGATTTAATGAGCGACAACATTTTGACCCCAAACCTAGAGGATTCTGGGATGTTTGTGTTTTTTTGGTAATAACTCTGGAAGGAAACGTCGCAGACCCATCAAGGTGGTACTCGTACTGCTCGACTCGTCGAGAGGAATCCAAACATATGAATGGTTAAGCTATGGGATATGAAATGGACGAGCGACCAATAAAACAGCATGTATTATGGGGTTGAATGCGTTTTGCTATTCACAAAATTAAACAACAGCAGTCATGCAAATATCTGAATTTTCACAGCACAGCAAAATCAGTTGCACCATTCAATTCCGCTCGTCCAGACGGGGACAATTCAATCACATTCATTCGATGCGACGTTTCTTATGGGATTTAATGAGCGACAACATTTTGACCCCAAACCGAGAGGATTCTGGGATGTTTGTGTTTTTTTGGTAATAATTCTGGAAGGAAACGTCGCAGACCCAACAAGGTGGTAATCGTACTGCTCACCTCGTCGAGAGGAATCCAAATATGTGAATGGTTAAGCTATGGGATATGAAATGGACGAGCGACCAATAAAACAGCATGTATTATGGGGTTGAATGCTTTTTGCTATTCACAAAATAAAACAAAAGCAGTCATGCAAATATCTGAATTTTCACAGCACAGCAAAATCAGTTGCACCATTCAATTCCGCTCGTCCAGACGGGGAGAATTCAATCACATTCATTTGATGCGACGTTTCTTATGGGATTTAATGAGCGACAACATTTTGACCCCAAACCGAGAGGATTCTGGGATGTTTGTGTTTTTTTGGTAATAACTCTGGAAGGAAACGTCGCAGACCCATCAAGGTGGTACTCGTACTGCTCGCCTCGTCGAGTGGAATCCAAACATATGAATGGTTAAGCTATGGGATATGAAATGGACGAGCGACCAATAAAACAGCATGTATTATGGGGTTGATTGCGTTTTGCTATTCACAAAATTAAACAACAGCAGTCATGCAAATATCTGAATTTTCACAGCACAGCAAAATCAGTTGCACCATTCAATTCCGCTCATCAAGACGGGGAGAATTCAATCACATTCATTCGATGCGACGTTTCTTATGGGATTTAATGAGCGACAACATTTTGACCCCAAACCGAGAGGATTCTGTGATGTTTGTGGTTTTTTGGTAATAACTCTGGAAGGAAACGTCGAAGACCCATCAAGGTGGTACTCGTACTGCTCGCCTCGTCGAGAGAAATCCAAATATATGAATGGTTAAGCTATGGGATATGAAATGGACGAGCGACCAATAAAACAGCATGTATTATGGGGTTGAATGCGTTTTGCTATTCACAAAATTAAACAACAGCAGTCATGCAAATATCTGAATTTTCACAGCACAGCAAAATCAGTTGCACCATTCAATTCCGCTCATCAAGACGGGGAGAATTCAATCACATTCATTCGATGCGACGTTTCTTATGGGATTTAATGAGCGACAACATTTTGACCCCAAACCGAGAGGATTCTGTGATGTTTGTGGTTTTTTGGTAATAACTCTGGAAGGAAACGTCGAAGACCCATCAAGGTGGTACTCGTACTGCTCGCCTCGTCGAGAGGAATCCAAATATATGAATGGTTAAGCTATGGGATATGAAATGGACGAGCGACCAATAAAACAGCATGTATTATGGGGTTGAATGCTTTTTGCTATTCACAAAATAAAACAACAGCAGTCATGCAAATATCTGAATTTTCACAGCACAGCAAAATCAGTTGCACCATTCAATTCCGCTCGTCCAGACGGGGACAATTCAATCACATTCATTCGATGCGACGTTTCTTATGGGATTTAATGAGCGACAACATTTTGACGCCAAACCTAGAGGGTTCTGGGATGTTTGTGTTTTTTTGGTAATAACTCTGGAAGGAAACGTTGCAGACCCATCAAGGTGGTACTCGTACTGCTCGCCTCGTCGAGAGGAATCCAAATATATGAATGGTTAAGCTATGGGATATGAAATGGACGAGCGACGAATAAAACAGCATGTATTATGGGGTTGAATGCTTTTTGCTATTCACAAAATAAAGCAAAAGCAGTCATGCAAATATCTGAATTTTCACAGCACAGCAAAATCAGTTGCATCATTCAATTCCGCTCGTCCAGACGGGGAGAATTCAATCACATTCATTTGATGCGACGTTTCTTATGGGATTTAATGAGCGACAACATTTTGACCCCAAACCGAGAGGATTCTGGGATGTTTGTGTTTTTTTGGTAATAACTCTGGAAGGAAACGTCGCAGACCCATCAAGGTGGTACTCGTACTGCTCGCCTCGTCGAGAGGAATCCAAACATATGAATGTTTAAGCTATGGGATATGAAATGGACGAGCGACCAATAAAACAGCATGTATTATGGGGTTGAATGCGTTTTGCTATTCACAAAATTAAACAGCAGTCATGCAAATATCTGAATTTTCACAGCACAGCAAAATCAGTTGCACCATTCAATTCCGCTCGTCAAGACGGGGAGAATTCAATCACATTCATTCGATGCGACGTTTCTTATGGGATTTAATGAGCGACAACATTTTGACCCCAAACCGAGAGGATTCTGTGATGTTTGTGGTTTTTTGGTAATAACTCTGGAAGGAAACGTCGAAGACCCATCAAGGTGGTACTCGTACTGCTCGACTCGTCGAGAGGAATCCAAATATATGAATGGTTAAGCTATGGGATATGAAATGGACGAGCGACCAATAAAACAACATGTATTATGGGGTTGAATGCTTTTTGCTATTCACAAAATAAAACAACAGCAGTCATGCAAATATCTGAATTTTCACAGTACAGCAAAATCAGTTGCACCATTCAATTCCGCTCGTCCAGACGGGGACAATTCAATCACATTCATTCGATGCGACGTTTCTTATGGGATTTAATGAGCGACAACATTTTGACCCCAAACCGAGAGGATTCTGGGATGTTTGTGTTTTTTTGGTAATAACTCTGGAAGGAAACGTCGCAGACCCATCAAGGTGGTAATCGTACTGCTCGCCTCGTCGAGAGGAATCCAAATATGTGAATGGTTAAGCTATGGGATATGAAATGGACGAGCGACCAATAAAACAGCATGTATTATGGGGTTGAATGCTTTTTGCTATTCACAAAATAAAACAACAGCAGTCATGCAAATATCTGAATTTTCACAGCACAGCAAAATCAGTTGCACAATTCAATTCCGCTCGTCCAGACGGGGACAATTCAATCACATTCATTCGATGCGACGTTTCTTATGGGATTTAATGAGCGACAACATTTTGACCCCAAACCGAGAGGATTCTGGGATGTTTGTGTTTTTTTGGTAATAATTCTGGAAGGAAACGTCGCAGACCCAACAAGGTGGTAATCGTACTGCTCGCCTCGTCGAGAGGAATCCAAATATGTGAATGGTTAAGCTATGGGATATGAAATGGACGAGCGACCAATAAAACAGCATGTATTATGGGGTTGAATGCTTTTTGCTATTCACAAAATAAAACAACAGCAGTCATGCAAATATCTGAATTTTCACAGCACAGCAAAATCAGTTGCACCATTCAATTCCGCTCGTCCAGACGGGGACAATTCAATCACATTCATTCGATGCGACGTTTCTTATGGGATTTAATGAGCGACAACATTTTGACGCCAAACCTAGAGGATTCTGGGATGTTTGTGTTTTTTTGGTAATAACTCTGGAAGGAAACGTCGCAGACCCATCAAGGTGGTACTCATACTGCTCGCCTCGTCGAGAGGAATCCAAATATATGAATGGTTAAGCTATGGGATATGAAATGGACGAGCGACGAATAAAACAGCATGTATTATGGGGTTGAATGCTTTTTGCTATTCACAAAATAAAACAAAAGCAGTCATGCAAATATCTGAATTTTCACAGCACAGCAAAATCAGTTGCACCATTCAATTCCGCTCGTCCAGACGGGGAGAATTCAATCACATTCATTTGATGCGACGTTTCTTATGGGATTTAATGAGCGACAACATTTTGACCCCAAACCGAGAGGATTCTGGGATGTTTGTGGTTTTTTGGTAATAACTCTGGAAGGAAACGTCGCAGACCCATCAAGGTGGTACTCGTACTGCTCGCCTCGTCGAGAGGAATCCAAATATGTGAATGGTTAAGCTATGGGATATGAAATGGACGAGCGACCAATAAAACAGCATGTATTATGGGGTTGAATGCTTTTTGCTATTCACAAAATAAAACAACAGCAGTCATGCAAATATCTGAATTTTCACAGCACAGCAAAATCAGTTGCACAATTCAATTCCGCTCGTCCAGACGGGGACAATTCAATCACATTCATTCGATGCGACGTTTCTTATGGGATTTAATGAGCGACAACATTTTGACCCCAAACCGAGAGGATTCTGGGATGTTTGTGTTTTTTTGGTAATAACTCTGGAAGGAAACGTCGCAGACCCATCAAGGTGGTAGTCGTACTGCTCGGCTCGTCGAGAGGAATCCAAATATATGATTTCTTATGGGATTTAATAAGCGACAACATTAGACCCCAAACCGAGAGGATTCTGGGATGTTTGTGGTTTTTTGTTAATAACTCTGGAAGGAAACGTCGCAGACCCATCAAGGTGGTAATCGTACTGCTCGCCTCGTCGAGAGGAATCCAAATATGTGAATGGTTAAGCTATGGGATATGAAATGGACGAGCGACCAATAAAACAGCATGTATTATGGGGTTGAATGCGTTTTGCTATTCTCAAAATTAAACAACTGCAGTCATGCAAATATCTGAATTTTCACAGCACAGCAAAATCAGTTGCACCATTCAATTCCGCTCGTCAAGACGGGGAGAATTCAATCACATTCATTCGATGCGACGTTTCTTATGGGATTTAATGAGCGACAACATTTTGACCCCAAACCGAGAGGATTCTGTGATGTTTGTGGTTTTTTGGTAATAACTCTGGAAGGAAACGTCGAAGACCCATCAAGGTGGTACTCGTACTGCTCGCGTCGTCGAGAGGAATCCAAATATATGAATGGTTAAGCTATGGGATATGAAATGGACGAGCGACCAATAAAACAACATGTATTTTGGGGTTGAATGCTTTTTGCTATTCACAAAATAAAACAACAGCAGTCATGCAAATATCTGAATTTTCACAGTACAGCAAAATCAGTTGCACCATTCAATTCCGCTCGTCCAGACGGGGACAATTCAATCACATTCATTCGATGCGACGTTTCTTATGGGATTTAATGAGCGACAACATTTTGACCCCAAACCGAGAGGATTCTGGGATGTTTGTGTTTTTTTGGTAATAATTCTGGAAGGAAACGTCGCAGACCCAACAAGGTGGTAATCGTACTGCTCGCCTCGTCGAGAGGAATCCAAATATGTGAATGGTTAAGCTATGGGATATGAAATGGACGAGCGACGAATAAAACAGCATGTATTATGGGGTTGAATGCTTTTTGCTATTCACAAAATAAAACAAAAGCAGTCATGCAAATATCTGAATTTTCACAGCACAGCAAAATCAGTTGCACCATTCAATTCCGCTCGTCCAGACGGGGAGAATTCAATCACATTCATTTGATGCGACGTTTCTTATGGGATTTAATGAGCGACAACATTTTGACCCCAAACCGAGAGGATTCTGGGATGTTTGTGTTTTTTTGGTAATAACTCTGGAAGGAAACGTCGCAGACCCATAAAGGTGGTAATCGTACAGCTCGCCTCGTCGAGAGGAATCCAAATATGTGAATGGTTAAGCAATGGGATATGAAATGGACGAGCGACCAACAAAACAGCATGTATTATGGGGTTTAATGCTTTTTGCTATTCACAAAATAAAACAACAGCAGTCATGCAAATATCTGAATTTTCACAGCACAGCAAAATCAGTTGCACCATTCAATTCCGCTCGTCCGGACGGGGACAATTCAATCACATTCATTCGATGCAACGTTTCTTATGGGATTTAATGAGCGACAACATTTTGACCCCAAACCTAGAGGATTCTGGGATGTTTGTGTTTTTTTGGTGATAACTCTGGAAGGAAACGTCGCAGACCCATCAAGGTGGTACTCGTACTGCTCGCCGCGTCGAGAGGAATCCAAATATATGAATGGTTAAGCTATGGGATATGAAATGGACGAGCGACCAATAAAACAGCATGTATTATGGGGTTGAATGCTTTTTGCTATTCACAAAATAAAACAAAAGCAGTCATGCAAATATCTGAATTTTCACAGCACAGCAAAATCAGTTGCACCATTCAATTCCGCTCGTCCAGACGGGGAGAATTCAATCACATTCATTTGATGCGACGTTTCTTATGGGATTTAATGAGAGACAACATTTTGACCAAAAACCGAGAGGATTCTGGGATGTTTGTGGTTTTTTGGTAATAACTCTGGAAGGAAACGTCGCAGACCCATCAAGGTGGTACTCGTACTGCTCGCCTCGTCGAGAAGAATCCAAATATATGATTTCTTATGGGATTTAATAAGCGACAACATTAGACCCCAAACCGAGAGGATTCTGGGATGTTTGTGGTTTTTTGTTAATAACTCTGGAAGGAAACGTCGCAGACCCATCAAGGTGGTAATCGTACTGCTCGCCTCGTCGAGAGGAATCCAAATATGTGAATGGTTAAGCTATGGGATATGAAATGGACGAGCGACCAATAAAACAGCATGTATTATGGGGTTGAATGCTTTTTGCCATTCACAAAATAAAACAACAGCAGTCATGCAAATATCTGAATTTTCACAGCACAGCAAAATCAGTTGCACAATTCAATTCCGCTCGTCCAGACGGGGACAATTCAATCACATTCATTCGATGCGACGTTTCTTATGGGATTTAATGAGCGACAACATTTTGACCCCAAACCGAGAGGATTCTGGGATGTTTGTGTTTTTTTGGTAATAATTCTGGAAGGAAACGTCGCAGACCCATCAAGGTGGTAATCGTACTGCTCGCCTCGTCGAGAGGAATCCAAATATGTGAATGGTTAAGCTATGGGATATGAAATGGACGAGCGACCAACAAAACAGCATGTATTATGGGGTTGAATGCTTTTTGCTATTCACAAAATAAAACAACAGCAGTCATGCAAATATCTGAATTTTCACAGCACAGCAAAATCAGTTGCACCATTCAATTCCGCTCGTCCAGACGGGGACAATTCAATCACATTAATTCGATGCAACGTTTCTTATGGGATTTAATGAGCGACAACATTTTGACCAAAAACCGAGAGGATTCTGGGATGTTTGTGTTTTTTTGGTAATAACTCTGGAAGGAAACGTCGCAGACCCATCAAGGTTGTAATCGTACTGCTCGCCTCGTCGAGAGGAATCCAAATATGTGAATGGTTAAGCTATGGGATATGAAATGGACGAGCGACCAATAAAACAGCATGTATTATGGGGTTGAATGCTTTTTGCTATTCACAAAATAAAACAACAGCAGTCATGCAAATATCTGAATTTTCACAGCACAGCAAAATCAGTTGCACAATTCAATTCCGCTCGTCCAGACGGGGACAATTCAATCACATTCATTCGATGCGACGTTTCTTATGGGATTTAATGAGCGACAACATTTTGACCCCAAACCGAGAGGATTCTGGGATGTTTGTGTTTTTTTGGTAATAATTCTGGAAGGAAACGTCGCAGATCCAACAAGGTGGTAATCGTACTGCTCGCCTCGTCGAGAGGAATCCAAATATGTGAATGGTTAAGCTATGGGATATGAAATGGACGAGCGACCAACAAAACAGCATGTATTATGGGGTTGAATGCTTTTTGCTATTCACAAAATAAAACAACAGCAGTCATGCAAATATCTGAATTTTCACAGCACAGCAAAATCAGTTGCACCATTCAATTCCGCTCGTCCAGACGGGGAGAATTCAATCACATTCATTTGATGCGACGTTTCTTATGGGATTTAATGAGCGACAACATTTTGACCAAAAACCGAGAGGATTCTGGGATGTTTGTGGTTTTTTGGTAATAACTCTGGAAGGAAACGTCGCAGACCCATCAAGGTGGTACTCGTACTGCTCGCCTCGTCGAGAAGAATCCAAATATATGATTTCTTATGGGATTTAATAAGCGACAACATTAGACCCCAAACCGAGAGGATTCTGGGATGTTTGTGGTTTTTTGTTAATAACTCTGGAAGGAAACGTCGCAGACCCATCAAGGTGGTAATCGTACTGCTCGCCTCGTCGAGAGGAATCCAAATATGTGAATGGTTAAGCTATGGGATATGAAATGGACGAGCGACCAATAAAACAGCATGTATTATGGGGTTGAATGCTTTTTGCCATTCACAAAATAAAACAACAGCAGTCATGCAAATATCTGAATTTTCACAGCACAGCAAAATCAGTTGCACAATTCAATTCCGCTCGTCCAGACGGGGACAATTCAATCACATTCATTCGATGCGACGTTTCTTATGGGATTTAATGAGCGACAACATTTTGAACCCAAACCGAGAGGATTCTGGGATGTTTGTGTTTTTTTGGTAATAATTCTGGAAGGAAACGTCGCAGACCCATCAAGGTGGTAATCGAACTGCTCGCCTCGTCGAGAGGAATCCAAATATGTGAATGGTTAAGCTATGGGATATGAAATGGACGAGCGACCAACAAAACAGCATGTATTATGGGGTTGAATGCTTTTTGCTATTCACAAAATAAAACAACAGCAGTCATGCAAATATCTGAATTATCACAGCACAGCAAAATCAGTTGCACAATTCAATTCCGCTCGTCCAGACGGGGACAATTCAATCACATTCATTCGATGCGACGTTTCTTATGGGATTTAATGAGCGACAACATTTTGACCCCAAACCGAGAGGATTCTGGGATGTTTGTGTTTTTTTGGTAATAATTCTGGAAGGAAACGTCGCAGACCCATCAAGGTGGTAATCGAACTGCTCGCCTCGTCGAGAGGAATCCAAATATGTGAATGGTTAAGCTATGGGATATGAAATGGACGAGCGACCAACAAAACAGCATGTATTATGGGGTTGAATGCTTTTTGCTATTCACAAAATAAAACAACAGCAGTCATGCAAATATCTGAATTTTCACAGCACAGCAAAATCAGTTGCACCATTCAATTCCGCTCGTCCAGACGGGGACAATTCAATCACATTCATTCGATGCAACGTTTCTTATGGGATTTAATGAGCGACAACATTTTGACCCCAAACCTAGAGGATTCTGGGATGTTTGTGTTTTTTTGGTGATAACTCTGGAAGGAAACGCCGCAGACCCATCAAGGTGGTACTCGTACTGCTCGCCTCGTCGAGAGGAATCCAAATATATGAATGGTTAAGCTATGGGATATGAAATGGACGAGCGAACAATAAAACAGCATGTATTATGGGGTTGAATGCTTTGTGCTATTCACAAAATAAAACAAAAGCAGTCATGCAAATATCTGAATTTTTACAGCACAGCAAAATCAGTTGCACCATTCAATTCCGCTCGTCCAGACGGGGAGAATTCAATCACATTCATTTGATGCGACGTTTCTTATGGGATTTAATGAGCGACAACATTTTGACCAAAAACCGAGAGGATTCTGGGATGTTTGTGGTTTTTTGGTAATAACTCTGGAAGGAAACGTCGCAGACCCATCAAGGTGGTACTCGTACTGCTCGCCTCGTCGAGAAGAATCCAAATATATGATTTCTTATGGGATTTAATAAGCGACAACATTAGACCCCAAACCGAGAGGATTCTGGGATGTTTGTGGTTTTTTGTTAATAACTCTGGAAGGAAACGTCGCAGACCCATCAAGGTGGTAATCGTACTGCTCGCCTCGTCGAGAGGAATCAAAATATGTGAATGGTTAAGCTATGGGATATGAAATGGACGAGCGACCAATAAAACAGCATGTATTATGGGGTTGAATGCGTTTTGCTATTTACAAAATTAAACAACAGCAGTCATGCAAATATCTGAATTTTCACAGCACAGCAAAATCAGTTGCACCATTCAATTCCGCTCGTCAAGACGGGGAGAATTCAATCACATTCATTCGATGCGACGTTTCTTATGGGATTTAATGAGCGACAACATTTTGACCCCAAACCGAGAGTATTCTGTGATGTTTGTGGTTTTTTGGTAATAACTCTGGAAGGAAACGTCGAAGACCCATCAAGGTGGTATTCGTACTGCTCGCCTCGTCGAGAGGAATCCAAATATATGAATGGTTAAGCTATGGGATATGAAATGGACGAGCGACCAATAAAACAGCATGTATTATGGGGTTGAATGCTTTTTGCCATTCACAAAATAAAACAACAGCAGTCATGCAAATATCTGAATTTTCACAGCACAGCAAAATCAGTTGCACAATTCAATTCCGCTCGTCCAGACGGGGACAATTCAATCACATTCATTCGATGCGACGTTTCTTATGGGATTTAATGAGCGACAACATTTTGACCCTAAACCGAGAGGATTCTGGGATGTTTGTGTTTTTTTGGTAATAATTCTGGAAGGAAACGTCGCAGACCCATCAAGGTGGTAATCGTACTGCTCGCCTCTTCGAGAGGAATCCAAATATGTGAATGGTTAAGCTATGGGATATGAAATGGACGAGCGAACAATAAAACAGCATGTATTATGGGGTTGAATGCTTTTTGCTATTCACAAAATAAAACAAAAGCAGTCATGCAAATATCTGAATTTTCACAGCACAGCAAAATCAGTTGCACCATTCAATTCCGCTCGTCCAGACGGGGAGAATTCAATCACATTCATTTGATGCGACGTTCTTATGGGATTTAATGAGCGACAACATTTTGACCAAAAACCGAGAGGATTCTGGGATGTTTGTGGTTTTTTGGTAATAACTCTGGAAGGAAACGTCGCAGACCCATCAAGGTGGTACTCGTACTGCTCGCCTCGTCGAGATGAATCCAAATATATGATTTCTTATGGGATTTAATAAGCGACAACATTAGACCCCAAACCGAGAGGATTCTGGGATGTTTGTGGTTTTTTGTTAATAACTCTGGAAGGAAACGTCGCAGACCCATCAAGGTGGTAATCGTACTGCTCGCCTCGTCGAGAGGAATCCAAATATGTGAATGGTTAAGCTATGGGATATGAAATGGACGAGCGACCAATAAAACAGCATGTATTATGGGGTTGAATGCGTTTTGCTATTTAAAAAATTAAACAACAGCAGTCATGCAAATATCTTAATTTTCACAGCACAGCAAAATCAGTTGCACCATTCAATTCCGCTCGTCAAGACGGGGAGAATTCAATCACATTCATTCGATGCGACGTTTCTTATGGGATTTAATGAGCGACAACATTTTGACCCCAAACCGAGAGTATTCTGTGATGTTTGTGGTTTTTTGGTAATAACTCTGGAAGGAAACGTCGAAGACCCATCAAGGTGGTACTCGTACTGCTCGCCTCGTCGAGAGGAATCCAAATATATGAATGGTTAAGCTATGGGATATGAAATGGACGAGCGACCAATAAAACAACATGTATTATGGGGTTGAATGCTTTTTGCTATTCACAAAATAAAACAACAGCAGTCATGCAAATATCTGAATTTTCACAGTACAGCAAAATCAGTTGCACAATTCAATTCTGCTCGTCCAGACGGGGACAATTCAATCACATTCATTCGATGCGACGTTTCTTATGGGATTTAATGAGCGACAACATTTTGACCCCAAACCGAGAGGATTCTGGGATGTTTGTGTTTTTTTGGTAATAATTCTGGAAGGAAACGTCGCAGACCCATCAAGGTGGTAATCGTACTGCTCGCCTCGTCGAGAGGAATCCAAATATGTGAATGGTTAAGCTATGGGATATGAAATGGACGAGCGACCAACAAAACAGCATGTATTATGGGGTTGAATGCTTTTTGCTATTCACAAAATAAAACAACAGCAGTCATGCAAATATCTGAATTTTCACAGCACAGCAAAATCAGTTGCACCATTCAATTCCGCTCGTCCAGACGGGGACAATTCAATCACATTCATTCGATGCAACGTTTCTTATGGGATTTAATGAGCGACAACATTTTGACCCCAAACCTAGAGGATTCTGGGATGTTTGTGTTTTTTTGGTGATAACTCTGGAAGGAAACGTCGCAGACCCATCAAGGTGGTACTCGTACTGCTCGCCTCGTCGAGAGGAATCCAAATATATGAATGGTTAAGCTATTCGATATGAAATGGACGAGCGACCAATAAAACAGCATGTATTATGGGGTTGAATGCTTTTTGCTATTCACAAAATAAAACAAAAGCAGTCATGCAAATATCTGAATTTTCACAGCACAGCAAAATCAGTTGCACCATTCAATTCCGCTCGTCCAGACGGGGAGAATTCAATCACATTCATTTGATGCGACGTTTCTTATGGGATTTAATGAGCGACAACATTTTGACCAAAAACCGAGAGGATTCTGGGATGTTTGTGGTTTTTTGGTAATAACTCTGGAAGGAAACGTCGCAGACCCATCAAGGTGGTACTCGTACTGCTCGCCTCGTCGAGAAGAATCCAAATATATGATTTCTTATGGGATTTAATAAGCGACAACATTAGACCCCAAACCGAGAGGATTCTGGGATGTTTGTGTTTTTTTGTTAATAACTCTGGAAGGAAACGTCGCAGACCCATCAAGGTGGTAATCGTACTGCTCGCCTCGTCGAGAGGAATCCAAATATGTGAATGGTTAAGCTATGGGATATGAAATGGACGAGCGACCAATAAAACAGCATGTATTATGGGGTTGAATGCGTTTTGCTATTTACAAAATTAAACAACAGCAGTCATGCAAATATCTGAATTTTCACAGCACAGCAAAATCAGTTGCACCATTCAATTCCGCTCGTCCAGACGGGGACAATTCAATCACATTCATTCGATGCGACGTTTCTTATGGGATTTAATGAGCGACAACATTTTGACCCCAAACCGAGAGTATTCTGTGATGTTTGTGGTTTTTTGGTAATAACTCTGGAAGGAAACGTCGAAGACCCATCAAGGTGGTACTCGTACTGCTCGCCTCGTCGAGAGGAATCCAAATATATGAATGGTTAAGCTATGGGATATGAAATGGACGAGCGACCAATAAAACAACATGTATTATGGGGTTGAATGCTTTTTGCTATTCACAAAATAAAACAACAGCAGTCATGCAAATATCTGAATTTTCACAGTACAGCAAAATCAGTTGCACAATTCAATTCTGCTCGTCCAGACGGGGACAATTCAATCACATTCATTCGATGCGACGTTTCTTATGGGATTTAATGAGCGACAACATTTTGACCCCAAACCGAGAGGATTCTGGGATGTTTGTGTTTTTTTGGTAATAATTCTGGAAGGAAACGTCGCAGACCCATCAAGGTGGTAATCGTACTGCTCGCCTCGTCGAGAGGAATCCAAATATGTGAATGGTTAAGCTATGGGATATGAAATGGACGAGCGACCAACAAAACAGCATGTATTATGGGGTTGAATGCTTTTTGCTATTCACAAAATAAAACAACAGCAGTCATGCAAATATCTGAATTTTCACAGCACAGCAAAATCAGTTGCACCATTCAATTCCGCTCGTCCAGACGGGGACAATTCAATCACATTCATTCGATGCAACGTTTCTTATGGGATTTAATGAGCGACAACATTTTGACCCCAAACCTAGAGGATTCTGGGATGTTTGTGTTTTTTTGGTGATAACTCTGGAAGGAAACGTCGCAGACCCATCAAGGTGGTACTCGTACTGCTCGCCTCGTCGAGAGGAATCCAAATATATGAATGGTTAAGCTATTCGATATGAAATGGACGAGCGACCAATAAAACAGCATGTATTATGGGGTTGAATGCTTTTTGCTATTCACAAAATAAAACAAAAGCAGTCATGCAAATATCTGAATTTTCACAGCACAGCAAAATCAGTTGCACCATTCAATTCCGCTCGTCCAGACGGGGAGAATTCAATCACATTCATTTGATGCGACGTTTCTTATGGGATTTAATGAGCGACAACATTTTGACCAAAAACCGAGAGGATTCTGGGATGTTTGTGGTTTTTTGGTAATAACTCTGGAAGGAAACGTCGCAGACCCATCAAGGTGGTACTCGTACTGCTCGCCTCGTCGAGAAGAATCCAAATATATGATTTCTTATGGGATTTAATAAGCGACAACATTAGACCCCAAACCGAGAGGATTCTGGGATGTTTGTGTTTTTTTGTTAATAACTCTGGAAGGAAACGTCGCAGACCCATCAAGGTGGTAATCGTACTGCTCGCCTCGTCGAGAGGAATCCAAATATGTGAATGGTTAAGCTATGGGATATGAAATGGACGAGCGACCAATAAAACAGCATGTATTATGGGGTTGAATGCGTTTTGCTATTTACAAAATTAAACAACAGCAGTCATGCAAATATCTGAATTTTCACAGCACAGCAAAATCAGTTGCACCATTCAATTCCGCTCGTCCAGACGGGGACAATTCAATCACATTCATTCGATGCAACGTTTCTTATGGGATTTAATGAGCGACAACATTTTGACCCCAAACCTAGAGGATTCTGGGATGTTTGTGTTTTTTTGGTGATAACTCTGGAAGGAAACGTCGCAGACCCATCAAGGTGGTACTCGTACTGCTCGCCTCGTCGAGAGGAATCCAAATATATGAATGGTTAAGCTATTCGATATGAAATGGACGAGCGACCAATAAAATAGCATGTATTATGGGGTTGAATGCTTTTTGCTATTCACAAAATAAAACAAAAGCAGTCATGCAAATATCTGAATTTTCACAGCACAGCAAAATCAGTTGCACCATTCAATTCCGCTCGTCCAGACGGGGAGAATTCAATCACATTCATTTGATGCGACGTTTCTTATGGGATTTAATGAGCGACAACATTTTGACCAAAAACCGAGAGGATTCTGGGATGTTTGTGGTTTTTTGGTAATAACTCTGGAAGGAAACGTCGCAGACCCATCAAGGTGGTACTCGTACTGCTCGCCTCGTCGAGAAGAATCCAAATATATGATTTCTTATGGGATTTAATAAGCGACAACATTAGACCCCAAACCGAGAGGATTCTGGGATGTTTGTGTTTTTTTGTTAATAACTCTGGAAGGAAACGTCGCAGACCCATCAAGGTGGTAATCGTACTGCTCGCCTCGTCGAGAGGAATCCAAATATGTGAATGGTTAAGCTATGGGATATGAAATGGACGAGCGACCAATAAAACAGCATGTATTATGGGGTTGAATGCGTTTTGCTATTTACAAAATTAAACAACAGCAGTCATGCAAATATCTGAATTTTCACAGCACAGCAAAATCAGTTGCACCATTCAATTCCGCTCGTCAAGACGGGGAGAATTCAATCAAATTCATTCGATGCGACGTTTCTTATGGGATTTAATGAGCGACAACATTTTGACCCCAAACCGAGAGTATTCTGTGATGTTTGTGGTTTTTTGGTAATAACTCTGGAAGGAAACGTCGCAGACCCATCAAGGTGGTAATCGTACTGCTCGCCTCGTCGAGAGGAATCCAACTATGTGAATGGTTAAGCTATGGGATATGAAATGGACGAGCGACCAATAAAACAGCATGTATTATGGGGTTGAATGCTTTTTGCCATTCACAAAATAAAACAACAGCAGTCATGCAAATATCTGAATTTTCACAGCACAGCAAAATCAGTTGCACAATTCAATTCTGCTCGTCCAGACGGGGACAATTCAATCACATTCATTCGATGCGACGTTTCTTATGGGATTTAATGAGCGACAACATTTTGACCCCAAACCGAGAGGATTCTGGGATGTTTGTGTTTTTTTGGTAATAATTCTGGAAGGAAACGTCGCAGACCCATCAAGGTGGTAATCGTACTGCTCGCCTCGTCGAGAGGAATCCAAATATGTGAATGGTTAAGCTATGGGATATGAAATGGACGAGCGACCAACAAAACAGCATGTATTATGGGGTTGAATGCTTTTTGCTATTCACAAAATAAAACAACAGCAGTCATGCAAATATCTGAATTTTCACAGCACAGCAAAATCAGTTGCACCATTCAATTCCGCTCGTCCAGACGGGGACAATTCAATCACATTCATTCGATGCAACGTTTCTTATGGGATTTAATGAGCGACAACATTTTGACCCCAAACCTAGAGGATTCTGGGATGTTTGTGTTTTTTTGGTGATAACTCTGGAAGGAAACGTCGCAGACCCATCAAGGTGGTACTCGTACTGCTCGCCTCGTCGAGAGGAATCCAAATATATGAATGGTTAAGCTATTCGATATGAAATGGACGAGCGACCAATAAAACAGCATGTATTATGGGGTTGAATGCTTTTTGCTATTCACAAAATAAAACAAAAGCAGTCATGCAAATATCTGAATTTTCACAGCACAGCAAAATCAGTTGCACCATTCAATTCCGCTCGTCCAGACGGGGAGAATTCAATCACATTCATTTGATGCGACGTTTCTTATGGGATTTAATGAGCGACAACATTTTGACCAAAAACCGAGAGGATTCTGGGATGTTTGTGGTTTTTTGGTAATAACTCTGGAAGGAAACGTCGCAGACCCATCAAGGTGGTACTCGTACTGCTCGCCTCGTCGAGAAGAATCCAAATATATGATTTCTTATGGGATTTAATAAGCGACAACATTAGACCCCAAACCGAGAGGATTCTGGGATGTTTGTGTTTTTTTGTTAATAACTCTGGAAGGAAACGTCGCAGACCCATCAAGGTGGTAATCGTACTGCTCGCCTCGTCGAGAGGAATCCAAATATGTGAATGGTTAAGCTATGGGATATGAAATGGACGAGCGACCAATAAAACAGCATGTATTATGGGGTTGAATGCGTTTTGCTATTTATAAAATTAAACAACAGCAGTCATGCAAATATCTGAATTTTCACAGCACAGCAAAATCAGTTGCACCATTCAATTCCGCTCGTCAAGACGGGGAGAATTCAATCAAATTCATTCGATGCGACGTTTCTTATGGGATTTAATGAGCGACAACATTTTGACCCCAAACCGAGAGTATTCTGTGATGTTTGTGGTTTTTTGGTAATAACTCTGGAAGGAAACGTCGAAGACCCATCAAGGTGGTACTCGTACTGCTCGCCTCGTCGAGAGGAATCCAAATATATGAATGGTTAAGCTATGGGATATGAAATGGACGAGCGACCAATAAAACAACATGTATTATGGGGTTGAATGCTTTTTGCTATTCACAAAATAAAACAACAGCAGTCATGCAAATATCTGAATTTTCACAGTACAGCAAAATCAGTTGCACCATTCAATTCCGCTCGTCCAGACGGGGACAATTCAATCACATTCATTCGATGCGACGTTTCTTATGGGATTTAATGAGCGACAACATTTTGACCCCAAACCGAGAGGATTCTGGGATGTTTGTGTTTTTTTGGTAATAACTCTGGAAGGAAACGTCGCAGACCCATCAAGGTGGTAATCGTACTGCTCGCCTCGTCGAGAGGAATCCAAATATGTGAATGGTCAAGCTATGGGATATGAAATGGACGAGCGACGAATAAAACAGCATGTATTATGGGGTTGAATGCTTTTTGCTATTCACAAAATAAAACAAAAGCAGTCATGCAAATATCTGAATTTTCACAGCACAGCAAAATCAGTTGCACCATTCAATTCCGCTCGTCCAGACGGGGAGAATTCAATCACATTCATTTGATGCGACGTTTCTTATGGGATTTAATGAGCGACAACATTTTGACCAAAAACCGAGAGGATTCTGGGATGTTTGTGGTTTTTTGGTAATAACTCTGGAAGGAAACGTCGCAGACCCATCAAGGTGGTACTCGTACTGCTCGCCTCGTCGAGAAGAATCCAAATATATGATTTCTTATGGGATTTAATAAGCGACAACATTAGACCCCAAACCGAGAGGATTCTGGGATGTTTGTGTTTTTTTGTTAATAACTCTGGAAGGAAACGTCGCAGACCCATCAAGGTGGTAATCGTACTGCTCGCCTCGTCGAGAGGAATCCAAATATGTGAATGGTTAAGCTATGGGATATGAAATGGACGAGCGACCAATAAAACAGCATGTATTATGGGGTTGAATGCGTTTTGCTATTTACAAAATTAAACAACAGCAGTCATGCAAATATCTGAATTTTCACAGCACAGCAAAATCAGTTGCACCATTCAATTCCGCTCGTCAAGACGGGGAGAATTCAATCAAATTCATTCGATGCGACGTTTCTTATGGGATTTAATGAGCGACAACATTTTGACCCCAAACCGAGAGTATTCTGTGATGTTTGTGGTTTTTTGGTAATAACTCTGGAAGGAAACGTCGAAGACCCATCAAGGTGGTACTCGTACTGCTCGCCTCGTCGAGAGGAATCCAAATATATGAATGGTTAAGCTATGGGATATGAAATGGACGAGCGACCAATAAAACAACATGTATTATGGGGTTGAATGCTTTTTGCTATTCACAAAATAAAACAACAGCAGTCATGCAAATATCTGAATTTTCACAGTACAGCAAAATCAGTTGCACCATTCAATTCCGCTCGTCCAGACGGGGACAATTCAATCACATTCATTCGATGCGACGTTTCTTATGGGATTTAATGAGCGACAACATTTTGACCCCAAACCGAGAGGATTCTGGGATGTTTGTGTTTTTTTGGTAATAACTCTGGAAGGAAACGTCGCAGACCCATCAAGGTGGTAATCGTACTGCTCGCCTCGTCGAGAGGAATCCAAATATGTGAATGGTCAAGCTATGGGATATGAAATGGACGAGCGACGAATAAAACAGCATGTATTATGGGGTTGAATGCTTTTTGCTATTCACAAAATAAAACAAAAGCAGTCATGCAAATATCTGAATTTTCACAGCACAGCAAAATCAGTTGCACCATTCAATTCCGCTCGTCCAGACGGGGAGAATTCAATCACATTCATTTGATGCGACGTTTCTTATGGGATTTAATCAGCGACAACATTTTGACCCCAAACCGAGAGGATTCTGGGATGTTTGTGGTTTTTTGGTAATAACTCTGGAAGGAAACGTCGCAGACCCATCAAGGTGGTACTCGTACTGCTCGCCTCGTCGAGAAGAATCCAAATATATGATTTCTTATGGGATTTAATGAGCGACAACATTTTGACCCCAAACCGAGAGGATTCTGGGATGTTTGTGTTTTTTTGGTAATAACTCTGGAAGGAAACGTCGCAGACCCATCAAGGTGGTAATCGTACTGCTCGCCTCGTCGAGAGGAATCCAAATATGTGAATGGTTAAGCTATGGGATATGAAATGGACGAGCGACCAATAAAACAGCATGTATTATGGGGTTGAATGCTTTTTGCTATTCACAAAATAAAACAACAGCAGTCATGCAAATATCTGAATTTTCACAGCACAGCAAAATCAGTTGCACAATTCAATTCCGCTCGTCCAGACGGGGACAATTCAATCACATTCATTCGATGCGACGTTTCTTATGGGATTTAATGAGCGACAACATTTTGACCCCAAACCGAGAGGATTCTGGGATGTTTGTGTTTTTTTGGTAATAATTCTGGAAGGAAACGTCGCAGACCCATCAAGGTGGTAATCGTACTGCTCGCCTCGTCGAGAGGAATCCAAATATGTGAATGGTTAAGCTATGGGATATGAAATGGACGAGCGACCAATAAAACAGCATGTATTATGGGGTTGAATGCTTTTTGCTATTCACAAAATAAAACAACAGCAGTCATGCAAATATCTGAATTTTCACAGCACAACAAAATCAGTTGCACCATTCAATTCCGCTTGTCCAGACGGGGACAATTCAATCACATTCATTCGATGCGACGTTTCTTATGGGATTTAATGAGCGACAACATTTTGACCCCAAACCTAGAGGATTCTGGGATGTTTGTGTTTTTTTGGTAATAACTCTGGAAGGAAACGTCGCAGACCCATCAAGGTGGTAATCGTACTGCTCGCCTCGTCGAGAGGAATCCAAATATGTGAATGGTTAAGCTATGGGATATGAAATGGACGAGCGACCAATAAAACAGCATGTATTATGGGGTTGAATGCTTTTTGCTATTCACAAAATAAAACAACAGCAGTCATGCAAATATCTGAATTTTCACAGCACAGCAAAATCAGTTGCACAATTCAATTCCGCTCGTCCAGACGGGGAGAATTCAATCACATTCATTCGATGCGACGTTTCTTATGGGATTTAATGAGCGACAACATTTTGACCCCAAACCGAGAGGATTCTGGGATGTTTGTGTTTTTTTGGTAATAATTCTGGAAGGAAACGTCGCAGACCCATCAAGGTGGTAATCGTACTGCTCGCCTCTTCGAGAGGAATCCAAATATGTGAATGGTTAAGCTATGGGATATGAAATGGACGAGCGACCAATAAAACAGCATGTATTATGGGGTTGAATGCTTTTTGCTATTCACAAAATAAAACAACAGCAGTCATGCAAATATCTTAATTTTCACAGCACAGCAAAATCAGTTGCACCATTCAATTCCGCTCGTCCAGACGGGGACAATTCAATCACATTCATTCGATGCAACGTTTCTTATGGGATTTAATGAGCGACAACATTTTGACCCCAAACCTAGAGGATTCTGGGATGTTTGTGTTTTTTTGGTAATAACTCTGGAAGGAAACGTCGCAGACCCATCAAGGTGGTACTCGTACTGCTCGCCTCGTCGAGAGGAATCCAAATATATGAATGGTTAAGCTATGGGATATGAAATGGACGAGCGACCAATAAAACAGCATGTATTATGGGGTTGAATGCTTTTTGCTATTCACAAAATAAAACAAAAGCAGTCATGCAAATATCTGAATTTTCACAGCACAGCAAAATCAGTTGCACCATTCAATTCCGCTCGTCCAGACGGGGAGAATTCAATCACATTCATTTGATGCGACGTTTCTTATGGGATTTAATGAGCGACAACATTTTGACCAAAAACCGAGAGGATTCTGGGATGTTTGTGGTTTTTTGGTAATAACTCTGGAAGGAAACGTCGCAGACCCATCAAGGTGGTACTCGTACTGCTCGCCTCGTCGAGAAGAATCCAAATATATGATTTTTTATGGGATTTAATAAGCGACAACATTAGACCCCAAACCGAGAGGATTCTGGGATGTTTGTGGTTTTTTGTTAATAACTCTGGAAGGAAACGTCGCAGACCCATCAAGGTGGTAATCGTACTGCTCGCCTCGTCGAGAGGAATCCAAATATGTGAATGGTTAAGCTATGGGATATGAAATGGACGAGCGACCAATAAAACAGCATGTATTATGGGGTTGAATGCTTTTTGCTATTCACAAAATAAAACAACAGCAGTCATGCAAATATCTGAATTTTCACAGCACAGCAAAATCAGTTGCACAATTCAATTCCGCTCGTCCAGACGGGGACAATTCAATCACATTCATTCGATGCGACGTTTCTTATGGGATTTAATGAGCGACAACATTTTGACCCCAAACCGAGAGGATTCTGGGATGTTTGTGTTTTTTTGGTAATAATTCTGGAAGGAAACGTCGCAGACCCATCAAGGTGGTAATCGTACTGCTCGCCTCGTCGAGAGGAATCCAAATATGTGAATGGTTAAGCTATGGGATATGAAATGGACGAGCGACCAATAAAGCAGCATGTATTATGGGGTTGAATGCTTTTTGCTATTCACAAAATAAAACAACAGCAGTCATGCAAATATCTGAATTTTCACAGCACAGCAAAATCAGTTGCACCATTCAATTTCTTTCGTCCAGACGGGGACAATTCAATCACATTCATTCGATGCAACGTTTCTTATGGGATTTAATGAGCGACAACATTTTGACCCCAAACCTAGAGGATTCTGGGATGTTTGTGGTTTTTTGGTAATAACTCTGGAAGGAAACGTCGCAGACCCATCAAGGTGGTACTCGTACTGCTCGCCTCTTCGAGAGGAATCCAAATATGTGAATGGTTAAGCTATGGGATATGAAATGGACGAGCGACCAATAAAACAGCATGTATTATGGGGTTGAATGCTTTTTGCTATTCACAAAATAAAACAACAGCAGTCATGCAAATATCTTAATTTTCACAGCACAGCAAAATCAGTTGCACCATTCAATTCCGCTCGTCCAGACGGGGACAATTCAATCACATTCATTCGATGCAACGTTTCTTATGGGATTTAATGAGCGACAACATTTTGACCCCAAACCTAGAGGATTCTGGGATGTTTGTGTTTTTTTGGTAATAACTCTGGAAGGAAACGTCGCAGACCCATCAAGGTGGTACTCGTACTGCTCGCCTCGTCGAGAGGAATCCAAATATATGAATGGTTAAGCTATGGGATATGAAATGGACGAGCGACCAATAAAACAGCATGTATTATGGGGTTGAATGCTTTTTGCTATTCACAAAATAAAACAAAAGCAGTCATGCAAATATCTGAATTTTCACAGCACAGCAAAATCAGTTGCACCATTCAATTCCGCTCGTCCAGACGGGGAGAATTCAATCACATTCATTTGATGCGACGTTTCTTATGGGATTTAATGAGCGACAACATTTTGACCAAAAACCGAGAGGATTCTGGGATGTTTGTGGTTTTTTGGTAATAACTCTGGAAGGAAACGTCGCAGACCCATCAAGGTGGTACTCGTACTGCTCGCCTCGTCGAGAAGAATCCAAATATATGATTTTTTATGGGATTTAATAAGCGACAACATTAGACCCCAAACCGAGAGGATTCTGGGATGTTTGTGGTTTTTTGTTAATAACTCTGGAAGGAAACGTCGCAGACCCATCAAGGTGGTAATCGTACTGCTCGCCTCGTCGAGAGGAATCCAAATATGTGAATGGTTAAGCTATGGGATATGAAATGGACGAGCGACCAATAAAACAGCATGTATTATGGGGTTGAATGCTTTTTGCTATTCACAAAATAAAACAACAGCAGTCATGCAAATATCTGAATTTTCACAGCACAGCAAAATCAGTTGCACAATTCAATTCCGCTCGTCCAGACGGGGACAATTCAATCACATTCATTCGATGCGACGTTTCTTATGGGATTTAATGAGCGACAACATTTTGACCCCAAACCGAGAGGATTCTGGGATGTTTGTGTTTTTTTGGTAATAATTCTGGAAGGAAACGTCGCAGACCCATCAAGGTGGTAATCGTACTGCTCGCCTCGTCGAGAGGAATCCAAATATGTGAATGGTTAAGCTATGGGATATGAAATGGACGAGCGACCAATAAAGCAGCATGTATTATGGGGTTGAATGCTTTTTGCTATTCACAAAATAAAACAACAGCAGTCATGCAAATATCTGAATTTTCACAGCACAGCAAAATCAGTTGCACCATTCAATTTCTTTCGTCCAGACGGGGACAATTCAATCACATTCATTCGATGCAACGTTTCTTATGGGATTTAATGAGCGACAACATTTTGACCCCAAACCTAGAGGATTCTGGGATGTTTGTGGTTTTTTGGTAATAACTCTGGAAGGAAACGTCGCAGACCCATCAAGGTGGTACTCGTACTGCTCGCCTCTTCGAGAGGAATCCAAATATGTGAATGGTTAAGCTATGGGATATGAAATGGACGAGCGACCAATAAAACAGCATGTATTATGGGGTTGAATGCTTTTTGCTATTCACAAAATAAAACAACAGCAGTCATGCAAATATCTTAATTTTCACAGCACAGCAAAATCAGTTGCACCATTCAATTCCGCTCGTCCAGACGGGGAGAATTCAATCACATTCATTTGATGCGACGTTTCTTATGGGATTTAATGAGCGACAACATTTTGACCAAAAACCGAGAGGATTCTGGGATGTTTGTGGTTTTTTGGTAATAACTCTGGAAGGAAACGTCGCAGACCCATCAAGGTGGTACTCGTACTGCTCGCCTCGTCGAGAAGAATCCAAATATATGATTTTTTATGGGATTTAATAAGCGACAACATTAGACCCCAAACCGAGAGGATTCTGGGATGTTTGTGGTTTTTTGTTAATAACTCTGGAAGGAAACGTCGCAGACCCATCAAGGTGGTAATCGTACTGCTCGCCTCGTCGAGAGGAATCCAAATATGTGAATGGTTAAGCTATGGGATATGAAATGGACGAGCGACCAATAAAACAGCATGTATTATGGGGTTGAATGCTTTTTGCTATTCACAAAATAAAACAACAGCAGTCATGCAAATATCTGAATTTTCACAGCACAGCAAAATCAGTTGCACAATTCAATTCCGCTCGTCCAGACGGGGACAATTCAATCACATTCATTCGATGCGACGTTTCTTATGGGATTTAATGAGCGACAACATTTTGACCCCAAACCGAGAGGATTCTGGGATGTTTGTGTTTTTTTGGTAATAATTCTGGAAGGAAACGTCGCAGACCCATCAAGGTGGTAATCGTACTGCTCGCCTCGTCGAGAGGAATCCAAATATGTGAATGGTTAAGCTATGGGATATGAAATGGACGAGCGACCAATAAAGCAGCATGTATTATGGGGTTGAATGCTTTTTGCTATTCACAAAATAAAACAACAGCAGTCATGCAAATATCTGAATTTTCACAGCACAGCAAAATCAGTTGCACCATTCAATTCCGCTCGTCCAGACGGGGACAATTCAATCACATTCATTCGATGCAACGTTTCTTATGGGATTTAATGAGCGACAACATTTTGACCCCAAACCTAGAGGATTCTGGGATGTTTGTGGTTTTTTGGTAATAACTCTGGAAGGAAACGTCGCAGACCCATCAAGGTGGTACTCGTACTGCTCGCCTCGTCGAGAAGAATCCAAATATATGATGTCTTATGGGATTTAATAAGCGACAACATTAGACCCCAAACCGAGAGGATTCTGGGATGTTCGTGGTTTTTTTGTTAATAACTCTGGAAGGAAACGTCGCAGACCCATCAAGGTGGTAATCGTACTGCTCGCCTCGTCGAGAGGAATCCAAATATGTGAATGGTTAAGCTATGGGATATGAAATGGACGAGCGACCAATAAAACAGCATGTATTATGGGGTTGAATGCTTTTTGCTATTCACAAAATAAAACAACAGCAGTCATGCAAATATCTGAATTTTCACAGCACAGCAAAATCAGTTGCACAATTCAATTCCGCTCGTCCAGACGGGGACAATTCAATCACATTCATTCGATGCGACGTTTCTTATGGGATTTAATGAGCGACAACATTTTGACCCCAAACCGAGAGGATTCTGGGATGTTTGTGTTTTTTTGGTAATAATTCTGGAAGGAAACGTCGCAGACCCATCAAGGTGGTAATCGTACTGCTCGCCTCGTCGAGAGGAATCCAAATATGTGAATGGTTAAGCTATGGGATATGAAATGGACGAGCGACCAATAAAACAGCATGTATTATGGGGTTGAATGCTTTTTGCTATTCACAAAATAAAACAACAGCAGTCATGCAAATATCTGAATTTTCACAGCACAGCAAAATCAGTTGCACCATTCAATTCCGCTTGTCCAGACGGGGACAATTCAATCACATTCATTCGATGCGACGTTTCTTATGGGATTTAATGAGCGACAACATTTTGACCCCAAACCTAGAGGATTCTGGGATGTTTGTGTTTTTTTGGTAATAACTCTGGAAGGAAACGTCGCAGACCCATCAAGGTGGTAATCGTACTGCTCGCCTCGTCGAGAGGAATCCAAATATGTGAATGGTTAAGCTATGGGATATGAAATGGACGAGCGACCAATAAAACAGCATGTATTATGGGGTTGAATGCTTTTGCTATTCACAAAATAAAACAACAGCAGTCATGCAAATATCTGAATTTTCACAGCACAGCAAAATCAGTTGCACCATTCAATTCCGCTCGTCCAGACGGGGACAATTCAATCACATTCATTCGATGCGACGTTTCTTATGGGATTTAATGAGCGACAACATTTTGACCCCAAACCTAGAGGATTCTGGGATGTTTGTGTTTTTTTGGTAATAACTCTGGAAGGAAACGTCGCAGACCCATCAAGTTGGTACTCGTACTGCTCGCCTCGTCGAGAGGAATCCAAATATATGAATCGTTAAGCTATGGGATATGAAATGGACGAGCGACCAATAAAACAGCATGTATTATGGGGTTGAATGCTTTTTGCTATTCACAAAATAAAACAAAAGCAGTCATGCAAATATCTGAAATTTCACAGCACAGCAAAATCAGTTGCACCATTCAATTCCGCTCGTCCAGACGGGGAGAATTCAATCACATTCATTTGATGCGACGTTTCTTATGGGATTTAATGAGCGACAACATTTTGACCAAAAACCGAGAGGATTCTGGGATGTTTGTGGTTTTTTGGTAATAACTCTGGAAAGAAACGTTGCAGACCCATCAAGGTGGTACTCGAACTGCTCGCCTCGTCGAGAAGAATCCAAATATATGATTTCTTATGGGATTTAATAAGCGACAACATTAGACCCCAAACGAGAGGTTTCTGGGATGTTTGTGGTTTTTTGTTAATAACTCTGGAAGGAAATGTCGCAGACCCATTAAGGTGGTAATCGTACTGCTCGCCTCGTCGAGAGGAATCCAAATATGTGAATGGTTAAGCTATGGGATATGAAATGGACGAGCGACCAATAAAACAGCATGTATTATGGGGTTGAATGCTTTTTGCTATTCACAAAATAAAACAACAGCAGTCATTCAAATATCTGAATTTTCACAGCAAAGCAAAATCAGTTGAACCATTCAATTCCGCTCGTCCAGACGGGGACAATTCAATCACATTCATTCGATGCGACGTTTCTTATGGGATTTAATGAGCGACAACATTTTGACCCCAAACCTAGAGGATTCTGGGATGTTTGTGTTTTTTTGGTAATAACTCTGGAAGGAAACGTCGCAGACCCATCAAGTTCGTACTCGTACTGCTCGCCTCGTCGAGAGGAATCCAAATATATGAATGGTTAAGCTATGGGATATGAAATGGACGAGCGACCAATAAAACAGCATGTATTATGGGGTTGAATGCTTTTTGCTATTCACAAAATAAAACAACAGCAGTCATGCAAATATCTGAATTTTCACAGCACAGCAAAATCAGTTGCACAATTCAATTCCGCTCGTCCAGACGGGGACAATTCAATCACATTCATTCGATGCGACGTTTTTTATGGGATTTAATGAGCGACAACATTTTGACCCCAAACCGAGAGGATTCTGGGATGTTTGTGTTTTTTTGGTAATAACTCTGGAAGGAAACGTCGCAGACCCATCAAGGTGGTAATCGTACTGCTCGCCTCGTCGAGAGGAATCCAAATATGTGAATGGTTAAGCTATGGGATATGAAATGGACGAGCGACCAATAAAACAGCATGTATTATGGGGTTGAATGCTTTTTGCTATTCACAAAATAAAACAACAGCAGTCATGCAAATATCTGAATTTTCACAGCACAGCAAAATCAGTTGCACAATTCAATTCCCCTCGTCCAGACGGGGACAATTCAATCACATTCATTCGATGCGACGTTTCTTATGGGATTTAATGAGCGACAACATTTTGACCCCAAACCGAGAGGATTCTGGGATGTTTGTGTTTTTTTGGTAATAATTCTGGAAGGAAACGTCGCAGACCCATCAAGGTGGTAATCGTACTGCTCGCCTCGTCGAGAGGAATCCAAATATGTGAATGGTTAAGCTATGGGATATGAAATGGACGAGCGACCAATAAAACAGCATGTATTATGGGGTTGAATGCTTTTTGCTATTCACAAAATAAAACAACAGCAGTCATGCAAATATCTGAATTTTCACAGCACAACAAAATCAGTTGCACCATTCAATTCCGCTTGTCCAGACGGGGACAATTCAATCACATTCATTCGATGCGACGTTTCTTATGGGATTTAATGAGCGACAACATTTTGACCCCAAACCTAGAGGATTCTGGGATGTTTGTGTTTTTTTGGTAATAACTCTGGAAGGAAACGTCGCAGACCCATCAAGGTGGTAATCGTACTGCTCGCCTCGTCGAGAGGAATCCAAATATGTGAATGGTTAAGCTATGGGATATGAAATGGACGAGCGACCAATAAAACAGCATGTATTATGGGGTTGAATGCTTTTTGCTATTCACAAAATAAAACAACAGCAGTCATGCAAATATCTGAATTTTCACAGCACAGCAAAATCAGTTGCACAATTCAATTCCGCTCGTCCAGACGGGGAGAATTCAATCACATTCATTCGATGCGACGTTTCTTATGGGATTTAATGAGCGACAACATTTTGACCCCAAACCGAGAGGATTCTGGGATGTTTGTGTTTTTTTGGTAATAATTCTGGAAGGAAACGTCGCAGACCCATCAAGGTGGTAATCGTACTGCTCGCCTCGTCGAGAGGAATCCAAATATGTGAATGGTTAAGCTATGGGATATGAAATGGACGAGCGACCAATAAAACAGCATGTATTATGGGGTTGAATGCTTTTTGCTATTCACAAAATAAAACAACAGCAGTCATGCAAATATCTGAATTTTCACAGCACAACAAAATCAGTTGCACCATTCAATTCCGCTTGTCCAGACGGGGACAATTCAATCACATTCATTCGATGCGACGTTTCTTATGGGATTTAATGAGCGACAACATTTTGACCCCAAACCTAGAGGATTCTGGGATGTTTGTGTTTTTTTGGTAATAACTCTGGAAGGAAACGTCGCAGACCCATCAAGGTGGTAATCGTACTGCTCGCCTCGTCGAGAGGAATCCAAATATGTGAATGGTTAAGCTATGGCATATGAAATGGACGAGCGACCAATAAAACAGCATGTATTATGGGGTTGAATGCTTTTTGCTATTCACAAAATAAAACAACAGCAGTCATGCAAATATCTGAATTTTCACAGCACAGCAAAATCAGTTGCACAATTCAATTCCGCTCGTCCAGACGGGGAGAATTCAATCACATTCATTCGATGCGACGTTTCTTATGGGATTTAATGAGCGACAACATTTTGACCCCAAACCGAGAGGATTCTGGGATGTTTGTGTTTTTTTGGTAATAACTCTGGAAGGAAACGTCGCAGACCCATCAAGGTGGTAATCGTACTGCTCGCCTCTTCGAGAGGAATCCAAATATGTGAATGGTTAAGCTATGGGATATGAAATGGACGAGCGACCAATAAAACAGCATGTATTATGGGGTTGAATGTTTTTTGCTATTCACAAAATAAAACAACAGCAGTCATGCAAATATCTTAATTTTCACAGCACAGCAAAATCAGTTGCACCATTCAATTCCGCTCGTCCAGACGGGGACAATTCAATCACATTCATTCGATGCAACGTTTCTTATGGGATTTAATGAGCGACAACATTTTGACCCCAAACCTAGAGGATTCTGGGATGTTTGTGTTTTTTTGGTAATAACTCTGGAAGGAAACGTCGCAGACCCATCAAGGTGGTACTCGTACTGCTCGCCTCGTCGAGAGGAATCCAAATATATGAATGGTTAAGCTATGGGATATGAAATGGACGAGCGACCAATAAAACAGCATGTATTATGGGGTTGAATGCTTTTTGCTATTCACAAAATAAAACAAAAGCAGTCATGCAAATATCTGAATTTTCTCAGCACAGCAAAATCAGTTGCACCATTCAATTCCGCTCGTCCAGACGGGGAGAATTCAATCACATTCATTTGATGCGACGTTTCTTATGGGATTTAATGAGCGACAACATTTTGACCAAAAACCGAGAGGATTCTGGGATGTTTGTGGTTTTTTGGTAATAACTCTGGAAGGAAACGTCGCAGACCCATCAAGGTGGTACTCGTACTGCTCGCCTCGTCGAGAAGAATCCAAATATATGATTTTTTATGGGATTTAATAAGCGACAACATTAGACCCCAAACCGAGAGGATTCTGGGATGTTTGTGGTTTTTTGTTAATAACTCTGGAAGGAAACGTCGCAGACCCATCAAGGTGGTAATCGTACTGCTCGCCTCGTCGAGAGGAATCCAAATATGTGAATGGTTAAGCTATGGGATATGAAATGGACGAGCGACCAATAAAACAGCATGTATTATGGGGTTGAATGCTTTTTGCTATTCACAAAATAAAACAACAGCAGTCATGCAAATATCTGAATTTTCACAGCACAGCAAAATCAGTTGCACAATTCAATTCCGCTCGTCCAGACGGGGACAATTCAATCACATTCATTCGATGCGACGTTTCTTATGGGATTTAATGAGCGACAACATTTTGACCCCAAACCGAGAGGATTCTGGGATGTTTGTGTTTTTTTGGTAATAATTCTGGAAGGAAACGTCGCAGACCCATCAAGGTGGTAATCGTACTGCTCGCCTCGTCGAGAGGAATCCAAATATGTGAATGGTTAAGCTATGGGATATGAAATGGACGAGCGACCAATAAAGCAGCATGTATTATGGGGTTGAATGCTTTTTGCTATTCACAAAATAAAACAACAGCAGTCATGCAAATATCTGAATTTTCACAGCACAGCAAAATCAGTTGCACCATTCAATTCCGCTCGTCCAGACGGGGACAATTCAATCACATTCATTCGATGCAACGTTTCTTATGGGATTTAATGAGCGACAACATTTTGACCCCAAACCTAGAGGATTCTGGGATGTTTGTGGTTTTTTGGTAATAACTCTGGAAGGAAACGTCGCAGACCCATCAAGGTGGTACTCGTACTGCTCGCCTCGTCGAGAAGAATCCAAATATATGATGTCTTATGGGATTTAATAAGCGACAACATTAGACCCCAAACCGAGAGGATTCTGGGATGTTCGTGGTTTTTTTGTTAATAACTCTGGAAGGAAACGTCGCAGACCCATCAAGGTGGTAATCGTACTGCTCGCCTCGTCGAGAGGAATCCAAATATGTGAATGGTTAAGCTATGGGATATGAAATGGACGAGCGACCAATAAAACAGCATGTATTATGGGGTTGAATGCTTTTTGCTATTCACAAAATAAAACAACAGCAGTCATGCAAATATCTGAATTTTCACAGCACAGCAAAATCAGTTGCACAATTCAATTCCGCTCGTCCAGACGGGGACAATTCAATCACATTCATTCGATGCGACGTTTCTTATGGGATTTAATGAGCGACAACATTTTGACCCCAAACCGAGAGGATTCTGGGATGTTTGTGTTTTTTTGGTAATAATTCTGGAAGGAAACGTCGCAGACCCATCAAGGTGGTAATCGTACTGCTCGCCTCGTCGAGAGGAATCCAAATATGTGAATGGTTAAGCTATGGGATATGAAATGGACGAGCGACCAATAAAACAGCATGTATTATGGGGTTGAATGCTTTTTGCTATTCACAAAATAAAACAACAGCAGTCATGCAAATATCTGAATTTTCACAGCACAGCAAAATCAGTTGCACCATTCAATTCCGCTTGTCCAGACGGGGACAATTCAATCACATTCATTCGATGCGACGTTTCTTATGGGATTTAATGAGCGACAACATTTTGACCCCAAACCTAGAGGATTCTGGGATGTTTGTGTTTTTTTGGTAATAACTCTGGAAGGAAACGTCGCAGACCCATCAAGGTGGTAATCGTACTGCTCGCCTCGTCGAGAGGAATCCAAATATGTGAATGGTTAAGCTATGGGATATGAAATGGACGAGCGACCAATAAAGCAGCATGTATTATGGGGTTGAATGCTTTTTGCTATTCACAAAATAAAACAACAGCAGTCATGCAAATATCTGAATTTTCACAGCACAGCAAAATCAGTTGCACCATTCAATTCCGCTCGTCCAGACGGGGACAATTCAATCACATTCATTCGATGCAACGTTTCTTATGGGATTTAATGAGCGACAACATTTTGACCCCAAACCTAGAGGATTCTGGGATGTTTGTGGTTTTTTGGTAATAACTCTGGAAGGAAACGTCGCAGACCCATCAAGGTGGTACTCGTACTGCTCGCCTCGTCGAGAAGAATCCAAATATATGATGTCTTATGGGATTTAATAAGCGACAACATTAGACCCCAAACCGAGAGGATTCTGGGATGTTCGTGGTTTTTTTGTTAATAACTCTGGAAGGAAACGTCGCAGACCCATCAAGGTGGTAATCGTACTGCTCGCCTCGTCGAGAGGAATCCAAATATGTGAATGGTTAAGCTATGGGATATGAAATGGACGAGCGACCAATAAAACAGCATGTATTATGGGGTTGAATGCTTTTTGCTATTCACAAAATAAAACAACAGCAGTCATGCAAATATCTGAATTTTCACAGCACAGCAAAATCAGTTGCACAATTCAATTCCGCTCGTCCAGACGGGGACAATTCAATCACATTCATTCGATGCGACGTTTCTTATGGGATTTAATGAGCGACAACATTTTGACCCCAAACCGAGAGGATTCTGGGATGTTTGTGTTTTTTTGGTAATAATTCTGGAAGGAAACGTCGCAGACCCATCAAGGTGGTAATCGTACTGCTCGCCTCGTCGAGAGGAATCCAAATATGTGAATGGTTAAGCTATGGGATATGAAATGGACGAGCGACCAATAAAACAGCATGTATTATGGGGTTGAATGCTTTTTGCTATTCACAAAATAAAACAACAGCAGTCATGCAAATATCTGAATTTTCACAGCACAGCAAAATCAGTTGCACCATTCAATTCCGCTTGTCCAGACGGGGACAATTCAATCACATTCATTCGATGCGACGTTTCTTATGGGATTTAATGAGCGACAACATTTTGACCCCAAACCTAGAGGATTCTGGGATGTTTGTGTTTTTTTGGTAATAACTCTGGAAGGAAACGTCGCAGACCCATCAAGGTGGTAATCGTACTGCTCGCCTCGTCGAGAGGAATCCAAATATGTGAATGGTTAAGCTATGGGATATGAAATGGACGAGCGACCAATAAAACAGCATGTATTATGGGGTTGAATGCTTTTTGCTATTCACAAAATAAAACAACAGCAGTCATGCAAATATCTGAATTTTCACAGCACAGCAAAATCAGTTGCACCATTCAATTCCGCTCGTCCAGACGGGGACAATTCAATCACATTCATTCGATGCGACGTTTCTTATGGGATTTAATGAGCGACAACATTTTGACCCCAAACCTAGAGGATTCTGGGATGTTTGTGTTTTTTTGGTAATAACTCTGGAAGGAAACGTCGCAGACCCATCAAGTTGGTACTCGTACTGCTCGCCTCGTCGAGAGGAATCCAAATATATGAATCGTTAAGCTATGGGATATGAAATGGACGAGCGACCAATAAAACAGCATGTATTATGGGGTTGAATGCTTTTTGCTATTCACAAAATAAAACAAAAGCAGTCATGCAAATATCTGAAATTTCACAGCACAGCAAAATCAGTTGCACCATTCAATTCCGCTCGTCCAGACGGGGAGAATTCAATCACATTCATTTGATGCGACGTTTCTTATGGGATTTAATGAGCGACAACATTTTGACCAAAAACCGAGAGGATTCTGGGATGTTTGTGGTTTTTTGGTAATAACTCTGGAAGGAAACGTCGCAGACCCATCAAGGTGGTACTCGAACTGCTCGCCTCGTCGAGAAGAATCCAAATATTTGATTTCTTATGGGATTTAATAAGCGACAACATTAGACCCCAAACGAGAGGTTTCTGGGATGTTTGTGGTTTTTTGTTAATAACTCTGGAAGGAAATGTCGCAGACCCATCAAGGTGGTACTCGTACTGCTCGCCTCGTCGAGAGGAATCCAAATATGTGAATAGTTAAGCTATGGGATATGAAATGGACGAGCGACCAATAAAACAGCATGTATTATGGGGTTGAATGCGTTTTGCTATTCACAAAATAAAACAACAGCAGTCATGCAAATATCTGAATTTTCACAGCACAGCAAAATCAGTTGCACAATTCAATTCCGCTCGTCCAGACGGGGACAATTCAATCACATTCATTCGATGCGACGTTTCTTATGGGATTTAATGAGCGACAACATTTTGACCCCAAACCGAGAGGATTCTGGGATGTTTGTGTTTTTTTGGTAATAATTCTGGAAGGAAACGTCGCAGACCCATTAAGGTGGTAATCGTACTGCTCGCCTCGTCGAGAGGAATCCAAATATGTGAATGGTTAAGCTATGGGATATGAAATGGACGAGCGACCAATAAAACAGCATGTATTATGGGGTTGAATGCTTTTTGCTATTCACAAAATAAAACAACAGCAGTCATGCAAATATCTGAATTTTCACAGCAAAGCAAAATCAGTTGCACCATTCAATTCCGCTCGTCCAGACGGGGACAATTCAATCACATTCATTCGATGCGACGTTTCTTATGGGATTTAATGAGCGACAACATTTTGACCCCAAACCTAGAGGATTCTGGGATGTTTGTGTTTTTTTGGTAATAACTCTGGAAGGAAACGTCGCAGACCCATCAAGTTGGTACTCGTACTGCTCGCCTCGTCGAGAGGAATCCAAATATATGAATGGTTAAGCTATGGGATATGAAATGAACGAGCGACCAATAAAACAGCATGTATTATGGGGTTGAATGCTTTTTGCTATTCACAAAATAAAACAACAGCAGTCATGCAAATATCTGAATTTTCACAGCACAGCAAAATCAGTTGCACAATTCAATTCCGCTCGTCCAGACGGGGACAATTCAATCACATTCATTCGATGCGACGTTTCTTATGGGATTTAATGAGCGACAACATTTTGACCCCAAACCGAGAGGATTCTGGGATGTTTGTGTTTTTTTGGTAATAATTCTGGAAGGAAACGTCGCAGACCCATCAAGGTGGTAATCGTACTGCTCGCCTCGTCGAGAGGAATCCAAATATGTGAATGGTTAAGCTATGGGATATGAAATGGACGAGCGACCAATAAAGCAGCATGTATTATGGGGTTGAATGCTTTTTGCTATTCACAAAATAAAACAACAGCAGTCATGCAAATATCTGAATTTTCACAGCACAGCAAAATCAGTTGCACCATTCAATTCCGCTCGTCCAGACGGGGACAATTCAATCACATTCATTCGATGCAACGTTTCTTATGGGATTTAATGAGCGACAACATTTTGACCCCAAACCTAGAGGATTCTGGGATGTTTGTGGTTTTTTGGTAATAACTCTGGAAGGAAACGTCGCAGACCCATCAAGGTGGTACTCGTACTGCTCGCCTCGTCGAGAAGAATCCAAATATATGATGTCTTATGGGATTTAATAAGCGACAACATTAGACCCCAAACCGAGAGGATTCTGGGATGTTCGTGGTTTTTTTGTTAATAACTCTGGAAGGAAACGTCGCAGACCCATCAAGGTGGTAATCGTACTGCTCGCCTCGTCGAGAGGAATCCAAATATGTGAATGGTTAAGCTATGGGATATGAAATGGACGAGCGACCAATAAAACAGCATGTATTATGGGGTTGAATGCTTTTTGCTATTCACAAAATAAAACAACAGCAGTCATGCAAATATCTGAATTTTCACAGCACAGCAAAATCAGTTGCACAATTCAATTCCGCTCGTCCAGACGGGGACAATTCAATCACATTCATTCGATGCGACGTTTCTTATGGGATTTAATGAGCGACAACATTTTGACCCCAAACCGAGAGGATTCTGGGATGTTTGTGTTTTTTTGGTAATAATTCTGGAAGGAAACGTCGCAGACCCATCAAGGTGGTAATCGTACTGCTCGCCTCGTCGAGAGGAATCCAAATATGTGAATGGTTAAGCTATGGGATATGAAATGGACGAGCGACCAATAAAACAGCATGTATTATGGGGTTGAATGCTTTTTGCTATTCACAAAATAAAACAACAGCAGTCATGCAAATATCTGAATTTTCACAGCACAGCAAAATCAGTTGCACCATTCAATTCCGCTTGTCCAGACGGGGACAATTCAATCACATTCATTCGATGCGACGTTTCTTATGGGATTTAATGAGCGACAACATTTTGACCCCAAACCTAGAGGATTCTGGGATGTTTGTGTTTTTTTGGTAATAACTCTGGAAGGAAACGTCGCAGACCCATCAAGGTGGTAATCGTACTGCTCGCCTCGTCGAGAGGAATCCAAATATGTGAATGGTTAAGCTATGGGATATGAAATGGACGAGCGACCAATAAAACAGCATGTATTATGGGGTTGAATGCTTTTTGCTATTCACAAAATAAAACAACAGCAGTCATGCAAATATCTGAATTTTCACAGCACAGCAAAATCAGTTGCACCATTCAATTCCGCTCGTCCAGACGGGGACAATTCAATCACATTCATTCGATGCGACGTTTCTTATGGGATTTAATGAGCGACAACATTTTGACCCCAAACCTAGAGGATTCTGGGATGTTTGTGTTTTTTTGGTAATAACTCTGGAAGGAAACGTCGCAGACCCATCAAGTTGGTACTCGTACTGCTCGCCTCGTCGAGAGGAATCCAAATATATGAATCGTTAAGCTATGGGATATGAAATGGACGAGCGACCAATAAAACAGCATGTATTATGGGGTTGAATGCTTTTTGCTATTCACAAAATAAAACAAAAGCAGTCATGCAAATATCTGAAATTTCACAGCACAGCAAAATCAGTTGCACCATTCAATTCCGCTCGTCCAGACGGGGAGAATTCAATCACATTCATTTGATGCGACGTTTCTTATGGGATTTAATGAGCGACAACATTTTGACCAAAAACCGAGAGGATTCTGGGATGTTTGTGGTTTTTTGGTAATAACTCTGGAAGGAAACGTCGCAGACCCATCAAGGTGGTACTCGAACTGCTCGCCTCGTCGAGAAGAATCCAAATATATGATTTCTTATGGGATTTAATAAGCGACAACATTAGACCCCAAACGAGAGGTTTCTGGGATGTTTGTGGTTTTTTGTTAATAACTCTGGAAGGAAATGTCGCAGACCCATCAAGGTGGTACTCGTACTGCTCGCCTCGTCGAGAGGAATCCAAATATGTGAATAGTTAAGCTATGGGATATGAAATGGACGAGCGACCAATAAAACAGCATGTATTATGGGGTTGAATGCGTTTTGCTATTCACAAAATAAAACAACAGCAGTCATGCAAATATCTGAATTTTCACAGCACAGCAAAATCAGTTGCACAATTCAATTCCGCTCGTCCAGACGGGGACAATTCAATCACATTCATTCGATGCGACGTTTCTTATGGGATTTAATGAGCGACAACATTTTGACCCCAAACCGAGAGGATTCTGGGATGTTTGTGTTTTTTTGGTAATAATTCTGGAAGGAAACGTCGCAGACCCATCAAGGTGGTAATCGTACTGCTCGCCTCGTCGAGAGGAATCCAAATATGTGAATGGTTAAGCTATGGGATATGAAATGGACGAGCGACCAATAAAACAGCATGTATTATGGGGTTGAATGCTTTTTGCTATTCACAAAATAAAACAACAGCAGTCATGCAAATATCTGAATTTTCACAGCAAAGCAAAATCAGTTGCACCATTCAATTCCGCTCGTCCAGACGGGGACAATTCAATCACATTCATTCGATGCGACGTTTCTTATGGGATTTAATGAGCGACAACATTTTGACCCCAAACCTAGAGGATTCTGGGATGTTTGTGTTTTTTTGGTAATAACTCTGGAAGGAAACGTCGCAGACCCATCAAGTTGGTACTCGTACTGCTCGCCTCGTCGAGAGGAATCCAAATATATGAATCGTTAAGCTATGGGATATGAAATGGACGAGCGACCAATAAAACAGCATGTATTATGGGGTTGAATGCTTTTTGCTATTCACAAAATAAAACAAAAGCAGTCATGCAAATATCTGAATTTTCACAGCACAGCAAAATCAGTTGCACCATTCAATTCCGCTCGTCCAGACGGGGAGAATTCAATCACATTCATTTGATGCGACGTTTCTTATGGGATTTAATGAGCGACAACATTTTGACCAAAAACCGAGAGGATTCTGGGATGTTTGTGGTTTTTTGGTAATAACTCTGGAAGGAAACGTCGCAGACCCATCAAGGTGGTACACGAACTGCTCGCCTCGTCGAGAAGAATCCAAATATATGATTTCTTATGGGATTTAATAAGCGACAACATTAGACCCCAAACCGAGAGGATTCTGGGATGTTTGTGGTTTTTTGTTAATAACTCTGGAAGGAAATGTCGCAGACCCATCAAGGTGGTACTCGTACTGCTCGCCTCGTCGAGAGGAATCCAAATATGTGAATAGTTAAGCTATGGGATATGAAATGGACGAGCGACCAATAAAACAGCATGTATTATGGGGTTGAATGCGTTTTGCTATTCACAAAATAAAACAACAGCAGTCATGCAAATATCTGAATTTTCACAGCACAGCAAAATCAGTTGCACCATTCAATTCCGCTCGTCCAGACGGGGACAATTCAATCACATTCATTCGATGCGACGTTTCTTATGGGATTTAATGAGCGACAACATTTTGACCCCAAACCTAGAGGATTCTGGGATGTTTGTGTTTTTTTGGTAATAACTCTGGAAGGAAACGTCGCAGACCCATCAAGTTGGTACTCGTACTGCTCGCCTCGTCGAGAGGAATCCAAATATATGAATCGTTAAGCTATGGGATATGAAATGGACGAGCGACCAATAAAACAGCATGTATTATGGGGTTGAATGCTTTTTGCTATTCACAAAATAAAACAAAAGCAGTCATGCAAATATCTGAAATTTCACAGCACAGCAAAATCAGTTGCACCATTCAATTCCGCTCGTCCAGACGGGGAGAATTCAATCACATTCATTTGATGCGACGTTTCTTATGGGATTTAATGAGCGACAACATTTTGACCAAAAACCGAGAGGATTCTGGGATGTTTGTGGTTTTTTGGTAATAACTCTGGAAGGAAACGTCGCAGACCCATCAAGGTGGTACTCGAACTGCTCACCTCGTCGAGAAGAATCCAAATATATGATTTCTTATGGGATTTAATAAGCGACAACATTAGACCCCAAACGAGAGGTTTCTGGGATGTTTGTGGTTTTTTGTTAATAACTCTGGAAGGAAATGTCGCAGACCCATCAAGGTGGTACTCGTACTGCTCGCCTCGTCGAGAGCAATCCAAATATGTGAATAGTTAAGCTATGGGATATGAAATGGACGAGCGACCAATAAAACAGCATGTATTATGGGGTTGAATGCGTTTTGCTATTCACAAAATAAAACAACAGCAGTCATGCAAATATCTGAATTTTCACAGCACAGCAAAATCAGTTGCACAATTCAATTCCGCTCGTCCAGACGGGGACAATTCAATCACATTCATTCGATGCGACGTTTCTTATGGGATTTAATGAGCGACAACATTTTGACCCCAAACCGAGAGGATTCTGGGATGTTTGTGTTTTTTTGGTAATAATTCTGGAAGGAAACGTCGCAGACCCATCAAGGTGGTAATCGTACTGCTCGCCTCGTCGAGAGGAATCCAAATATGTGAATGGTTAAGCTATGGGATATGAAATGGACGAGCGACCAATAAAACAGCATGTATTATGGGGTTGAATGCTTTTTGCTATTCACAAAATAAAACAACAGCAGTCATGCAAATATCTGAATTTTCACAGCAAAGCAAAATCAGTTGCACCATTCAATTCCGCTCGTCCAGACGGGGACAATTCAATCACATTCATTCGATGCGACGTTTCTTATGGGATTTAATGAGCGACAACATTTTGACCCCAAACCTAGAGGATTCTGGGATGTTTGTGTTTTTTTGGTAATAACTCTGGAAGGAAACGTCGCAGACCCATCAAGTTGGTACTCGTACTGCTCGCCTCGTCGAGAGGAATCCAAATATATGAATCGTTAAGCTATGGGATATGAAATGGACGAGCGACCAATAAAACAGCATGTATTATGGGGTTGAATGCTTTTTGCTATTCACAAAATAAAACAAAAGCAGTCATGCAAATATCTGAATTTTCACAGCACAGCAAAATCAGTTGCACCATTCAATTCCGCTCGTCCAGACGGGAAGAATTCAATCACATTCATTTGATGCGACGTTTCTTATGGGATTTAATGAGCGACAACATTTTGACCAAAAACCGAGAGGATTCTGGGATGTTTGTGGTTTTTTGGTAATAACTCTGGAAGGAAACGTCGCAGACCCATCAAGGTGGTACACGAACTGCTCGCCTCGTCGAGAAGAATCCAAATATATGATTTCTTATGGGATTTAATAAGCGACAACATTAGACCCCAAACCGAGAGGATTCTGGGATGTTTGTGGTTTTTTGTTAATAACTCTGGAAGGAAATGTCGCAGACCCATCAAGGTGGTACTCGTACTGCTCGCCTCGTCGAGAGGAATCCAAATATGTGATTAGTTAAGCTATGGGATATGAAATGGACGAGCGACCAATAAAACAGCATGTATTATGGGGTTGAATGCGTTTTGCTATTCACAAAATAAAACAACAGCAGTCATGCAAATATCTGAATTTTCACAGCACAGCAAAATCAGTTGCACCATTCAATTCCGCTCGTCAAGACGGGGAGAATTCAATCACATTCATTCGATGCGACGTTTCCTATGGGATTTAATGAGCGACAACATTTTGACCCCAAACCGAGAGGATTCTGTGATGTTTGTGGTTTTTTGGTAATAACTCTGGCAGGAAACGTCGAAGACCCATCAAGGTGGTACTCGTCCTGCTCGCCTCGTCGAGAGGAATCCAAATATATGAATGGTTAAGCTATGGGATATGAAATGGACGAGCGACCAATAAAACAACATGTATTATGGGGTTGAATGCTTTTTGCTATTCACAAAATAAAACAACAGCAGTCATGCAAATATCTGAATTTTCACAGCACAGCAAAATCAGTTGCACCATTCAATTCCGCTCGTCCAGACGGGGACAATTCAATCACATTCATTCCATGCGACGTTTCTTATGGGATTTAATGAGCGACAACATTTTGACCCCAAACCGAGAGGATTCTGGGATGTTTGTGTTTTTTTGGTAATAACTCTGGAAGGAAACGTCGCAGACCCATCAAGGTGGTACTCGTACTGCTCGCCTCGTCGAGAGGAATCCAAACATATGAATGGTTAAGCTATGGGATATGAAATGGACGAGCGACCAATAAAACAGCATGTATTATGGGGTTGAATGCGTTTTGCTATTCACAAAATTAAACAACAGCAGTCATGCAAATATCTGAATTTTCACAGCACAGCAAAATCAGTTGCACCATTCAATTCCGCTCGTCAAGACGGGGAGAATTCAATCACATTCATTCGATGCGATGTTTCTTATGGGATTTAATGAGCGACAACATTTTGACCCCAAACCGAGAGGATTCTGTGATGTTTGTGGTTTTTTGGTAATAACTCTGGAAGGAAACGTCGAAGACCCATCAAGGTGGTGCTCGTACTGCTCGCCTCGTCGAGAGGAATCCAAATATATGAATCGTTAAGCTATGGGATATGAAATGGACGAGCGACCAATAAAACAGCATGTATTATGGGGTTGAATGCTTTTTGCTATTCACAAAATAAAACAAAAGCAGTCATGCAAATATCTGAATTTTCACAGCACAGCAAAATCAGTTGCACCATTCAATTCCGCTCGTCAAGACGGGGAGAATTCAATCACATTCAATCGATGCGACGTTTCTTATGGGATTTAATGAGCGACAACATTTTGACCCCAAACCGAGAGGATTCTGTGATGTTTGTGGTTTTTTGGTAATAACTCTGGAAGGAAACGTCGAAGACCCATCAAGGTGGTACTCGTACTACTCGCCTCGTCGAGAGGAATCCAAATATATGAATCGTTAAGCTATGGGATATGAAATGGACGAGCGACCAATAAAACAGCATGTATTATGGGGTTGAATGCTTTTTGCTATTCACAAAATAAAACAAAAGCAGTCATGCAAATATCTGAATTTTCACAGCACAGCAAAATCAGTTGCACCATTCAATTCCGCTCGTCCAGACGGGGAGAATTCAATCACATTCATTTGATGCGACGTTTCTTATGGGATTTAATGAGCGACAACATTTTGACCAAAAACCAAGAGGATTCTGGGATGTTTGTGGTTTTTTGGTAATAACTCTGGAAGGAAACGTCGCAGACCCATCAAGGTGGTACTCGAACTGCTCGCCTCGTCGAGAAGAATCCAAATATATGATTTCTTATCGGATTTAATAAGCGACAACATTAGACCCCAAACCGAGAGGATTCTGGGATGTTTGTGGTTTTTTGTTAATAACTCTGGAAGGAAATGTCGCAGACCCATCAAGGTGGTACTCGTACTGCTCGCCTCGTCGAGAGGAATCCAAATATGTGAATAGTTAAGCTATGGGAAATGAAATGGACGAGCGACCAATAAAACAGCATGTATTATGGGGTTGAATGCGTTTTGCTATTCACAAAATAAAACAACAGCAGTCATGCAAATATCTGAATTTTCACAGCACAGCAAAATCAGTTGCACCATTCAATTCCGCTCGTCAAGACGGGGAGAATTCAATCACATTCATTCGATGCGACGTTTCCTATGGGATTTAATGAGCGACAACATTTTGACCCCAAACCGAGAGGATTCTGTGATGTTTGTGGTTTTTTGGTAATAACTCTGGAAGGAAACGTCGAAGACCCATCAAGGTGGTATTCGTACTGCTCGCCTCGTCGAGAGGAATCCAAATATATGAATGGTTAAGCTATGGGATATGAAATGGACGAGCGACCAATAAAACAACATGTATTATGGGGTTGAATGCTTTTTGCTATTCACAAAATAAAACAACAGCAGTCATGCAAATATCTGAATTTTCACAGCACAGCAAAATCAGTTGCACAATTCAATTCCGCTCGTCCAGACGGGGACAATTCAATCACATTCATTCCATGCGACGTTTCTTATGGGATTTAATGAGCGACAACATTTTGACCCCAAACCGAGAGGATTCTGGGATGTTTGTGTTTTTTTGGTAATAACTCTGGAAGGAAACGTCGCAGACCCATCAAGGTGGTACTCGCACTGCTCGCCTCGTCGAGAGGAATCCAAACATATGAATGGTTAAGCTATGGGATATGAAATGGACGAGCGACCAATAAAACAGCATGTATTATGGGGTTGAATGCGTTTTGCTATTCACAAAATTAAACAACAGCAGTCATGCAAATATCTGAATTTTCACAGCACAGCAAAATCAGTTGCACCATTCAATTCCGCTCGTCAAGACGGGGAGAATTCAATCACATTCATTCGATGCGACGTTTCTTATGGGATTTAATGAGCGACAACATTTTGACCCCAAACCGAGAGGATTCTGTGATGTTTGTGGTTTTTTGGTAATACCTCTGGAAGGAAACGTCGAAGACCCATCAAGGTGGTACTCGTACTGCTCGCCTCGTCGAGAGGAATCCAAATATGTGAATGGTTAAGCTATGGGATATGAAATGGACGAGCGACCAATAAAACAGCATGTATTATGGGGTTGAATGCTTTTTGCTATTCACAAAATAAAACAACAGCAGTCATGCAAATATCTGAATTTTCACAGAACAGCAAAATCAGTTGCACAATTCAATTCCGCTCGTCGAGACGGGGACAATTCAATCACATTCATTCGATGCGACGTTTCTTATGGGATTTAATGAGCGACAACATTTTGACCCCAAACCGAGAGGATTCTGGGATGTTTGTGTTTTTTTGGTAATAATTCTGGAAGGAAACGTCGCAGACCCAACAAGGTGGTAATCGTACTGCTCGCCTCGTCGAGAGGAATCCAAATATGTGAATGGTTAAGCTATGGGATATGAAATGGACGAGCGACCAATAAAACAGCATGTATTATGGGGTTGAATGCTTTTTGCTATTCACAAAATAAAACAACAGCAGTCATGCAAATATCTGAATTTTCACAGCACAGCAAAATCAGTTGCACCATTCAATTCCGCTCGTCCAGACGGGGACAATTCAATCACATTCATTCGATGCGACGTTTCTTATGGGATTTAATGAGCGACAACATTTTGAACCCAAACCTAGAGGATTCAGGGATGTTTGTGTTTTTTTGGTAATAACTCTGGAAGGAAACGTCGCAGACCCATCAAGGTGGTACTCGTACTGCTCGCCTCGTCGAGAAAAATCCAAATATATGATTTCTTATGGGATTTAATAAGCGACAACATTAGACCCCAAACCGAGAGGATTCTGGGATGTTTGTGGTTTTTTGTTAATAACTCTGGAAGGAAATATCGCAGACCCATCAAGGTGGTACTCGTACTGCTCGCCTCGTCAAGAGGAATCCAAATATGTGAATGGTTAAGCTATGGGATATGAAATGGACTAGCGACCAATAAAACAGCATGTATTATGGGGTTGAATGCGTTTTGCTATTCACAAAATAAAACAAAAGCAGTCATGCAAATATCTGAATTTTCACAGCACAGCAAAATCAGTTGCACCATTCAATTCCGCTCGTCCAGACGGGGACAATTCAATAACATTCATTCGATGCGACGTTTCTTATGGGATTTAATGAGCGACAACATTTTGACCCCAAACCGAGAGGATTCTGGGATGTTTGTGTTTTTTTGGTAATAACTCTGGAAGGAAATGTCGCAGACCCATCAAGGTGGTAATCGTACTGCTCGCCTCGTCGAGAGGAATCCAAATATGTGAATGGTTAAGCTATGGGATATTAAATGGACGAGCGACCAATAAAACAGCATGTATTATGGGGTTGAATGCTTTTTGCTATTCACAAAATAAAACAACAGCAGTCATGCAAATATCTGAATTTTCACAGCACAGCAAAATCATTTGCACCATTCAATTCCGCTTGTCCAGACGGGGACAATTCAATCACATTCATTCGATGCGACGTTTCTTATGGGATTTAATGAGCGACAACATTTTGACCCCAAACCTAGAGGATTCTGGGATGTTTGTGTTTTTTTGGTAATAACTCTGGAATGAAACGTCGCAGACCCATCAAGGTGGTAATCGTACTGCTCGCCTCGTCGAGAGGAATCCAAATATGTGAATGGTTAAGCTATGGGATATGAAATGGACGAGCGACCAATAAAACAGCATGTATTATGGGGTTGAATGCTTTTTGCTATTCACAAAATAAAACAACAGCAGTCATGCAAATATCTGAATTTTCACAGCACAGCAAAATCAGTTGCACAATTCAATTCCGCTCGTCCAGACGGGGACAATTCAATCACATTCATTCGATGCGACGTTTCTTATGGGATTTAATGAGCGACAACATTTTGACCCCAAACCGAGAGGATTCTGGGATGTTTATTTTTTTTTGGTAATAATTCTGGAAGGAAACGTCGCAGACCCATCAAGGTGGTAATCGTACTGCTCGCCTCGTCGAGAGGAATCCAAATATGTGAATGGTTAAGCTATGGGATATGAAATGGACGAGCGACCAATAAAACAGCATGTATTATGGGGTTGAATGCTTTTTGCTATTCACAAAATAAAACAACAGCAGTCATGCAAATATCTGAATTTTCACAGCACAGCAAAATCAGTTGCACAATTCAATTCCGCTCGTCCAGACGGGGACAATTCAATCACATTCATTCGATGCGACGTTTCTTATGGGATTTAATGAGCGACAACATTTTGACCCCAAACCGAGAGGATTCTGGGATGTTTATTTTTTTTTGGTAATAATTCTGGAAGGAAACGTCGCAGACCCATCAAGGTGGTAATCGTACTGCTCGCCTCGTCGAGAGGAATCCAAATATGTGAATGGTTAAGCTATGGGATATGAAATGGACGAGCGACCAATAAAACAGCATGTATTATGGGGTTGAATGCTTTTTGCTATTCACAAAATAAAACAACAGCAGTCATGCAAATATCTGAATTTTCACAGCACAGCAAAATCAGTTGCACCATTCAATTCCGCTCGTCCAGACGGGGACAATTCAATCACATTCATTCGATGCGACGTTTCTTATGGGATTGAATGAGCGACAACATTTTTACCCCAAACCTAGAGGATTCTGGGATGTTTGTGTTTTTTTGGTAATAACTCTGGAAGGAAACGTCGCAGACCCATCAAGGTGGTACTCGTACTGCTCGCCTCGTCGAGAGGAATCCAAATATATGAATGGTTAAGCTATGGGATATGAAATGGACGAGCGACCAATAAAACAGCATGTATTATGGGGTTGAATGCTTTTTGCTATTCACAAAATAAAACAAAAGCAGTCATGCAAATATCTGAATTTTCACAGCACAGCAAAATCAGTTGCACCATTCAATTCCGCTCGTCCAGACGGGGAGAATTCAATCACATTCATTTGATGCGACGTTTCTTATGGGATTTAATGAGCGACAACATTTTGACCAAAAACCGAGAGGATTCTGGGATGTTTGTGGTTTTTTGGTAATAACTCTGGAAGGAAACGTCGCAGACCCATCAAGGTGGTACTCGTACTGCTCGCCTCGTCGAGAAGAATCCAAATATATGATTTCTTATGGGATTTAATAAGCGACAACATTAGACCCCAAACCGAGAGGATTCTGGGATGTTTGTGTTTTTTTGTTAATAACTCTGGAAGGAAATGTCGCAGACCCATCAAGGTGGTACTCGTACTGCTCGCCTCGTCGAGAGGAATCCAAATATGTGAATAGTTAAGCTATGGGATATGAAATGGACGAGCGACCAATAAAACAGCATGTATTATGGGGTTGAATGCGTTTTGCTATTCACAAAATAAAACAACAGCAGTCATGCAAATATCTGAATTTTCACAGTCCAGCAAAATCAGTTGCACCATTCAATTCCGCTCGTCCAGACGGGGACAATTCAATCACATTAATTCGATGCGACGTTTCTTATGGGATTTAATGAGCGACAACATTTTGACCCCAAACCGAGAGGATTCTGTGATGTTTATGGTTTTTTGGTAATAACTCTGGAAGGAAACGTCGCAGACCCATCAAGGTGGTAATCGTACTGCTCGCCTCGTCGAGAGGAATCCAAATATGTGAATGGTTAAGCTATGGGATATGAAATGGACGAGCGACCAATAAAACAGCATGTATTATGGGGTTGAATGCTTTTTGCTATTCACAAAATAAAACAACAGCAGTCATGCAAATATCTGAATTTTCACAGCACAGCAAAATCAGTTGCACAATTCAATTCCGCTCGTCCAGACGGGGACAATTCAATCACATTCATTCGATGCGACGTTTCTTATGGGATTTAATGAGCGACAACATTTTGACCCCAAACCGAGAGGATTCTGGGATGTTTTGTTTTTTTGGTAATAATTCTGGAAGGAAACGTCGCAGACCTATCAAGGTGGTAATCGTACTGCTCGCCTCGTCGAGAGGAATCCAAATATGTGAATGGTTAAGCTATGGGATATGAAATGGACGAGCGACCAATAAAACAGCATGTATTATGGGGTTGAATGCTTTTTGCTATTCACAAAATAAAACAACAGCAGTCATGCAAATATCTGAATTTTCACAGCACAGCAAAATCAGTTGCACCATTCAATTCCGCTCGTCCAGACGGGGACAATTCAATCACATTCATTCGATGCGACGTTTCTTATGGGATTTAATGAGCGACAACATTTTGACCCCAAACCTAGAGGATTCTGGGATGTTTGTGTTTTTTGGTAATAACTCTGGAAGGAAACGTCGCAGACCCATCAAGGTGGTAATCGTACTGCTCGCCTCGTCGAGAGGAATCCAAATATGTGAATGGTTAAGCTATGGGATATGAAATGGACGAGCGACCAATAAAACAGCATGTATTATGGGGTTGAATGCTTTTTGTTTTTCACAAAATAAAACAACAGCAGTCATGCAAATATCTGAATTTTCACAGCACAGCAAAATCAGTTGCACCATTCAATTCCGCTCGTCCAGACGGGGAGAATTCAATCACATTCATTTGATGCGACGTTTCTTATGGGATTTAATGAGCGACAACATTTTGACCAAAAACCGAGAGGATTCTGGGATGGTTGTGGTTTTTTGGTAATAACTCTGGAAGGAAACGTCGCAGACCCATCAAGGTGGTACTCGTACTGCTCGCCTCGTCGAGAAGAATCCAAATATATGATTTCTTATGGGATTTAATAAGCGACAACATTAGACCCCAAACCGAGAGGATTCTGGGATGTTTGTGGTTTTTTGTTAATAACTCTGGAAGGAAATGTCGCAGACCCATCAAGGTGGTACTCGTACTGCTCGCCTCGTCGAGAGGAATCCAAATATGTGAATGGTCAAGCTATGGGATATGAAATGGACGAGCGACCAATAAAACAGCATGTATTATGGGGTTGAATGCTTTTTGCTATTCACAAAATAAAACAACAGCAGTCATGCAAATATCTGAATTTTCACAGCACAGCAAAATCAGTTGCACCATTCAATTCCGCTCGTCCAGACGGGGAGAATTCAATCACATTCATTTGATGCGACGTTTCTTATGGGATTTAATGAGCGACAACATTTTGACCCCAAACCGAGAGGATTCTGGGATGTTTGTGGTTTTTTGGTAATAACTCTGGAAGGAAACGTCGCAGACCCATCAAGGTGGTACTCGTACTGCTCGCCTCGTCGAGAGGAATCCAAATATGTGAATGGTTAAGCTATGGGATATGAAATGGACGAACGACCAATAAAACAACATGTATTATGGGGTTGAATGCTTTTTGCTATTCACAAAATAAAATAACAGCAGTCATGCAAATATCTGAATTTTCACAGCACAGCAAAATCAGTTGCACAATTCAATTCCGCTCGTCCAGACGGGGACAATTCAATCACATTCATTCGATGCGACGTTTCTTATGGGATTTAATGAGCGACAACATTTTGACCCCAAACCGAGAGGATTCTGGGATGTTTGTGTTTTTTTGGTAATAATTCTGGAAGGAAACGTCGCAGACCCATCAAGGTGGTAATCGTACTGCTCGCCTCGTCGAGAGGAATCCAAATATGTGAATGGTTAAGCTATGGGATATGAAATGGACGAGCGACCAATAAAACAGCATGTATTATGGGGTTGAATGCTTTTTGCTATTCACAAAATAAAACAACAGCAGTCATGCAAATATCTGAATTTTCACAGCACAGCAAAATCAGTTGCACCATTCAATTCCGCTCGTCCAGACGGGGACAATTCAATCACATTCGTTCGATGCGACGTTTCTTATGGGATTGAATGAGCGACAACATTTTTACCCCAAACCTAGAGGATTCTGGGATGTTTGTGTTTTTTTGGTAATAACTCTGGAAGGAAACGTCGCAGACCCATCAAGGTGGTACTCGTAAGGCTCGCCTCGTCGAGAGGAATCCAAATATATGAATGGTTAAGCTATGGGATATGAAATGGACGAGCGACCAATAAAACAGCATGTATTATGGGGTTGAATGCTTTTTGCTATTCACAAAATAAAACAAAAGCAGTCATGCAAATATCTGCATTTTCACAGCACAGCAAAATCAGTTGCACCATTCAATTCCGCTCGTCCAGACGGGGAGAATTCAATCACATTCATTTGATGCGACGTTTCTTATGGGATTTAATGAGCGACAACATTTTGACCAAAAACCAAGAGGATTCTGGGATGTTTGTGTTTTTTTGGTAATAACTCTGGAAGGAAACGTCGCAGACCCATCAAGGTGGTACTCGTACTGCTCGCCTCGTCGAGAAGAATCCAAATATATGATTTCTTATGGGATTTAATAAGCGACAACATTAGACCCCAAACCGAGAGGATTCTGGGATGTTTGTGTTTTTTTGTTAATAACTCTGGAAGGAAATGTCGCAGACCCATCAAGGTGGTACTCGTACTGCTCGCCTCGTCGAGAGGAATCCAAATATGTGAATAGTTAAGCTATGGGATATGAAATGGACGAGCGACCAATAAAACAGCATGTATTATGGGGTTGAATGCGTTTTGCTATTCACAAAATAAAACAACAGCAGTCATGCAAATATCTGAATTTTCACAGTCCAGCAAAATCAGTTGCACCATTCAATTCCGCTCGTCCAGACGGGGACAATTCAATCACATTAATTCGATGCGACGTTTCTTATGGGATTTAATGAGCGACAACATTTTGACCCCAAACCTAGAGGATTCTGGGATGTTTTGTTTTTTTGGTAATAATTCTGGAAGGAAACGTCGCAGACCTATCAAGGTGGTAATCGTACTGCTCGCCTCGTCGAGAGGAATCCAAATATGTGAATGGTTAAGCTATGGGATATGAAATGGACGAGCGACCAATAAAACAGCATGTATTATGGGGTTGAATGCTTTTTGCTATTCACAAAATAAAACAACAGCAGTCATGCAAATATCTGAATTTTCACAGCACAGCAAAATCAGTTGCACCATTCAATTCCGCTCGTCCAGACGGGGACAATTCAATCACATTCATTCGATGCGACGTTTCTTATGGGATTTAATGAGCGACAACATTTTGACCCCAAACCTAGAGCATTCTGGGATGTTTGTGTTTTTTGGTAATAACTCTGGAAGGAAACGTCGCAGACCCATCAAGGTGGTAATCGTACTGCTCGCCTCGTCGAGAGGAATCCAAATATGTGAATGGTTAAGCTATGGGATATGAAATGGACGAGCGACCAATAAAACAGCATGTATTATGGGGTTGAATGCTTTTTGTTTTTCACAAAATAAAACAACAGCAGTCATGCAAATATCTGAATTTTCACAGCACAGCAAAATCAGTTGCACCATTCAATTCCGCTCGTCCAGACGGGGAGAATTCAATCACATTCATTTGATGCGACGTTTCTTATGGGATTTAATGAGCGACAACATTTTGACCAAAAACCGAGAGGATTCTGGGATGGTTGTGGTTTTTTGGTAATAACTCTGGAAGGAAACGTCGCAGACCCATCAAGGTGGTACTCGTACTGCTCGCCTCGTCGAGAAGAATCCAAATATATGATTTCTTATGGGATTTAATAAGCGACAACATTAGACCCCAAACCGAGAGGATTCTGGGATGTTTGTGGTTTTTTGTTAATAACTCTGGAAGGAAATGTCGCAGACCCATCAAGGTGGTACTCGTACTGCTCGCCTCGTCGAGAGGAATCCAAATATGTGAATGGTCAAGCTATGGGATATGAAATGGACGAGCGACCAATAAAACAGCATGTATTATGGGGTTGAATGCTTTTTGCTATTCACAAAATAAAACAACAGCAGTCATGCAAATATCTGAATTTTCACAGCACAGCAAAATCAGTTGCACCATTCAATTCCGCTCGTCCAGACGGGGAGAATTCAATCACATTCATTTGATGCGACGTTTCTTATGGGATTTAATGAGCGACAACATTTTGACCCCAAACCGAGAGGATTCTGGGATGTTTGTGGTTTTTTGGTAATAACTCTGGAAGGAAACGTCGCAGACCCATCAAGGTGGTACTCGTACTGCTCGCCTCGTCGAGAGGAATCCAAATATGTGAATGGTTAAGCTATGGGATATGAAATGGACGAACGACCAATAAAACAACATGTATTATGGGGTTGAATGCTTTTTGCTATTCACAAAATAAAACAACAGCAGTCATGCAAATATCTGAATTTTCACAGCACAGCAAAATCAGTTGCACAATTCAATTCCGCTCGTCCAGACGGGGACAATTCAATCACATTCATTCGATGCGACGTTTCTTATGGGATTTAATGAGCGACAACATTTTGACCCCAAACCGAGAGGATTCTGGGATGTTTGTGTTTTTTTGGTAATAATTCTGGAAGGAAACGTCGCAGACCCATCAAGGTGGTAATCGTACTGCTCGCCTCGTCGAGAGGAATCCAAATATGTGAATGGTTAAGCTATGGGATATGAAATGGACGAGCGACCAATAAAACAGCATGTATTATGGGGTTGAATGCTTTTTGCTATTCACAAAATAAAACAACAGCAGTCATGCAAATATCTGAATTTTCACAGCACAGCAAAATCAGTTGCACCATTCAATTCCGCTCGTCCAGACGGGGACAATTCAATCACATTCATTCGATGCGACGTTTCTTATGGGATTGAATGAGCGACAACATTTTTACCCCAAACCTAGAGGATTCTGGGATGTTTGTGTTTTTTTGGTAATAACTCTGGAAGGAAACGTCGCAGACCCATCAAGGTGGTACTCGTACTGCTCGCCTCGTCGAGAGGAATCCAAATATATGAATGGTTAAGCTATGGGATATGAAATGGACGAGCGACCAATAAAACAGCATGTATTATGGGGTTGAATGCTTTTTGCTATTCACAACATAAAACAAAAGCAGTCATGCAAATATCTGAATTTTCACAGCACAGCAAAATCAGTTGCACCATTCAATTCCGCTCGTCCAGACGGGGAGAATTCAATCACATTCATTTGATGCGACGTTTCTTATGGGATTTAATGAGCGACAACATTTTGACCAAAAACCGAGAGGATTCTGGGATGTTTGTGGTTTTTTGGTAATAACTCTGGAAGGAAACGTCGCAGACCCATCAAGGTGGTACTCGTACTGCTCGCCTCGTCGAGAAGAATCCAAATATATGATTTCTTATGGGATTTAATAAGCGACAACATTAGACCCCAAACCGAGAGGATTCTGGGATGTTTGTGTTTTTTTGTTAATAACTCTGGAAGGAAATGTCGCAGACCCATCAAGGTGGTACTCGTACTGCTCGCCTCGTCGAGAGGAATCCAAATATGTGAATAGTTAAGCTATGGGATATGAAATGGACGAGCGACCAATAAAACAGCATGTATTATGGGGTTGAATGCGTTTTGCTATTCACAAAATAAAACAACAGCAGTCATGCAAATATCTGAATTTTCACAGTCCAGCAAAATCAGTTGCACCATTCAATTCCGCTCGTCCAGACGGGGACAATTCAATCACATTAATTCGATGCGACGTTTCTTATGGGATTTAATGAGCGACAACATTTTGACCCCAAACCGAGAGGATTCTGTGATGTTTATGGTTTTTTGGTAATAACTCTGGAAGGAAACGTCGCAGACCCATCAAGGTGGTAATCGTACTGCTCGCCTCGTCGAGAGGAATCCAAATATGTGAATGGTTAAGCTATGGGATATGAAATGGACGAGCGACCAATAAAACAGCATGTATTATGGGGTTGAATGCTTTTTGCTATTCACAAAATAAAACAACAGCAGTCATGCAAATATCTGAATTTTCACAGCACAGCAAAATCAGTTGCACAATTCAATTCCGCTCGTCCAGACGGGGACAATTCAATCACATTCATTCGATGCGACGTTTCTTATGGGATTTAATGAGCGACAACATTTTGACCCCAAACCGAGAGGATTCTGGGATGTTTTGTTTTTTTGGTAATAATTCTGGAAGGAAACGTCGCAGACCTATCAAGGTGGTAATCGTACTGCTCGCCTCGTCGAGAGGAATCCAAATATGTGAATGGTTAAGCTATGGGATATGAAATGGACGAGCGACCAATAAAACAGCATGTATTATGGGGTTGAATGCTTTTTGCTATTCACAAAATAAAACAACAGCAGTCATGCAAATATCTGAATTTTCACAGCACAGCAAAATCAGTTGCACCATTCAATTCCGCTCGTCCAGACGGGGACAATTCAATCACATTCATTCGATGCGACGTTTCTTATGGGATTTAATGAGCGACAACATTTTGACCCCAAACCTAGAGGATTCTGGGATGTTTGTGTTTTTTGGTAATAACTCTGGAAGGAAACGTCGCAGACCCATCAAGGTGGTAATCGTACTGCTCGCCTCGTCGAGAGGAATCCAAATATGTGAATGGTTAAGCTATGGGATATGAAATGGACGAGCGACCAATAAAACAGCATGTATTATGGGGTTGAATGCTTTTTGTTTTTCACAAAATAAAACAACAGCAGTCATGCAAATATCTGAATTTTCACAGCACAGCAAAATCAGTTGCACCATTCAATTCCGCTCGTCCAGACGGGGAGAATTCAATCACATTCATTTGATGCGACGTTTCTTATGGGATTTAATGAGCGACAACATTTTGACCAAAAACCGAGAGGATTCTGGGATGGTTGTGGTTTTTTGGTAATAACTCTGGAAGGAAACGTCGCAGACCCATCAAGGTGGTACTCGTACTGCTCGCCTCGTCGAGAAGAATCCAAATATATGATTTCTTATGGGATTTAATAAGCGACAACATTAGACCCCAAACCGAGAGGATTCTGGGATGTTTGTGGTTTTTTGTTAATAACTCTGGAAGGAAATGTCGCAGACCCATCAAGGTGGTACTCGTACTGCTCGCCTCGTCGAGAGGAATCCAAATATGTGAATGGTCAAGCTATGGGATATGAAATGGACGAGCGACCAATAAAACAGCATGTATTATGGGGTTGAATGCTTTTTGCTATTCACAAAATAAAACAACAGCAGTCATGCAAATATCTGAATTTTCACAGCACAGCAAAATCAGTTGCACCATTCAATTCCGCTCGTCCAGACGGGGAGAATTCAATCACATTCATTTGATGCGACGTTTCTTATGGGATTTAATGAGCGACAACATTTTGACCCCAAACCGAGAGGATTCTGGGATGTTTGTGGTTTTTTGGTAATAACTCTGGAAGGAAACGTCGCAGACCCATCAAGGTGGTACTCGTACTGCTCGCCTCGTCGAGAGGAATCCAAATATGTGAATGGTTAAGCTATGGGATATGAAATGGACGAACGACCAATAAAACAACATGTATTATGGGGTTGAATGCTTTTTGCTATTCACAAAATAAAATAACAGCAGTCATGCAAATATCTGAATTTTCACAGCACAGCAAAATCAGTTGCACAATTCAATTCCGCTCGTCCAGACGGGGACAATTCAATCACATTCATTCGATGCGACGTTTCTTATGGGATTTAATGAGCGACAACATTTTGACCCCAAACCGAGAGGATTCTGGGATGTTTGTGTTTTTTTGGTAATAATTCTGGAAGGAAACGTCGCAGACCCATCAAGGTGGTAATCGTACTGCTCGCCTCGTCGAGAGGAATCCAAATATGTGAATGGTTAAGCTATGGGATATGAAATGGACGAGCGACCAATAAAACAGCATGTATTATGGGGTTGAATGCTTTTTGCTATTCACAAAATAAAACAACAGCAGTCATGCAAATATCTGAATTTTCACAGCACAGCAAAATCAGTTGCACCATTCAATTCCGCTCGTCCAGACGGGGACAATTCAATCACATTCGTTCGATGCGACGTTTCTTATGGGATTGAATGAGCGACAACATTTTTACCCCAAACCTAGAGGATTCTGGGATGTTTGTGTTTTTTTGGTAATAACTCTGGAAGGAAACGTCGCAGACCCATCAAGGTGGTACTCGTAAGGCTCGCCTCGTCGAGAGGAATCCAAATATATGAATGGTTAAGCTATGGGATATGAAATGGACGAGCGACCAATAAAACAGCATGTATTATGGGGTTGAATGCTTTTTGCTATTCACAAAATAAAACAAAAGCAGTCATGCAAATATCTGCATTTTCACAGCACAGCAAAATCAGTTGCACCATTCAATTCCGCTCGTCCAGACGGGGAGAATTCAATCACATTCATTTGATGCGACGTTTCTTATGGGATTTAATGAGCGACAACATTTTGACCAAAAACCAAGAGGATTCTGGGATGTTTGTGTTTTTTTGGTAATAACTCTGGAAGGAAACGTCGCAGACCCATCAAGGTGGTACTCGTACTGCTCGCCTCGTCGAGAAGAATCCAAATATATGATTTCTTATGGGATTTAATAAGCGACAACATTAGACCCCAAACCGAGAGGATTCTGGGATGTTTGTGTTTTTTTGTTAATAACTCTGGAAGGAAATGTCGCAGACCCATCAAGGTGGTACTCGTACTGCTCGCCTCGTCGAGAGGAATCCAAATATGTGAATAGTTAAGCTATGGGATATGAAATGGACGAGCGACCAATAAAACAGCATGTATTATGGGGTTGAATGCGTTTTGCTATTCACAAAATAAAACAACAGCAGTCATGCAAATATCTGAATTTTCACAGTCCAGCAAAATCAGTTGCACCATTCAATTCCGCTCGTCCAGACGGGGACAATTCAATCACATTAATTCGATGCGACGTTTCTTATGGGATTTAATGAGCGACAACATTTTGACCCCAAACCTAGAGGATTCTGGGATGTTTTGTTTTTTTGGTAATAATTCTGGAAGGAAACGTCGCAGACCTATCAAGGTGGTAATCGTACTGCTCGCCTCGTCGAGAGGAATCCAAATATGTGAATGGTTAAGCTATGGGATATGAAATGGACGAGCGACCAATAAAACAGCATGTATTATGGGGTTGAATGCTTTTTGCTATTCACAAAATAAAACAACAGCAGTCATGCAAATATCTGAATTTTCACAGCACAGCAAAATCAGTTGCACCATTCAATTCCGCTCGTCCAGACGGGGACAATTCAATCACATTCATTCGATGCGACGTTTCTTATGGGATTTAATGAGCGACAACATTTTGACCCCAAACCTAGAGCATTCTGGGATGTTTGTGTTTTTTGGTAATAACTCTGGAAGGAAACGTCGCAGACCCATCAAGGTGGTAATCGTACTGCTCGCCTCGTCGAGAGGAATCCAAATATGTGAATGGTTAAGCTATGGGATATGAAATGGACGAGCGACCAATAAAACAGCATGTATTATGGGGTTGAATGCTTTTTGTTTTTCACAAAATAAAACAACAGCAGTCATGCAAATATCTGAATTTTCACAGCACAGCAAAATCAGTTGCACCATTCAATTCCGCTCGTCCAGACGGGGAGAATTCAATCACATTCATTTGATGCGACGTTTCTTATGGGATTTAATGAGCGACAACATTTTGACCAAAAACCGAGAGGATTCTGGGATGGTTGTGGTTTTTTGGTAATAACTCTGGAAGGAAACGTCGCAGACCCATCAAGGTGGTACTCGTACTGCTCGCCTCGTCGAGAAGAATCCAAATATATGATTTCTTATGGGATTTAATAAGCGACAACATTAGACCCCAAACCGAGAGGATTCTGGGATGTTTGTGGTTTTTTGTTAATAACTCTGGAAGGAAATGTCGCAGACCCATCAAGGTGGTACTCGTACTGCTCGCCTCGTCGAGAGGAATCCAAATATGTGAATGGTCAAGCTATGGGATATGAAATGGACGAGCGACCAATAAAACAGCATGTATTATGGGGTTGAATGCTTTTTGCTATTCACAAAATAAAACAACAGCAGTCATGCAAATATCTGAATTTTCACAGCACAGCAAAATCAGTTGCACCATTCAATTCCGCTCGTCCAGACGGGGAGAATTCAATCACATTCATTTGATGCGACGTTTCTTATGGGATTTAATGAGCGACAACATTTTGACCCCAAACCGAGAGGATTCTGGGATGTTTGTGGTTTTTTGGTAATAACTCTGGAAGGAAACGTCGCAGACCCATCAAGGTGGTACTCGTACTGCTCGCCTCGTCGAGAGGAATCCAAATATGTGAATGGTTAAGCTATGGGATATGAAATGGACGAACGACCAATAAAACAACATGTATTATGGGGTTGAATGCTTTTTGCTATTCACAAAATAAAACAACAGCAGTCATGCAAATATCTGAATTTTCACAGCACAGCAAAATCAGTTGCACAATTCAATTCCGCTCGTCCAGACGGGGACAATTCAATCACATTCATTCGATGCGACGTTTCTTATGGGATTTAATGAGCGACAACATTTTGACCCCAAACCGAGAGGATTCTGGGATGTTTGTGTTTTTTTGGTAATAATTCTGGAAGGAAACGTCGCAGACCCATCAAGGTGGTAATCGTACTGCTCGCCTCGTCGAGAGGAATCCAAATATGTGAATGGTTAAGCTATGGGATATGAAATGGACGAGCGACCAATAAAACAGCATGTATTATGGGGTTGAATGCTTTTTGCTATTCACAAAATAAAACAACTGCAGTCATGCAAATATCTGAATTTTCACAGCACAGCAAAATCAGTTGCACCATTCAATTCCGCTCGTCCAGACGGGGACAATTCAATCACATTCATTCGATGCGACGTTTCTTATGGGATTGAATGAGCGACAACATTTTTACCCCAAACCTAGAGGATTCTGGGATGTTTGTGTTTTTTTGGTAATAACTCTGGAAGGAAACGTCGCAGACCCATCAAGGTGGTACTCGTACTGCTCGCCTCGTCGAGAGGAATCCAAATATATGAATGGTTAAGCTATGGGATATGAAATGGACGAGCGACCAATAAAACAGCATGTATTATGGGGTTGAATGCTTTTTGCTATTCACAACATAAAACAAAAGCAGTCATGCAAATATCTGAATTTTCACAGCACAGCAAAATCAGTTGCACCATTCAATTCCGCTCGTCCAGACGGGGAGAATTCAATCACATTCATTTGATGCGACGTTTCTTATGGGATTTAATGAGCGACAACATTTTGACCAAAAACCGAGAGGATTCTGGGATGTTTGTGGTTTTTTGGTAATAACTCTGGAAGGAAACGTCGCAGACCCATCAAGGTGGTACTCGTACTGCTCGCCTCGTCGAGAAGAATCCAAATATATGATTTCTTATGGGATTTAATAAGCGACAACATTAGACCCCAAACCGAGAGGATTCTGGGATGTTTGTGGTTTTTTGTTAATAACTCTGGAAGGAAATGTCGCAGACCCATCAAGGTGGTACTCGTACTGCTCGCCTCGTCGAGAGGAATCCAAATATGTGAATAGTTAAGCTATGGGATATGAAATGGACGAGCGACCAATAAAACAGCATGTATTATGGGGTTGAATGCTTTTTGCTATTCACAAAATAAAACAACAGCAGTCATGCAAATATCTGAATTTTCACAGCACAGCAAAATCAGTTGCACAATTCAATTCCGCTCGTCCAGACGGGGACAATTCAATCACATTCATTCGATGCGACGTTTCTTATGGGATTTAATGAGCGACAACATTTTGACCCCAAACCGATTGGATTCTGGGATGTTTTGTTTTTTTGGTAATAATTCTGGAAGGAAACGTCGCAGACCTATCAAGGTGGTAATCGTACTGCTCGCCTCGTCGAGAGGAATCCAAATATGTGAATGGTTAAGCTATGGGATATGAAATGGACGAGCGACCAATAAAACAGCATGTATTATGGGGTTGAATGCTTTTTGCTATTCACAAAATAAAACAACAGCAGTCATGCAAATATCTGAATTTTCACAGCACAGCAAAATCAGTTGCACCATTCAATTCCGCTCGTCCAGACGGGGACAATTCAATCACATTCATTCGATGCGACGTTTCTTATGGGATTTAATGAGCGACAACATTTTGACCCCAAACCTAGAGGATTCTGGGATGTTTGTGTTTTTTGGTAATAACTCTGGAAGGAAACGTCGCAGACCCATCAAGGTGGTAATCGTACTGCTCGCCTCGTCGAGAGGAATCCAAATATGTGAATGGTTAAGCTATGGGATATGAAATGGACGAGCGACCAATAAAACAGCATGTATTATGGGGTTGAATGCTTTTTGCTATTCACAAAATAAAACAACAGCAGTCATGCAAATATCTGAATTTTCACAGCACAGCAAAATCAGTTGCACCATTCAGTTCTGCTCGTCCAGACGGGGAGAATTCAATCACATTCATTTGATGCGACGTTTCTTATGGGATTTCATGAGCGACAACATTTTGACCAAAAACCGAGAGGATTCTGGGATGTTTGTGGTTTTTTGGTAATAACTCTGGAAGGAAACGTCGCAGACCCATCAAGGTGGTACTCGTACTGCTCGCCTCGTCGAGAAGAATCCAAATATATGATTTCTTATGGGATTTAAAAAGCGACAACATTTGACCCCAAACCCAGAGGATTCTGGGATGTTTGTGCTTTTTTGTTAATAACTCTGGAAGGAAATGTCGCAGACCAATCAAGGTGGTACTCGTACTGCTCGCCTCGTCGAGAGGAATCCAAATATATGAGTAGTTAAGCTATGGGATATGAAACGGATGGTCGACCAATAACACAACATGTATTATGGGGTTGAATGCTTTTTGCTATTCACAAAATAAAACAAACGCAGTCATGCAAATATCTGATTTAACACAGCACAGCAAAATCAGTTGCACCATTCAATTCCGCTCGTCCAGATGGGGAGAATTCAATCACATTTATTCGATGCGACGTTTCTAATGTGTTTTAATAAGCGACAACATTTTGACCCCAAACTGAGAGGATTCTGGGATGTTTGTCGTTTTTTGGTAATAACTCTGGAAGGAAACGTCGCAGCCGACGAGAGGATTCATAGGTGCTCGCGGACAGCACTTGCCCCAACAGTCTGTTAAGGCTATACGGGGGATCTTTGTCTTTGTTCGTGGTGTTAATTGTGGTGTTAGTAGTGGTGTTCGTAGTAGTGGTGTTCGTAGTGGTGGTCGTAGTGGTGGTGTTCGTAGTGGTGGTGTTCGTAGTAGTTGTTTTGGTGGTGTTAGGAGTAGTGTTAGTAGTGGTGTCCGAACAGAGGAGCAACACTCACGACAACAACCTTTGAGCCGGGCATCTAAAATGCAGCAAGTTGGCACAGTCATCTCAGTCAGACAACTCATGGCACCTGGGTCTGACCTGTGACCGTCTGTCAGTGAGCCTTCGGCACTTCACGTGGTCTCAAAGTGCACCTGGCCTGGCACAGGCGCCGTGGTCACATCACCGCTACTTAGTGGCGAATGGCAGTTGTTGTTTTTTGTGTTTTTCGTATTGTGGGTGACTGGTGAGGATGTGAGTCCGTGTTGATGATGAGAGTCCGCATTGTGACGTGACGTGCGTTTAGACGTGGGTGTGTCATGCCCCTTCAACTCTGCGTGTCCCTCGCCTCTGTCTGCCGCTCTCCACGCAGAGACCCTGGCCGCGCGAGAGACACCGTGAGCTTTGAGCACCCTCGTCTGCAAGTTGCTACCATGGAGGTACATGTGGCTCCTCGACTCGTGTGGTGAAGTATGGGTGGACGTGTGTTCTCCCCTCTGCGTGTGCCTACCTGTCACCTGTATACCTGGGTGTGCTTCTCCTTGCCCGCCTAAGTGTGTGCGCGTCTATCAAAGTGTCTCTCTGAGATCCTGTTGGTGTACGTGCCAGTCTAAGCGTGAGCATCTACAGCGCTGTTATCTATCCACTGATGTATGAACGACTCCCTCCCTGAGACCCTGCTACCCCTCACATCCTGTGATGGAATAATCCGCCAAGCGCCGATTTCGTCGCACCATCTCTCTGGCGTCTCTCCTCTCTGATGTGTTCCGTTCCTTGGTTGTCGCTCCGTTATTATTCTTGACCGTGAGCCATTGTTGTCCATGCTAGCCATGGCTCGTCCGGCCCGAGTCCCACTCACTCCTCTTAACAGTTTGAACGATCCCATTGACCTGCGTGTGACCTCGAAAATCCACACGTCTTTCATTGTAAATCCAAGCATGGCAACTGCTATTGGCCAAATATCCCAACGCTGAGAACTGGCAACATCTCGGCAGGACCCTCCTGAAAGTGGAGCCCAGGTTGTCAGAGATGCTGGCTCAGTGCTCGCCTACTGCACTTGCTCCAACATCTTAATCAAGCCCATGTGGTGGACCTTTGTCTTTGCGTGTGTAGATCAGCCGAGCTGGAGAGGCTCGGAGTAACGGCGAGTCTTGCACCACGTGGAGTGCGCTGTCCTCAGCGCGCACCGGCTCCATCCGCAGCAAATCGCCACAAGGTAAGAACAGAAATGAGTGACGTCAAGATGGCCACGCTGAATGGTGGGACATCACGACAGTCATGTTTCAAGGGGGACGTCACAGTGACCATGATGCATGGGGGACTTCATGGTGGCCATGTTGCATGGGTGATGTACCGTTCGAATTTTGCCGTTCTCTCGTCTAACACCGGCGAGACACGGTCATAAAGAAGGCTGTCTCTGGTGCAGGCCAGTCACTTTCAAAGACAATGCCCATATAATATCGGAGCATGTTTGTTTGCATATTTTTCCCCAAGTACGTATGGTAAATGCAGACTTGATGCCTTGCAAAAGGTATCTATTTGGTGTTTGAACATATTAACACCTGTTTTTGTGCCAGAAAGGGTAAAAGCTATTCTTATTATTTATAAAATCCTTCTTGCATATCTGTGTTATATTTATCTAATTCATTAACCCCGTTGTCAAACCCAAGCAACCTAAGATGTCCTCAGAGCTGCATATAGCTGGACATCGAACAAAGATGGTCACTGCATGGCACGCTTTCAGATGTGCTTCTGCAGCCATCTGGAATGCTCTTCTGAGATTAGGCAGCCACTGGAGCGATGCACTTTTAAATCAATAATTTTTGCGAACTTGTTAGTTTGTTGTCTGTCCCCCTCACTTCTGATTAGCAGGGCTGCCGAAGCACGGTTTAACATACGGACATAACTGGTATTGGCCAAAACATCCAAATCCCCTGCAAATTTCTCAAATTGGGATCACACAGCAGACATAATGTCAGCAGCGTCACCCCCATTCTCTGTAAATCATCTGCAGGAACCTCCTGAAAAGGAATCTTGAGACTTTTTGAAGCTGTGCTGCGTAAACGAAAGATCACCGACAGCTGTTGTTATTCTCTTGCCTGCAGCAATCCTGGCTCTCTTTGGCCCACAAATGACCCACCGGGAGAAGCTGGAGCTTGTCGCCATACAGAAAGTATGGTACTTTGCGCTCAGCAACAGATCCCGGGGACACAACAACGATGGATACGACGACCACGAACATCATTACATTCCGGTGAGACTCGCCACAAAGCCCCCGCCGTGGGGGCGGTCACAGGGCGCAGCGGTCGCGGGGTTCGTGGCTTCTTGTCATTGCAACTTAAGCACCAACCAACCAGAGAAAGCACACGTGCACTCTCCCACACACTTCACAATCAGAAGTTTATTTCCCAAGTTAAGCTCATTGAGCTAAAGAGCTTTTTTTAGGGTGACTCGGCCAGCAGACATCAGAGCATTCCACAATTACAGATTTAAGAAAGCCAAACACTTAATAAAAGCAATTATTTCGTAAAATAATGCTCACATGTTGTGATTTTCAAAATATAGTCAGTCTAAATTTGTGTAATTTTGTGCAGGTCCACCATGAGCACCTTCACTACCGCTGAGGTGCTGAAGAAGATTGGGGATGGAGGTCAAGGCCAGGTGATCCGGTGCCTTGACCACAAGATGAACACCCTGGTGGCCGTGAAGATCTTGATATCACCATTGAGGTAAGAATTCAGAGTGGTGTCGTCACAAGGACGACGTTGTTGTTACGTCCAGTGCTGTGGGCGGCCGTGTGATGAGGTGGTGACAACTCGTGCCTCACGTAGAGGGTCCCCGGTTCGACTCCTGACTCGGGTGCCCTCCTGTGTGGAGTTTGTATGTTCTCCCCCTGTTCTGGATCAGTTCACTCTTACATTACATTAAGTCTTCATTTAACCTAGTAGAGGCATTCCTGAAAAGTGCCACGTTAAGGGAAAGCACATTAAGCAAACATAATATCCCCATATATAATGTAACGATAAAGTTTTGCAAGATATAATACATGCACACAGTGATGTGAAGAGACCAATAACGGAGGGCATGCTGTCACGTCACGTGATCATTCCGCATTCCGCCTACTGTGTCATACCGCTCAGCTGTGCAATTTTATAGCGGGCACATTCCACGTTATAATGGGCGCTTTCCTGCATTAGAACAGAAGCATTCCGGATTATAATGGGTGCGGTCCGCGTTATAACGGGAGCCTTCCACGTTATCATGGGCACGTTCCACGCTATAAAAGGCGTGTTCCACACTGTAATGGAGTTGTCCCATGTCATAACGGGCGCGTTCCGTGTTATAACGTGTGCGTTCTGCGTTATAGCAGCTACATCATGGGACCTCCTTTGCCAGTACCAAAATATACTCCCAAAGGAGGTCCCATGATGTAGCCATTCACCCCGAGCTCTCATTACTCTGAAAACGCTTGTCTTTGTGCTGTACGCCTTTTGGCGTCCCCTGGTCTAACACTGTTTTTGAGACGAGGCTCAAAAGAAAGCTGTTTCTGGTGTGGACCAATCAATTTCAAAGACAATGCATATATTATCAGAGTATGTTTTTGTTTGCATTCTGACCACAAGTATTGTGGTTAATGCAGACATTATTCCTTGTAAAAGGTTTCAGTTTGGTGTTTTAACATCTTAACACCTGTTTTCTTGCTAGAAAAAAGGAGAAAATATATTCTGATATTTTGGTACTGGCCAAGAAGGTCCCATGATATTCCACGTTATAATGCCTTGCTCTGTGAGAGCCACATTCAGTCACGACTCAGCTGTGGCTCAGTCTCTAAAACTCAGGCTCAGCTCTAGCTCAGCCGTGGTTTGGCCCAGGCTTGAGCCGCTCAGCTGCTGTTAAAGATACATGAGTGGCTCAGCCGTGGCTTGGCTCAGCTCCTGGAAATCCTGAGTGTGGCTGGGGCCATGCTCGGAGTCGGTTCAATTCACACATTAGGGAATCACTACGTTCAGGCAGCACCCCAAGCCCCCTTCTATCCCTTGCTTATTTGATCCTCTTCCCGATCCTTTCTGGAACCTTCCATGAGCGCACTACCGGAACTCACAATGCCATTACTCTTGGGGAACTAATATTTATTTATTAATTCTGAATAGAATTTGTTTCTGGTCATTCCTTAAGCAAGTCTAAGTCATGATTCATTTGTGGATTTTCTCTGCACAGCTCCAAGCATGATAAATTTCAGAGAAAGGAGCTCCAGATGGCTCTGGAACTTCAGGGCGAGGGCAGTGATGAGGACTACAACGTCATCAAAGTCCTGAACCATTTTGACTTCAGAGGACACCACTGCATTGTCCTGGAGCTGTTGAAGTACGTACCATGTGTTCCCACCGCCCCCCCCCCCCCCCCCCCCAATAGCGTGGTTAACTTCATTAGCTAAACTAAAACTTTTATTTAACAGGTAAAGCCCACTGCCCTATCAGTTATTTTTCACAAGCGGCCTGGCTACAAATGATAGCTAAAAAAAGTGGCTGATGTGGAAATGTATAGCAGCCAAATACTCTAAACGCAAGTTTCTAAATGTGGAGGGACAAACCAGAGAACCCGGAGAAAAATCCATGTGACCAGGGGTAGAACATGCAAACTCAAAATATACATGCGTCACGGTCGGGATCAAAGCCCCGATCTCTTCCACACCAGGGGAGGGTGATAACGTCACACCACCGGGGCTAGATGTTACTTTTGGGATTCCTGTGCCACCCACGCATTGTGATACTGTGGAGCTGTCATGTGTCCCGGGTGCACGAGGCCACGCCTCTTTTCTCAATCAGCCCCGCCCACTTTTATATAGCCACGCCTCCACTCGATCAGCGCAGTGGTAATGCTTGAGCCCCTCGGTGAAAATCCCTGAGTTCGATTCTCAACTCGGACGCCTTTCTCTGTGGAGTTTGTATCTCCTAATGGATAATTACACCACCCGGAAACAGAGCCAATGAAAGCAAGTGGACAAATGTGCTAACTAATTTGGTTTATCAGCAAACCGATGACCTAAACCCACACTGAGCTATGAATCATATTAGTCGTGAATGTGCAAATAGAATATTAATATTGTCGTTATCAGAATCCACGCAGTATTGCAGCGTATGACACTGACGCTGCTTCGTTGTTGTCATTGTTGTTGCTGCTGCTGCCTCTTTCACAGGGAGAGCCTCTATGATGTGATTACGGAAGGGAGGCTCCGGAAATTGCACATGGGGATGGTGAAAACTTACACCAGGGGCATCCTCAAGTTCCTTTGCCACACCAAGGCCAGGAGCATCATCCATGCAGACATCAAGCCAGTGAGTGGACACAGCATTCAGCGCGACTTTGTTCCGGAGTTGTGTCATTATTGGGGACTCGGTCCATAGAGAAAACTAACCACGTTGGTCACAGGGTCGATGTGTTAGCTCTGTCCGTCTATCTGGAAGGAAGCAGGGTCACGTTACCTCTGGTGATGATCTGGTATGAATTCAACTGTCGTGTAGAGTCGTGTCGCTATTGCGGGACTCACCACAGATAAAACCAGCAATGTAGATCACAGCGTTGCCCCAAACTTTGGGAAACACAAACCGGAGCTGAAAAGAATGATTTTCAAAACGTGCCAAACACGTGTTTGAACTGACAGCTGCCCGTTGTCAGCTTCCATGCTGTGAATGGAAAACTTCCCAAGACAAACACGCGGTGGAAAGCGTCACGAAATCCGTGCGCCCTTGAGTGTGGTTTTTGGTCCGTAACTCGTTATCGGGCAGCTGTGAGCATCTATGATAAGTTGTCTATAGAGCTGCACCCTTTTACTTAGATGGTGCTTCAGAGAGCTTTAAATGTGATGAGCCTCGACTAACATCGCTCATCTTGACGCATTTGAAAGGGGCACCCCCAGTCGCAGCTGTCAGAAAACAGCGAATGTTGCACTTGACTCAAGGTTGATGACGGCGCTACGCCTCACCTAGTTCCCCTGTTTAGCTTGTACCGTGGTACGTGATTGATCCACTGCTGGCTGAATGCTATCGGCGTAACCTCCGAGTGTGAATTCCTTCTGCCTTTCTTCCTTTAGGAAAATGTTCTACTCAAGGATACCGTGACTGGCACCGTCAGGGTCACGGACTTCGGCACCAGCTTTTTTGTGAAAAGGCAACGTGAGTAACCTCACCTGGGTGTGAGTTTCTGCGTGTGGGTGTGAGTTTCTGCGTGTGGGTGTGTCTGTGTTCCAGTGTGTGTGTGTGTGTGCAAGTCTCTTAGTGTCTGTACATGTGACAGTGTGTGATAACGATGCTGTTCATGACACAGTGAGTATACACACACACGTACATATATATATTTGTTGTTGTTGTGCAGCTCTGCATGTTGGTGGGACCCTGCCATACCTATCTCCGGAGGTATTGCTGGGCTACAGATTAACGTGTGCAGTGGACATGTGGGCACTGGGCTGCACAGTGGCGGAGTTGGCGACCGGCAGGGAATTATTCCATCTGGACAGCCGCGACGACCACCTCCCGTGCTGCATGGAGGTATTTCCAACTGGGCGTTCACCCGCTCGTGATTCCCCCCTCCTTTCTTGAAGTTGTAGGCTATGGGGGGGGGGAGCCAGGAGAGGGGGGGCGATTGGCTACTTGGTGATCTGGCGAATGGCAGCCATCGTATGTTTTATGTGTGTACACGTGTGTGTCTGTACGTGTGGGGGGAGCAGTGGTGTAGCGGTTAGCGTGCTCAGCTACAAACCCGGTAATGCGAGTTTGATTCCAATTCACGGCCAACATCAGTGATGATTATCTGAACCGGTACTGGGCATCCCCTAGTACAAATCAGCCTCAAATGAGTACCTGGTGCCGTGTGTACCTGCTTCAATATGGCCAACCATCCCCTCTCTGTGTGTGCCACAGTCCTGGCCCTCAACAGGTGCCGCTACTGTTGCTGCTGCTGTTTCTACTCACTACTAAAAGCACTTGCCCCTACAGTCTGCTGCGGCTACACGGGTGACTTTTGCCTTTATCTCAACCATGTGCAGATCCTCGGGTTGCCTCCAAGATGCATGATGGATGCAGCTCCTGACGGAATGCACTACTTTGGTGAGTTGAAGGGTGGGGCGAGCAACCGGCCGGATTCAGTGTTAGGGTGTGGCCTGGAGCTGTTGTAGTTCTTTTTGGGGGGGTGGCCATGGGGGGGGGGCCTCTTTGTATTTTCAATTCCTTGGGTGAGTGGGTGGGTAAATGGGCGCGTGGGCAAGTGGGTAGATGGGCAAAGTGGTGGTTGGTGACTGTGTGTCTCTTCTGCTGTGCATGTCTCCTGCAGATCGTTTGGGCATGATGTTCTCCCCAGTCAAGAGAAGGGTGCCAGGGAGCTTGTCACTTCACGGGGCACTCAAAAGCCACGACCCGGAGTTTGTTGACTTTGTCAGCTCCTGCCTGCGGTAAGAATCATCCCCCACCACCTCCCCCCTCCCCATGAGGATTTCTCCCACCAAGGTGATCAACGAACGCCCTCCACCAATCACCAGGAAGATGTGGAGCTGAGTGAACCTGCCGATAACCAGTACCACCGGTGTTAAGATCGCCCTCTTTGGAGGTCCGTTAAAGATGATCCTCGGCAGTGCGAGGCTCAGGGCATTTTTAGAGTACTGCGTATTGAAAGATTGCCGCTGCTACCGCGACTACCGCTGATGCCGTGCGATCCTGGACCTCGTGGGAGAAGGGAAGGAACGTCAATCCTCTCACCACGCCTCTCTCACCACGTGCGCTGCGTGTGACCCCGGTGCGTCTCTCAACAGATGGGATCCGGATTGTCGCATGACGCCAGCGCAGGCGCTGGGTCACAGCTGGCTCCGGACCGTGGCCACCAGCACCACCAGCAACGCCACCGCCATCACCATTGCTGCTCCTGGCAGTGTACAGTGTTTTGGAGCTGCTGAGCGACGGTAAGCCATGAGCTGCTTGTCCAATGTTCAAGGCAGTCCATAGGGAGGTGTGGGGCCCGGGGCAAGTCACAATTAAATCGGAAGTATTACCAACAATACAGGGGTTGTTTCGGTTAGATCGCATAGATATACATGTGTTGTTAAACTCACCACCACCCAACACAGCCAATTAGTAAGGTGTATCATGTAAACAAAATGTGCCAATTAGTTACTAGATCAGCACACCAGTGTGTTGGAAAGTAAACCCACCACATTTACTATTCGAATACGACATTTTGCCGGGGATTGCAACCAGCCTCATAAGGTGACGGCCAGAATTGTGGAGAAATACTCCTGTTTCGGTCTTAAATAGTGATAAATGTGAATGTGATGTCATCATTTGTGAGCCAATCTGGTGCGAAAGCCTACGTGTTAAAAAGACATTTTACGTCTGACACCGTAACATCGAAGCACAGGGCCGCCAAAAGCACGGTGCCTGGGGTGGTTTCCCCAGTACACCGTACCCGGGGGACGGCTCTGCTCCTGTTAATGTATTTACATTTATTACTACTACCCTTATTTAGCCAGCATGAGCCTCACTCAGTCTCAAGACTCTTTTTCAGTAGAGTCCTGCCAAGTTGTTTGCAATACAGAACAAATTTGCTTTTGCTACTGCTGCTATGCGATCCCAATTGAGTGATTTGGAGGTTCAATTTCTAACACTGGCGAGGATGTCCATCCAACACTGGTTGCGTTGCGTGTGTCAGGGTTCAGTTACGTGGAGGAAAATGCCAAACCCAAAGGAATGAAAGTTACATTTTAATGTACAATTTTATTGAGGGACTGTGTGTTGTCTTGGTGGGGTCTGGGGCTGTTTTGTTGATGTTTTGCTGCCTTGCCCAAGTTTACATTTAGTGTTGAAAATCTGGCCGGATTTTATGTACTTTGTGCTTATGTGCTCAATTTTTTGTGACTTGCTTACATTTTTACACGTTGCACTCCTTTTGTTTGTTGTTGTAACTTGCTGACCCTGTGCCTCGACTGCATATCTGTGAAGGAAGAGCTTCATAGCTTATCGGATTCCTCTTCATCCAGTCTAAATAATGTATTCTGATTTTGGAAACCAATGCAGGACAAAACGGGGGGGGGGGGGGGGGTAGAACACACTCCACATTGCACACGGAGAAGTGGCCCAAGTATGGGAATCAAACCCAGGTCCCTCTTTGACCGAGTTCCAGCCCTGCTGCCTGCAAACGAACACATGTACAGTTAAAACCCCACGTATACATTCAGTTATATACGGATGTATTTTTATAATTGGTTCCTGGGTGAGGACAAATAATGAGGCAGCCATATCTTTGCCATGTTGGCCTTCATCCAGTGTGATATCGCAAGACTAATGCCCATTCTGTAACCAGACCCACGATGGGCATGGTATGCTGCATTATTGCAGCGTTATTAACCTGGTTAATCTATCTCCGCACACAGTTAGTCCGTACGCGGATGATGGTGGGGGGGGGGGGGGGGGCTGCGATCTCTGCTGTAGCAGGAAGTTGGAACGGTGTCGTGCGCATCTCTTCACAGAGCGGAGCCGGCGCTGCCCCCATCCTCCGCGTTTGCCCTGGCCTCTAAATGTAAGCTGACGGTTGTGGTGGAAGAGGAGACCCTGGTGGAGGAGCTCGTGGTGCAGGGAGAGGAGACCCTGGTGGAGGAGCTGGTGGTGCAGGAGGAGACCCTGGTGGAGGAGCTGGTGGTACAGGAGGAGGAGACTCTGCTGGAGGAGCTGGTGGTGCAGGAGGAGACCTGGGTGGAGGAGCTGGTGGTGCAGGAGGAGACCCGGGTGGAGGAGCTGGTGGTGCAGGAGGAGACCCGGGTGGAGGAGCTGGTGGTGCAGGAGGAGACCTGGGTGGAGGAGCTGGTGGTGCAGGAGGAGGAGACCCGGGTGGAGGAGCTGGTGATGCAGGAGGAGGAAACCCGGGTGGAGGAGCTGGTGGTGCAGGACGAAGAGGAGATGGGGGGGGAGACAGAGGAGGTGGAGACGAAGAAGGAGCAGGAGATGGTGGTGCAGGAGATGGTGGTGGAGGAGGAGATGACAAGGAAAGAGGATCAGGCGATGGTGATGCAGGAGGAGAAGAGGAAGCGAGGGGGCCTGGCCCGCATAGGGAGAACCATCCGTGCACTCCTCCGACGCGCGCTGCTGTGTGGTGGCCGGTCCACCACACAGTAGAGGTGGTGGTCATGGATAGTTGTGAACCACGACCACTATCACCACACCCACCACGCACACTCCACACATACACCCCCCTGTGATACCCACCACCCACCACACACACCCTGCACCCACCCACCCCGTGACACCCACCACACACTACACAAATAGCTAGGGGTTTAGAGGGTTAGGGGTTTATAAAGTTATGGGTTTAGAGGTTTTGGGGTATTTTGGGGATACGGGGTTTATATGTTTAGGTATTTTGAGGGTTATAGGGTTTAGGGGTTGAGAGTGTTAGGGGTTTAGGGGATTCTAGAGTTAGGGGTTTAGAGGGTTAGGGTTTTAAGGGTAAAGGGGTTTAAAGGGCTAGGTGTTTAGAGGATTAGGCTATTAGGGGTATAGGGGTTTAAAGAGTTAGGGGTTTAGGGGTTCAGAGGGTTATGGTTTTAAGGGTAGAGGGGTTAAGAGGGTTAGGGATTTAGAGGGTTTTGGGTTTAAAGATTTTGTGTTTAAGGGTTTAGGTTAGGGGTTCAGTGGGTTAGAGGTTTGGGGGTTTATGGGTTAGGATTTTAGAGGGTGATGGGTTTAGACTGTTATGGTTTTAAGGGTAAAGGGGTTTTGAGGGTTGAGTTCTAGAGGGTTACAGTTTAGAAGGTTGTGGTTTTAGAGGGTTCTCGATTTAGAGAATTAGGGGTTTATGGGGTTTGATTGTTAAAGGGTTAGTGGTTTAGAGGGTTAGGAGTTAATAAGGTTATGGACTTAGGGGTTTAGAGGTTTTGGGGCTTTTAGGGGGTAAGCAGTTTAGAGGTTTGGGTGGTTTTAAGGGTTATGATGTTTAGGGGTTGAGCATATTAGGGGTTTTGAGGGTTAGGGTTTTAGTGGGTTAAGGGTGTAGAGGGTTAGGGGATTAGAGGGTGAGGGGTTTAGACGGTTGGGGTTTTCGGGGTATTTGGGTTAGGATTTCAAAGGGTGAGGAGTTTAGACGGATAGGGTTTTAAGGGTGAAGGGGTTGAGGTTTTTATTTAGTAGAGTTTAGGTTATGGGTTTAGAGGGTTAAGGGTTTAGAGTTACTGTCGGTGTTTAGAGGTTTAGGGGGTTTATGGGTTTTGATTGCTCGGTGTTGTGGTTTACAAGGTTACGAGTTTTAGAAGGTTTTGGGTTTAGAGGTTTCAGTGTTTCGGGGATTAGAGGTTTATAAGGTGAGGGGTTTAAAGGGTTATGGTTTTACAGGTTTAGGGGTCTAGACAGTTTGGGGTTTAAGGGTTTAGAACAGGGGTGGGCAAATTTTTTGACTCGCGGGCCACAATGGGTTCTAAAATTTGACAGAGGGGCCGGGCCAGGAACAGATGGATGGAGTGTTTGTGTGAACTAATATAAATGTCGTGTAAAAATAATAACATGAAAGGATTTGGCCTTTAACAGGTAGCAAAGCATTTATTTGCAAGGCAATTTAACAAATTGCATGAACATGAACAATACAAAAACATGTCGTAACTCCCGGTCAAAGTGCGCCATCTAACGGGGAAATGGGGGCATTACAGGAGAAAGGTAAAATTTAATTTAATAATAATAATTGTACAAGTTCGGCGGGCCGGATTAAAAATCCCAACGGGGCCGTATACGGCCCGGGGGCCGTACTTTGCCCATGTCTGGTTTAGAGGGTTAAGGGTTTAGACAGTTAAGAGTTTTTGGGGTTTATGGGTTAGGGTTCTAAAGGGTGAGGTGTTTAGACGGTTGGAGTCTTCAGGGTAAAGTCCTTTATAGGATTTGGTGTTTAGAGGGTTAGAGTTTAGAACGTTTTGAGTTTAGAGGGTTTAGAGGTTTATGGGTTTCGATTGTTAGAGGTTGAATGGTTTAGATGGTTAGGAGTTGAGGAGGTTATAAGGGTATGTGTTTAGGGGTTTAGAGGTATAGGGGTTTCAAGGGTTAGGGATTTAGAGTGTTAGGGGTTTAGTGGTTAGAGAGTTTAGAGGGTTTAACACCTAGACTTTCACAACTAATATTGGGTTAGTCTCCAACACTAAATGGCACTTTTTGTTGATGTGACAAATTTTCCTAATTGGCTGTGTCGGGTGGTGGCTGGTTTAATGACACATTTATATTTACACAATCTAACCCCAAAAAAACATTTATGGGTTTAGAGAGTTAGGGGTTTAGTGGGTTATGTGTTTAGAGGGTTAGCATTTTAGGGGTATGGGTGTTTTAAGGGTTAGGCATCTAGAGGGTTAGTTCTTTAGAGGGTTGGGGTTTAAATGTGTTGGGATTAGATTAGGGATTTAGGGTTTTAGAACGTTAGGGTTTTGAGGGTTAGGGTTTTAGAAGTTGAGGATTTAGAAGGTTATGAGTTCAGAGGGTTAGGGGTCTAGAGGGTTAGTTCATTAGAGGGTTGTGGTTTAGATTGGTTGGTATTTAGAATATTAGGGATTTAGGGTTTTAGAAGGATAGAGTTTCAAGGTTAAGAGGGTTAGGGATTCAGAGGGTTGAGGGTTTGGTTTTTAATGGCTTCGAAGGTTAGGGTTAAAAGACTAAAGGGTTTGGAGAGTGAGGGGTTTTTGGTGGGTTAGGTTTTTAAGGGTAAAGGGTTTGAGAGGGTTAGCGGTTTAGATGGTTATGGGTTTAAATGGTTAGGGATTTAGATAGTTACGGGGTTTAGAGGTTTAGAGGGTTTTATTTGTTCGAGGTTTAGTGGTTAAGGTCTCTGTGCGAGTCCAACAGGTTTATTTTAGTCTATGGTAAGATAAAAACAGTTCAGTTTAATTTGTATATATTTAAACAATTTGTTTACCTTTCCTGTCGTGTTTTTGTATTGTATTTTTGTTATGTTCTGACCCGCCCGATTGGACGTCTGTGAAAACAGATCGTCATAGCTCATCAGATTCATCCAGTATAAATAAATATTCAGATTAAAATTCTATTGACCTCTGTGCAAATCTATGGATTTCTGTGTGAGTTTTTGGGTCTCTTGAGTGTATGGATCTCTGTGTGAGGCTATTGGTCTCTGTGCATGTCAAAAGGACTCTGAGTGAGTCTATGGGGTTGCCGTGTGAGTCTGAGTGTCTGTAGGAATGCATGGGTCTCTGTTGGAGTCTATGGGTTTCTGGGTATGGTTGTTTGTGCGAGTTTTACATGCATAAATGGAACTTAAAAAGGCCATTGAGGGTTGCAGAATCCAAATTGAATATTAAGTTCCCCGCAGTGCAAGCCAGCTCGCTAGTCGTGTCATCAAACAGCCCCTGTAATTCTTTATAATAATAAAAGACTTACTCCAAGAAATCCACACAGTAAGGTCCTGAATTGGGGTTTTATTTTATAATCTTTGGTTTTATTCGGTTAAGTCACGTAGGTAAAAAATAAATTAAAATTAAATAAAAGAAAAAATTAAAACACGACGTTTCGAAGGCAACACAGGCTTCCGTCTTCAGGTGGAAACAGTCACAGCAAAAAATCGCTGCACCAAGTGGCGAGGCTCTGGGAACCTCTGGCTTATATACAGGTTAAGGGAGGGGGGGGGGAGCCATGTAGGGGGACCTTAGTGGGGTGCGGGGCTGAGTTAATCCGTCTTTTGTTGTGTAGAGGGTGCGGGGGATGGGCCACTGTGTGTGTGCAATAGAAACGGAAAAAATAGAAAAATTAAAGATCGGCAAGAATGTGCTGTAAGGGGGAAGTAGAAAAAAGGGAAATAGAAAGTTCGGAAGGAATATGCTTGGTATACCACTACTTGAAATTGCTGTTAGAAATTAGTTGACGTTTGGTATGATTTAAAACGTCCTTCCAGTGGTTGCTTAATTTGAAACTATCCTCTCGGTTGAAGGTATGCCTGTATTTGTATATCTGAATGGCTTGGTGAACACATCTCTGGTGATAACCTATAGGTTTACAGAGAACCTTGGTATCGGAGAAGACAATCTCATGATCACCCATAGCGTTGTGACAATGATCAGCCACAGCAGAAGAATTCGTTCTGCCGTGTTTCAAATCTGATTTGTGCTCGCGAATTCGGTCAGAGACATGTCGCTTTGTCTCCCCGATATAGCAATCACCACATGTACAACTCAATTTGTAAACCCCGGGGTACTGTAAGTCAGGAATGACATCCTTCACGGATGGGATAAGATCACGAATTTTGTGTACTGTATTGAACCGGACCTGGATCTTGTGTTTGTTTAGAATTTTGGAAATATTTTTAGTAACGCCTGCTATATATGGTAGTGTGATGGTTTTGACCAGAGTATCAAGTGGTTGTTTCTGTATGGAGGGAGAAACAGCTTGGCGGATGGTACGGTCAGAATATCCATTCCTTTTGAGGGCCAGGTGCACATGTTTTAATTCACTGGTCAGGTGGTGTTGGTCCGAAATGCAATGAACCCAATGGTATACAGTTTTGATGAGATCATTCTTTTGGGCTGGGTGGTGGTGGGAATCAGGCTTCAAGTAGGAATCTGTGTGGGTGGGTTTCCTGCAGACAGAATGCCCCAATGAGCCATCAGGTCTCCTCTGAAACAGAACATCTAAGAATGGTAGCTTGCCATCTTTCTCCACTTCCATGGTGAATTTGATGGCGGGATTGTCTGGAATTGATGTGGTGTAGGAAAAGGTTCAAAGCTGGGAGGCTATGTGGCCAAATGACGAAAGTGTCATCCACATATCTCTTCCCCTGGGAAGGTCTGAGGGTGGAAGTCTGGATGGCGTCTGATTCAAATTTCTCCATGAAAATATTGGCTATCACTGGTGACAAGGGGGAACCCATGGGGGTACCCTCATTTTGTTTGTAGAAGGAGCCATTCCAAGTAAAGTAGGTATTGTTGAGGCAGTGCCTAACCAGTGCAGGTGTATCGGCGTCTAGTCCATGTTGGACCAAATTTTCAATTATTTCAATGGTATCAGGTACTGGGACCTTGGTGAACAAAGAGACCACTTCGAAGCTGACAAGGATATCGTCAGGGGACAGTACAAGGTCTTTGACCATAGAGACAAATTGGGCTGAGTTAAGTACTGCTGAGGCGGTCTTGCCAGTGAAAGGCAGCAAGGAATATGACAGAAAACGGGCTAGTCTATAGGTAGGGGAGTTGATTGTGGATACGATGGGTCGTAGTGGGGTGCCTTCTTTATGGATCTTGAGAAGACCATAGAATCTAGGGAGTCTTGCAGCAGAAGGTTTTAGGGAGGGACGTTTAGTTGGGTCGATTAGGGAGGTCGAACTTGTGATGATCTTGTTGGTTTTTATCGCTAGGCTATTGGTAGGGTCATTTTTAATTTTTGAGTAACTTCCATCGTTGAGCAGATTCTGGATTTTGTTGTTGTATGAATCTTTATCCATAATTACAGTACCGTTGCCTTTATCGGCTGAGAAGATGACTATATCACTTCTGTTTTTTTAAATTCGCGAGTTCAGAGCGTTCATTTTTGCTGATGTTACTAATGGGTTTCTTAGCATTCTTAAGAATAGTGGCTATTTCAGCTCTCGCAACGTCTGCTTGGATGTGTCCCACGCCTTTGAGGGCTACATCGACCTGAGAGATGATATCATCTACTGGTATGTGTTTTGGGGTGACAGCAAAATTCAGTCCCCTAGCCAGTACTGTTTTCAGATTGTCCGAAATCGGCGTGCTACTCTGATTAATGACGATTTTGTTGACGTCGAGTTTTGTTACACGTGGAACTGGGTTCTTCTTTAATAGCTGGTTGAATTTAGAAATCAGGTTAGCTTTACATTTGATTGACAGTGAATCAGCAGAAGAAGCAGTCATGTTGTCTATGTGATTCCAATCCGCACCAACCGGCATGTGCACCCACATGTATACCACCTCTACACCGTTCATCATGCTAGGTCAGCCAATCAAATGCTAATTTTTATGCTAATTCCTTTGTCAAGGCACCTTGTTTCCTCGCACACAGCTTAACGGTCACGGTCTGAGCGTGGCTGTGTTTCACTCCAGCGCTGTCCTCGAGACAGCCTGGTTCCTTCACCTGATGAAGGCCGCTTGTGTTGTGGCCGAAACGTCGTGATTTTTGTTGTTTTATTATTTACCTACGTGACTTTACCGAATAGAACCAAAGAGTATGGATCCTTGCAGTCACGAAAGCTTTAAATCTAGAATTGATCACCTCTACGGGGAGGGCTTTCACCTATCTGTTAGAGCTTTTAACAGACAACGGGACAAGAAGTCAAAGCTCATCGAGACGCTGACCTTCCTCAAAAGATGCCGCGATCACAAGGTAATACCCATCGCTTTCACACTCATTTCTTCTGCTGTATCTTCTCCGAATTCTAAACAGATTCTGTTTAAGGCCAGCCTATCTTAAATCTCAGAGAGGATAAGGCTACTCCGATTTGAACTCGATACTTTAGACAGGACTCTCCTACAAGCTCATTTAATGTTAACACAAAAAATGTCACCTTCTGATTGGAATCACATAGACAACATGACTGCTTCTTCTGCTGATTCACTGTCAGTCAAATGTAAAGCTAACCTAATTTCTTTCTGATTGGGAGGGGGTCAAATATATAACATTTTTGACATGCTTTTTTCTGGATTTTGTTGTTGTTATTCTGTCTCTCACTGTTCAAATAAACCTACCATTAAAATTATAGACTGATAATTTCTTTGTCAGTGGGCAAACGTACAAAATCAGCAGGGGATCAAATACTTTTTTCCCTCACTGTATATATAAATAAATAGTGCATATTTAGTGTATTATTGAGTGCATGTTTACGTGCTCTAACCCAAAAATCTCGATTATGGACTCAAAAAACCGCTGGGAGACTTCTCACTCAGACCCGTAGCAAGACGATATCGCCCCAATATTCAAATTGTTCAAATATCCCCCGAACGAGTCCAGGATCAATTTAAAGATCATACTCGGCATTCTGAAGGTCCTCCGTGGTCTGACAATGATCACGTTGCCATGTTTACGCTTCTTACAAATATTTTTGCCCCGTTGAATCGATCACCAAACCCAAGTGACGGTAATGTTACGGTAAAAAAAATCTCAGTGGGTGACCTCTGGGCAGAGCATGACCTTGCAAACAGACGACCAATCGAGTGAAATAAACATGGGAAACGCACCTCGATGAACAGGCTGACTTCCCTGTGTGTTTGGACAAACTCATTCATCACAGGCAAAACGAACATGTCCCGAATGCCCACGTCCTTCAGGAACTGCATCTGGAGGTGTTGGCACACCAATTGCATCACCTAGCAAAAGAGGAAAACAGCAGGAACGACGTGAATACATCATCGCCATGCAGCAGTCTACGCCCGTCAATTTCTCACAGCGGTAGTAAGGTCCTTAGGTGTCTGGGAGCACAAGGCAGGTGCAGGTGGGTGAGTCATAATTTCCATCCCTGACGCCAAAACTTATTTCAGGCTGTGCAAGAGATAATGACATGGGTTAATTGTCACACAAGCCAATTAGAAAGCTGCCATGCTGTTAATGGTTAGTAAACTGAACTCACAGACCAGAGGTCGCTAAATGGGCACACCACAGTTAGCTGATCGGCAAGTCACGTGTGATGCAGCAAAGTGTGGCTTTCAGCCGGCTCTTCCAACACATCTGGTCAACGTGGAAAAGTAGAATATGGGACCTTCCTGGTGTGGACTAATCAGTTTCAAAGACAATGCATATATTATCAGAGCATGTTTGCATGTTCACCACAAGTACGTGTGGTTAATGCAGACAGGATTCCTTGAATGAGGATTCTGTTTGGTGTTTTAACATCTTGACACCAGTTGTATTGCCAGAAAGGGTAAAACCTATTGTTATATGGAAAAGTAGACCAAATACTCGTAAAGAGTTCGCTCTCATGAAAGTCTTTTCACCAGCGGTGGTGTGACCAAGCAATTGCAGAGCTGCACTTTTATATAAGTCAGGTCAGAGCCAGATACACATTGGAGGATAAACATCCCACGGTGGCTGGGCAATTGTTGTGCAATAATGTCAGGTCAAACTTACTTAGGATATTTACAGGTGCGTTTTATTCATGCCGTATATATTAATGCACACATTGTGTAGTAGTGGCATTATTATTAAACTCACCTTTAATGACGATGACCATAAACATGATTAAGAGTGTGACTATTAATGAATGTGCGACTGTACGATGTGGACGTAGCGGAGGGGCCCCCCACGGTGAGCGGTGACGCAACGCGCGCAGTGGCCCGCGTCACGTGGTTGACACCTCACGTGCACAGAGCGAGGCAGGCAGAGCCAGAGGGGGGCGGCGTTGCCTAGGCGACGTTGGCGTCCTCGCGGTCTACTCCACGGTCAAGCTGCGTGTCACTTGGTGACCCCCCCACCGCCTCTTACTGGACACCTGTGAGTGAGAGCTTGATAGCGCTTCGGATTTTGATTCCGAGTACAGTGTGCACAGCACCTGTACGGCGAGTCCTCGTTTAACGCAGTAGATGCGTTCCTGAAAAGTGCCGTGCTAAGCGAAAACTATTTCCCCCGTAATGAATGTCCAAGCGCAGTCAGAATTGGGTTACAAACAACTTGAGGGGACGCCGCCGCGTTACCGTCTCGTCTCGCTCAACCGCGCAGCTCAAGAAAGTAGTTCGGCGTCGACCGCTCACAAGTCGCCTTATGGCGGTGCGCGTTCCCTAAATGAAGGCAACCGCGTTATAGCGTGAACACGCGGGACACACCCAGTTGTCGTGTGCGGGTCAACTCCCTGAGATAAACTTGCTGCCGACTTCATGCGTTGTATATGCCCAGTGCTCAGCCAATTGTTGTGAGCGTCGCTCCTCTGCCCTCTGTTGTTAATGGAGGGAGACTGCACCCAACTGCCAAGTATCATCCTTCGCGAGCCTCTTCAAAATGCTCATCTTGACACCGCTGGAAGCAGTCATCGACCTTGACCTCACCCCGCTTGCACCAATCGCACAACATCACAGCGTTGACTCTCAACTGTTGCTTGTGTAGAGGGGGTCAGATTGTCCAGACATTCGGTTGATACTAATAGGGTTTATTTGCCAGTATTGTAGATTATTTGAATTACATTTGCTTGGGCGTCAGGGTGGTGCAGTGGTCACGCCCGTGCATGGGATCTTCTGAAGGAGTGCCTGGTTTCGCTTTCCTAATTCTGGTCCCTTTCTCTGCAAGGGTTTACTCCCATAGCAAAACAACAACAAACACATACAATGTAACTGGTACTAGCCAAACATCTGGGATTATTTTTGTTATGCTGCCTTGCCCAAAATGGCATTTGGTGATAAAAAAAATTTGGCAGGAATTGATGCACTAATGCAATTTGAACTCTTATATATTTTTATTTCATGACTTGCTTAGCGTTCATATTCTTGGTTCTTTCCGTAAAGTCACGTAAATAGAAAACAAGAAAAAATTCAAATTAAATAAAAAAAATAAATTAAAAAAATAACAAATAAAAAATAAATTTAAAATAAAAGCAAAAAACCCAGGAAGTTTCAATCGCAACACAAGCGGTCTTTATTTTATTGTTTTTTGTTTTCTATTTACGTGACTTTACCGAAAGAACAAGAATATGAATTCCTGCAGTCACGAAAGTTAAGTCAAAATTTGCTTCGCGTTCCTTTACTTTGCCCTCCCATCTGTTTGTACTGTTGTTTGTTGTTGTAACTTTCTGACTCGCCCCGACTGGACATCTGTGAAAAAAAGAGCTTCATAGCTCATCAGATTCGTCCAGCCTAATTAAAGACAATAACTGACCCAGTTTTCGCGTGGAGATCACGGCCAGGATGCGGAACAAAGGGACCACCGGTCACACTCACGTGGAATGCCTAGGGCATTGCACAGCATTTAAATGGACTAGTTTCGTGAGATTTAGTGGTGGCTTAGGGAAGGCCTTTATTCAACAATGTATATCATGTATATCATGGCCGATAAGAATTTTTATAGTCATACACCATAGCCCACGATTTCCTGCACCGTTCATTCACTTGAGGAGACTGCGCATGGTGGAGATGGATGACCCTCGGTATCCTGTCCCAAAGTGATTCCAGTGGTTCAGGTAGTGGAAGAGTTGCTAGAGCTTCTGGCTCTTGCCGAAGCCTTGTGACTTTGGGATGAGAGCGTGGTAGGATGAGTGAAGCGTGGAGCTAAAGCTCCTGGAACATCCTGTACCCAAACAACACCAAACATTCAAAATCTTACAATGCTGCTGTTCCAGCACGAACAACATAACAATGAACAACATTTTCACAAATTCAACGTAATGCAGGAAATTGAGTGGCTTGAGGTTAATTTCAATGTCAGAGCATCGAGCCAATGCCATTGAGATCCTCCGTTCAAAATTCAGTGAGCCATCTATCAACAAACGTTCCTGCGAATTGAGGGCAGGAATGCTGTGGTCTCAACTTGGTCACCAATGGCTGCACAGTAAACATCATGTCAAATGTGTTTTTGTTCACTGAAGCATATCCCAGCTCTGAGGGTTTGAATTCCATTTGACGTGTAATGAATTATCTTCAGCTTGGATTTCTGGTAAAGCACATCAGTGGCAACTTGTCTCTGAACCAGGGGTTCCTTGTTCGACAAACTGTGTTTCTGGAACATTCAAGCATCCTCAAGTGCCGTGGATAAGTAAGAGTTTTATCGTTCCACTATTGTTTTGTGCACCGTATCAGCTTTAACAGGATTTGCCCAAAAAGCCTTAGCAAGGAAGGATGAGTCTTTGTAAGTTAGCAAATAGAGAGGGTGGAGACCTCAGCATGTAGACATCTCAACCACAACTCTACCTGGTCTCTGTTATTTATTTAATGAGCCAGCCCTTGCCACACTGAGGTTATACGAATGAACCTTGCATGCCACAGACAGGGCAGTGAACGGCAGTTGCTGCTATTGTTTTGGTTGTTTGTAGTTTTTTCTTACCCAGCGATGGCAAGCTCGTACTCCAAGTGCCCATAGAAGGAGGCTGGGTCAAAGATGACGGGCCCTTCATTTATCTCTGCAGCGTTCCCAGTCCATAGGTCACCGTGGAGCAGTGCCGGAACCACCTCTACGTCCCGGAAAAAATCCCCCAACCGAAGCTGCACACCACGCAAAAAACAACACCACTTTATTCATGATAACGTTTTTTTCGAGTTAGATCGCATAAATTTACATGCGTCGTACACCCACTCCAATTGCCATTAGGCAATTGCCAGAAGTCAGAACGCTTCTGGCAATTGCTTGATGATGCTGGTTGTAATCACCAGCGAAAGGTCGTACTCGTTTGAAAATGTTCTGCGTTTCCTCTCTAACACACAAGAGTGCCGAGCAATAACATAAATGGCACGTTCTGTTCATGTCAGAAACATTACTAATGGGCTGTGTTGGGTGGATGTGGGTGTACGACGCATTTACACTTACGCTAAGCCAAAAAAAACTTTATCATGAATAATATTGGTCGCGAAAGCCTGCGTGTGAAACACCACTTTACCTTTAAAGTCACCTCGAAAACCCACTGCGATCAAATGGGTTTCCTATATGGCTGTGCACATGATGAGCTACACTGCTGCATGTATTAACTCTTTCCTGCTCCGAGATGACTGCAAGTTGCGGGGTGCATCCCGTTCACCGCTGAATCTCGTGTACATCATCGGAACGTAATAGGAAGTAAATATTAAATAACTTTATCGGTACCGAGGATCCCACAAGGCCGTGCGGGAAGGTGTGTAGCACAGTTTGGTACCAGCTATAATAGAGTGCTGTCCTGTCGCTACGGTGCTCTGCGGCGAGTACAATGTCTTTAAAAACAACGGCGCTATGCCTCTCTAAATAAAATTACCGCTGAACCACTTGCGCGTTCCGAGATTCGGTGGTGAACGAGACCCATCCTGAAATGAGCAGTCATCTCGGAACAGGAAAGGGTTAAGGGCGAGAGTGAAATGGCTTACGAACCTGAAGCCGAGACCAGAGCTCGCGGGTTTCCCGTTCACCGTAGTCCTTCTCTATCATGTCCAGCTGAAGCTGCAGTCGCTGCCGTGAGAAGAACGTCACCCAGTCCTCCTGCCACTCATTCAGCTGGTGGCATAAATATAGTTTTATTACAGACATTTAAAAACATAAGCAAATAATACCTACTTTATTTAGCCAATCCTTGACCTAAAACAGTGATATTCACTCATTTTCGGAGGGGGGCCACTTTCGCGGATAAGACATTATCAGTGAAAGAGCCATCTCACATTTGAAACCATTGGGGGGTTTGACAGCATGATGGGGTGTTTTCACTTGTGTGTATTGTCGGGGACTGCACGTCAGGGGTCGCAGTAAAAAGGACACCAGGGACTGCCACCGGCCGCGGGCCTTGCAATGAAGAACACGGTCACCCAGAAACGTTGAATTTTATGTACAAATGGCTGGGTAATTCTTAAGACATAATTCGACACTCATGTTATGTACCGATTATCATGCTGTAGTCTTTGAACATCTCATTTTAGCCACCAATTGATATCCTCATAAAAAATTACAACAGCATTGATCCTAACGATAGGTTCTGCGCTTAATTCCCGCACCTCCGTTTAGCACGGTTGGCTATGTACGGTGGAAAGGAAGTTCAACATACATTCATACAAGTCTGTCAAACCCGGCTGAGTGTAATTGGTAATTAGCGAAAACATAACTGATTATGTGAACACTGGTTATGCGAGATCGATCTCTGCGGGAACTTGAGTGACATCTAGTGATGTCAGTTGTAACTGTGTGCCCTGTTATCAATGGTACAACTGTGTGCAATGGAAGAAAATATATGCATTTTTTAATCAAATATATTGTTTTATAAATTTGTGTACTTATGCAAGATAAAATGTACGTCAATCTAGTTCTTCTTAAAATGTAACCTTAAACCAATGTTACCATCATCAGTGGTTAATAGACTATTACACAAAGGACTCTCATATTTCTACGATGTAATACTAATTAGACTGACATCTGAACAACAGCTGATTTCACCGCTCCATGATAAAACTAATTTAATCAAGTAAACATTATTGCCGCTCCTATAAAACTTTGGTCACCCAGGCTGTCCTTCAACAAAAGGGTATATTAAATCTATAATATGCTTTTTTCTGGGTTAGATCGCATAAAAATAAATGAGCCGTTAAACCTACCACCACCTAACAGCCAATTAGTAAGGTTGTCACGTAAACGGAACATGCCAATCCGCTACTAGTACAGCAAACCGAAGTGTTGGAGAGAAAATCCACAACATTTACAATCTGAGTATGACGTTTCGCCAGTATTTACAACTACCATCATTAGGTGGACAGCCAAATTCGTAGAGAAATCCTCCTGTTTCATTCCTTGGAGGGATAGATGTGATGACGTCACTTGTGAGCCCTTCACGAATTGGAATGTTCTGTTTATGTGACAAACCTTACGAATTGGCTGTGTCGGTGGCGGGTATAACGACAAATTTATATTTCAACGATCCAACCCAAAAAAACGATATTATGGATATTGGCCGCGAAAGCCTATGTGTTAAACGGGTATATTAAAATTTAAATGGGCTACAACCAGTTTCATGACTTTAAAGCGGAGATCACATGTGGGATGTAACCACAGCATATAGCCGTATGAAACCCACATACTCTACATCCTCCTGCCCAGGGTCCATACCTGTTGGGAGAAATTCAAGACTGAAATTTGTATCAAAATCTGTAAAGCACATGAGAACCTTAATTTAGCAGTCTCAAACTGACTGGGACCCCTGTCGTGACGGAGCAGCTGAACATTGCACAAAATCATCAATGCATATACAGATATATACCAAGGGTGACCAACTTTCCTGACCCTACCAGCAGCATACCATAATCTTCAGATGGCCGCGGGAGCCACAAGAGATAAAGAGTAGCCATACAGAAGTTGACTCGTGTTGATTGGCTGTGGAATTTTGAGTTTAGAAATCTCAGTGCCCTGGGAGTACTCATGGCCTGCCTCCGATACCAGATTGTTCTCACTTCATATAAAGTTAAATTGAAGAGTTACAAATTAGCAGCGCCTCTGCAGAGCCACACTTGAACTGCCCAGGAGCCACATGCAAATGACGAGCGATGGTCTGGCCAACCATGGTATTTTCTGTACATTATAGACTTGTAAATCTAGCGTATATAAAAAATTAGCTGGAAACATTTATTTTAGCATTTACTCTATTGCCCTTTAATGAATGAATAGCAAAACTACATGAACTCTCTCCTAAAGCCTTCTTTTGGCTAGCAGACCTTACATTTATCTCCTGAACATATTGCGATTATATTCTTGGTTCTTTCGGCAAAGTCACGTAGAAGGGAAATGATACAAATAAAACATAATATAATAAAATTCTCACGACATTTCGGCCACAACGCAAGCAGCCATCCTCAGGTGAAGAAACAGAGCTGTTGGAAAGACAGCGTCTTAATGAACACTGCCCAGTGTTCACTGCCCAGTGTTCATTAAGACGCTGTCTTTCCGACAGCTCTGTTTCTTCATCTGAGGACGTCTGCTTGCGTTGTGGTCGAAACTTCGTGAAAATTTTATTATATAATGTTTTATTTGTATTATTTTATTATTTCCCTTCCACGTGACTTTACCGAAAGAACCAAGAATATGAATCCCTGCAGTCACGAAAGTTTTAAATCGAAAAATATTGCGATTAGCAAAAATATAAAGGGACGCAATGTTAAATGCTCTAAGTCTCCTTTGCAGAAGAGTTTGCCCTGATGGACTTAAATACAGATACTTTTAATAGCCATAATTCATATATTACCCAACATAATTCATATTCTGAAAAGTACATTGCACACACATGAACAATACAGTTCCCTTCATCACAAAGATGGCTAAAACAAAGAGATGAATGTGATTAGGTGTGGAAAAGCATGACCGCTGGCTGGCTAGTTGTGTTCATGTATGAAATAATGACAGCATGTGTCTATCTCATTCACTAGCTCAATCGCTTGATTTTTACGATTAATAAACAGCTGTATGAAATAATGTTTGTTTACACACAAATCGCCTGTTTACACATATTCATTAGATCCGATTAGCATGCCTACTCTCAGTGCGAAGGAATGTCAACAATACATAGTTGACATGATGCTAGGGTTGGATCGGTGGGCCTAGTTTTCCACATGTTTTACATTTTCATGATTCAATACCGATAGTTTTCTCTTCCTTGTGAAGCCTCTCTACAATCTTCCTGTTGTGAAGGTGCATTTCAGCCAGATGCTGCCCCAACAAGCCTGAGCCCCTGTCAGAGTGTACAACACAATAGACCTGTCAAAGAAAACATTAACTTTATCATGTCCACAAACCCCTAGTAATAATTCATATGCAAACTAAACTACATCATATTGGTCCAGGTGGTCTGTGGCCGAGAACCTCGCTTGAAAATATGAATATATCAGTTCACATTCTGGTTTGGGTGACTCAAAACAATATTCTTCTGGGGTTTATACAATGAGTGTTACTTCCTGGGAAGTCAATCCTATGTAGACTATAAATGAAACCATTTTTTTATTTTACAAGAGCTATTTTTCAGAACCGACCTGGCCACAAATGATAGCCTAACGAAGTGACTTATCACATGGAAATTTATAGCAGCCAAATGCTCAAAATACTCATGTTTCTAAATGTGCAGGGAAAAACTGGAGAAAAACCTGCACGACCACGGGGAAAACATGCAAACTTCAAATATACAGCAGGCGTCAAGGTCGGGATCGAACCTACGAAGTTCAATATACCAGGCGAGGTAGTTAACATCTCCTAGCCACCATGGCGCCCCATTCTCTGACTTATCCACCCACCCACCCACTCGTAAAGCCACCCACCCACTCACTCACCCTGCCACGTACCGAATCTCTAAACCAACAACTCAACCACCCACCCACTCATCCAACCTCTCACTTACTAAACCAGCCACTCACCAACCCACCGACCCACTCATCCACCTATTCACTTAAAATAGTTAAACTACAATTGAATTATTTTAAATTCACCAGGTAACGCCCACTGAGCTATACAGATCCTTGTCGGAAACGACGTGGCAAACAAATGATAGCTCAAAGAAGTGGCTTATCACGTGGACATTTATAGCAGCCAAAGCCTCTAAATGTATATTTCTAAATATGCATGAAAAACTCGGAGGTCCCAGAGAAAAATCCATGCAACCACAGGGAGAACATGCAAACTCCAAATATACAGGCGTCACGATCGGGACCGAACCCACGATGTCCTATACAAATGGCGAGGGAGTTAACATTCCGCTACCCTGGCGCTCCACTCTGACTCAGCCTCCCACCCACCCACTCAAACACCCAGCCAAGCACTCATGAACCCAATCACCCTGGCACCCACTCAATCGCGAAACCCACTCACTCATCAACACACCCAGCCACTCACTTAACCACTTACCTACGAACCCACCTGCATACCCCCCACTCACTAACTCAACGACCCACTCACTCAACACTCCACTAACCCACCCACTCACCTATTCATGCCCCAAATCACACACTGACCCATCCACCCACTTAATCTATAACTCATGCACTCACCCACCCACCTGCTCACCAGCCACTTATCTACTCACCCACCCACTCATCCTGCCACCTACTCAACCTCTAAACCACCCACGCACCGAACTACCCACCTACCCAATCACCCATCCAATAAACTACAACTAAACTATTTTGTATTTTGCCAGGTAAGCCCCACAGAGCTATATAAAACATTTTAGAAGTGATATGGTTACAACTGATACGTGAACGAAGTGGCTTATCAAGCTGGCATTTAGTGCAGCCAAATCTTCTAAACAAATCTTGACTCTAAATGCGGAGAGATAAATCTGGAGGACCGGGAGAAAGATCCACGAGGACACAGGCAAAACATTAAAACTCATAATATACAGGCAGCAGGGTCAGAATCGAATACACGATTTCCTGTATACTCAGTGAGGTAGTTAATATCTCACCATAGTGGCACACCGCTCTCTGACCCACTCACCCAATTACACACTAACTCACCTACTCAACCTCCCACATTAACTTACCCACCCACCAGTCACTCCCCCATTCACCCAACCACCCCCTCACTCACCCAACCACGCACCAACTCACCTACCCACTAACTCACCCACCCATCTTCTCCCGCACTCAGCCAGCCACCCGCTCAATCACGTGCCGACTAACTTACTCACACACTCACCGACCAATACACCCATTCACCCACTCATTTACCCACCCACAATCTCACTACCCAAGCCAACCACCCAGCCTCTCACTCACCCACTTATTCAATCACTCACTACCCCACACACTCACCCAACCACTTGCTCACTTACCCATACGCTAACCCAACCACTCACTCACCGACTCACCCACCCACTAACTCATCAAAATTAATTCTCAACCACTCACCCAACCACCCACGCAATCTCATACCCACTAACTCACTCACCTACCCATTTATGCACTCACGCACCCACTTACTCACTCACTCACGCACCCACCAACCAACCCACCTACCCATCTCTTCACTCACTCACCCACCCACACAGTCAATCACTCACCTACATACCTACCCACTAATACTCACCCACTCAACCAACAACGAACTCGCCAACCCACCCGTCGACTCACTCACTCAGGTACTAACCCACTCAACTTCTAACCCACACACTAACCACCTAACCACCTACCCACACGCTCACTCACTCACCCACACACTCACTCACTCATCCACCCACCCAAACATCCACTCACCCACCAACTAATTCACCCACCCACTCACTCCCTCATCCATCCACTCACCTACTCGCCCATCCACTCACTTACTCAATGAGCCACTCACCTTCTCACCCAGTACTTACACATCAACTGACCCTGCCACCCACTCAATTTCTAACCCACCCACTCACTCAACCAGCTGCCCACTCTCTCAGCCACTCACCTACTTACCCACCCCACTTACACATCCACTTACCCTGCAATCCACTCAATTTCTAATCCCCCACTCACCCAACCACCCGCCCACTCATCTACTCACCCATTACCACGGAATTATTCACCCACCCATCAGTCAACCACCCAATAATTCAACCACTCACAAACTAAATCACCTATTAATTAAACCACCCACTACCTCAACCACCACTAACTTAACCACCGAGCCACTCACCCACTCAGCAAGCCACCCACTACTATATCTCTAACCCAATATCTCACTCACCCACCGCCCACTCACCTACACACGTATGCACTCACTCACACACCGCTCACTCACCTACACACTAAATTATGTTTATTTTACCAGGTGAGGCCCAATGAGCTACATAGCTCGTTTTCAAAACAACCTTCACCACAAATAAACCGACCATTAAAATTATAGACTGATCATTTCTTTGTCAGTGGGCAAACGTACAAAATCAGCAGAGGATCAAATACTTTTTTCCCTCACTGTACATTGCGGGGGTCACAAAAATATCTCCAAAATCCTGAATAAACACAAGATCCAGGTCCGATTCAACACAGTACAAAAAAATCCGTGATCTGGTTCCATCTGTAAAGGATGTGGTTCCAGACATACAGTACCCGGGCCTTTACAAACTAAAGTGCCTCTGTGGTAGCAGCTACATTGGAGAAACCATACGACATATATCGGACCCCATCCGCGAACATAAAGCAGACTTGAAACACGGTAGGACGAACTCCTCTGCCGTGGCAGATCACTGTTATAATTCAGTGGGCTCACATGACATTAACTTCTCCAAGACAGAGGTTCTTTGCAAGCCAACCGGCTACCATGAGAGATTCGTTCATGAGGACATCCACATATACAAGCACAGAGACAATTTCAACCGAGAAGATGGATTCTGGCTTAGTAACCATTGGAAAGATGTTTTAAACCATTTTGGTTCTTAATTGATTGTATTTTATGGTGATTTTCAAACCGCAGCCCTTTCGCTGGCACTGCCTCTTAATACTTCTCACACCACGGTCAATGCTATGGTTTACAACAAGTAGTATAATAATTAATAGTATAACATTGTAATGTTTAACATAACTCATAAGGCAATATATAGCATCGTAATTGCATAATGAATATACATCAGTGTGGTATATAGTTGGGTTCATAGAATAAGACATAGTGTAATATCACAAGTCAAATAGTTTATAATCTAAAGTATAGGGCAGTGTAAAGTAACGCATTGTATAATTCAAAAGTGGAATTTGTCTATGATATGATGTTATACCATGTAGTTTAGATTGGAAGGTATAATATTGTATTATATAGTAGTCCAGTTTACAGCATAGTCATAAGGCAACTCAGGACACAACAGCGCACCTTGGCTGTTGCACTTGCCCCTTTTCTTGTTTCCTCTCTGCCTGTGTTCCCAGCCCCCTCCCTCCTCCTCTCCGGAGGTGATGCTGGTAACATGCAAATTCATATTTTAACTCTGCCCACAGCTTAATAGACGCGGTCCTTGCATGTCAGCGTTCATTCAAGCTCTGTCTTCCGGACAGACCTGTCTCTTCACTTGAAGAAGGCCACTTGTGTTGTGGCCAAAACGTCGTGAGAATTTGATTGTCTTATTTTATTTTATTATTTTATTCCCATTCTACGTGACTTTACCGAAAGAACCAAGAAGACGAATCCTTGCAGTTATGAAAGCTTTAAACCGAAATTTACTTTTTATGTCACCAGGCAAGGCCCACTGAGCTATATAGATCCTTTTCAGAATAGACCTGGCTACAAATGATAGATATACGAGTGGCTTATCACAGATACATTTATTGCAGCCAAATCCTCTAAACGCATGTTGCTTCTAAATGCGGAGGGAAAACCCTGAGGATCTAGAACAAAATCCAGGCGACCACGGGTGAGAACTTACAAACTCCAAATATACAGGCGACAGAGTCGGGATCAAATCCACCACCTCCTGTATACTAGCCAAAATAGTGAACATCTCACCACCTTGGCGCCTCACTCTCTGACTCAACCATCCACTCACTTACACGCTAACTTACCCACTCAACTTCCCATGTTAAATTACCCACCCAGTCGTCACTCACCCATTCACTTACTCACCCAACCCGTCACTCACCCCTCTGCTCACCCACCCACTCACTCATTAACTTGCCCACCTATCTTCTCAACCACTCACCCAGCATCCCACTCAATCTCATACCAAACTAATCTACACACACCCACACACCCACTCACTGACCCACTCACTTATGCACTTGCCCAACCACCCACTTACTCCCTCATGCACTCACCAACCCTCCCACCCATCTCTTCACTCACACACCCACCCCATCAATCACCCACCCACTAACTAGCACCCACACACTCCCCTACTCACCCACTCACCGACCCAGCACTCACTCATCGAGCCACTCAATCGCTAACCCACCCACTCACCCACCCACCTGCCCACTCACTCACCCAGTCACTACGCACTCACTCAATGTATAACCCACCCACTACCCACCTAACCTCCTTCCCACACACTCATTCACCCAACCACATACCCACCCACACTCACCCATACACTTACCTACTCGCCCAGCTGCTCAATTATTTACCGAGCCACTCACCTAATTACCCAGCCACTCACCTACTCACTCACCCACTTACACATCCACTCACCCTGCCACCCAGTCTATTTCTAACCCACACACTCACCCAACCACCTCCCACTCCCTCGGCCACTCACCGACTCACCAAATCACCCACTACCCAAATAACTAATCATCCACCCACCCATCACTCAACCAAACAATAATAAAGCCACCCAGTAATTAAACTACCCATTAACTCAACCACCCACTAACTCAACCACCCACTAACTCAACCAGGTTTATTTTACCAGGTAAGGCCCACTGAGCTATAAATATTGTTTTCAGAAGCACCATCGCCAAAAATTATAGCTCAAAAAAGTGGCTTATCATGTATACATTTATAGCAACCAACTCCTCTATATACATGTTTCTAAATGTGGAGGGAAATATACAGGCATTAGGGTCAGGATCGAACCCACAACCTTCTGTATACGATGCGAGGTAGTTAACATATCGCCACTGTGGCCCCCCACTATATGATTCTCCCACCCACTAACCCACACAGTCACCCACTCACTTAAACACCCACCGTCACATGCATCCTGGCACTGACTCACCCAGCCACTCAGTACCCATAAACCCACCCAGGCACTCACCCATGCACTTGCCCACTCATCCACCCACCCAATTATCCACACACTAAACTAAATTTTGAATATTTTTTTTTATATTTTACCAGGTCAGGCCCACAGCAAAATAGATATTTTTCAGAAGTCACGTGACGACAAATAACAGTTCAATGAAGTGGCTTTTCACGTAGAACGTTATAGCAGCCACATTCTATAAATGCATGTTTCTAAATATGGAGGGACAACCCGGAGAACCCGGAGAAAATTCCACCCGACCATGGGGAGAAGATGCAAACTCCAAATGTATACAGGCTTTAGGGTTGGGGGGAACCTACGAACTCCAATATACCGGGCGAGGGAGTTAACATCTCGCCACTGTGGCGCCTCATTATCTGACTCACCCACCAACTCAACTACTAAAGCCACCCACACACTCACTCACCCACTCACACACTCACTCACCCACTCACAAACCCACTCACTCACTAACCCACTGACTCATCAACACACCAAGCCACTCACTCAAGAACTTACCTATGCACCCACCTACACACCCACTCACTCTAAATGTACAGACATCAGGGTCGGGATCGAACCCATGACCTAGTTTATAAAAGACGAGGCAGTTAACAACTCGCCACCATGGCACTCCACTCTCCGGCTCAGCCACCTACTCACCCACCCACTCACAAACCCACCCACTGGATCTCAAACACACTCACTCACTCACCAATTTACCCACCCACTCACCCTGACACCCACTCAATCTCCAACTGACCCACCCACGCACTCAAAATCCCACCTACCCACTCAACCATCCAATAAACTGAAACTAAACAATTTTTTTTTATTTTACCAGGTAAGGCCCACAGAGGTATATCAAGTGACCTGATTACAAATAATAGGTCGACGAAGTGGCTTATCACGTAAACATTTATTGCATTCAAATCCTTTAAACGCATGTTGATTTGAAATGCGGAGGGAAAACCCGGCTATTTTAATGCACACAATGGACCGGAAGGACAAGCGCAAAGGGTTCGCATAATGCGCATGCATAATGTACGTTGACTCATTAATCTCCCCCCCCCTCCCCACTTTGCATCAAGAGCGCCAAAGTGTGGTCACCACATCTATGCCTCTTTATAAGGAACGAAACAGACTAACTTCTCCACAAATCTGGCTGTCACCTGATGAAGCTAGTTGTAATTACTGGCGAAACGTTGTACTCAGATTGTAAATGTTGTGGCTTGACTCTCCAACACACCGGTGTGCTGTACTAGTGATAAATTGGCATGTTCTGATTACGTGACAACCCTTACTAGTTGGCTGTGTCGGGTAATGGTGGGTTTTAACGACACATTTATATATTTATGCGATCTAACCCAAAAAAACCCTCTATTATGGATAATATTGGTCGCGAAAGCCTACGTGTAAAACAAATCCCAAGGAATCAAAAAAATCGACGCGACCACGGAAGAAGATGAAAACTCCAAATATACAAGCTTCAGGGTCGGGATCGAATTGATTACATCCTGTATTCTGGGCGAGGGTGTTAAGATCTCGCCACTGCGGCGCCTCATTATCTGACTCACCCACCCGCTCAACTACTAAAGCCACCCACACACTCACTCACCCACTCACAAACCCACTCACCCTGCCACTCACCCACTCATACAAATCGGGCATCAATACCGTTGCTTTGTATGATCTGTGAAACGCAGAATATTGCAGATAAAATCGGAAATTTTGAGGTTGCTGCCGGATCGATTGAGTGGAATCAATACAATTAGTCTCGATTCACGATCAACAAAGACCATATATAGGAAAATCTCTGATCTGTGATTTTGATTGCATCATATTGCAGCGCCCCTTTGATGATGTTATAAAGCACTTGCCCCAACAGTCTGTTAAAGGCTACACGGGGGATCTTTGTGTGCGAGTAGCTCACAGCTCCTTGAGAGATCTGGACACTGTCCGATCATCAGCGAGCTCCTCCGGCAGGCAAGGCTGAGTTGGCTGTTGTCTGTGCATTAAGAGGTGTTAAATATCCCACGTAGAGGAGTCTGCTTACAGGACAGATAAGAGGTTCTTCACGTACCGTGCCCCGTGTCACCTGAACGTTAAATGGGGCCCCGGTAATTCAGTGTCCACCGCTGAATCATCTTTCACCATCACCACTCGTCCATGAAGGCCAATGCGACGAGGCCATAGATAGACGGCGCGTTATAACGGAGGGGGGGGGGGACCAGGAGAAACGTCGTGCTACGTGACATCACAACACCCTGCACACAACCGTAGTGGCAGATTAGGGTGCGCATCATTAACGAATATGTGGTGTAAGTGGTTGAGAGTAGATGGGCGGGCACGCCATGGGCTGGAGTGGAGGTGGACTGATGCGGTACGGGAGGATGTGGAGCTGAGTGGGCTTTGCCGACGACTGGTACCAGCGGTGTCGGAATCGGCCTCTGTGAGGGAAGCTCGTGAAGGACGCTTCTACTGGGCAGTTGGAGACAGTCGCCCTCCACCAACAACAGAGGAGTGACGCTCACAACAACGAGCGGAACACCGGATGATAAATATGCAGCAATTTGGCACAGTACAGGGAACAGGTGGTGCATCTGCCAGTCATCTCAGTCAGCCAACCCATGGCACCTGGGTCTGTTCCAGGACCTCCGGTCAGCGAGCCTTCGACACTTCACGTGGCTTCAAAGTGCACCTGGCCTGGCACAGGCGCCGTGGTGACGTCACTGTCACTTATTGGCGAATGGCGACGGTCGATAACGCAGCGGTGGTTGTGAGAAATGCCATTTTGGGGGGGGGGGGGGCGCCAAACCTGACCAGCTGTAAACCTCACGTCGCCTCGCAGCCACACAATGGCAACAGGGAGTTCTGGATGGGTGCAAGGGGTTGGTAATCCCCCCCCACCTTCAACTAAATAACCACACACGCGAGCCCTTGGGTCTCTCTGTGAGTCGATGGATCTGTGTGTGGTGAGTCTATGGGTTTCTGTGAGAGTCCGTGGGTCTCTGTGTGGTGAGTTTATGTGTCTCTGTTTTATGAGTCTATAGGGCTCTGTGCGAGTCTGTTTGATTCGGTGGTTCTCTGTGTGATGAGTCTATGCGTTTTTGTATGACTCTATGGGTCTCTATGTGGTGATTCTATGGGTCTGTTTGGCGAGTCTATGGGTCTCTGTGGTGAGTCTATGGGTCTCTGTGTGAGTATGGGTACGATTGAGTCTATGGGTATCTGTCTGGTGAGTCTATGTCTCTGTTTGGTGAGTCTATAGGGCTCTGTGCGAGCCTGTGGATCTGTTTGAGTCTGTGGTTCTCTGTCTGATGAGTCTATGGGTCTCTGTGGTGAGTCTATGGTTCTTTGTGCAAGTCTGAGGGTATGTGCGTGGTGAGTGTATAGGTCTATGTGTGATGACTCTATGGGTCTCTATGTGATGGATATCTCTGGTGCACATATCCTGGCACAAGCACCGTGGTGTCGTCACCACCACTAAGTGGAGAATGCTCCTACCCCTGTTCCTGCTTGTTGTTGTGCTCGGGAAGGAGAGAGAAAACTAGACTAAGGTCCACTGAGCTAAACATCTCTTCTTCAGAAGCGACTTGGCACCAATGATAGCTCAACGAAGTGGCTCATCATCACAGTCACTAAAGTTTTAAGTCAAAACTTTAAACGAATGTTTCTAAATGTGGAGGGAAAACCGGAGGACCCGGAGAAAAAGTCCACACGACCACGGGGAGAGACAGAGACACGAAAACTCCAAATATACAGCAGGCATCAGGGTCGGGGTCGAACCCACAACCTCCTGTACACCAGGCGAGGTAGTTAGGGGGGAAAGCAGAGACAGCGAGAGGGAGGAGAATTAGTCAAACTCACACTCAGTATTACTAACTAACCATGATACACTCACCATGATACTCACCATCATACTCACGCATTCACCATCATACTCACACACAAGCCCACACACATCAACAGTCGCCATTCACCACTACGTGGCGGTAATGTCCCCAGAATAACTCAGGTGCCAAGGTTTGACGGCTGTGCCAGGCTAAGTTCAGGAGGAGGTCACGGGCAAGACTCAGGTGCCATGGGTTGACTGCTCTGCCTGGCTAGGTACAAGAGGAGGGCTAGACCCTGGTGCTATGGGTTAACTCGTGTGCCACCACCTGCACAACCACCACAATAACAACCACACAACAATAACCACGACCAACAACTGTAACCACAACTATAATTTAACCACAATTATAATTCCCATCAGCCACACGGCCCTCTGGGAGTGCCTCTCAACTGCAGCAGCAGCAGCAGGGCCGAGCTCTGCTTGAAGCAGCGCCGTGAACTCAGCAGAACGTGACGGCTGTGGGCCAGGCGCCTCCTCTGTCTCCCCCCACCGCCGCCGACGCCCCTGCTGATGCGGACACACCGCGCGAGGTTCTCACCTTCATGCTGAGTCGACGTAGAGGAGGCCCAGCGAGCCGCCGCTTCAGAAGCTTTCGCGAGCCACTGACGGTGGCCATGAGCGGGAAACCAAATCAGCCGCTCGCCACCCACAATCCACAGCGCGCGCCGCCTCCACTCGGCCCCGGCCTAAGCTGAAGTAGCAGCGGGGGAGGGGGGCGGGGCATGGGGGGTGAGGGCAGGGGGGGCATGGGGGGTTGTGAGGGGGCATGGGGGGGTTGCGAATGTGAAGGGGCGGGGGGGGGAAGGGGGGTCACGAGGAGGGGCAGGGGGGGCAGGGGGGTAGTGAGGGGGAGGGAAATGGCGGACCACGGGGCGTGGTCGCGAGGGGGGGCAGAGGGGAGGAGCTCAGATGTGAGGGGGAGGAGCTCATGGCTCTGACGTCACGGGGGGCGTGGTTACCTTGGACCACCACCCGCGTCTCGCGCCACGTGCTTCCCACTGGCAGTTTGGCCGTTAGAGAGACGCGGACCGACCCAAGAGCAGGAGTGGAACCGAGCTGTGGGTGAGTGGTGGCGGTGGTGGTGTGAGTCTCTCTGTGCGATTCTGTGTGTGTGTGAGGCTTTCTATATGAGTCTGTGTGTGTGACTCTCTGTGTGTGTCTGAGTCTCTGTGTGTGTGTGAGTCTCTCTGTGTGAGTCTGTGTGTGAGACTCTGTGTGTGTGCCTCTCTGTATGTGTGTGACTCTCTGTATGTGTGTGAGTCTCTGTGTGAGTCTCTGTGTGTGTGTGAGACTCTCTGTGTGTGTGTGACTCTCTGTGTGAGTCTCTGTGTGTGTGTGTGACTCTCTGTATGTGTGAGTCTCTGTGTGTGTGTGTGTGAGTCTCTGTGTCTGTGTGTGTGTGTGAGTCTCTGTGTGAGTCTCTGTGTGTGTGTGTGTGAGTCTGTGTGAGTCTCTGTGTGTGTGAGTCTGTACGTGTGCGAGTCTCTGTGTGCATCTGTGTGTGTGTGGAACGGTCGTAGAGCTGACAGCGCGCCGCGCTATGAACACGGCGACCCCGAGTTGGATTCCCTCTAAAGGCCAACAGCAGTAACGATTATCTGAACCGGTGCTGGGCCTCCCCTAGGTTGACTCAACCTCGAATGAGTACCTGGTGTGGTGTGTAAAGATCGCCACTGGGGAGACAAAGGTGGCCGGGCGTGGTGCTGGCAATCCAACCCCCTCGTGTGTCGTGCCGGCCTTCATACGTACTGCTGGCTAACAGCACTTGCCCCTACAGCCTGTTAAGTCTCTACGGGGATCTTTGTCTTTGGTGTCCCATACTGGCAGGGGGAGGAGTGGTGGTGTTAATGTTGGTGGTATTAGTGGTGGGGGTGCTCGTGATGGTGGTGGTGTTAGTTGTGTTAGTGATGGTGGTGTTAGTGATTGTGGTTGTTAGTAGTGGTGATAGTGGTGGTGTTACTGGTGTTAGTGATGGTGGTGTTGGTGGTATTAGTGATGGTGGTGTAAGTGAGGTGATCGGATGCCATGGTGGTCCCCATCTTTAAGAAGGGAGACCGCACAGACTGTAACAACTACAGGGGCATCTCACTCCTCAGTGTGCCGGGAAAGGTCCTGGCAAGGATTATTCAACACTGCCTTACCAGGCATGCTGAGGAGAGGCTTGTGGAGCCCCAATGTGGTTTCAGGAAAGGGTGGTCCTGCACAGATGCCATATTTTCTGTCCGTTTGCTAAAGCAGAGGTGGAGGGAATTCCAACAAGACCTACATCTCTGCTTTATTGACCTGGTAAAGGCCTATGACACCATCAGTAGGCCTGGGCTCTGGGTTCTTCGTGCTTTCGGAGTCCCTGACCCGCTGCTCACGATCTTTAAGGACCTTCATTATGGTCAGCGGACCCGGGTAAAACTACATTGCCGGGAGTCGGAGCCATTCCCTGTTCACCTTGGGGTCCGACAGGGATGTCCTCTGGCTCCAACATTATTTAACATCTATTTCGACCACGTAGTTCGTGAGGCCTTCAGTAGCTGTACCGGAGGAATTTCCATCTGGTACAGATACAGTGGGAGGCTGATCAATGCCCGGATGCCGTCAAGGGATGGCTCCCTATTGGTCAACCACGTTATGTATGCCGATGACGTGATAATTGCGGCTCACTCAGAGGAGGAGTTGGAGGCGCTGCTGCTAAAACTGGAGTGTGCCACTAAGAGGTGGGGCCTTACCATCAGCCCCACCAAAACGAAGCACCTGCCTGGGTATTTTGTACCATCGGGCACTCCACCTCCACAACTCCCAATCAGTGATGGGGCAGTTGTGGAGAGAGTGGAAAGTTTCCCATACCTGGGCAGTGTGCTCATGACCGTCTCCGGTTTAACAGCAGAGGTCTCACTCCGAATAATTCGAGCGGCATTATCTTTTCAGCAGTTGCGTAACGCTGTGTGGAAGCTACCTGGTCTGTCGCTCCACACGAAGCTTCGGGTCTTCTCAGCCACAGTCATTCTCTCCCTTCTCTACGCTTGTGAAACGTGGACCCCCCTAATGGAACATCTTTGCCGGTTAGAAACGTTGAGGCTGGCCTGCCTCCGATCAATCCTGGGTTTAACCAGGCTGGATTGTGTGAGGAGCTCACAAATCCTCGAAAGATCTGGACAAAGCCCCATCAGTGAGCTCCTCCGGCAGGCAAGGCTGCGTTGGCTGGGCCATGTAGCCCGCATGCCCAATCACCGCATGCCCAAGCAGCTTTTATTTGGCCGGATCGAGGGGGCTGAACGGACGCAGCACGGGCTAGAGAAGAGATGGAATGATGTGGTACAGCAGGATGTGGAGCTGAGTGGACTTGCCGATAACTGGTACCAGCTGTGTCAAGATCGGCCTCTGTGGAAGAGGCTCGTGAAGGACGCTACTGGGCAGTTGGAGGCAGTCGCCCTCCAACAACAACGGAGAGCGCAGGAACGACGCTCACAACAACGAGCAGAGCGCCGGATGGCTAAAGCACAGCAAGTTGGCACAGTAAGGGGCACAGGTGGTGCATCAGCCAGTCATCTCAGTCAGTCGACCTTTGGCACCTGGGTCTGCCCCGTGACCTCCTGCCAGCGGGCGGGCGTTCGACACTTCACGTGGCCTCAAGGTGCACATGGCCTGGCACAAGCGTCGTGGTGACATCACCGCCACTTAGAGGCGAATGGCGATTGTTGTTGTTGGTGTTAGTGATGGTGGAATTTTTGTTGCTGGTGTTAGTCGTGGTGGTGTTAGTGATGGTGGTATTATTGGTGCTGGTAGTGGTGTTCGTGGTGGTCTTAGTGGTGGTGTTAGTGTTGGTGGTATTATTGGTGGTGGTGTTAGTAGTGGTGTTAGTGATGGTGTTAGTGGGGTAGTGTAGCGGTTAGCGTGCTGCGCTAAGAACCTGGCGACCTGGGTTTGATTCCCGCTCACGGCCAACATTGGTGACGATTATCTGAACTGGTCCTGGGCCTCACCCTAGATCGACTCAGCCTTAAATGAGTACCTGGTGCGAGGTGCAAACATTGCCACTGGGGAGACAAAGGCGGCCGGGCGTGGTGTTGGCCACCCACCCCCTCGTGTGCCGTGCCGGCCTTCATAGGTGCTCGCGGACAGCACTTGCCCCAACAGTCTGTTAAGGCTATGCGGGGGATCTTTGTCTTTGTTCGTGGTGTTAATTGTGGTGTTAGTAGTGGTGTTCGTAGTAGTGGTGTTCGTAGTGGTGGTGTTCGTAGTGGTGGTGTTTGTGGTGTTAGGAGTAGTGTTAGTAGTGGTGTCCGAACAGAGGAGCAACGCTCACGACAACAACCTTTGAGCCGGGCATCTAAAATGCAGCAAGTTGGCACAGTCATCTCAGTCAGACAACTCATGGCACCTGGGTCTGACCTGTGACTGCCTGTCAGTGAGCCTTCGGCACTTCACGTGGTCTCAAAGTGCACCTGGCCTGGCACAGGCGCCGTGGTTACATCACCGCTACTTAGTGGCGAATGGCAGTTGTTGTTTTTTGTGTTTTTCGTATTGTGTGTGACTGGTGAGGATGTGAGTCCGTGTTGATGATGAGAGTCCGCATTGTGACGTGACGTGCGTTTAGACGTGGGTGTGTCACGCCCCTTCAACTCTGCGTGTCCCTCACCTCTGTCTCCCGCTCTCCACGCAGAGACCCGGACCGTGCGAGAGACACCGTGAGCTCTGAGCACCCTCGTCTGCAAGTTGCTACCATGGAGGTACATGTGGCTCCTCGACTCGTGTGGTGAAGTATGGGTGGACGTGTGTTCTCCCCACTGCGTGTGCCTACCTGTCACCTGTATACCTGGGTGTGCTTCTCCTTGCCCGCCTGAGTGTGTGCGCGTCTATCAGAGTGTCTCTCCGAGATCCTGTTGGTGTACGTGCCCGTCTACGCGTGAGCATCTACGGCGCTGTTTTCTATCCACTGATGGATGAACGCCTCCCTCCCTGAGACCCTGATACCCTTCGCATGCTGTCATAGAATAATCCGCCAAGCGCCGATTTCGTCGCACCATCTCTCTGGCGGCTCGGCTCTCTGATGTGTTCCGTTCCTTGGTTGTCGCTCCGTTATTATTCTTGACCGTTAGCCATTGTTGTCCCTCCTAGCCATGGCTCGTCCTGCCCGAGTCCCACTCACTCCTCTTAACAGTTTGAACGATCCCATTGACCTGCGTGTGACCTCGAAATCCACACGTCTTTCATTGTAAATCCAAGCATGGCAACTGATATTGGCCAAATATCCCAACGCTGAGAACTGGCAACATCTCGGCAGGACCCTCCTGAATGTGGAGCCCAGGATGTCAGAGATGCTGGCTCAGTGCTCGGCCACTGCACTTGCTCCAACATCTTAATCAAGCCCATGTGGTGGACCTTTGTTTTTGCGTGTGTAGATCAGCCGAGCTGGAGAGGCTCGGAGTAACGGCGAGTCTTGCACCACGTGGAGTGCGCTGTCCTCAGCGCGCACCGGCTCCATCCGCAGCAAATCGCCACAAGGTAAGAACAGAAATGAGTGACGTCAAGATGGCCACGCCGAATGGTGGGACATCACGACGGTCATGTTTCAAGGGGGACGTCACAGTGACCATGATGCATGGGGGACTTCATGGTGGCCATGTTGCATGGGTGATGTACCGTTCGAATTTTGCCGTTCTCTCGTCTAACACCGGCGAGACACGGTCATAAAGAAGGCTGTCTCTGGTGCAGGCCAGTCAGTTTCAAAGACAATGCCCATATATTATCGGAGCATGTTTGTTTGCATATTTTTCCACAAGTACGTGTGGTAAATGCAGACTTGATGCCTTGCAAAAGGTATCTATTTGGTGTTTGAACATATTAACACCTGTTTTTGTGCCAGAAAGGGTAAAAGCTATTCTTATTTCATAAAATCCTTCTTGCATATCTGTGTTATATTTATCTAATTCATTAACCCCGTTTTCAAACCCAAGCAACCTAAGATGTCCTCAGAGCTGCATATAGCTGGACATCGAACAAAGATGGTCACTGCATGGCACGCTTTCAGATGTGCTTCTGCAGTCATCTGGAATGTTCTTCCGACATTAGGCAGCCACTGGAGCGATGCACTTTTACATCAATAATTTTTGCGAACTTGTTAGTTTGTTGTCTTTCCCCCTCACTTCTGATTAGCAGGGCTGCCGAAGCACAGTTTAACATATGGACATAACTGGTATTGGCCAAAACATTCAAATCCCCTGCAAATTCCTCAAATTGGGATCACACAGCAGACGTAATGGCAGCAGCGTCGCCCCCATTCTCTGTAAATCATCTGCAGGAACCTCCTGAAAAGGAATCTTGAGACTTTTTGAGGCTGTGCTGCTTAAACGAAAGATCACCGACAGCTGTTTTTATTCTCTTGCCTGCAGCAATCCTGGCTCTCTTTGGCCCACAAATGACCCACCGGGAGAAGCTGGAGCTTGTCGCCATACAGAAAGTATGGTACTTTGCGCTCAGCAACAGATCCCGGGGACACAACAACGATGGATACGACGACCACGAACATCATTACATTCCGGTGAGACTCGCCACAAAGCCCCCGCCGTGGGGGCGGTCACAGGGCGCAGCGGTCGCGGGGTTCGTGGCTTCTTGTCATTGCAACTTAAGCACCAACCAACCAGAGAAAGCACACGTGCACTCTCCCACACACTTCACAATCAGAAGTTTATTTCCCAAGTTAAGCCCATTGAGCTAAAGAGCTTTTTTTAGGGTGACTCGGCCAGCAGACATCAGAGCATTTCACAATTACAGATTTAAGAAAGCCAAACACTTAATAAAAGCAATTATTTCGTAAAATAATGCTCACATGTTGTTATTTTCAAAATATAGTCAGTCTAAATTTGTGTACTTTTGTGCAGGTCCACCATGAGCACCTTCACTACCGCTATGAGGTGCTGAAGAAGATTGGGCGCGGAGGTCAAGGCCAGGTGATCCGGTGCCTTGACCACAAGATGAACACCCTGGTGGCCGTGAAGATCTTGGTATCACCATTGAGGTAAGAATTCAGAGTGGTGTCGTCACAAGGACGACGTTGTTGTTACGTCCAGTGCTGTGGGCGGCCGTGTGATGAGGTGGTGACAACTCGTGCCTCACGTAGAGGGTCCCCGGTTCGACTCCTGACTCGGGTGCCCTCCTGTGTGGAGTTTGTATGTTCTCCCCCTGTTCTGGATCAGTTCACTCTTACATTACATTAAGTCTTCATTTAACCTAGTAGAGGCATTCCTGAAAAGTGCCACGTTAAGGGAAAGCACATTAAGCAAACATAATATCCCCATATATAATGTAACGATAAAGTTTTGCAAGATATAATACATGCACACAGTGATGTGAAGAGACCAATAACGGAGGGCATGCTGTCACGTCACGTGATCATTCCGCATTCCGCCTACTGTGTCATACCGCTCAGCTGTGCAATTTTATAGCGGGCACATTCCACGTTATAATGGGTGCTTTCCTGCATTAGAACAGAAGCATTCCGGATTATAATGGGTGCGGTCCGCGTTATAACGGGAGCCTTCCACGTTATCATGGGCACGTTCCACGCTATAAAAGGCATGTTCCACACTGTAATGGAGTTGTCCCATGTCATAACGGGCGCGTTCCGTGTTATAACGTGTGCATTCTGCGTTATAGCAGCTACATCATGGGACCTCCTTTGCCAGTACCAAAATACACTCCCAAAGGAGGTCCCATGATGTAGCCATTCACCCCGAGCTCTCATTACTCTGAAAACGCTTGTCTTTGTGCTGTACGCCTTTTGGCGTCCCCTGGTCTAACACCGTTTTTGAGACGAGGCTCAAAAGAAAGCTGTTTCTGGTGTGGACCAATCAGTTTCAAAGACAATGCATATATTATCAGAGTATGTTTTTTGTTTGCATTCTGACCACAAGTAATATGGTTAATGCAGACATTATTCCTTGTAAAAGGTTTCAGTTTCGTGTTTTAACATCTTAACACCTGTTTTCTTGCTAGAAAAAAGGCGAAAATATATTCTGATATTTTGGTACTGGCAAAGGAGGTCCCATGATATTCCACGTTATAATGCCTTGCTCTGTGAGAGCCACATTCAGTCACGACTCAGCTGTGGCTCAGTCTCTAAAACTCAGGCTCAGCTCTAGCTCAGCCGTGGTTTGGCCCAGGCTTGAGCCGCTCAGCTGCTGTTAAAGATACATGAGTGGCTCAGCCGTGGCTTGGCTCAGCTCCTGGGAATCCTGAGTGTGGCTGGGGCCATGCTCGGAGTCGGTTCAATTCACACATTAGGGAATCACTACGTTCAGGCAGCACCCAAACCCCCTTCTATCCCTTACTTATTTGATCCTCTTCTCGATCCTTTCTGGAACCTTCCATGAGCGCACTACCGGAACTCACAATGCCATTACACTTGGGGAACGAATATTTATTTATTAAATTCTGAATAGAATTTGTTTCTGGTCATTCCTTAAGCAAGTCTAAGTCATGATTCATTTGTGGATTTTCTCTGCACAGCTCCAAGCATGATAAATTTCAGAGAAAGGAGATCCAGATGGCTCTGGAACTTCAGGGCGAGGGCAGTGATGAGGAGTACAACGTCATCAAAGTCCTGAACCATTTTGACTTCAGAGGACACCACTGCATTGTCCTGGAGCTGTTGAAGTACGTACCATGTGTTCCCACCGCCCCCCCCCCCCCAATAGCGTGGTTAACTTCATTAGCTAAACTAAAACTTTTATTTAACAGGTAAAGCCCACTGCCCTATCAGTTATTTTTCACAAGCGGCCTGGCTACAAATGATAGCTAAAAAAAGTGGCTGATGTGGAAATGTATAGCAGCCAAATACTCTAAACGCAAGTTTCTAAATGTGGAGGGACAAACCAGAGAACCAGGAGAAAAATCCACATGACCAGGGGTAGAACATGCAAACTCAAAATATACATGCGTCACGGTCGGGATCAAAGCCCCGATCTCTTCCACACCAGGGGAGGGTGATAACGTCACACCACCGGGGCTAGATGTTACTTTTGGGATTCCTGTGCCACCCACGCGTTGTGATACTGTGGAGCTGTCATGTGTCCCGGGTGCACGAGGCCACTCCTCTTTTCTCAATCAGCCCCGCCCACTTTTATATAGCCACGCCTCCACTCGATCAGCGCAGTGGTAATGCTTGAGCCCCTCGGTGAAAATCCCTGAGTTCGATTCTCAACTCGGACGCCTTTCTCTGTGGAGTTTGTATCTCCTAATAGATAATTCCACCACCCGGAAACAGAGCCAATGAAAGCAAGTGGACAAATGTGCTAACTGATTTGGTTTATCAGCAAACCGATGACCTAAACCCACACTGAGCTATGAATCATATTAGTCGTGAATGTGCAAATAGAATATTAATATTGTCGTTATCAGAATCCACGCAGTATTGCAGGGTATGACACTGACGCTGCTTCGTTGTTGTCATTGTTGTTGCTGCTGCTGCCTCTTTCACAGGGAGAGCCTCTATGATGTGATTACGGAAGGGAGGCTCCGGAAATTGCACATGGGGATGGTGAAAACTTACACCAGGGGCATCCTCAAGTTCCTTTGCCACACCAAGGCCAGGAGCATCATCCATGCAGACATCAAGCCAGTGAGTGGACACAGCATTCAGCGCGACTTTGTTCCGGAGTTGTGTCATTATTGGGGACTCGGTCCATAGAGAAAACTAACCACGTTGGTCACAGGGTCGATGTGTTAGCTCTGTCCGTCTATCTGGAAGGAACCAGGGTCACGTTACCTCTGGTGATGATCTGGTATGAATTCAACTGTCGTGTAGAGTCGTGTCGCTATTGCGGGACTCACCACAGATAAAACCAGCAATGTAGATCACAGCGTTGCCCCAAACTTTGGGAAACACAAACCGGAGCTGAAAAGAATGATTTTCAAAACGTGCCAAACACGCGTTTGAACTGACAGCTGCCCGTTGTCAGCTTCCATGCTGTGAATGGAAAACTTCCCAAGACAAACGCGCGGTGGAAAGCGTCACGAAATCCGTGCGCCCTTGAGTGTGGTTTTTGGTCCGTAACTCGTTATCGGGCAGCTGTGAGCATCTATGATAAGTTGTCTATAGAGCTGCACCCTTTTACTTAGATGGTGCTTCAGAGAGCTTTAAATGTGATGAGCCTCGACTAACATCGCTCATCTTGACGCATTTGAAAGGGGCACCCCCAGTCACAGCTGTCAGAAAACAGCGAATGTTGCACTTGACTCAAGGTTGATGACGGCGCTACGCCTCACCTAGTTCCCCTGTTTAGCTTGTACCGTGGTACGTGATTGATCCACTGCTGGCTGAATGCTATCGGCGTAACCTCCGAGTGTGAATTCCTTCTGCCTTTCTTCCTTTAGGAAAATGTTCTACTCAAGGATACCGTGACTGGCACCGTCAGGGTCACGGACTTCGGCACCAGCTTTTTTGTGAAAAGGCAACGTGAGTAACCTCACCTGGGTGTGAGTTTCTGCGTGTGGGTGTGAGTTTCTGCGTGTGGGTGTGTCTGTGTTCCAGTGTGTGTGTGTGTGTGCAAGTCTCTGAGTGTCTGTACATGTGACAGTGTGTGATAACGATGCTGTTCATGACACAGTGAGTATACACACACACTACATATATATTTGTTGTTGTTGTGCAGCTCTGCATGTTGGTGGGACCCTGTCATACCTATCTCCGGAGGTATTGCTGGGCTACAGATTAACGTGTGCAGTGGACATGTGGGCACTGGGCTGCACAGTGGCGGAGTTGGCGACCGGCAGGGAATTATTCCATTCGGACAGCCGCGACGACCACCTCCCGTGCTGCATGGAGGTATTTCCAACTGGGCGTTCACCCGCTCGTGATTCCCCCCTCCTTCCTTGAAGTTGTAGGCTATGGGGGGGTGGGGGAGCCAGGAGAGGGGGGGCGATTGGCTACTTGGTGATCTGGCGAATGGCAGCCATCGTATGTTTTATGTGTGTACACGTGTGTGTCTTGTACGTGTGGGGGGAGCAGTGGTGTAGCGGTTAGCGTGCTCAGCTACAAACCCGGTAATGCGAGTTTGATTCCAATTCACGGCCAACATCAGTGATGATTATCTGAACCGGTACTGGGCATCCCCTAGTACAAATCAGCCTCAAATGAATACCTGGTGCCGTGCGTACCTGCTTCAATATGGCCAACCATCCCCTCTCTGTGTGTGCCACAGTCCTGGCCCTCAACAGGTGCCGCTACTGTTACTGCTGCTGTTTCTACTCACTACTCAAAGCACTTGCCCCTACAGTCTGCTGCGGCTACACGGGTGACTTTTGCCTTTATCTCAACCATGTGCAGATCCTCGGGTTGCCTCCAAGATGCATGATGGATGCAGCTCCTGACGGAATGCACTACTTTGGTGAGTTGAAGGGTGGGGCGAGCAACCGGCCGGATTCAGTGTTAGGGTGTGGCCTGGAGCTGTTGTAGTTCTTTTTGGGGGGGTGACCATGGGGGGGGGGGCCTCTTTGTATTTTCAATTCCTTGGGTGAGTGGGTGGGTAAATGGGCGCGTGGGCAAGCGGGTAGGTGGGCAAAGTGGTGGTTGGTGACTGTGTGTCTCTTCTGCTGTGCATGTCTCCTGCAGATCGTTTGGGCATGATGTTCTCCCCAGTCAAGAGAAGGGTGCCAGGGAGCTTGTCACTTCACGGGGCACTCAAAAGCCACGACCCGGAGTTTGTTGACTTTGTCAGTTCCTGCCTGCGGTAAGAATCATCCCCCACCCCCTCCCCCCTCCCCATGAGGATTTCTCCCACCAAGGTGATCAACGATCGCCCTCCACCGATCACCAGGAAGATGTGGAGCTGAGTGAACCTGCCGATAACCAGTACCACCGGTGTTAAGATCGCCCTCTTTGGAGGTCCGTTAAAGATGATCCTCGGCAGTGCGAGGCTCAGGACATTTTTAGAGTACTGCGTATTGAAGGATTGCCGCTGCTACCGCAACTACCGCTGATGCCGTGCGATCCTGGACCTCGTGGGAGAAGGGAAGGAACGTCAATCCTCTCACCACGCCTCTCTCACCACGTGCGCTGCGTGTGACCCCGGTGCGTCTCTCAACAGATGGGATCCGGATTGTCGCATGACGCCAGCGCAGGCGCTGGGTCACAGCTGGCTCCGGACCGTGGCCACCAGCAACGCCACCGCCACCACTATTGCTGCTCCTGGCAGGGTACAGTGTTTTGGAGCTGCTGAGCGACGGTAAGCCACGAGCTGCTTGTCCAATGTTCAAGGCAGTCCATAGGGAGGTGTGGGGCCCGGGGCAAGTCACAATTAAATCGGAAGTATTACCAACAATACAGGGGTTTTTTTCTGTTAGATCGCATAGATATACATGTGTTGTTAAACTCACCACCACCCAACACAGCCAATTAGTAAGGTGTATCATGTAAACAAAATGTGCCAATTAGTTACTAGATCAGCACACCAGTGTGTTGGAAAGTAAACCCACCACATTTACTATTCGAATACGACATTTTGCCGGGGATTGCAACCAGCCTCATAAGGTGACGGCCAGAATTGTGGAGAAATACTCCTGTTTCGGTCTTAAATAGTGATAAATGTGAATGTGATGTCATCATTTGTGAGCCAATCTGGTGCGAAAGCCTACGTGTTAAAAAGACATTTTACGTCTGACACCGTAACATCGAAGCACAGGGCCGCCAAAAGCACGGTGCCTGGGGTGGTTTCCCCAGTACACCGTACCCGGGGGACGGCTCTGCTCCTGTTAATGTATTTACATTTATTACTACTACCCTTATTTAGCCAGCATGAGCCTCACTCAGTCTCAAGACTCTTTTTCAGTAGAGTCCTGCCAAGTTGTTTGCAGTACAGAACAAATTTGCTTTTGCTACTGCTGCTATGCGATCCCAATTGAGTGATTTGGAGGTTCAATTTCTAACACTGGCGAGGATGTCCATCCAACACTGGTTGCGTTGCGTGTGTCAGGGTTCAGTTACGTGGAGGAAAATGCCAAACCCAAAGGAATGAAAGTTACATTTTAATGTACAATTTTATTGAGGGACTGTGTGTTGTCTTGGTGGGGTCTGGGGCTGTTTTGTTGATGTTTTGCTGCCTTGCCCAAGTTTACATTTAGTGTTGAAAATCTGGCAGGATTTTATGTACTTTGTGTTTATGTGCTCAATTTTTTGTAACTTGCTTACATTTTTACACGTTGCACTCCTTTTGTTTGTTGTTGTAACTTGCTGACTCTGTGCCTCGACTGCATATCTGTGAAGGAAGAGCTTCATAGCTTATCGGATTCCTCTTCATCCAGTCTAAATAATGTATTCTGATTTTGGAAACCAATGCAGGACAAAACGGGGGGGGGGGGGGTAGAACACACTCCACATTCCACACGGAGAAAGTGGCCCAAGTATGGGAATCAAACCCAGGTCCCTCTTTGACCGAGTTCCAGCCCTGCTGCCTGCAAACGAACACATGTACAGTTCAAACCCCACGTATACATTCAGTTATATACGGATGTATTTTTATAATTGGTTCCTGGGTGAGGACAAATAATGAGGCAGCCATATCTTTGCCATGTTGGCCTTCATCCAGTGTGATATCGCAAGACTAATGCCCATTCTGTAACCAGACCCACGATGGGCATGGTATGCTGCATTATTGCAGCGTTATTAACCTGGTTAATCTATCTCCGCACACAGTTAGTCCGTACGCGGATGATGGTGGGGGGTGGGGGGGGACTGCGATCTCTGCTGTAGCAGGAAGTTGGAACGGTGTCGTGCGCATCTCTTCACAGAGCGGAGCCGGCGCTGCCCCCATCCTCCGCGCTTGCCCTGGCCTCTAAATGGAAGCTGACGGTTGTGGTGGAAGAGGAGACCCTGGTGGAGGAGCTCGTGGTGCAGGGAGAGGAGACCCTGGTGGAGGAGCTGGTGGTGCAGGAGGAGACCCTGGTGGAGGAGCTGGTGGTACAGGATGAGGAGGAGACTCTGCTGGAGGAGCTGGTGGTGCAGGAGGAGACCCTGGTGGAGGAGCTGATGGTGCAGGAGGAGACCCGGGTGGAGGAGCTGGTGGTGCAGGAGGAGGAGAGCCGGGTGGAGGAGCTGGTGGTGCAGGAGGAGGAGACCCGGGTGGAGGAGCTGGTGGTGCAGGACGAAGAGGAGATGGGGGGGGAGACAGAGGAGGTGGAGATGAAGAAGGAGCAGGAGGAGGAGATGGTGGTGCAGGAGATGGTGGTGGAGGAGAAGGAGATGACAAGGAAAGAGGATCAGGCGATGGTGATGCAGGAGGAGAAGAGGAAGCGAGGGGGCCTGGCCCGCATAGGGAGAACCATCCGTGCACTCCTCCGACGCGCGCTGCTGTGTGGTGGCCGGTCCACCACACAGTAGAGGTGGTGGTCATGGATAGTTGTGAACCACGACCACTATCACCACACCCACCATGCACACTCCACACATACACCCCCCTGTGATACCCACCACCCACCACACACACCCTGCACCCACCCACCCCGTGACACCCACCACACACTACACAATGAGCTAGGGGTTTAGAAGGTTAGGGGTTTATAAAGTTATGGGTTTAGAGGTTTTGGGGTATTTTGGGGATACGGGTTTATATGTTTAGGTATTTTGAGGGTTATAGGGTTTAGGGGTTGAGAGTGTTAGGGGTTTAGGGGATTCTAGAGTTAGGGGTTTAGAGGGTTAGGGTTTTAAGGGTAAAGGGGTTTAAAGGGCTAGGTGTTTAGAGGATTAGGCTATTAGGGGTATAGGGGTTTAAAGAGTTAGGGGTTTAGGGGTTCAGAGGGTTATGGTTTTAAGGGTAGAGGGGTTAAGAGGGTTAGGGATTTAGAGGGTTTTGGGTTTAAAGATTTTGTGTTTAAGGGTTTAGGTTAGGGGTTCAGTGGGTTAGAGGTTTGGGGGTTTATGGGTTAGGATTTTAGAGGGTGATGGGTTTAGACCGTTATGGTTTTAAGGGTAAAGGGGTTTTGAGGGTTGAGTTCTAGAGGGTTACAGTTTAGAAGGTTGTGGTTTTAGAGGGTTCTCGATTTAGAGAATTAGGGGTTTATGGGGTTTGATTGTTAAGGGTTAGTGGTTTAGAGGGTTAGGAGTTTATAAGGTTATGGACTTAGGGGTTTAGAGGTTTTGGGGCTTTTAGGGGGTAAGCAGTTTAGAGGTTTGGGTGGTTTTAAGGGTTATGATGTTTAGGGGTTGAGCATATTAGGGGTTTTGAGGGTTAGGGTTTTAGTGGGTTAAGGGTGTAGAGGGTTAGGGGATTAGAGGGTGAGGGGTTTAGAGGGTTGGGGTTTTCGGGGTATTTGGGTTAGGATTTCAAAGGGTGAGGAGTTTAGACGGATAGGGTTTTAAGGGTGAAGCGGTTGAGGTTTTTATTTAGTAGAGTTTAGAAGGTTATGGGTTTAGAGGGTTAAGGGTTTAGAGTTACTGTCGGTGTTTAGAGGTTTAGGGGGTTTATGGGTTTTGATTGCTCGGTGTTGTGGTTTACAAGGTTACGAGTTTTAGAAGGTTTTGGGTTTAGAGGTTTCGGTGTTTCGGGGATTAGAGGTTTATAAGGTGAGGGGTTTAAAGGGTTATGGTTTTACAGGTTTAGGGGTCTAGACAGTTTGGGCTTTAAGGGTTTAGAACAGGGGTGGGCAAATTTTTTGACTCGCGGGCCACAATGGGTTCTAAAATTTGACAGAGGGGCCGGGCCAGGAACAGATGGATGGAGTGTTTGTGTGAACTAATATAAATGTCGTGTAAAAATAATAACATGAAAGGATTTGGCCTTTAACAGGTAGCAAAGCATTTATTTGCAAGGCAATTTAACAAATTGCATGAACATGAACAATACAAAAACATGTCGTAACTCCCGGTCAAAGTGCGCCATCTAATGGGGAAATGGGGGCATTACAGGAGAAAGGTAAAATTTAATTTAATAATAATAATTGTACAAGTTCGGCGGGCCGGATTAAAAAGCCCAACGGGGCCGTACTTTGCCCATGTCTGGTTTAGAGGGTTAAGGGTTTAGACAGTTAAGAGTTTTTGGGGTTTATGGGTTAGGGTTCTAAAGGGTGAGGTGTTTAGACGGTTGGAGTCTTCGGGGTAAAGTCCTTTATAGGATTTGGTGTTTAGAGGGTTAGAGTTTAGAACGTTTTGAGTTTAGAGGGTTTAGAGAGTTACGTGTTTAGAGGTTTATGGGTTTCGATTGTTAGAGGTTGAATCGTTTAGATGGTTAGGAGTTGAGGAGGTTATAAGGGTATGTGTTTAGGGGTTTAGAGGTATAGGGGTTTCAAGGGTTAGAGATTTAGAGTGTTAGGGGTTTAGTGGTTAGAGAGTTTAGATGGTTTAACACCTAGACTTTCACAACTAATATTGGATTAGTCTCCAACACTAAATGGCACTTTTTGTTGATGTGACAAATTTTCCTAATTGGCTGTGTCGGGTGGTGGCTGGTTTAACGACACATTTATATTTACACAATCTAACCCAAAAAAACATTTATGGGTTTAGAGAGTTAGGGGTTTAGTGGGTTATGTGTTTAGAGGGTTAGCATTTTAGGGGTATGGGTGTTTTAAGGGTTAGGCATCTAGAGGGTTAGTTCTTTAGAGGGTTGGGGTTTAAATGTGTTGGGATTTAGAATATTAGGGATTTAGGGTTTTAGAAGGAGAGAGTTTCAAGGTTTAGAGGGTTAGGGATTTAGAGGGTTGAGGGTTTGGTTTTTAATGGCTTCGAAGGTTAGGGTTAAAAGACTAAGGGGTTTGGAGAGTGAGGGGTTTTTGGTGGGTTAGGGTTTTAAGGGTAAAGGGTTTGAGAGGGTTAGCGGTTTAGATGGTTATGGGTTTAAATGGTTAGGGATTTAGATAGTTACGGGGTTTAGAGTTTTAGAGGGTTTTATTTGTTCGAGGTTTAGTGGTTAAGGTCTCTGTGCGAGTCCAGCAGGTTTATTTTAGTCTATGGTAAGATAAAAACAGTTCAGTTTAATTTGTATATATTTAAACAATTTGTTTACCTTTCCTGTCGTGTTTTTGTATTGTATTTTTGTTATGTTCTGACCCGCCCGATTGGACGTCTGTGAAAACAGATCGTCATAGCTCATCAGATTCATCCAGTATAAATAAATATTCAGATTAAAATTCTATTGACCTCTGTGCGAATCTATGGATTTCTGTGTGAGTTTTTGGGTCTCTTGAGTGTATGGATCTCTGTGTGAGGCTATTGGTCTCTGTGCATGTCAAAAGGACTCTGAGTGAGTCTATGGGGTTGCCGTGTGAGTCTGAGTGTCTGTAGGAATGCATGGGTCTCTGTTGGAGTCTATGGGTTTCTGGGTATGGTTGTTTGTGCGAGTTTAACATGCATAAATGGAACTTAAAAAGGCCATTGAGGGTTGCAGAATCCAAATTGAATATTAAGTTCCCCGCAGTGCAAGCCAGCTCCCTAGTCGTGTCATCAAACAGCCCCTGTAATTCTTTATAATAATAAAAGACTTACTCCAAGAAATCCACACAGTAGGGTCCTGAATTGGGGTTTTATTTTATAATCTTTGGTTTTATTCGGTTAAGTCACGTAGGTAAAAAATAAATTAAAATTAAATAAAAGAAACAATTAAAACACGACGTTTCGAAGGCAACACAAGCTTCCGTCTTCAGGTGGAAACAGTCACAGCAAAAAATCGCTGCACCAAGTGGCGAGGCTCTGGGAACCTTTGGCTTAAATACAGGTTAAGGGAGGGGTGGGGGAGGAGCCATGTAGGGGGACCTTGGTGGGGTGCGGGGCTGAGTTAATCCGTCTTTTGTTGTGTAGAGGGTGCGGGGGATGGGTCACTGTGTGTGTGTGCAATAGAAACGGAAAAAAAAATAGAAAAATGAAAGATCGGCAAGAATGTGCTGTCAGGGGGAAGTAGAAAAAAGGGAAATAGAAAGTTCGGAAGGAATATGCTTGGTATACCACTACTTGAAATTGCTGTTAGAAATTAGTTGACGTTTGGTATGATTTAAAACGTCCTTCCAGTGGTTGCTTAATTTGAAACTATCCTCTCGGTTGAAGGTATGCCTGTATTTGTATATCTGAATGGCTTGGTGAACACATCTCTGGTGATAACCTATAGGTTTACAGAGAACCTTGGTATCGGAGAAGACAATCTCATGATCACCCATAGCGTTGTGACAATGATCAGCCACAGCAGAAGAATTCGTTCTGCCGTGTTTCAAATCTGATTTGTGCTCGCGAATTCGGTCAGAGACATGTCGCTTTGTCTCCCCGATATAGCAATCACCACAGGTACAACTCAATTTGTAAACCCCGGGGTACTGTAAGTCAGGAATGACATCCTTCACGGATGGGATCAGATCACGAATTTTGTGTACTGTATTGAACCGGACCTGGATCTTGTGTTTGTTTAGAATTTTGGAAATCTTTTTAGTAACGCCTGCTATATATGGTAGTGTGATGGTTTTGACCGGAGTATCAAGTGGTTGTTTCTGTATGGAGGGAGAAACAGCTTGGCGGATGGTACGGTCAGAGTATCCATTCCTTTTGAGGGCCAGGTGTACATGTTTTAATTCACTGGTTAGGTGGTGTTGGTCCGAAATGCAAATAACCCAATGGTATAAAGTTTTGATGAGATAATTCTTTTGGGCTGGGTGGTGGTGGGAATCAGGTTTCAAGTAGGAATCTGTGTGGGTGGGTTTCCTGTAGACAGAATGCCCCAATGAGCCATCAGGTCTCCTCTCAAACAGAACATCTAAGAATGGTAGCTTGCCATCTTTCTCCACTTCCATGGTGAATTTGATGGCGGGATGTCTGGAATTGATGTGGTGTAGGAAAAGGTTCAAAGCTGGGAGGCTATGTGGCCAAATGACGAAAGTGTCATCCACATATCTCTTCCCCTGGGAAGGTCTCAGGGTGGAAGTCTGGATGGCGTCTGATTCAAATTTCTACATGAAAATATTGGCTATCACTGGTGACAAGGGGGAACCCATGGGGGTACCCTCATTTTGTTTGTAGAAGGAGCCATTCCAAGTAAAGTAGGTATTGTTGAGGCAGTGCCTAACCAGTGCAGGTGTATCGGCGTCTAGTCCATGTTGGACCAAATTTTCAATTATTTCAATGGTATCAGGTACTGGGACCTTGGTGAACAAAGAGACCACATCGAAGCTGACAAGGATATCGTCAAGGGACAGTACAACGTCTTTGACCATGGAGACCAATTGGGCTGAGTTAAGTACTGCTGAGGCAGTCTTGACCGTGAAAGGCAGCAAGGAATATGACAGAAAACGGGCTAGTCTATAGGTAGGGGAGTTGATCGTGGATAAGATGGGTCGTAGTGGGGTGCCTTCTTTATGAATCTTGGGAAGACCATAGAATCTAGGGGGTCTTGCAGCAGAAGGTTTTAGGGAGGGACGTTTAGTTGGGTCGATTAGGGAGGTCGAACTTGTGATGATCTTGTTGGTTTTCATCGCTAGGCTATTGGTAGGGTCATTTTTAATTTTTGAGTAACTTCCATCGTTGAGCAGATTCTGGATTTTGTTGTTGTATGAATCTTTATCCATAATAACAGTAGCGTTGCCTTTATCGGCTGAGAGGATGACTATATCACTTCTGTTTATTTAAATTCGCGAGTTCAGAGCGTTCATTTTTGCTGATGTTACTAATGGGTTTCTTAGCATTCTTAAGAATAGTGGCTATTTCAGCTCTCGCAACGTCTGCTTGGATGTGTCCCACGCCTTTCAGGGCTACATCGACCTGAGAGATGATATCATCTACTGGTAAGTGTTTTGGGGTGACAGCAAAATTCAGTCCCCTAGCCAGTACTGTTTTCAGATTGTCCGAAATCGGCGTGCTACTCTGATTAATGACGATTTAGTTGACGTCGAATTTTGTTATATGTGGAACTGGGTTCTTCTTTAATAGCTGGTTGAATTTAGAAATCAGGTTAGCTTTACATTTGACTGACAGTGAATCAGCAGAAGAAGCAGTCATGTTGTCTATGTGATTCCAATCCGCACCAACCGGCATGTGCACCCATATGTACACCACCTCTACACCGTTCATCATGCTAAGTCGGCCAATCAAATGCTAATTTTTATGCTAATTCCTTTGTCAAGGCACCTTGTTTCCTCGCACACAGCTTAACGGTCGCGGTCTGAGCGTGGCTGTGTTTCACTCCAGCACTGTCCTCGAGACAGCCTGGTTCCTTCACCTGATGAAGGCCGCTTGTGTTGTGGCCGAAACGTCGTGATTATTGTTGTTTTATTATTTACCTACGTGACTTTACCGAAAAGAACCAAAGAGTATGGATCCTTGCAGTCACGAAAGCTTTAAATCTAGAATTGATAACCTCTACGGGGAGGGTTTTCACCTATCTGTTAGAGCTTTTAACAGACAACGGGACAAGAAGTCACAGCTCATCGAGACGCTGACCTTCCTCAAAAGATGCCGCGATCACAAGGTAATACCCATCGCTTTCACACTCACTTCTGCTGCTGTATCTTCTCCGAATTCTAAACAGATTCTGTTTAAGGCCAGCCTATATTAAATCTCAGAGAGGATAAGGCTACTCCGATTTGAACTCGATACTTTAGACAGGACTCTCCTACAAGCTCATTTAATGTTAACACAAAAAATGTCACCTTCTGATTGGAATCACATAGACAACATGACTGCTTCTTCTGCTGATTCACTGTCAGTCAAATGTAAAGCTAACCTAATTTATTTCTGATTGAGAGGGGGTCAAATATATAACATTTTTGACATGCGTTTTTCTGGATTTTGTTGTTGTTATTCTGTCTCTCACTGTTCAAATAAACCTACCATTAAAATTATAGACTGATAATTTCTTTGTCAGTGGGCAAACGTACAAAATCAGCAGGGGATCAAATACTTTTTTCCCTCACTGTATATATAAATAAATAGTGCATATTTAGTGTATTATTGAGTGCATGTTTACGTGCTCTAACCCAAAAATCTCGATCATGGACTCAAAAAACCGCTGGGAGACTTCTCACTCAGACCCGTAGCAAGACGATATCGCCCCAATATTCAAATTGTTCAAATATCCCCCGAACGAGTCCAGGATCAATTTAAAGATCATACTCGGCATTCTGAAGGTCCTCCGTGGTCTGACAATGATCACGTTGCCATGTTTACGCTTCTTACAAATATTTTTGCCCCGTTGAATCGATCGCCAAACCCAAGTGACGGTAATGTTACGATTAAAAAAATCTCAGTGGGTGACCTCTGGGCAGAGCATGACCTTGCAACCAGACGACCAATCGAGTGAAATAAACATGGGAAACGCACCTCGATGAACAGGCTGACTTCCCTGTGTGTTTGGACAAACTCATTCATCACAGGCAAAACGAACATGTCCCGAATGCCCACGTCCTTCAGGAACTGCATCTGGAGGTGTTGGCACACCAATTGCATCACCTAGCAAAAGAGGAAAACAGCAGGAACGACGTGAATACATCATCGCCATGCAGCAGTCTACGCCCGTCAATTTCTCACAGCGGTAGTAAGGTCCTTAGGTGTCTGGGAGCACAAGGCAGGTGCAGGTGGGTGAGTCATAATTTCCATCCCTGACGCCAAAACTTATTTCAGGCTGTGCAAGAGATAATGACATGGGTTAATTGTCACACAAGCCAATTAGAAAGCTGCCATGCTGTTAATGGTTAGTAAACTGAACTCACAGACCAGAGGTCGCTAAATGGGTACACCACAGTTAGCTGATCGGCAAGTCACGTGTGATGCAGCCAAGTGTGGCTTTCAGCCGGCTCTTCCAACACACCTGGTCAACGTGGAAAAGTAGAATATGGGACCTTCCTGGTGTGGACTAATCAGTTTCAAAGACAATGCATATATTATAAGAGCATGTATGCATGTTCACCACAAGTACGTGTGGTTAATGCAGACAGGATTCCTTGAATGAGGATTCTGTTTGGTGTTTTAACATCTTGACACCTGTTGTATTGCCAGAAAGGGTAAAACCTATTGTTATATGGAAAAATAGACCAAATACTCGTAAAGAGTTCGCTCTCATGAAAGTCTTTTCACCAGCGGTGGTGTGACCAAGCAATTGCAGAGCTGCACTTTTATATAAGTCAGGTCAGAGCCAGATACACATTGGAGGATAAACATCCCACGGTGGCGGGGCAATTGTTGTGCAATAATGTCAGGTCAAACTTACTTAGGATATTTACAGGTGCGTTTTATTCATGCCGTATATATTAATGCACACATTGTGTAGTAGTGGTATTATTATTAAACTTACCTTTAATGACGATGACCATAAACATGATTAAGAGTGTGACTATTAATGAATGTGCGACTGTACGATGTGGACGTAGCGGAGGGGCCCCCCACGGTGAGCGGTGACGCAACGCGCGCAGTGGCCCGCGTCACGTGGTTGACACCTCACGTGCACAGAGCGAGGCAGGCAGAGCCAGAGGGGGGGGAGGGGCGGCGTTGCCTAGGCGACGTTGGCGTCCTCGCGGTCTACTCCACGGTCAAGCTGCGTGTCACTTGGTGACCCCCCCACCGCCTCTTACTGGACACCTGTGAGTGAGAGCTTGATAGCGCTTCGGATTTTGATTCCGAGTACAGTGTGCACAGCACCTGTACGGCGAGTCCTCGTTTAACGCAGTAGATGCGTTCCTGAAAAGTGCCGCGCTAAGCGAAAACTATTTCCCCCGTAATGAATGTCCAAGCGCAGTCAGAATTGGGTTACAAACAATTTGAGGGGACGCCGCCGCGTTACCGTCTCGTCTCGCTCAACCGCGCAGCTCAAAAAAGTAGTTTGGCGGCGACCGCTCACAAGTCGCCTTATGGCGGTGCGCGTTCCCTAAATGAAGGCAACCGCGTTATAGCGTGAACACGCGGGACAGACCCAGTTGTCGTGTGCGGGTCAACTCCCTGAGATAAACTTGCTGCCGACTTAATGCGTTGTATACGCCCAGTGCTCAGCCAATTGTTGTGAGCGTCGCTCCTCTGCCCTCTGTTGTTAATGGAGGGAGACTGCACCCAACTGCCAAGTATCATCCTTCGCGAGCCTCTTCAAAACGCTCATCTTGACACCGCTGGAAGCAGCCATCGGCCTTGACCTCACCCCACAACAGTGCAAGTTTAACCGCTCAACATTAAAACACAACGATGGGTCGCTTGCACCAATCGCACAACATCACAGCGTTGACTCTCAGCTGTTGCTTGTGTAGAGGGGTCAGATTGTCCAGACATTCGGTTGATACTAATAGGGTTTATTTGCCAGTATTGTAGATTATTTGAATTACATTTGTTTGGGCGTCAGGGTGGTGCAGTGGTCACGCCCGTGCATGGCATCTTCTGAAGGACTGCCTGGCTTCGCTTTCCTAATTCTGGTCCCTTTCTCTGCATGGGTTTACTCCCATAGCAAAACAACAACAACAAGAAAACATACACTGTAACTGGTACTAGCCAAACATCTGGGATTGTTTTTGTTATGCTGCATTGCCCAAAATGGCATTTGGTGATAAAAAAAATTGGCAGGAATTGATGCACTAATGCAATTTGAACTCTTATATATTTTTATTTCCTGACTTGCTTAGCGATCATATTCTTGGTAAAGTCACGTAAATAAAGTCACGTAAATAGAAAACAAGAAATAAAATTCAAATTAAATAAAAATAAATAAATAAAAAACTAATAAAAAATAAATTGAAAATAATAAAAGCAAAAAACCCAGGACGTTTCAATCGCAACACAAGCGGTCTTTATTTTATTGTTTGTTGTTTACGTGACTTTACCGAAAGAACCAAGAATATGAATTCCCGCAGTCACGAAAGTTAAGTCAAAATTTGCTTCGCGTTCCTTTACTTATCCCTCCTATCTGTTTGTATTGTTGTTTGTTGTTGGAATTTTCTGACTCGCCCCGACTGGATAGCTCCTCAGATTCGTCCAGCCTAATTAAAGATTCTGATTCGGACATTAACTGACCCAGTTTTCGCGTGGAGTTCACGGCCAGGATGTGGAACAAAGGGACCCCCGGTCACACTCACGTGGAATGCCTAGGGCATTGCACAGCATGTAAATGGACTAGTTTTGTGAGATTGAGTGGTGGCTTAGCGAAGGCCTTTATTCAACAATGTATATCATGGCCGATAAGAATTTTTATAGTCATACACCATAGCCCACGATTTCCTGCACCGTTCATTCACTTGAGGAGACTGCGCATGGTGGAGATGGATGACCCTCGGTATCCTGTCTCAAAGTGATTCCAGTGGTTCAGGTAGTGGAAGAGTTGCTAGAGCTTCTGGTTCTTGCCGAAGCCTTGTGACTTTGGGATGAGAGCGTGGTAGGATGAGTGAAGCGTGGAGCTAAAGCTCCTGGAACATCCTGTACCCAAACAACACCAAACATTCAAAATCTTACAATGCTGCTGTTCCAGCACGAACAACATAACAATGAACAACATTTTCACAAATTCAACGTAATGCAGGAAACTGAGTGGCTCGAGGTTAATTTAAATGTCAGAGCACCGAGCCAATGCCATTGAGGTCCTCCGTTCAAAATTCAGTGAGCCATCTATCAACAAACGTTCCTGCGAATTGAGGGCAGGAATGCTGTGGTCTCAACTTGGTCAGAACGCTTCTGGCAATTGCTTGATGATGCTGGTTGTAATTACCAGCGAAAGGTCGTACTCGTTTGAAAATGTTCTGCGTTTCCTCTCTAACACACCAGAGTGCCGAAGCAATAACATAAATGGCACGTTCTGTTCATGTCAGAAACATTACTAATGGGCTGTGTTGGGTGGATGTGGGTGTACGATGCATTTACACTGACACGATCTAAGCCAAAAAAAACTTTATCATGAATAATATTGGTCGCGAAAGCCTGCGTGTGAAACACCACTTTACCTTTAAAGTCACCTCGAAAACCCACTGCGATCAAATGGGTTTCCCATATGGCTGTGCACATGATGAGCTACACTGCTGCATGTATTAACTCTTTCCTGCTCCGAGATGACTGCAAGTTGCGGGGTGCATCCCGTTCACCGCTGAATCTCGTGTACATCATCGGAACGTAATAGGAAGTAAATATTAAATAACTTTATCGGTACCGAGGATCCCACAAGGCCGTGCGGGAAGGTGTGTAGCACAGTTTGGTACCAGCTATAATAGAGTGCTGTCCTGTCGCTACGGTGCTCTGCGGCGAGTACAATGTCTTTAAAAACAACGGCGCTATGCCTCTCTAAATAAAATTACCGCTGAACCGCTTGCGGGTTCCGAGATTCGGTGGTGAACGAGACCCATCCTGAAATGAGCAGTCGTCTCGGAACAGGAAAGGGTTAAGGGCGAGAGTGAAACAGCTTACGAACTTGAAGCCGAGACCAGAGCTCGCGGGTTTCCCGTTCACCGTAGTCCTTCTCTATCATGTCCAGCTGAAGCTGCAGTCGCTGCCGTGAGAAGAACGTCACCCGGTCCTCCTGCCACTCATTCAGCTGGTGGCATAAATATAGTTTTATTACGGACATTTAGAAACATAAGCAAATAATACCTACTTCATTTGGCCAATCCTTGACCTAAAACAGTGATATTCACTCATTTTCGGATGGGGGCCACTTTCGCGAATAAGATATTATCAGTGAAAGAGCCATCTCACATTTGAAACCATTGGGGGGTTTGACAGCATGATGGGGTGTTTTCACTTGTGTGTATTGTCGGGGACTGCACGTCAGGGGTCGCAGTAAAAAGGACACCAGGGACTGCCACCGGCCCGCGGGCCTTGCAATGAAGAACACAGTCACCCAGAAACGTTGAATTATATGTACAAATGGCTGGGTAATTCTTAAGACATAATTCGACACTCATGTTATGTACCGATTATCATGCTGTAGTCTTTGAACATCTCATTTTAGCCACCAATTGGTATCCTCATAAAAAAATTACAACAGCATTGATCCTAACGATAGGTTCTGCGCTTAATTTCCGCAACTCCGCTTAGCACGGTTGGCTATGTACGGTGGAAAGGAAGTTCAACATACATTCATACAAGTCTGTCAAACCCGGCTGAGTGTAATTGGTAATTAGCGAAAACATAACTGATTATGTGAACACTGGTTATGCAAGATCGATCTCTCAGGGAACTTGAGTGACATGTGGTGATGTCAGTTGTAACTGTGTGCCCTGTTATCAATGGTACAACTGTGTGCAATAGAAGAAAATATATGCATTTTTTAATCAAATATATTGTTTTATAAATTTGTGTACTTATGCAAGATAAAATGTAAGTCAATCTAGTTCTTCTTAAAATGTAACCTTAAACCAATGTTACCATCATCAGTGGTTAATAGACTATTACACAAAGGACTCCCATATTTCTTCGATGTAATACTAATTAGACTGACATCTGAACAACAGCTGATTTCACCGCTCCATGATAAAACTAATTTAATCAAGTAAACATTATTGCCGTTCCTATAAAACTTTGGTCACCCAGGCTGTCCTTCAACAAAAGGGTATATTAAATCTATAATATAGTTTTTTCTGGGTTAGATTGCATAAAAATAAATGAGCCGTTAAACCTACCACCACCTAACAGCCAATTAGTAAGGTTGTCACGTAAACGGAACATGCCAATCCGCTACTAGTACAGCAAACCGAAGTGTTGGAGAGAAAATCCACAACATTTACAATCTGAGCATGACGTTTCGCCAGTAATTACAACTATCATCATTAGGTGGACAGCCAAATTCGTAGAGAAATCCTCTTGTTTCATTCCTTGGAGGGATAGATGTGATGACGTCACTTGTGAGCCCTTCACGAATTGGAATGTTCTGTTTATGTGACAAACCTTACGAATTGGCTGTGTCGGTGGTGGCGGGTTTAACGACAAATTTATATTTCAACGATCTAACCCAAAAAAAACGATATTATGGATGATATTGGCCGCGAAAGCCTACGTGTTAAACGGGTATATTAAAATTTAAATGGGCTACAACCAGTTTCATGACTTTAAAGCGGAGATCACATGTGGGATGTAACCACAGCATATAGCCGTATGAAACCCACATACTCTACATCCTCCTGCCCAGGGTCCATACCTGTTGGGAGAAATTCAAGACTGAAATTTGTATCAAAATCTGTAAAGCACATGAGAACCTTAATTTAGCAGTCTCAAACTGACTGGGACCCCTGTCGTGATGGAGCAGCTGAACATTGCACAAAATCATCAACGCATATACAGATATATACCAAGGGTGACCAACTTTCCTGACCCTACCAGCAGCATACCATAATCTTCAGATGGCCGCGGGAGCCACAAGAGATAAAGATTAGCCATACAGAAGTTGACTCGTGTCGACTGGCTGTGGAATTTTGAGTTTAGAAATCTGAGTGCCCTGTGTTGTATATGCCCCCCTTTCCATCTTAATATTAACAATTATTTTTTCAATACATATAGATACATATTTCTATTGTTTCTTTTAATTTTAATAATGAATAAAAACACCAAACCAGGCCTCAGCATGGCATGCGGAGGTCATATTTACCTTGACCCACTAACACGATTTTGACGTTCAGAGCCCTCCCAGGGTCAGAGGGAGCAGATAGAGAGCAGAGCGCAGCGGATTGCAAAGGGGCTGACGTAAACACAAAGCCAGGGTCACTGGGAGGTTGCGTTAGCCTAGATCTAGTTAAGTCAAAAAAGCTAATTGGTTCTGCATTACTATTAAAGTAACTTAAAGTCGGAATTTAACGACAGGGTTGGCTAAAGTTATTGATCTTCACACCCACTTCAATTGAACCCTGCCACAAGCTACGTCAATGTAACCATCACCCGTCTATTAATTTAATATGAAATGTATTAACATATTTTAATAATTTATATACGACTTGACCCGAAGCCTAACAATAAGGTTTTCCTAAGTCAACATGAATGCTCAAATCCACCCATACACAAATAATAAGCAGGGTTAAAGTAAGAGTAGAGAGGAAAAGAAATGCAAGCGCACAGCAAAACTGCAACGTAAGCAAAGGGTGATGTTAAACCCAGGGTCGGAGAGAAAGGGAAATCCCGGCCGTCTTTGTATCCCTGCAGCGCGGGGTAGGAGTGTGTATACGCTTGGGGAAACACGAGTCAAGCACCACAACGGGAAGCTGACCCAGACCTTGGATTAATACAGAATCATAACTGTGGAACTCTGATGAAATGAAATGTTAACTTAAAACTTTTTAACCATTTCTTTGTGCGTCGGTGAAAGTCGGAGGGAATATCGCCCCTCCCTCCAGGTTGTGCATCCAGACAGAGAGGCGCCTTCGAGACAATTTATAACATTTGATTGTTTTACTTGTGGGTTTTATGGTAGGAGTATGACAACGGAATATACCGTGGGTGATGCACAAGGACACACACTGACACACGTACGGACACACACGGACACAGATACATACGGACAAATCCTGACACAGCAAAAATCGAAAGAAACCCCGCCTTATGGGCAGGATCCGAGTGAAGGGATTTTTGGGCATAAAAAGAGGGTCCTGAGCATTGAAACTCGGAAGAGTTCGACTGGGGGGGGGGGGTCGGCTCACCAGAGTTCGACCGGGGGGTCGACTCTCGGGAGATAGTTCGACTCGGAGGAGTTCAACTCGAGGGAGTTCGACCAGGGGGGGTCGACTCACCAGAGTTCGACCAGTGGGTCGACTCTCGGGAGACAGTTCGACTCGGAGGAGCAACTCGGGGAGTTCGACCAGGGGGGTCGGAACTCGGGGAGTTCGACTCGGAGGAGGTCGGAACGCGGGGAGTTCGACCAGTGGGCCGGCTCAGGAGCAGTTCCAATCGGGAACGAGAGCAACAGGTCGCCAGCCGGCGAGCTGCAGAGCAGGGGGCGGCGAGCAGAAGCCAAAGTGGCCCCGTCGCTACCCACTGACGTTGGCAAGACTCGCAGGGTAGTGAGGCGTCACCTAGTGTGATTTCCAAGAGCTCAAAGACAGAGTATTGCTGAAAGATTATTCTACATTGAGTCCAGCTGCAGAGCGACCGACGCACCAAGCAAGAGCTTCTGCAAACCAGAGCAAGAGCACGTGCGACTTGAGTCATCCAGCAGTGGAGAAAAACCTGCTTTCAGCAAACCAGCAACGAGCACGTTCGAGTTCTCCACCCAGAGAGAGGGAGCGTGCCGATGCAGCTCATCCAACAGCGGAGAGAAACTGCTGTCAGCGAACCAGCACGAGCGTGATCGCGTTGCTCATCCAGCAGTGGAGGGAGGTGTCCACTGAGCAGAACTGAGAGCGATCAAGCAACTCTCCCCCGTGGACAGAGGCTGGCTGCTGCGTGGAGGAGGGCGGCGATACGTATGATGCACTCCCACACACCTCACCGCTCTAAAGGGAGCGAGGCTACTTCTCCTACAAGCGATGCCAACTTCAGCGTATGGCAACGCAAAGAATTAATTCCAAACACTGACTATTCAAAACAATTCATATCACTCAAACATACACAGGTCCTTAACCAGAAGCGAACACTCAAGTCCGTGAACCATCTGGCTGTGGAAGCATCGTTCGTGTGATAACAGTCCGTCATTTATAAGTATATTCATAATTTCCCTCTTTAATATTTTGTTTTGGACTGTACTTCTAATCGCATAAGTTACCAACCGATCCATCAATACGAATTAACCCTTGGCACCTTCGCCACGGAGCTATGCTCCCGGGGAGGAATCGTGCTAAACCGATTTTCTGATCATACAATCTTGTTCACGAATTAATTAATTAATCTCCCGTGAGATAACACGTTCCGCCGCATACCCTCGCACTAAGCCATTTCGGTAATCTTATAGTCTGTCCGGTGGATCTGTTGTTACATTTATGCCTTTGGAAATAATAACTGTTTGATTGTCGTTTTATATGAATACCGTTGCATGTTAATCAATCGCCTGTGATAATGTGCTGACCATTTTAAGCATAATGATCGCTTATATTATAATGTATAAGCTTTTGTGTAGCATAGCATTTGCATGTCCTGACTCTCTCTCACTAACAGCAATCGCTTTATGCGGGGTCCATGTGTTATCAAAGTGAAATCGTACAGTCGTTGATGATACTGTCTTGATACCGTGTGGATACCGTGTTGAAGTTCCGAGATTGAGAGTCACATACATATTATAGTTAAGGTTTAATTAGAAATACATTGATTAATACAGAAGTGGTCGTGTGATTCTTTCCTGAAATTTTTGCATAAAATCTGTATCCTGCGACGAGATATGTACTCGGGAACCTAAACTATAAACACACCAATCCACACTCATTAAACTAAAGCGAACGATATGAACATGGGAACCTAAAATATAAACACACCAATCCACACTCATTAAACGTTAATTAAAGCGAATGATATGAACTTGGGACCTAAATATGAACACTCGGGGAGTGTTAAAGCGAGAATCATTGTATTATGCTGATCAATAATACGAAGTTAGACAACGAGGCCGAATTGACACTAGCGTAACTGCACAGGATTGCGTTATCCTGATTGATAACCCCACCTCGTCAACGAGGCGGGGCCTGATTATCATAAAGGCTATCATTAACACAACCACACCCACTCGTATAAATGAATACGATTACCTCTCTAATTAGCATAGTTACACGCATAATTACACGAATTAGCATAATTTCGGATTAATTATGAAAATTTCGAATTTCATTAAATTTTAATTATTTTTCATCAATTTTCACACACCCACATATACAACACTGCTCGACACAATTTATGATTATTTCTTTCATTTCTATAATATTGTAAATGTTACAATAGTTTTTTCATAAGATGACATTTAAAAAAGTATTATTTTACATTTTCACCACAAAGTAGGCTCAAATATTCATAATATTGTGGTAATTGGATGGTCTGCTATCTAACTGAGACAATTAGATTCGTTACTTGGTATATCGCTTCATATATTGCTGTTTAATCTTGCTTTGAATCTTGATTTCCTGTTTCTAACATTGTTTAGACCGAAACCGTGTAACCATTCAAAACGTTGATAACGAGCCTGTTTAAGTCATCTAGATTACGAATACAATGTACACAATCAGAATTTTCACATCACTGGGACAATTGTGCCCGAAATTAAATTTAAACATTAGGAAGGGGTCTGCTCTTCAGGTCAGATCCTGGCTGATGACGTAGTTGTCTCCAGTCTGTGATGTCACAGCCATGTGGGTGGTACCTTTAACATCATGATGACTATGTCATCATGCACTACGTGTCATTCATATTGGAAGAGCTGTTTTTATTGGTGGCTGTGTTTCTTGTCTCATTTCAAAGAAGCATGAGATAATTTAGCCTCGTGGTTATTAAAGCCTCCACTACTGTTGATTAAACTAAAATTCATCTCAGCAGTTGTAAGCCTGCACATCAATAGCTTTAACTTGTGAGCGTGAAAGGGGTGGTTTCAGGATTGTTTGCGTATTCATGGGGTTTATTATTGAGGCTTTCAAGGGTGTGGGGGTCTCACTCACTACATGAGCATGAGGGGTTTGGGGGATTAGCTCAGCTTATGGAACGTGTTGTAACAAATACTTTTAAACATCTAATTTTAGCATATGTTTTCAGAAACTCAAACTGCAATGTCGTGGATATTGTGTTTTTTTATTATTGACGGTAGAATTAGTATAAATGTGGATATTTCTTACATTGTCGTTTTATGCGACTGATTATTGATGTAAAATTTCGTTTCAAATAGAAACGGTAAGCTAACAAGGTGAACGTTAATCATTAAACTATTCCCAACTGTTTATTTTTTATGTGTTGCAGTGTATCAAGTCTGCTTGACACGATTTAAGATTATTTCTTTCATTTCTATAATATTGTAAATGTTACAATAGTTTTTTCATAAGATGGCATATATAAAAGTATTATTTTACATTTTCACCACAAATTAATCTCAAATATTCATAATATTGTGGTAATTGGATGGTCTGTCATCTAATTGAGACAATTAGATTCGTTACGTGGTATATAGCTTCATATATTGATGTTTAATCTTGCTTTGAATCTTGATTTCCTGTTTCTAACATTGTTTAGACTGTAACCGTGTAACCATTCAAAACGTTGATAACGAGCCTGTTTAAGTCATCTAGATTACGAATAAAATGTACTCAATCGTAACTTTCTTATCACTGGGACAATTGTGCCCGAAATAAAATGAGTTACATTACATTTAACATTAGGAAGGGGTCTGCTCTTCAGGTCAGATCCTGGCTGATGACGTAGTTGTCTCCAGTCTGTGATGTCACAGTCATGTGGGTGGTACCTTTGACATCATGATGTCTATGTCATCACGCACCACGTTTCATTCATATTGGAAGAGCTGTGTTTATTGTTGGCTGTGTTTCTTGTCTGAGCCTAAAGAAGCGTGAGATCATTTAGCCTCCTGTTAAATTAACGCCCCCACTACTGTTGATGAAACTAAAATTCATCTCAGCAGTTGTCAGCCTGCACATCATTAGCTTTAACTGGTGAGCCAGAAGGGGTGGTTTAAGGATTGTTTGCGTGATAATGGGGTTTATTATTGAGGCTTTCAAGGGTGTGGGGGTCTCACTCACTACGTGAGCATGAGAGGTTTGGGGGTTTAGCTCAGCCTATGGTAACGTGTTGTAACAAGTACTTTCAAACATCACATTTTTGCATATGTTTTCAGAAACTCAAACTGCAATGTCGTGGATATTGTGTTTTTTGGATTAATGACGGTAGAATTAATATTAATGTGGATATTTCTTACATTGTTGTTTTATGCGACTGATAATTGTTGTAAAATTTCGTTGTAAATAGAAACGGTAAGCTAACAAGGTGAACGTTAATCATTAAAGTATTTCCAACTGTTTATTTTTTACGTGTTGCAGTGTATGAAGTCTGCTTGACACAATTTAAGGTTATTTCTTTCATTTCTATAATATTGTAAATGTTACCATAGTTTTTTCATAAGATGACATATATAAAAGTATTATTTTACATTTTCACCACAAATTATGCTCACATATTCATAATATTGTGGCAATTGGATGGTCTGTCATCTAATTGAGACAATTAGATTCGTTACATGGTATATAGCTTCATATATTGCTGTTTAATCTTGCTTTTAATCTTGATTTGCTGTTTCTAACATTGTTTAGACCGTAACCGTGTAACCATTCAAAACGTTGATAACGAGCCTGTTTAAGTCATCTAGATTACAAAGAAAATGTACACAATCTTAACTTTCTTATCACTGGGACAATTGTGCCCGAAATAAAATGAGTTACATTACATTTAACATTAGGAAGGGGTCTGCTCTTCAGGTCAGATCCTGGCTGATGACGTAGTTGTCTCCAGTCTGTGATGTCACAGTCATGTGGGTGGTACCTTTGACATCATGATGTCTATGTCATCACGCACCACGTTTCATTCATATTGGAAGAGCTGTGTTTATTGTTGGCTGTGTTTCTTGTCTGAGCCTAAAGAAGCGTGAGATCATTTAGCCTCCTGTTAAATTAACGCCCCCACTACTGTTGATGAAACTAAAATTCATCTCAGCAGTTGTCAGCCTGCACATCATTAGCTTTAACTGGTGAGCCAGAAGGGGTGGTTTAAGGATTGTTTGCGTGATAATGGGGTTTATTATTGAGGCTTTCAAGGGTGTGGGGGTCTCACTCACTACGTGAGCATGAGAGGTTTGGGGGTTTAGCTCAGCCTATGGTAACGTGTTGTAACAAGTACTTTCAAACATCACATTTTTGCATATGTTTTCAGAAACTCAAACTGCAATGTCGTGGATATTGTGTTTTTTGGATTAATGACGGTAGAATTAATATTAATGTGGATATTTCTTACATTGTTGTTTTATGCGACTGATAATTGTTGTAAAATTTCGTTGTAAATAGAAACGGTAAGCTAACAAGGTGAACGTTAATCATTAAAGTATTTCCAACTGTTTATTTTTTACGTGTTGCAGTGTATGAAGTCTGCTTGACACAATTTAAGGTTATTTCTTTCATTTCTATAATATTGTAAATGTTACCATAGTTTTTTCATAAGATGACATATATAAAAGTATTATTTTACATTTTCACCACAAATTATGCTCACATATTCATAATATTGTGGTAATTGGATGGTCTGTCATCTAATTGAGACAATTAGATTCGTTACATGGTATATAGCTTCATATATTGCTGTTTAATCTTGCTTTTAATCTTGATTTGCTGTTGCTAACATTGTTTAGACCGTAACCGTGTAACCATTCAAAACGTTGATAACGAGCCTGTTTAAGTCATCTAGATTACAAAGAAAATGTACACAATCTTAACTTTCTTATCACTGGGACAATTGTGCCCGAAATAAAATGAGTTACATTACATTTAACATTAGGAAGGGGTCTGCTCTTCAGGTCAGATCCTGGCTGATGACGTAGTTGTCTCCAGTCTGTGATGTCACAGTCATGTGGGTGGTACCTTTGACATCATGGTGTCTATGTCATCACGCACCACGTTTCATTCATATTGGAAGAGATGTGTTTATTGGTGGCTGTGTTTCTTGTCTGAGCCTAAAGAAGCGTGAGATCATTTAGCCTCCTGTTAAATTTACGCTTCCACTACTGTTGATGAAACTAAAATTCATCTCAGCAGTTGTCAGCCTGCACATCATTAGCTTTAACTGGTGAGCCTGAAAGGAGTGGTTTAAGGATTGTTTGCGTATTAATGGGGTTTATTATTGAGGCTTTCAAGGGTGTGGGGGTCTCACTCACTACGTGAGCATGAGGGGTTTGGGGGTTTAGCTCAGCCTATGGTAACGTGTTGTAACAAATACTTTCAAACATCAAATTTTAGCATATGTTTTCAGAAAATCAAACTGCAATGTCGTGGATATTGTGATTTTTGGATTCTTGACGGTAGAATTAATATTAATGTGGATATTTCTTACATTGTCGTTTCATGCGACTGATTATTGATGTATAATTTCGTTTCAAATAGAAACGGTAAGCTAACAAGGTGAACGTTAATCATTAAACTATTCCCAACTGTTTTTTTTGTATGTGTTGCAGTGTATGAAGTCTGCCTGACACAATTTCAGATTATTTCTTTCATTTCTATAATATTGTAAATGTTTCAATAGATTTTTTCATAAGATGACATATATAAAAGTATTATTTTACATTTTCACGACAAATTAGGCTCAAATATTTATAATATTGTGGTAATTGGATGGTCTGTCATCTAATTGAGACAATTAGATCCGTTACGTGGTATATAGCTTCATATATTGCTGTTTAATCTTGCTTTGAATCTTGATTTCCTGTTTCTAACATTGTTTAGACCGTAACCGTGTAACCATTCAAAACGTTTATAACGAGCCTGTTTAAGTCATATAGATTACGAATACAATGTACACAATCAGAATTTTCTTATCACTGGGACAATTGTGCCCGAAATTAAATTTAAACATTAGGAAGGGGTCTGCTCTTCAGGTCAGATCCTGGCTGATGACGTAGTTGTCTCCAGTCTGTGATGTCACAGCCATGTGGGTGGTACCTTTGACATCATGATGACTATGTCATCATGCACCACGTGTCATTCATATTGGAAGAGCTGTGTTTATTAGTGGCTGTGTTTCTTGTCTCATTTAAAAGAAGCGTGAGATAATTTAGCCTCGTGGTTATTAAAGCCTCCACTACTGTTGATTAAACTAAAATTCATCTCAACAGTTGTAAGCCAGCACATCATTAGCTTGAACTGGTGAGCCTGAAAGGGGTGGTTTCAGGATTGTTTGCGTATTAATGGGGTTTATTATTGAGGCTTTCAAGGGTGTGGGGGTCTCACTCACTACATGGACATGAGGGGTTTGGGGGTTTAGCTCAGCTTATGGAACGTGTTGTAACAAATAGTTTTAAACATCAAATTTTAGCATATGTTTTCAGAAACTCAAACTGCAATGTCGTGGATATTGTGTTTTTTGGATTATTGATGGTAGAATTAATATAAATGTGGATATTTCTTACATTGTCGTTTTATGCGACTGATTATTGATGTAAAATTTCGTTTCAAATAGAAACGGCAAGCTAACAAGGTGAACGTTAATCATTAAACTATTCCCAACTGTTTTTTTATGTGTTGCAGTGTATGAAGTCTGCTTGACACAATTTAAGGTTATTTCTTTCATTTCTATAATATTGTGTACGTTACCATAGTTTTTTCATAAGATGACATATATAAAAGTATTATTTTACATTTTCACCACAAATTAGGCTCACATATTCATAATATTGTGGTAATTGGATGGTCTGTCATCTAATTGAGACAATTAGATTCGTTACGTGGTATATAGCTTCATATATTGCTGTTTAATCTTGCTTTGAATATTGATTTCCTCTTTCTAACATTGTTTAGACCGTAACCGTCTAACCATCCAAAACGTTGATAACGAGCCTGTTTAAGTCATCTAGATTACGAAGAAAATGTACACAATCATAACTTTCTTATCACTGGGACAATTGTGCCCGAAATAAAATGAGTTACATTACATTTAACATTAGGAAGGGGTCTGCTCTTCAGGTCAGATCCTGGCTGATGACGTAGTTGTCTCCAGTCTGTGATGTCACAGTCATGTGGGTGGTACCTTTGACATCATGATGTCTATGTCATCACGCACCACGTTTCATTCATATTGGAAGAGCTGTGTTTATTGGTGGCTGTGTTTCTTGTCTGAGCCTAAAGAAGCGTGAGATCATTTAGCCTCCTGTTAAATTTACGCTTCCACTACGGTTGATGAAACTACAATTCATCTCAGCAGTTGTCAGCCTGCACATCATTAGCTTTAACTGGTGAGCCTGAAAGGAGTGGTTTAAGGATTGTTTGCGTATTAATGGGGTTTATTATTGAGGCTTTCAAGGGTGTGGGGGTCTCACTCACTACGTGAGCATGAGTGGTTTGGGGGTTTAGCTCAGCCTATGGTAACGTGTTGTAACAAATACTTTCAAACATCAAATTTTAGCATATGTTTTCAGAAAATCAAACTGCAATGTCGTGGATATTGTGATTTTTGGATTCTTGACGGTAGAATTAATATTAATGTGGATATTTATTACATTGTCGTTTCATGCGACTGATTATTGATGTATAATTTCGTTTCAAATAGAAACGGTAAGCTAACAAGGTGAACGTTAATCATTAAACTATTCCCAACTGTTTTTTTTGTATGTGTTGCAGTGTATGAAGTCTGCCTGACACAATTTCAGATTATTTCTTTCATTTCTATAATATTGTAAATGTTTCAATAGATTTTTTCATAAGATGACATATATAAAAGTATTATTTTACATTTTCACGACAAATTAGGCTCAAATATTTATAATATTGTGGTAATTGGATGGTCTGTCATCTAATTGAGACAATTAGATCCGTTACGTGGTATATAGCTTCATATATTGCTGTTTAATCTTGCTTTGAATCTTGATTTCCTGTTTCTAACATTGTTTAGACCGTAACCGTGTAACCATTCAAAACGTTTATAACGAGCCTGTTTAAGTCATATAGATTACGAATACAATGTACACAATCAGAATTTTTTTATCCCTGGGACAATTGTGCCCGAAATTAAATTTAAACATTAGGAAGGGGTCTGCTCTTCAGGTCAGATCCTGGCTGATGACGTAGTTGTCTCCAGTCTGTGATGTCACAGCCATGTGGGTGGTACCTTTGACATCATGATGACTATGTCATCATGCACCACGTGTCATTCATATTGGAAGAGCTGTGTTTATTGGTGGCTGTGTTTCTTGTCTCATTTCAAAGAAGCGTGAGATAATTTAGCCTCGTGGTTATTAAAGCCTCCACTACTGTTGATTAAACTAAAATTCATCTCAACAGTTGTAAGCCTACACATCATTAGCTTTAACTGGTGAGCCTGAAAGGGGTGGTTTCAGGATTGTTTGCGTATTAATGGGGTTTATTATTGAGGCTTTAAAGGGTGTGGGGGTCTCACTCACTACATGAGCATGAGCGGTTTGGGGGCTTAGCTCAGCTTACGAAACGTGTTGTAACAAATACTTTTAAACATCAAATTTTAGCATATGTTTTCGGAAACTCAAACTGCAATGTCGTGGATATTGTGTTTTTTGGATTATTGATGGTAGAATTAATATAAATGTGGATATTTCTTACATTGTCGTTTTATGCGACTGATTATTGATGTAAAATTTCGTTTCAAATAGAAACGGCAAGCTAACAAGGTGAACGTTAATCATTAAACTATTCCCAACTGTTTTTTTATGTGTTGCAGTGTATGAAGTCTGCTTGACACGATTTAAGATTATTTCTTTCATTTCTATAATATTGTAAATGTTACAATAGTTTTTTCATAAGATGACATATATAAAAGTATTATTTTACATTTTCACTACAAATTAGGCTCAAATATTCATAATATTGTGGTATTTGGATGGTCTGTCATCTAATTGAGACAATTAGATTCGTTACGTGGTATATAGCTTCATATATTGCTGTTTAATCTTGCTTTGAATCTTGATTTCCTGTTTCTAACATTGTTTAGACCGTAACCGTGTAACCATTCAAAACGTTGATAACGAGCCTGTTTAAGTCATCTAGATTACGAAGAAAATGTACACAATCGTAACTTTCTTATCACTGGGACAATTGTGCCCGAATAAAATGAGTTACATTACATTTAACATTAGGAAGGGGTCTGCTCTTCAGGTCAGATCCTGGCTGATGACGTAGTTGTCTCCAGTCTGTGATGTTACAGCCATGTGGGTGGTACCTTTGACATCATGATGACTATGTCATCATGCACCACGTGTCATTCATATTGGAAGAGCTGTGTTTATTGGTGTCTGTGTTTCTTGTCTGAGCCTAAAGAAGCGTGAGATCATTTAGCCTCCTGTTAAATTAACGCCTCCACTACTGTTGATGAAACTAAAATTCATCTCAGCAGTTGTAGGCCTGCACATCATTAGCTTTAACTGGTGAGACTGAAAGGAGTGGTTTAAGGATTGTTTGCATGTTAATGGGGTTTATTATTGAGGCTTCAAGGGTGTGGGGGTCTCACTCACTACGTGAGCGTGAGGGGTTTGGGGGTTTAGCTCAGCTTATGGAACGTGTTGTAACAAATACTTTCAAACTTCAAATTTTAGCATGTGTTTTCAGATAAATCAAACTGCAATGTCGTGGATATTGTGATTTTTGGTTTCTTGACGGTAGAATTAATATTAACGTGGATATTTCTTACATTGTCGTTTCATGCGACTGATTATTGATGTAAAATTTTGTTTCAAATAGAAACGGCATGCAATAAAGGTGAACGTTAATCATTAAACAATTCCCAACTGTTATTTTATGTGTTGCAGTATTTGACGTCTGCTCGACACAATGTATGATTATTTCTTTCATTTCTATAATATTGTAAATGTTACAATAGTTTTTTCATAAGATGACATTTAAAAAAGTAAAATCTTACATTTTCACCAAAAAGTAGGCTCAAATATTCATAATATTGTGGTAATTGGATGGTCTGCCATCTAACTGAGACAATAAGATTCGTTACGTGGTCTATCGCTTCATATATTGCTGTTTAATCTTGATTTAAATCTTGTTTTGCTGTTTCTAACATTGATTAGACCGTAACCGTGTAACCATTCAAAACGTTGATAACGAGCCTGTTTAAGTCATCTAGATTACGAAGAAAATGTACACAATCATAACTTTCTTATCACTGGGACAATTGTGCCCGAAATAAAATGAGTTACATTACATTTAACATTAGTAATGGGTCTGCTCTTCAGGTCAGATCCTGGCTGATGACGTAGTTGTCTCCAGTCTGTGATGTCACAGTCATGTGGGTGGTACCTTTGACATCATGATGTCTATGTCATCACGCACCACGTTTCATTCATATTGGAAGAGCTGTGTTTATTGGTGTCTGTGTTTCTTGTCTGAGCCTAAAGAAGCGTGAGATAATTTAGCCTCGTGGTTATTAAAGCCTCCACTACTGTTGACTAAACTAAAATTCATCTCAGCAGTTGTAAGCCTTCACATCATTAGCTTTAACTGGTGAGCCTGAAAGGGGTGGTTTCAGGATTGTTTGCGTATTAATGGGGTTTATTATTGAGGCTTTCAAGGGTGTGGGGGTCTCACTCACTACATGAGCATGAGCGGTTTGGGGGTTTAGCTCAGCTTATGGAACGTGTCGTAACAAATACTTTTAAACATCAAATTTTAGCATATATCTTCGGAAACTCAAACTGCAATGTCGTGGATATTGTGTTTTTTGGATTATTGACGGTAGAATTAATATGAATGTGGATATTTCTTACATTGTCGTTTCATGTGACTGATTATTGATGTAAAATTTCGTTTCAAATAGAAACGGCAAGCTAACCAGGTGAACGTTAATCATTAAACGATTCCCAACTGTTTATTTTGTATGTGTTGCAGTGTATGAAGTCTGCTTGACACAATTTTAGATTATTTCTTTCATTTCTATAATATTGTAAATGTTACAATAGTTTTTTCATAAGATGACTTATATATAAAAGTATTATTTTACATTTTCACCACAAATTAGGCTCAAATATTTATAATATTGTGGTAATTGGATGGTCTTCCATCTAATTGAGACAATTAGATTCGTTACGTGGTAAATAGCTTCATATATTGCTATTTAATCTTGCTTTGAATCTTGATTTCCTGTTTCTAACATTGTTTAGACCGTAACCGTGTAACCATTCAAAACGTTGATAACGAGCCTGTTTAAGTCATCTAGATTACGAAGAAAATGTACACAATCCTAACTTTCTTATCACTGGGACAATTGTGCCCGAAATAAAATGAGTTACATTACATTTAACATTAGGAAGGGGTCTGCCCTTCAGGTCAGATCCTGGCTGATGACGTAATTGTCTCCAGTCTGTGATGTCACAGTCATGTGGGTGGTACCTTTGACATCATGATGACTATGTCATCATGCACCACCTGTCATTCATATTGGAAGAGCTGTGTTTATTGCTGGCTGTGTTTCTTGTCTCATTTCAAAGAAGCGTGAGATCATTTAGCTTCGTGGTTATTAAAGCCTCCTCTACTGTTGATTAAACTAAAATTCATCTCAGCAGTTGTCAGCCTGCACATCATTAGCTTTAACTGGTGAGCCTGAAAGGCGTGGGTTCAGGATTGTTTGCGTATTAATTGGGTTTATTATTGAGGCTTTCAAGGGTGTGGGGGTCTCACTCACTACGTGAGCATGAGGGGTTTGGGGGTTTAGCTCAGCCTTTGGTAACGTGTTGTAACAAGAACTTTCAAACATCTAATTTTAGCATATGTTTTCAGAAACTCAAACTGCAATGTCGTGGATATTGTGTTTTTTGGATTATTGATGGTAGAATTAATATTAATGTGGCTATTTCTTACATTGTCGTTTCATGCGACTGATTATTGATGTAAAATTTCGTTTCAAATAAAAACGGTAAGCTAACAAGGTGAACGTTAATCATTCAACGATTCCCAACTGTTTTTTTTGTATGTGTTGCAGTGTATGAAGTCTGCCTGACACAATTTCAGATTATTTCTTTCATTTCTATAATATTGTAAATGTTTCAATAGATTTTTTCATAAGATGACATATATAAAAGTATTATTTTACATTTTCACCGCAAATTAGGCTCAAATATTTATAATATTGTGGTAATTGGATGGTCTGTCATCTAATTGAGACAATTAGATCCGTTACGTGGTATATAGCTTAATATATTGCTGTTTAATCTTGCTTTGAATCTTGATTTCCTGTTTCTAACATTGTTTAGACCGTAACCGTGTAACCATTCAAAACGTTTGTTGAGGTGTTAACTACGCGCTGTTGCGTAACCCGCGTTGCCACCAGGGCGGTGCAGCATTACCCCTGGGTACAACGGTTGGGGTCAGTCGAGGTGAAACGGATCGTGGCCAGGGTTTGGTGCGAACCAATCAGACGGTTCCACGTGGGAATGTATGATTGGTTCTACCTGGCCACGAAGGGGTATAAGACGGTTGACCCAACGGACCTCGAGGAGTTCTCTCCCTCCACGAAGACAGAAGACTGGGCTGAAGCCTAGCTAGGACCCTGGACCAGCCTTTCAGCCCTTCTAAGGGCTAAGGCTCGGCATACCCAGTGGTCAGGACCCACCGGGCCAGCGGTGGGTCAGATAGCCTCCCCTAGGTCCTAGCCGGAGGACTAGGATAGCGGTAGACGTGTGAGTCCCGCCAAGTCCGGAGGTTGTACCTCCTTAGGTATCAAGGAGGTTAGCGGTAGACGTGTGAGTCCCGCCAGGTCCGGAGGCTGTACCTCCCTAGGGTATCGGGTGAGGGGACCGAATATCCCTCTGTGTGTGTTAAGCGTTGTATAAGGAAATAATACAATAAACAGAGTGTGCCTCCATAAGAAGTCTGCTCGTCCTTACAACACTACAACTGGAGTCAGAAGTGGTTGGAAATGGAAACCAGAAGTTCAGCCCACGCGCGGAGCCAGAACGAAGATAACGCTGTCTCACCTGTATGCACCGCCAGCTCCGCTGAAAACGCTGCCGCGTTGACGGCCGCCCAGCCACCGGTTGAGCAGCCGGTTGCTCCCCCTGCCATGGGGGACGGACTCAGGGCAGCACACGGCCGTCTCGCTCAACTCCTACACGCCGCGGCCTCCATTCTCGAAGAGATCAACTTGGAGGTTGCGGGCAGGCCGAGTCAACCGCTGGCAGACGTTCCCGCCATCGGCCAGGGCAGACATTTTGATTTTCCCGCCGGGGAACCACGTGATTCCGCCGGAAGCGGAAGCCAGGGGCATCCTGGGAACGCGGGGGGCCCATCACAACCCGCAACGTCATCAGCACGCGACGCTGCGAATTCAAGTTTCTCAGCGGACGCTGCGTCATCACTGTACCGACACGGTACAGTAGACTCTATCGGCCGGGAAATCGCCGATCTCCGGCTCGAGACGGTACAAGCTGAGGGGGAGACGACGTCCGCCCTCCAACAACGCTTGCCCATCTTCCGAGAATTCACATCTGAAGGGGGCGACTGGGCGGCGTTCCAGCGTCACTTCCTGAGCCACCAAGAGATGGTAGGCTGGTCGGACGCACAGGCGCTCCGAGCACTACCGGCCACTTTGGATGACGACGCTCTCGCCTCGCTCCTCACCATCCCCAGGCAACAAAGGGCGACTCTTCAATCGGCCCTTCGACGGATGTCCGACGTGTACGGGCCTCCATCTGACGTCCGCAGCCGATTTTACGACAGGCGACGCCGTCCTAAAGAGTCTCCGTTGGCATTCCGGACCGCTCTACTGGCGATGGCAAGAGCGGGTTACCCTCGCATGGACGACGAGGCCATCGATGCCATCGTTCTCCAGAAGATGCTGGAGCTGGCGCGCGAGCTGCGCATCGTCATCCAAGCGGTGGACGACGACAGTATGTGCTCGCTACGAGCCGCTCGGTGCATCCACGCACATCTGCTGCTCCACACGGAATCGACCATCGTCGCCTCGGCTTCGACGTCGGAGCCTGCCAGCAGGGATGCCGAGTTCTCCCCCGACCGGGCCTTCATGGCGACCAGGTCAACGGGCCGGCGATCGTCCGACCACGCTGGTCGCCGCAACGACCAGCAGCGGGGACGGCCTGCTCCACGCGGCGACGTGACGTGCTTCAACTGTGGCCGACGAGGTCACATCTCCTCTGACTGCCGTGCGCCTCGACGACGCCCCTCCGCATCCCGGGGCCAAGACTACAGGACGTCCACGGCATCGCGGCAAAACCAGGCAAGTCACGACGCCTCTCACGCTCGGCCCTCATTCACACCATACACACTGCAACGCACCATAAGAAGGGCTCGCGATTCGGCGTGTGATGGGGGGTATTCTGGCGTTTGTTCGCGGCCACTCGGACCTGGGCAGTGGTCTGAGTTGGCCCATAGGGTAGTCGCGGCGACGGCAGGTTCGTCCGTGGTTGTCGGATCAATCGAGGGTGTGGAATTTCGCGTGTTGGTCGATACTGGTGCGTCGGCTACGATCATTTCGGATCTGATTTACAATATACTGCCCGTACGATGCCGCCCCTTGGAACGGGTTTCTATCCCGTGTTTCGCCGCTAATGGCAGTTCACTTGGCATTATTGGGCAAATTCGGGCGCAAATTTCGATTGGAGACATTAAATTGGCAGGGCCTATTTTGGTCTCTTCTTCCCTCGCCGTGCCGTGTTTGTTAGGCACTTATTTTCTCGCGAAAATGCCTATTAAGATCCTTGTAGATCAAGGCTGCATCGAACTCCCGTCGGGTCGACGGATGGCGTTCTTGCCCACACCCTCACATCCGCGCATGGCTAGTGCCTCGGTGCAGCCGTTTGTTGCGAGCACAGTCCGCATTCCACCAGGGACACAAATGCTCGTGCCCTTGCAACTTAAAAAACCGCTAGCCCCGGAGGCCTCGGCACATGGCATTTTGCTGGGGCCTTCAAACGCAGCTGCTAAGGGGTTAGATTTGGTGGCTGCACAGACCCTCGTAGCAGCCGACAGGGAGCCGTTCTTGCAGGTTTTGAATGTCGGATTGTCCACAACCGTCATTCCGCAAGGAACTGTGCTCGCTCACGCGACCCTGGTGCCGTTGGGGACCGGAGTCGCGGGACACGTGCGTGACACGCCGCAGGTCCCACCTCCTTCCGAATCGGATGAGAGATGGTTGGACGCGCTCTGCACAGACACGGGTGATCTGTCTCATTCGCAGCGAATTAAATTGCGCGCTCTTCTGCGAGAATTTTCCGATGTCTTTAGTAAATCTAAATTTGATATTGGCTGCACCAAGCTGCTGCGTCACCACATTGATACTGGTGACGCTGCCCCGATTCGACAAAACCCGTTTCGGCTTAGCCCGGCGGAGAAACAGCATGTTAAATCGGCTGTGGATGACATGCTGAAGGCCGATATAATTTCTCCCTCCACTAGTCCCTGGGGTGCTCCAATAGTGCTGGTCAAAAAGCACGATGGCAGTCTCCGTTTTTGCGTTGATTTTCGGCGCCTAAATAAAATCTCGGTAGCGGACGCCTACCCTCTCCCTCGTATGGACGAGTCATTGGATGCCCTGGCAGGGGCGCACTATTTCTCCACCTTGGACCTTCTGTCGGGGTTTTGGCAACTCCCCCTCGACGAATCGTCAAAACCTAAGACTGCTTTTCGGACACCACAGGGCCTTTTCGAGTTTAATAGATTGCCCATGGGTCTCCACTCGGCCCCAGCGACGTTCCAGAGGCTCATGGAGCTGGTCCTCGCTGGGCTCCAGTGGGACTCATGTCTCATTTATCTTGACGACGTCATCGTCTTTAGCCGCACGTTCGGCGAACACATCGAACGGTTGCGTGCTGTCTTCTTGAAAATGCGGGCCGCTAACTTGAAATTCAAGCCGCAGAAGTGTCACCTTCTGCGTGAGTCTGTGCGCTATCTGGGCCACATAGTTAGCTGCTCGGGCATTTCTACCGACCCTGAAAAAACCAAATGTGTTCAACATTGGCCGACCCCTACATCTGCGGGCGATGTTCGTAGTTTTATTGGTTTTGCGTCGTACTACCGCCGGTTTGTTGCTGGGTTCGCGACGATTGCCAAGCCGCTCCACGCCCTTACGTCAAAAGGGGTGGCGTTTTATTGGGGGGACGCAGAACAGGCTGCGTTCGACTCCTTGCGGAACGCGCTCGTGACGGCACCGTCCCTTGCGTACCCCGATTTTTCCGTGCCATTCGTGTTGGACACCGACGCTAGCAATACGGGGATTGGGGGTGTTCTGTCACAAAAAGTTGATGGCATTGAAAGGGTTGTTGCCTATGGTAGCAGAGTCTTGTCTCTTGCTGAACAAAGATACTGTGTGACCAGACGTGAGCTGCTGGCCATTGTTTTTTTTATTCAGCAATACAGGCCGTACCTGTATGGTCAGCATTTTACCGTGCGATCTGATCATTCGGCTTTACAGTACGCTCTGCGGGTTGACCAACCGTCCGGGCAGCTTTCTCGGTGGCTCGAAGTCCTTCAGGACTACGATTTCAATGTCACTTACCGTAGGGGTGCACAACACACGAATGCCGATGCGTTGTCTCGCCTTCCGCCGGCTCAAAAATGTGCGTGTTTTTTGGGCTCGGGCCGTTGTAAGCCGCCACTGCCTGTGCAGGTCGCGCCTCTCACAACGGTGTCAGCCGCACTTCCCGCCGCCTCAGCGCCGATGTTGGATCATGCAGATCCAATGGCCAGTGACGATTTGCTGGGGCTAACTTTGGCCGAATAGGGTCGGCACCAGGGCGAGGACATGTCATTATTGAGGTTGCGTCGCCACGCGAATAATGCGGTTCCAAGACAGGGCAAATTTAATTCATTTGTCATGAAGCGTGGCTTGTTGATGCATTGGGATGCTGACTCGTGTCAACATAAAATCGTCGTGCCATCCGCCTTGCGATGCAAGGCCGTATGGGCGGCGCATGAGCGTTTATTGCACCTGGGTGTTCATAAGACCATTGGGTTGTTGCGGTTGCAATTTTTCTGGCCGGGCATGCTGCGCGACGTCACTGACATTTTGCTGGGATGCACCCATTGTGCGCAACGTAAACCGCCGGCTAAACCGGCATGTCCACCCCTGCAACCCATTTCGGTCTCTCGTATAAATGAGTTGGTGGCTCTCGATATTTTGGGCCCTTTTCCTACTACGCCACGGGGTAATAAGTACCTTCTGGTTGGGGTAGAGTATTTTACACGGTGGCCTATGGCCTGGGCCCTCCCCAACCAGTCGGCGGCGGCCGTTGTGGACGCCTTTGTTCAAGGCTACGTCCTGGACAAGGGCGCACCAGAACGGTTGCTGACCGATCAGGGAAGACATTTTTCAGGAGCCTTGCTGACTGATGTGTGCCGCCTGTTGGGCACTAAGAAAGTGCGCACTTCGCCCTACCATCCCCAGACCGACGGCATGGTGGAGCGCCTTCATAGAACTCTCACCGCTATGTTATGCCATCAGGTCGATGAATCCCACCTCGATTGGGACTTGCAGGTTCCGGGGGTCCTCGCCGCATACCGTATGGCACCTCACGCGGCGACGGGATTTTCCCCGTTCTTTCTAATGTACGGCAGGGATGCCTTTCCTCCCGCCGACGTTCGGCTGGAAATCGAACAGCCACCGCAAAAGTCAAAGCTCGTTGACCACTTGCGATTCAACCTCCGTAAGTTGGCCGAGGCACGGGAGGCCGCCATTGAAAATTCGGCTTCCCGCCAAAGGGCGAATTTGCGACTGCGGGACCCTCGGTCGTACACGCATCGGTGGGCACCGGGAGACAGGGCATGGCTCCACTGCCCCCAGGTGCCGGTGTCCACGTCGGCCAAACTCCTCAGACCATGGCGAGGCCCGGTTGAGGTAGTGGAAGTCCTGCGTCCCCAATGTGTTAAAATTAGCTGGGGACGGCGTCGCTGGTGCGTTCACCCCTCTCGGTTAAAACCCTTCGTCACGCCACGCGTCCCTCCACAACACACACGACATGGGGGCCGAGTGTGCGACGCGTCCGACGAGCCAGATGTTGCCCCGTTGGTGCCTAACCCGCAGCGCAGGCGTGTCATTCCTCCTGCAGATGACGCGGGAGTGACGGCTCCATGCAGGCCACGTTCGGCCTCAATGGACATTGGAGCAGCAGGTGTCCCCGTGGAGATGCATAAAGGCCCACCGGATGCTCTGGCTCATCCTCCTCCTTCCCTTGTGCCGCCGACAAAGCCTGCCATCCCCTACGATGGTCCCGCGAAACGCACGCGCGCGAAATCTCGCCGGTTGTTATAATGTTTTTTTGGCATGTCTAGTGCCTTGTACATACGTTATGTTGTTAAGGGGGGTATTTATAGGGGTTTAATTGTTCTTGTTGTTCGTGAAGCACATTCACAATTCTTCTACCATTGGTAATTTCGGAGTTTCCCATTGTTGCAGCCGGGACGGCTGGAGCTTCCGAAGGAGGGGGTGATGTAGAGGTGTTGACTACGCGCTGTTGCGTCACCCGCGTTGCCACCAGGGCGGTGCAGCATTACCCCTGGGTACAACGGTTGGGGTCAGTCGAGGTGAAACGGATCGTGGCCAGGGTTTGGTGCGAACCAATCAGACGGTTCCACGTGGGAATGTATGGTTGGTTCTACCTGGCCACGAAGGGGTATAAGACGGGTGACCCAACGGACCTCGAGGAGTTCTCTCCCTGCACGAAGACAGAAGACTGGGCTGAAGCCTAGCTAGGACCCTGGACCAGCCTTTCAGCCCTTCTAAGGGCTAAGGCTCGGCATACCCAGTGGTCAGGACCCACCGGGCCAGCGGTGGGTCAGATAGCCTCCCCTAGGTCCTAGCCGGAGGACTAGGATAGCGGTAGACGTGTGAGTCCCGCCAAGTCCGGAGGTTGTACCTCCTTAGGTATCAAGGAGGTTAGCGGTAGACGTGTGAGTCCCGCCAGGTCCGGAGGCTGTACCTCCCTAGGGTATCGGGTGAGGGGACCGAATATCCCTCTATGTGTGTTAAGCGTTGTATAAGGAAATAATACAATAAACAGAGTGTGCCTCCATAAGAAGTCTGCTCGTCCTTACAACACTACACGTTTATAACGAGCCTGTTTAAGTCATCTAGATTACGAATACAATGTACACAATCAGAATTTTCTTATCACTGGGACAATTGTGCCCGAAATTAAATTTAAACATTAGGAAGGGGTCTGCTCTTCAGGTCAGATCCTGGCTGATGACGTAGTTGTCTCCAGTCTGTGATGTCACAGCCATGTGGGTGGTACCTTTGACATCATGATGACTATGTCATCATGCACCACGTGTCATTCATATTGGAAGAGCTGTGTTTATTAGTGGCTGTGTTTCTTGTCTCATTTAAAAGAAGCGTGAGATAATTTAGCCTCGTGGTTATTAAAGCCTCCACTACTGTTGATTAAACTAAAATTCATCTCAACAGTTGTAAGCCTGCACATCATTAGCTTTAACTGGTGAGACTGAAAGGGGTGGTTTCAGGATTGTTTTCGTATTAATGGGGTTTTTTATTGAGGCTTTCAAGGGTGTGGGGGTCTCACTCACTACATGGACATGAGGGGTTTGGGGGTTTAGCTCAGCTTATGGAACGTGTTGTAACAAATACTTTTAAACATCAAATTTTAGCATATGTTTTCAGAAACTCAAACTGCAATGTCGTGGATATTGTGTTTTTTGGATTATTGATGGTAGAATTAATATAAATGTGGATATTTCTTACATTGTCGTTTTATGCGACTGATTATTGATGTAAAATTTCGTTTCAAATAGAAACGGCAAGCTAACAAGGTGAACGTTAATCATTAAACTATTCCCAACTGTTTTTTTATGTGTTGCAGTGTATGAAGTCTGCTTGACACAATTTAAGGTTATTTCTTTCATTTCTATAATATTGTGTACGTTACCATAGTTTTTTCATAAGATGACATATATAAAAGTATTATTTTACATTTTCACCACAAATTAGGCTCACATATTCATAATATTGTGGTAATTGGATGGTCTGTCATCTAATTGAGACAATTAGATTCGTTACGTGGTATATAGCTTCATATATTGCTGTTTAATCTTGCTTTGAATATTGATTTCCTCTTTCTAACATTGTTTAGACCGTAACCGTCTAACCATCCAAAACGTTGATAACGAGCCTGTTTAAGTCATCTAGATTACGAAGAAAATGTACACAATCATAACTTTCTTATCACTGGGACAATTGTGCCCGAAATAAAATGAGTTACATTACATTTAACATTAGGAAGGGGTCTGCTCTTCAGGTCAGATCCTGGCTGATGACGTAGTTGTCTCCAGTCTGTGATGTCACAGTCATGTGGGTGGTACCTTTGACATCATGATGTCTATGTCATCACGCACCACGTTTCATTCATATTGGAAGAGCTGTGTTTATTGGTGGCTGTGTTTCTTGTCTGAGCCTAAAGAAGCGTGAGATCATTTAGCCTCCTGTTAAATTTACGCTTCCACTACGGTTGATGAAACTACAATTCATCTCAGCAGTTGTCAGCCTGCACATCATTAGCTTTAACTGGTGAGCCTGAAAGGAGTGGTTTAAGGATTGTTTGCGTATTAATGGGGTTTATTATTGAGGCTTTCAAGGGTGTGGGGGTCTCACTCACTACGTGAGCATGAGTGGTTTGGGGGTTTAGCTCAGCCTATGGTAACGTGTTGTAACAAATACTTTCAAACATCAAATTTTAGCATATGTTTTCAGAAAATCAAACTGCAATGTCGTGGATATTGTGATTTTTGGATTCTTGACGGTAGAATTAATATTAATGTGGATATTTATTACATTGTCGTTTCATGCGACTGATTATTGATGTATAATTTCGTTTCAAATAGAAACGGTAAGCTAACAAGGTGAACGTTAATCATTAAACTATTCCCAACTGTTTTTTTTGTATGTGTTGCAGTGTATGAAGTCTGCCTGACACAATTTCAGATTATTTCTTTCATTTCTATAATATTGTAAATGTTTCAATAGATTTTTTCATAAGATGACATATATAAAAGTATTATTTTACATTTTCACGACAAATTAGGCTCAAATATTTATAATATTGTGGTAATTGGATGGTCTGTCATCTAATTGAGACAATTAGATCCGTTACGTGGTATATAGCTTCATATATTGCTGTTTAATCTTGCTTTGAATCTTGATTTCCTGTTTCTAACATTGTTTAGACCGTAACCGTGTAACCATTCAAAACGTTTATAACGAGCCTGTTTAAGTCATATAGATTACGAATACAATGTACACAATCAGAATTTTTTTATCACTGGGACAATTGTGCCCGAAATTAAATTTAAACATTAGGAAGGGGTCTGCTCTTCAGGTCAGATCCTGGCTGATGACGTAGTTGTCTCCAGTCTGTGATGTCACAGCCATGTGGGTGGTACCTTTGACATCATGATGACTATGTCATCATGCACCACGTGTCATTCATATTGGAAGAGCTGTGTTTATTGGTGGCTGTGTTTCTTGTCTCATTTCAAAGAAGCGTGAGATAATTTAGCCTCGTGGTTATTAAAGCCTCCACTACTGTTGATTAAACTAAAATTCATCTCAACAGTTGTAAGCCTACACATCATTAGCTTTAACTGGTGAGCCTGAAAGGGGTGGTTTCAGGATTGTTTGCGTATTAATGGGGTTTATTATTGAGGCTTTAAAGGGTGTGGGGGTCTCACTCACTACATGAGCATGAGCGGTTTGGGGGCTTAGCTCAGCTTACGAAACGTGTTGTAACAAATACTTTTAAACATCAAATTTTAGCATATGTTTTCGGAAACTCAAACTGCAATGTCGTGGATATTGTGTTTTTTGGATTATTGATGGTAGAATTAATATAAATGTGGATATTTCTTACATTGTCGTTTTATGCGACTGATTATTGATGTAAAATTTCGTTTCAAATAGAAACGGCAAGCTAACAAGGTGAACGTTAATCATTAAACTATTCCCAACTGTTTTTTTATGTGTTGCAGTGTATGAAGTCTGCTTGACACGATTTAAGATTATTTCTTTCATTTCTATAATATTGTAAATGTTACAATAGTTTTTTCATAAGATGACATATATAAAAGTATTATTTTACATTTTCACTACAAATTAGGCTCAAATATTCATAATATTGTGGTATTTGGATGGTCTGTCATCTAATTGAGACAATTAGATTCGTTACGTGGTATATAGCTTCATATATTGCTGTTTAATCTTGCTTTGAATCTTGATTTCCTGTTTCTAACATTGTTTAGACCGTAACCGTGTAACCATTCAAAACGTTGATAACGAGCCTGTTTAAGTCATCTAGATTACGAAGAAAATGTACACAATCGTAACTTTCTTATCACTGGGACAATTGTGCCCGAATAAAATGAGTTACATTACATTTAACATTAGGAAGGGGTCTGCTCTTCAGGTCAGATCCTGGCTGATGACGTAGTTGTCTCCAGTCTGTGATGTTACAGCCATGTGGGTGGTACCTTTGACATCATGATGACTATGTCATCATGCACCACGTGTCATTCATATTGGAAGAGCTGTGTTTATTGGTGTCTGTGTTTCTTGTCTGAGCCTAAAGAAGCGTGAGATCATTTAGCCTCCTGTTAAATTAACGCCTCCACTACTGTTGATGAAACTAAAATTCATCTCAGCAGTTGTAGGCCTGCACATCATTAGCTTTAACTGGTGAGACTGAAAGGAGTGGTTTAAGGATTGTTTGCATGTTAATGGGGTTTATTATTGAGGCTTCAAGGGTGTGGGGGTCTCACTCACTACGTGAGCGTGAGGGGTTTGGGGGTTTAGCTCAGCTTATGGAACGTGTTGTAACAAATGCTTTCAAACTTCAAATTTTAGCATGTGTTTTCAGATAAATCAAACTGCAATGTCGTGGATATTGTGATTTTTGGTTTCTTGACGGTAGAATTAATATTAACGTGGATATTTCTTACATTGTCGTTTCATGCGACTGATTATTGATGTAAAATTTTGTTTCAAATAGAAACGGCATGCAATAAAGGTGAACGTTAATCATTAAACAATTCCCAACTGTTATTTTATGTGTTGCAGTATTTGACGTCTGCTCGACACAATGTATGATTATTTCTTTCATTTCTATAATATTGTAAATGTTACAATAGTTTTTTCATAAGATGACATTTAAAAAAGTAAAATCTTACATTTTCACCAAAAAGTAGGCTCAAATATTCATAATATTGTGGTAATTGGATGGTCTGCCATCTAACTGAGACAATAAGATTCGTTACGTGGTCTATCGCTTCATATATTGCTGTTTAATCTTGATTTAAATCTTGTTTTGCTGTTTCTAACATTGATTAGACCGTAACCGTGTAACCATTCAAAACGTTGATAACGAGCCTGTTTAAGTCATCTAGATTACGAAGAAAATGTACACAATCATAACTTTCTTATCACTGGGACAATTGTGCCCGAAATAAAATGAGTTACATTACATTTAACATTAGTAATGGGTCTGCTCTTCAGGTCAGATCCTGGCTGATGACGTAGTTGTCTCCAGTCTGTGATGTCACAGTCATGTGGGTGGTACCTTTGACATCATGATGTCTATGTCATCACGCACCACGTTTCATTCATATTGGAAGAGCTGTGTTTATTGGTGTCTGTGTTTCTTGTCTGAGCCTAAAGAAGCGTGAGATAATTTAGCCTCGTGGTTATTAAAGCCTCCACTACTGTTGACTAAACTAAAATTCATCTCAGCAGTTGTAAGCCTTCACATCATTAGCTTTAACTGGTGAGCCTGAAAGGGGTGGTTTCAGGATTGTTTGCGTATTAATGGGGTTTATTATTGAGGCTTTCAAGGGTGTGGGGGTCTCACTCACTACATGAGCATGAGCGGTTTGGGGGTTTAGCTCAGCTTATGGAACGTGTCGTAACAAATACTTTTAAACATCAAATTTTAGCATATATCTTCGGAAACTCAAACTGCAATGTCGTGGATATTGTGTTTTTTGGATTATTGACGGTAGAATTAATATGAATGTGGATATTTCTTACATTGTCGTTTCATGTGACTGATTATTGATGTAAAATTTCGTTTCAAATAGAAACGGCAAGCTAACCAGGTGAACGTTAATCATTAAACGATTCCCAACTGTTTATTTTGTATGTGTTGCAGTGTATGAAGTCTGCTTGACACAATTTTAGATTATTTCTTTCATTTCTATAATATTGTAAATGTTACAATAGTTTTTTCATAAGATGACTTATATATAAAAGTATTATTTTACATTTTCACCACAAATTAGGCTCAAATATTTATAATATTGTGGTAATTGGATGGTCTTCCATCTAATTGAGACAATTAGATTCGTTACGTGGTAAATAGCTTCATATATTGCTATTTAATCTTGCTTTGAATCTTGATTTCCTGTTTCTAACATTGTTTAGACCGTAACCGTGTAACCATTCAAAACGTTGATAACGAGCCTGTTTAAGTCATCTAGATTACGAAGAAAATGTACACAATCCTAACTTTCTTATCACTGGGACAATTGTGCCCGAAATAAAATGAGTTACATTACATTTAACATTAGGAAGGGGTCTGCCCTTCAGGTCAGATCCTGGCTGATGACGTAATTGTCTCCAGTCTGTGATGTCACAGTCATGTGGGTGGTACCTTTGACATCATGATGACTATGTCATCATGCACCACCTGTCATTCATATTGGAAGAGCTGTGTTTATTGCTGGCTGTGTTTCTTGTCTCATTTCAAAGAAGCGTGAGATCATTTAGCTTCGTGGTTATTAAAGCCTCCTCTACTGTTGATTAAACTAAAATTCATCTCAGCAGTTGTCAGCCTGCACATCATTAGCTTTAACTGGTGAGCCTGAAAGGCGTGGGTTCAGGATTGTTTGCGTATTAATTGGGTTTATTATTGAGGCTTTCAAGGGTGTGGGGGTCTCACTCACTACGTGAGCATGAGGGGTTTGGGGGTTTAGCTCAGCCTTTGGTAACGTGTTGTAACAAGAACTTTCAAACATCTAATTTTAGCATATGTTTTCAGAAACTCAAACTGCAATGTCGTGGATATTGTGTTTTTTGGATTATTGATGGTAGAATTAATATTAATGTGGCTATTTCTTACATTGTCGTTTCATGCGACTGATTATTGATGTAAAATTTCGTTTCAAATAAAAACGGTAAGCTAACAAGGTGAACGTTAATCATTCAACGATTCCCAACTGTTTTTTTTGTATGTGTTGCAGTGTATGAAGTCTGCCTGACACAATTTCAGATTATTTCTTTCATTTCTATAATATTGTAAATGTTTCAATAGATTTTTTCATAAGATGACATATATAAAAGTATTATTTTACATTTTCACCGCAAATTAGGCTCAAATATTTATAATATTGTGGTAATTGGATGGTCTGTCATCTAATTGAGACAATTAGATCCGTTACGTGGTATATAGCTTAATATATTGCTGTTTAATCTTGCTTTGAATCTTGATTTCCTGTTTCTAACATTGTTTAGACCGTAACCGTGTAACCATTCAAAACGTTTGTTGAGGTGTTAACTACGCGCTGTTGCGTAACCCGCGTTGCCACCAGGGCGGTGCAGCATTACCCCTGGGTACAACGGTTGGGGTCAGTCGAGGTGAAACGGATCGTGGCCAGGGTTTGGTGCGAACCAATCAGACGGTTCCACGTGGGAATGTATGATTGGTTCTACCTGGCCACGAAGGGGTATAAGACGGTTGACCCAACGGACCTCGAGGAGTTCTCTCCCTCCACGAAGACAGAAGACTGGGCTGAAGCCTAGCTAGGACCCTGGACCAGCCTTTCAGCCCTTCTAAGGGCTAAGGCTCGGCATACCCAGTGGTCAGGACCCACCGGGCCAGCGGTGGGTCAGATAGCCTCCCCTAGGTCCTAGCCGGAGGACTAGGATAGCGGTAGACGTGTGAGTCCCGCCAAGTCCGGAGGTTGTACCTCCTTAGGTATCAAGGAGGTTAGCGGTAGACGTGTGAGTCCCGCCAGGTCCGGAGGCTGTACCTCCCTAGGGTATCGGGTGAGGGGACCGAATATCCCTCTGTGTGTGTTAAGCGTTGTATAAGGAAATAATACAATAAACAGAGTGTGCCTCCATAAGAAGTCTGCTCGTCCTTACAACACTACAACTGGAGTCAGAAGTGGTTGGAAATGGAAACCAGAAGTTCAGCCCACGCGCGGAGCCAGAACGAAGATAACGCTGTCTCACCTGTATGCACCGCCAGCTCCGCTGAAAACGCTGCCGCGTTGACGGCCGCCCAGCCACCGGTTGAGCAGCCGGTTGCTCCCCCTGCCATGGGGGACGGACTCAGGGCAGCACACGGCCGTCTCGCTCAACTCCTACACGCCGCGGCCTCCATTCTCGAAGAGATCAACTTGGAGGTTGCGGGCAGGCCGAGTCAACCGCTGGCAGACGTTCCCGCCATCGGCCAGGGCAGACATTTTGATTTTCCCGCCGGGGAACCACGTGATTCCGCCGGAAGCGGAAGCCAGGGGCATCCTGGGAACGCGGGGGGCCCATCACAACCCGCAACGTCATCAGCACGCGACGCTGCGAATTCAAGTTTCTCAGCGGACGCTGCGTCATCACTGTACCGACACGGTACAGTATACTCTATCGGCCGGGAAATCGCCGATCTCCGGCTCGAGACGGTACAAGCTGAGGGGGAGACGACGTCCGCCCTCCAACAACGCTTGCCCATCTTCCGAGAATTCACATCTGAAGGGGGCGACTGGGCGGCGTTCCAGCGTCACTTCCTGAGCCACCAAGAGATGGTAGGCTGGTCGGACGCACAGGCGCTCCGAGCACTACCGGCCACTTTGGATGACGACGCTCTCGCCTCGCTCCTCACCATCCCCAGGCAACAAAGGGCGACTCTTGAATCGGCCCTTCGACGGATGTCCGACGTGTACGGGCCTCCATCTGACGTCCGCAGCCGATTTTACGACAGGCGACGCCGCCCTAAAGAGTCTCCGTTGGCATTCCGGACCGCTCTACTGGCGATGGCAAGAGCGGGTTACCCTCGCATGGACGACGAGGCCATCGATGCCATCGTTCTCCAGAAGATGCTGGAGCTGGCGCGCGAGCTGCGCATCGTCATCCAAGCGGTGGACGACGACAGTATGTGCTCGCTACGAGCCGCTCGGTGCATCCACGCACATCTGCTGCTCCACACGGAATCGACCATCGTCGCCTCGGCTTCGACGTCGGAGCCTGCCAGCAGGGATGCCGAGTTCTCCCCCGACCGGGCCTTCATGGCGACCAGGTCAACGGGCCGGCGATCGTCCGACCACGCTGGTCGCCGCAACGACCAGCAGCGGGGACGGCCTGCTCCACGCGGCGACGTGACGTGCTTCAACTGTGGCCGACGAGGTCACATCTCCTCTGACTGCCGTGCGCCTCGACGACGCCCCTCCGCATCCCGGGGCCAAGACTACAGGACGTCCACGGCATCGCGGCAAAACCAGGCAAGTCACGACGCCTCTCACGCTCGGCCCTCATTCACACCATACACACTGCAACGCACCATAAGAAGGGCTCGCGATTCGGCGTGTGATGGGGGGTATTCTGGCGTTTGTTCGCGGCCACTCGGACCTGGGCAGTGGTCTGAGTTGGCCCATAGGGTAGTCGCGGCGACGGCAGGTTCGTCCGTGGTTGTCGGATCAATCGAGGGTGTGGAATTTCGCGTGTTGGTCGATACTGGTGCGTCGGCTACGATCATTTCGGATCTGATTTACAATATACTGCCCGTACGATGCCGCCCCTTGGAACGGGTTTCTATCCCGTGTTTCGCCGCTAATGGCAGTTCACTTGGCATTATTGGGCAAATTCGGGCGCAAATTTCGATTGGAGACATTAAATTGGCAGGGCCTATTTTGGTCTCTTCTTCCCTCGCCGTGCCGTGTTTGTTAGGCACTTATTTTCTCGCGAAAATGCCTATTAAGATCCTTGTAGATCAAGGCTGCATCGAACTCCCGTCGGGTCGACGGATGGCGTTCTTGCCCACACCCTCACATCCGCGCATGGCTAGTGCCTCGGTGCAGCCGTTTGTTGCGAGCACAGTCCGCATTCCACCAGGGACACAAATGCTCGTGCCCTTGCAACTTAAAAAACCGCTAGCCCCGGAGGCCTCGGCACATGGCATTTTGCTGGGGCCTTCAAACGCAGCTGCTAAGGGGTTAGATTTGGTGGCTGCACAGACCCTCGTAGCAGCCGACAGGGAGCCGTTCTTGCAGGTTTTGAATGTCGGATTGTCCACAACCGTCATTCCGCAAGGAACTGTGCTCGCTCACGCGACCCTGGTGCCGTTGGGGACCGGAGTCGCGGGACACGTGCGTGACACGCCGCAGGTCCCACCTCCTTCCGAATCGGATGAGAGATGGTTGGACGCGCTCTGCACAGACACGGGTGATCTGTCTCATTCGCAGCGAATTAAATTGCGCGCTCTTCTGCGAGAATTTTCCGATGTCTTTAGTAAATCTAAATTTGATATTGGCTGCACCAAGCTGCTGCGTCACCACATTGATACTGGTGACGCTGCCCCGATTCGACAAAACCCGTTTCGGCTTAGCCCGGCGGAGAAACAGCATGTTAAATCGGCTGTGGATGACATGCTGAAGGCCGATATAATTTCTCCCTCCACTAGTCCCTGGGGTGCTCCAATAGTGCTGGTCAAAAAGCACGATGGCAGTCTCCGTTTTTGCGTTGATTTTCGGCGCCTAAATAAAATCTCGGTAGCGGACGCCTACCCTCTCCCTCGTATGGACGAGTCATTGGATGCCCTGGCAGGGGCGCACTATTTCTCCACCTTGGACCTTCTGTCGGGGTTTTGGCAACTCCCCCTCGACGAATCGTCAAAACCTAAGACTGCTTTTCGGACACCACAGGGCCTTTTCGAGTTTAATAGATTGCCCATGGGTCTCCACTCGGCCCCAGCGACGTTCCAGAGGCTCATGGAGCTGGTCCTCGCTGGGCTCCAGTGGGACTCATGTCTCATTTATCTTGACGACGTCATCGTCTTTAGCCGCACGTTCGGCGAACACATCGAACGGTTGCGTGCTGTCTTCTTGAAAATGCGGGCCGCTAACTTGAAATTCAAGCCGCAGAAGTGTCACCTTCTGCGTGAGTCTGTGCGCTATCTGGGCCACATAGTTAGCTGCTCGGGCATTTCTACCGACCCTGAAAAAACCAAATGTGTTCAACATTGGCCGACCCCTACATCTGCGGGCGATGTTCGTAGTTTTATTGGTTTTGCGTCGTACTACCGCCGGTTTGTTGCTGGGTTCGCGACGATTGCCAAGCCGCTCCACGCCCTTACGTCAAAAGGGGTGGCGTTTTATTGGGGGGACGCAGAACAGGCTGCGTTCGACTCCTTGCGGAACGCGCTCGTGACGGCACCGTCCCTTGCGTACCCCGATTTTTCCGTGCCATTCGTGTTGGACACCGACGCTAGCAATACGGGGATTGGGGGTGTTCTGTCACAAAAAGTTGATGGCATTGAAAGGGTTGTTGCCTATGGTAGCAGAGTCTTGTCTCTTGCTGAACAAAGATACTGTGTGACCAGACGTGAGCTGCTGGCCATTGTTTTTTTTATTCAGCAATACAGGCCGTACCTGTATGGTCAGCATTTTACCGTGCGATCTGATCATTCGGCTTTACAGTACGCTCTGCGGGTTGACCAACCGTCCGGGCAGCTTTCTCGGTGGCTCGAAGTCCTTCAGGACTACGATTTCAATGTCACTTACCGTAGGGGTGCACAACACACGAATGCCGATGCGTTGTCTCGCCTTCCGCCGGCTCAAAAATGTGCGTGTTTTTTGGGCTCGGGCCGTTGTAAGCCGCCACTGCCTGCGCAGGTCGCGCCTCTCACAACGGTGTCAGCCGCACTTCCCGCCGCCTCAGCGCCGATGTTGGATCATGCAGATCCAATGGCCAGTGACGATTTGCTGGGGCTAACTTTGGCCGAATAGGGTCGGCACCAGGGCGAGGACATGTCATTATTGAGGTTGCGTCGCCACGCGAATAATGCGGTTCCAAGACAGGGCAAATTTAATTCATTTGTCATGAAGCGTGGCTTGTTGATGCATTGGGATGCTGACTCGTGTCAACATAAAATCGTCGTGCCATCCGCCTTGCGATGCAAGGCCGTATGGGCGGCGCATGAGCGTTTATTGCACCTGGGTGTTCATAAGACCATTGGGTTGTTGCGGTTGCAATTTTTCTGGCCGGGCATGCTGCGCGACGTCACTGACATTTTGCTGGGATGCACCCATTGTGCGCAACGTAAACCGCCGGCTAAACCGGCATGTCCACCCCTGCAACCCATTTCGGTCTCTCGTATAAATGAGTTGGTGGCTCTCGATATTTTGGGCCCTTTTCCTACTACGCCACGGGGTAATAAGTACCTTCTGGTTGGGGTAGAGTATTTTACACGGTGGCCTATGGCCTGGGCCCTCCCCAACCAGTCGGCGGCGGCCGTTGTGGACGCCTTTGTTCAAGGCTACGTCCTGGACAAGGGCGCACCAGAACGGTTGCTGACCGATCAGGGAAGACATTTTTCAGGAGCCTTGCTGACTGATGTGTGCCGCCTGTTGGGCACTAAGAAAGTGCGCACTTCGCCCTACCATCCCCAGACCGACGGCATGGTGGAGCGCCTTCATAGAACTCTCACCGCTATGTTATGCCATCAGGTCGATGAATCCCACCTCGATTGGGACTTGCAGGTTCCGGGGGTCCTCGCCGCATACCGTATGGCACCTCACGCGGCGACGGGATTTTCCCCGTTCTTTCTAATGTACGGCAGGGATGCCTTTCCTCCCGCCGACGTTCGGCTGGAAATCGAACAGCCACCGCAAAAGTCAAAGCTCGTTGACCACTTGCGATTCAACCTCCGTAAGTTGGCCGAGGCACGGGAGGCCGCCATTGAAAATTCGGCTTCCCGCCAAAGGGCGAATTTGCGACTGCGGGACCCTCGGTCGTACACGCATCGGTGGGCACCGGGAGACAGGGCATGGCTCCACTGCCCCCAGGTGCCGGTGTCCACGTCGGCCAAACTCCTCAGACCATGGCGAGGCCCGGTTGAGGTAGTGGAAGTCCTGCGTCCCCAATGTGTTAAAATTAGCTGGGGACGGCGTCGCTGGTGCGTTCACCCCTCTCGGTTAAAACCCTTCGTCACGCCACGCGTCCCTCCACAACACACACGACATGGGGGCCGAGTGTGCGACGCGTCCGACGAGCCAGATGTTGCCCCGTTGGTGCCTAACCCGCAGCGCAGGCGTGTCATTCCTCCTGCAGATGACGCGGGAGTGACGGCTCCATGCAGGCCACGTTCGGCCTCAATGGACATTGGAGCAGCAGGTGTCCCCGTGGAGATGCATAAAGGCCCACCGGATGCTCTGGCTCATCCTCCTCCTTCCCTTGTGCCGCCGACAAAGCCTGCCATCCCCTACGATGGTCCCGCGAAACGCACGCGCGCGAAATCTCGCCGGTTGTTATAATGTTTTTTTGGCATGTCTAGTGCCTTGTACATACGTTATGTTGTTAAGGGGGGTATTTATAGGGGTTTAATTGTTCTTGTTGTTCGTGAAGCACATTCACAATTCTTCTACCATTGGTAATTTCGGAGTTTCCCATTGTTGCAGCCGGGACGGCTGGAGCTTCCGAAGGAGGGGGTGATGTAGAGGTGTTGACTACGCGCTGTTGCGTCACCCGCGTTGCCACCAGGGCGGTGCAGCATTACCCCTGGGTACAACGGTTGGGGTCAGTCGAGGTGAAACGGATCGTGGCCAGGGTTTGGTGCGAACCAATCAGACGGTTCCACGTGGGAATGTATGGTTGGTTCTACCTGGCCACGAAGGGGTATAAGACGGGTGACCCAACGGACCTCGAGGAGTTCTCTCCCTGCACGAAGACAGAAGACTGGGCTGAAGCCTAGCTAGGACCCTGGACCAGCCTTTCAGCCCTTCTAAGGGCTAAGGCTCGGCATACCCAGTGGTCAGGACCCACCGGGCCAGCGGTGGGTCAGATAGCCTCCCCTAGGTCCTAGCCGGAGGACTAGGATAGCGGTAGACGTGTGAGTCCCGCCAAGTCCGGAGGTTGTACCTCCTTAGGTATCAAGGAGGTTAGCGGTAGACGTGTGAGTCCCGCCAGGTCCGGAGGCTGTACCTCCCTAGGGTATCGGGTGAGGGGACCGAATATCCCTCTATGTGTGTTAAGCGTTGTATAAGGAAATAATACAATAAACAGAGTGTGCCTCCATAAGAAGTCTGCTCGTCCTTACAACACTACACGTTTATAACGAGCCTGTTTAAGTCATCTAGATTACGAATACAATGTACACAATCAGAATTTTCTTATCACTGGGACAATTGTGCCCGAAATTAAATTTAAACATTAGGAAGGGGTCTGCTCTTCAGGTCAGATCCTGGCTGATGACGTAGTTGTCTCCAGTCTGTGATGTCACAGCCATGTGGGTGGTACCTTTGACATCATGATGACTATGTCATCATGCACCACGTGTCATTCATATTGGAAGAGCTGTGTTTATTAGTGGCTGTGTTTCTTGTCTCATTTAAAAGAAGCGTGAGATAATTTAGCCTCGTGGTTATTAAAGCCTCCACTACTGTTGATTAAACTAAAATTCATCTCAACAGTTGTAAGCCTGCACATCATTAGCTTTAACTGGTGAGACTGAAAGGGGTGGTTTCAGGATTGTTTGCGTATTAATGGGGTTTTTTATTGAGGCTTTCAAGGGTGTGGGGGTCTCACTCACTACATGGACATGAGGGGTTTGGGGGTTTAGCTCAGCTTATGGAACGTGTTGTAACAAATACTTTTAAACATCAAATTTTAGCATATGTTTTCAGAAACTCAAACTGCAATGTCGTGGATATTGTGTTTTTTGGATTATTGACGGTAGAATTAATATTAATGTGGCTATTTCTTACATTGTCGTTTTATGCGACTGATTTTTGATGTAAAATTTCGTTTCAAATAGAAACGGTAAGCTAACAAGGTGAACGTTAATCATTAAACTATTCCCAACTGTTTATTTTTTATGTGTTGCAGTGTATCAAGTCTGCTTGACACGATTTAAGATTATTTCTTTCATTTCTATAAAATTGTAAATGTTACAATAGTTTTTTCATAAGATGACATGTATAAATGTATTATTTTACATTTTAACCACAAATCATGCTCAACTATTCATAATATTGTGGTAATTGGATGGTCTGTCATCTAATTGAGACAATTAGATTCGTTACGTGGTATATAGCTTCATATATTGCTGTTTAATAATGCTTTGAATCTTGATTTCCTGTTTCTAACATTGTTTAGACCGTAACCGTGTAACCATTCAAAACGTTGATAACGAGCCTGTTTAAGTCATCTAGATTACGAATAAAATGTACACAATCTTAACTTTCTTATCACTGGGACAATTGTGCCCGAAATAAAATGAGTTACATTACATTTAACATTAGTAAGGGGTCTGCTCTTCAGGTCAGATCCTGGCTGATGACGTAGTTGTCTCCAGTCTGTGATGTCACAGTCATGTGGGTGGTACCTTTGACATCATGATGTCTATGTCATCACGCACCACGTTTCATTCATATTGGAAGAGCTGTGTTTATTGGTGTCTGTGTTTCTTGTCTGAGCCTAAAGAAGCGTGAGATCATCTAGCCTCCTGTTAAATTAACGCCTCCACTACTGTTGATGAAACTAAAATTCATCTCAGCAGTTGTAAGCCTGCACATCATTAGCTTTAACTGGTGAGCCTGAAAGGAGTGGTTTCAGGATTGTTTGCGTGTTAATGGGGTTTATTATTGAGGCTTTCAAGGGTGTGGGGGTCTCACTCACTACATGAGCATGAGGGGTTTGGGGGTTTAGCTCAGCTTATGGAACGTGTTGTAACAAATACTTTTAAACATCAAATTTTAGCATATGTTTTCAGAAACTCAAACTGCAATGTCGTGGATATTGTGTTTTTGGATTATTGACGGTAGAATTAATATTAATGTGGATATTTCTTACATTGTTGTTTCATGCGACTGATTATTGATGTAAAATTTTATTTCAAATAGAAACGGCATGCAATAAAAGTGAACGTTAATCATTAAATAATTCCCAACTGTTATTTTATGTTGCAGTATTTGACGTCTGCTCGACACAATTTATGATTATTTCTTTCATTTCTATAATTTTGTAAATGTTACAATAGTTTTTTCATAAGATGACATTTAAAAAAGTATAATTTTACATTTTCACCACAAAGTAGGCTCAAATATTCATAATATTGTGGTAATTGGATGGTCTGCCATCTAACTGAGACAATTAGATTCGTTACTTGGTATATCGCTTCATATATTGCTGTTTAATCTTGATTTGAATCTTGATTTGCTGTTTCTAACATTGTTTAGACCGTAACCGTGTAACCATTGAAAACGTTGATAACGAGCCTGAATACAATGTACACAATCGTAATTTTCTCATCACTGGGACAATTGTGCCCGAAATAAAATGAGTTACATTACATTTAACATTAGGAAGGGGTCTGCTCTTCAGGTCAGATCCTGGCTGATGACGTAGTTGTCTCCAGTCTGTGATGTCACAGCCATGTGGGTGGTACCTTTGACATCATGATGACTATGTCATCATGCACCACGTGTCATTCATATTGGAAGAGCTGTGTTTATTGGTGGCTGTGTTTCTTGTCTCATTTCAAAGAAGCGTGAGATAATTTAGCCTCGTAGTTATTAAAGCCTCCACTACTGTTGAATAAACTAAAATTCATCTCAGCAGTTGTAAGCCTGCACATCATTAGCTTTAACTGGTGAGCGTGAACGGGGTGGTTTCAGGATTGTTTGCGTATTAATGGGGTTTATTATTGAGGCTTTCAAGGGTGTGGGGGTCTCACTCACTACATGAGCATGAGGGGTTTGGGGGTTTAGCTCAGCTTATGGAACGTGTTGTAACAAATACTTTTAAACATCAAATTTTAGCATATGTTTTCAGAAAATCAAACTGCAATGTCGTGGATATTGTGATTTTTGCATTCTTGACGGTAGAATTAATATTAATGTGGATATTTCTTACATTGTCGTTTCATGCGACTGATTATTGATGTAAAATTGTGTTTCAAATAGAAACGGCATGCAATAAAGGTGAACGTTAATCATTAAACAATTCCCAACTGTTATTTTATGTGTTGCAGTATTTGACGTCTGCTTAACACAATTTATGATTATTTCTTTCATTTCTATAATATTGTAAATGTTACAATAGTTTTTTCATAAGATGACATTTTAAAAAGTATAATTTTACATTTTCACCACAAAGTAGGCTCAAATATTCATAATATTGTGGTAATTGGATGGTCTGCCATCTAACCGAGACAATTAGATTCGTTACTTGCTATATCGCTTCATATATTGCTGTTTAATCTTCATTTGAATCTTGATTTGCTATTTCTAACATTGTTTAGACCGTAACCGTGTAACCATTCAAAACGTTGATAACGAGCCTGTTTAAGTCATCTAGAATACGAATACAATGTACACAATCAGAATGTTCTTATCACTGGGACAATTGTGCCCGAATTTAAATTTGAACATTAGGAAGGGGTCTGCTCTTCAGGTCAGATCCTGGCTGATGACGTAGTTGTCTCCAGTCTGTGATGTCACAGCCATGTGTGGTGGTACCTTTGACATCATGATGACTATGTCATCATGCACCACGTGTCATTCATATTGGAAGAGCTGTGTTTATTGGTGGCTGTGTTTCTTGTCTCATTTCAAAGAAGCGTGAGATAATTTAGCCTCGTGGTTATTACAGCCTCCACTACTGTTGATTAAACTAAAATTAATCTTAGCAGTTGTAAGCCTACACATCATTAGCTTTAACTGGTGAGCCTGAAAATGGTGGTTTCAGGATTGTTTGCGTATTAATGGGGTTTTTTATTGAGGCTTTCAAGGGTGTGGGGGTCTCACTCACTACATGAGCATGAGGGTTTGGGGGTTTAGCTCAGCTTATGGAACGTGTTGTAACAAATACTTTTAAACATCAAATTTTAGCATATGTTTTCAGAAACTCAAACTGCAATGTCGTGGATTTTGTGTTTTTTGGATTATTGACGGTAGAATTAATATTAATGTGGATATTTCTTACACTGTCGTTTTATGCGACTGATTATTGATGTAAAATTTCGTTTCAAATAGAAACGGTAAGCTAACAAGGTGAACGTTAATCATTAAACTATTCCCAACTGTTTATTTTGTATGTGTTACAGTGTATGAAGTCTGCTTGACACGATTTAAGATTATTTCTTTCATTTCTATAATATTGTAAATGTTACAATAGTTTTTTCATAAGATGACATATATAAAAGTATTATTTTACATTTTCACCACAAATTAGGCTCACAAATTCATAATATTGTGGTAATTGGATGGTCTGTCATCTAATTGAGACAATTAGATTCGTTACGTGGTATATAGCTTCATATATTGCTGTTTAATCTTGCTTTGAGTCTTGATTTCATGTTTCTAACATTGTTTAGACCGTAACCGTGTAACCATTCAAAACGTTGATAACGAGCCTGTTTACGTCATCTAGATTACGAAGAAAATGTACACAATCAGAATTTTCTTATCACTGGGACAATTGTGCCCGAAATTAAATTTAAACATTAGGAAGGGGTCTGCTCTTCAGGTCAGATCCTGGCTGATGACGTAGTTGTCTCCAGTCTGTGATGTCACAGCCATGTGGGTGGTACCTTTGACATCATGATGACTATGTCATCATGCACCACGTGTCATTCATATTGGAAGAGCTGTGTTTATTGGTGGCTGTGTTTCTTGTCTGAGCCTAAAGAAGTGTTAGATCATTTAGCCTCCTGTTAAATTAACGCCTCCACTACTGTTGATGAAACTAAAATTCATCTCAGCAGTTGTCAGCCTGCACATCATTAGCTTTAACTGGTGAGCCTGAAATGGGTGGTTTAAGGATTGTTTGCGTATTAATGGGGCTTTTTTATTGAGGCTTTCAAGGGTGTGGGGGTCTCACTCACTACATGAGCATGAGGGGTTTGGGGGTTTAGCTCAGTTTATGGAACGTGTTGTAACAAATACTTTTAAACATCAAATTTTAGCATATGTTTTCAGAAAATCAAACTGCAATGTCGTGGCTATTGTGTTTTTTGTATTATTGACGGTAGAATTAATGTAAATGTGGATATTTCTTACATTGTCGTTTTATGCGACTGATTATTGATGTAAAATTTCGTTTCAAATAGAAACGGTAAGCTAACAAGGTGAACGTTAATTATTTAACTATTCCCAACTGTTTATTTTTTTGTGTTGCAGTGTATGAAGTCTGCTTGACACGATTTAAGATTATTTCTATAATATTGTAAATGTTACAATAGTTTTTTCATAAGATGACATATATAAAAGTATTATTTTACATTTTCACCACAAAGTAGGCTCAGATATTCATAATATTGTGGTAATTGGATGGTCTGCCATCTAACAGAGACAATTAGATTCGTTACTTGGTATATCGCTTCATATATTGATGTTTAATCTTTATTTTAATCTTGATTTGCTGTTTCTAACATTGTTTAGACAGCAACCGTGTAACCATTCAAAACGTTGATAACGAGCCTGTTTAAGACATCTATATTAAGAATACAATGTACACAATCATAATTTTCTTGTCACTGGGACAATTGTGCCCGAAATACAATAAGTTACATTACATTTAACATTAGGAAGGGGTCTGTTCTTCAGGTCAGATCCTGGCTGATGACGTAGTTGTCTCCAGTCTGTGATGTCACAGCCATGTGGGTGGTACCTTTGACATCATGATGACTATGTCATCATGCACCACGTGTCATTCATATTGGAAGAGCTGTGTTTATTGGTGGCTGTGTTTCTTGTCTCATTTCAAAGAAGCGTGAGATAATTTAGCCTCGTGGTTATTAAAGCCTCCACTACTGTTGATTAAACTAAAATTCATCTCAGCAGTTGTAAGCCTACACATCATTAGCTTTAACTGGTGAGCCTGAAAGGGGTGGTTTCAGGATTGTTTGGGTATTAATGGGGTTTATTATTGAGGCTTTCATGGGTGTGGGGGTCTCACTCACTACATGAGCATGAGCGGTTTGGGGGCTTAGCTCAGCTTATGGAACGTGTTGTAACAAATACTTTTAAACATCAAATTTTAGCATATGTTTTCGGAAACTCAAACTGCAATGTCGTGGGTATTGTGTTTTTTGGATTATTGATGGTAGAATTAATATAAATGTGGATATTTCTTACATTGTCGTTTTATGCGACTGATTTTTGATGTAAAATTTCGTTTCAAATAGAAACGGCAAGCTAACAAGGTGAACGTTAATCATTAAACTATTCCCAACTGTTTATTTTTTATGTGTTGCAGTGTATGAAGTCTGCTTGACACGATTTAAGATTATTTCTTTCATTTCTATAATATTGTAAATGTTACAATAGTTTTTTCATAAGATGACATATATAAAAGTATGATTTTACATTTTCACTACAAATTAGGCTCAAATATTCATAATATTGTGGTATTTGGATGGTCTGTCATCTAATTGAGACAATTAGATTCGTTACGTGGTATATAGCTTCATATATTGCTGTTTAATCTTGCTTTGAATCTTGATTTCCTGTTTCTAACATTGTTTAGACCGTAACCGTGTAACCATTCAAAACGTTGATAACGAGCCTGTTTAAGTCATCTAGATTACGAAGAAAATGTACACAATCGTAACTTTCTTATCACTGGGACAATTGTGCCCGAATAAAATGAGTTACATGACATTTAACATTAGGAAGGGGTCTGCTCTTCAGGTCAGATCCTGGCGGATGACGTAGTTGTCTCCAGTCTGTGATGTTACAGCCATGTGGGTGGTACCTTTGACATCATGATGACTATGTCATCATGCACCACGTGTCATTCATATTGGAAGAGCTGTGTTTATTGGTGTCTGTGTTTCTTGTCTGAGCCTAAAGAAGCGTGAGATCATTTAGCCTCCTGTTAAATTAACGCCCCCACTACTGTTGATGAAACTAAAATTCATCTCAGCAGTTGTCAGCCTGCACATCATTAGCTTTAACTGGTGAGCCTGAAAGGAGTGGTTTAAGGATTGTTTACGTGTTAATGGGGTTTATTATTGAGGCTTTCAATGGTGTGGGGGTCTCACTCACTACGTGAGCATGTGGGGTTTGGGGGTTTAGCTCAGCTTATGGAACGTGTTGTAACAAATACTTTCAAACATCAAATTTTAGCATATGCTTTCAGAAAATCAAACTGCAATGTCGTGGATATTATGATTTTTGGATTCTTGACGGTAGAATTAATATTTATGTGGATATTTCTTACATTGTCGTTTCATGCGACTGATTATTGATGTAAAATTTTGTTTCAAATAGAAACGGCATGCAATAAAGGTGAACGTTAATCATTAAACAATTCCCAACTGTTATTTTATGTGTTGCAGTATTTGACGTCTGCTCGACACAATTTATGATTATTTCTTTCATTTCAATAATATTGTAAATGTTACAATAGTTTTATCATAAGATGACATTTAAAAAAGTATAATTTTACATTTTCACCACAAAGTAGGCTCAAATATTCATAATATTGTGGTAATTGGATGATCTGCCATCTAATTGAGACAATTAGATTCGTTACGTGGTATATCGCTTCATATATTGCTGTTTAATCTTGATTTGAATCTTGATTTGCTGTTTCTAACATTGTTTAGACCGTAACCGTGTAACCATTCAAAATGTTGATAACGAGCCTGTGTGAGTTATCTAGATTACGAATACAATGTTCACAATCATAATTTTCTTATCACTGGGACAAATGTGCCCGAAATAAAATGAGTTACATTACATTTAACATTAGGAAGGGATCTGCTCTTCAGGTCAGATCCTGGCAGATGACGTAGTTGTCTCCAGTCTGTGATGTCACAGTCATGTGGGTGGTATCTTTGACAACATAATGACCATGTCATCATGCACCACGTGTCATTGATATTGGAAGAGCTGTGTTTATTGGTGCATGTGTTTCTTGTCTCATTTCAAAGAAGCGTGAGATAATTTAGCCTCGTGGTTATTAAAGCCTCCACTACTGTTGATTAAACTAAAATTCATCTCAGCAGTTGTAAGCCTGCACATCATTAGCTTTAACTGGTGAGCGTGAAAGTGGTGGTTTCAGGATTGTTTGCGTATTAATGGGGTTTATTATTGAGGCTTTCAAGGGTGTGGGGGTCTCACTCACTACATGAGCATGAGGGGTTTGGGGGTTTAGCTCAGCTTATGGAACGTGTTGTAACAAATACTTTTAAACATCAAATTTTAGCATGTGTTTTCGGAAACTCAAACTGCAATGTCGTGGATTTTGTGTTTTTTGGATTATTGATGGTAGAATTAATATAAATGTGGATATTTCTTACATTGTCGTTTTATGCGACTGATTATTGATGTAAAATTTCGTTTCAAATAGAAACGGCAAGCTAACAAGGTGAACGTTAATCATTAAACTATTACCAACTGTTTATTTTTTATGTGTTGCAGTGTATGAAGTCTTCTTGACACGATTTAAGATTATTTCTTTCATTTCTATAATATTGTAAATGTTACAATAGTTTTTTCATAAGATGACATATATAAAAGTATTATTTTACATTTTCACTACAAATTAGGCTCAAATATTCATAATATTGTGGTATTTGGATGGTCTGTCATCTAATTGAGACAATTAGATTCGTTACGTGGTATATAGCTTCATATATTGCTGTTTAATCTTGCTTTGAATCTTGATTTCCTGTTTCTAACATTGTTTAGACCGTAACCGTGTAACCATTCAAAACGTTGATAACGAGCCTGTTTAAGTCATCTAGATTACGAAGAAAATGTACACAATCGTAACTTTCTTATCACTGGGACAATTGTGCCCGAATAAAATGAGTTACATGACATTTAACATTAGGAAGGGGTCTGCTCTTCAGGTCAGATCCTGGCGGATGACGTAGTTGTCTCCAGTCTGTGATGTTACAGCCATGTGGGTGGTACCTTTGACATCATGATGACTATGTCATCATGCACCACGTGTCATTCATATTGGAAGAGCTGTGTTTATTGGTGTCTGTGTTTCTTGTCTGAGCCTAAAGAAGCGTGAGATCATTTAGCCTCCTGTTAAATTAACGCCCCCACTACTGTTGATGAAACTAAAATTCATCTCAGCAGTTGTCAGCCTGCACATCATTAGCTTTAACTGGTGAGCCTGAAAGGAGTGGTTTAAGGATTGTTTACGTGTTAATGGGGTTTATTATTGAGGCTTTCAATGGTGTGGGGGTCTCACTCACTACGTGAGCATGTGGGGTTTGGGGGTTTAGCTCAGCTTATGGAACGTGTTGTAACAAATACTTTCAAACATCAAATTTTAGCATATGCTTTCAGAAAATCAAACTGCAATGTCGTGGATATTATGATTTTTGGATTCTTGACGGTAGAATTAATATTTATGTGGATATTTCTTACATTGTCGTTTCATGCGACTGATTATTGATGTAAAATTTTGTTTCAAATAGAAACGGCATGCAATAAAGGTGAACGTTAATCATTAAACAATTCCCAACTGTTATTTTATGTGTTGCAGTATTTGACGTCTGCTCGACACAATTTATGATTATTTCTTTCATTTCAATAATATTGTAAATGTTACAATAGTTTTATCATAAGATGACATTTAAAAAAGTATAATTTTACATTTTCACCACAAAGTAGGCTCAAATATTCATAATATTGTGGTAATTGGATGATCTGCCATCTAATTGAGACAATTAGATTCGTTACGTGGTATATCGCTTCATATATTGCTGTTTAATCTTGATTTGAATCTTGATTTGCTGTTTCTAACATTGTTTAGACCGTAACCGTGTAACCATTCAAAATGTTGATAACGAGCCTGTGTGAGTTATCTAGATTACGAATACAATGTTCACAATCATAATTTTCTTATCACTGGGACAAATGTGCCCGAAATAAAATGAGTTACATTACATTTAACATTAGGAAGGGATCTGCTCTTCAGGTCAGATCCTGGCAGATGACGTAGTTGTCTCCAGTCTGTGATGTCACAGTCATGTGGGTGGTATCTTTGACAACATAATGACCATGTCATCATGCACCACGTGTCATTGATATTGGAAGAGCTGTGTTTATTGGTGCATGTGTTTCTTGTCTCATTTCAAAGAAGCGTGAGATAATTTAGCCTCGTGGTTATTAAAGCCTCCACTACTGTTGATTAAACTAAAATTCATCTCAGCAGTTGTAAGCCTGCACATCATTAGCTTTAACTGGTGAGCGTGAAAGTGGTGGTTTCAGGATTGTTTGCGTATTAATGGGGTTTATTATTGAGGCTTTCAAGGGTGTGGGGGTCTCACTCACTACATGAGCATGAGGGGTTTGGGGGTTTAGCTCAGCTTATGGAACGTGTTGTAACAAATACTTTTAAACATCAAATTTTAGCATATGTTTTCAGAATCTCAAACTGCAATGTCGTGGATATTGTGTTTTTTGGATTATTGACGGTAGATTTAATAATAATGTGGTTTTATGCGACTGATAATTGATGTAAAATTTCATTTCAAATAGAAACGGTAAGCTAACAAGGTGAACGTTAATCATTAAACTATTCCCAACTGTTTATTTTTTATGTGTTGCAGTGTATGAAGTCTGCTTGACACGATTTAAGATTATTGCTTTCATTTCTATAATATTGTAAATGTTACAATAGCTTTTTTTCATAAGATGACATTTAAAAAAGTATAATTTTACATTTTCACCAGAAAGTAGGCTCACATATTCATAATATTGTGGTAATTGGATGGTCTGCCATCTAACTGAGACAATTAGATTCGTTATTTGGTATATCGCTTCATATATTGCTGTTTAATCTTGACTTGAATCTTGATTTGCTGTTTCTAACATTGTTTAGACCGTAACCGTGTAACCATTCAAAACGTTGATAACGAGCCTGTTTAAGTCATCTAGATTACGAATACAATGTACACAATCATAATTTTATTATCACTGAGACAATTGTGCCCGAAATTAAATTAAAACATTAGGAAGGGGTCTGCTCTTCAGGTTAAGTCCTGGCTGATGACGTAGTTGTCTCCAGTCTGTGATGTCACAGCCATGTGGGTGGTACCTTTGACATCATGATGACTATGTCATCATGCACCACGTGTCTTTCATATAGGAAGAGCTGTGTTTATTGGTGGCTGTGTTTCTTGTCTCATTTAAAAGAAGCGTGAGATAATTTAGCCTCGTGGTTATTAAAGCATCCACTACTGTTGATTAAACTAAAATTCATCTCAGCAGTTGTAAGCCTGCACATCATTAGCTTTAACTCGTGAGACTGAAAGGGGTGGTTCAGGATTGTTTGCGTATTAATGGGGTTTTTTATTGAGGCTTTCAAGGGTGTGGGGGTCTCACTCACTACATGAGCATGAGGGGTTTGGGGGTTTAGCTCAGCTTATGGAACGTGTTGTAACAAATACTTTAAACATCAAATTTTTGCATTTGTTTTCAGAAACTCAAACTGCACTGTCGTGGATATTGTGTTTTTTGGATTATTGACGGTAGAATTAATATTAATGTGGATATTTCTTACATTGTCGTTTTATGAGACTGATTATTGATGTACAATCTCGATTTAAATAGAAACGGTAAGCTAACAAGTTGAACGTTAATCATTAAAGTATTCCCAACTGTTTATTTTTTATGTGTTGCAGTGTATGAAGTCTGCTTGACACGATTTAAGATGATTTCTTTCATTTCTATAATATTGTAAATGTTACAATAGTTTTTTCATAAGATGACATTTAAAAAAGTATAATTTTACATTTTCACCACAAAGTAGGATCAATTCTTCATAATATTGTGGTAATTGGATGGTCTGCCATCTAACTGAGACAATTCAATTCGTTACTTGGTATATCGCTTCATATATTGCTGTTTAATCTAGATTTGAATCTTGATTTGCTGTTTCTAACATTGTTTAGACCGTAACCGTGTAACCATTCAAAACGTTGATAACGAGCCTGTTTAAGTCATCTAGATTACGAATACAATGTACACAATCCTAATTTTCTTATCACTGGGACAATTGTGCCCGAAATAAAATGAGTTACATTACATTTAACATTAGTAAGGGGTCTGCTCTTCAGGTCAGATCCTGGCTGATGACGTAGTTGTCTCCAGTCTGTGATGTCACAGCCATGTGGGTGGTACCTTTGACATCATGATGACTATGTCATCATGCACCACGTGTCATTCATATAGGAAGAGCTGTGTTTATTGGTGGCTGTGGTTCTTGTCTCATTTCAAAGAAGCGTGAGATAATTTAGCCTCGTGGTTATTAAAGCCTCTACTACTGTTGATTAAACTAAAATTCATCTCAGCAGTTGTAAGCCTGCACATCATTAGCTTTAACTGGTGAGCGTGAAAGGGGTGGTTTCAGGATTGTTTGCGTATTAATTGGGTTTATTATCGAGGCTTTCAAGGGTGTGGGGGTCTCACTCACTACATGAGCATGAGGGGTTTGGGGGTTTAGCTCAGCCTATGGTAACGTGTTGTAACAAGTACTTTCAAACATCACATTTTAGCATATGTTTTCAGAAAATCAAACTGCAATGTCGTGGATATTGTGATTTTTGGATTCCTGACGGTAGAATTAAAATTCATGTGGATATCTCTTGCATTGTCGTTTCATGCGACTGATTATTGATGTAAAATTTTGTTTCAAATAGAAACGGCATGCAATAAAAGTGAACGTTAATCATTAAACAATTCCCAACTGTTATTTTATGTGTTGCAGTATTTGACGTCTGCTCGACACAATTTATGATTATTTCTTTCATTTCTATAATATTGTAAATGTTACAATAGTTTTTTCATAAGATGACATTTTAAAAAGTATAATTTTACATTTTCACCACAAAGTAGGCTCAAATATCCATAATATTGTGGTAATTGGATGGTCTGCCATCTAACTGAGACAATTAGATTCGTTACTTGGTATATCGCTTCATATATTGCTGTATAATCTTGATTTGAATCTTGATTTGCTGTTTCTAACATTGTTTAGACCGAAACCGTGTAACCATTCAAAACGTTGATAACGAGCCTGTTTAAGTCATCTAGATTACGAATACAATGTACACAATCAGAATTTTCTTATCACTGGGACAATTGTACCCGAAATACAATGAGTTACATTACATTTAACATTAGGAAGGGGTCTGCTATTCAGGTCAGATCCTGGTTGATGACGTAGTCGTCTCCAGTCTGTGATGTCACAGCCATGTGGGTGGTACCTTTGACATCATGATGACTATGTCATCATGATGTCAATGACATCATGATGACTATGTCATCATGATGTCAATGACTATGTCATCATGCACCACGTGATGTCAATGACTATGTCATCATGCACCACGTGTCATTCATATAGGAAGAGCTGTGTTTATTGGTGGCTGTGTTTCTTGTCTGATTTAAAAGAAGCGTGAGATAATTTAGCCTCGTGGTTATTAAAGCCACCACTACTGTTGATTAAACTAAAATTCATCTCAGCAGTTGTAAGCCTGCACATCATTAGCTTTAACTGGTGAGCGTGAAAGGGGTGGTTTCAGTATTGTTTACGTATTAATGGGGTTTTTTATTGAGGCTTTCAAGGGTGTGGGGGTCTCACTCACTGCATGAGCATGAGGGGTTTGGGGGTTTAGCTCAGCTTATGGAACGTGTTGTAACAAATACTTTTAAACATCAAATTTTAGCATATGTTTTCAGAAACTCCAACTGCAATGTCGTGGATATTGTGTTTTTTGGATTATTGACGGTAGAATTAATATTAATGTGGATATTTCTTACATTGTCGTTTTATGCGACTGATTATTGATGTAAAATTTCGTTTCACATAGAAACGGTAAGCTAACAAGTTGAACGTTAATCATTAAACTATTCCCAACTGTTTATTTTTTATGTGTTGCAGTTTTTGACGTCTGCTTAACGATTTAAGTTTATTTCTTTCATTTCTATAATATTGTAAATGTTACAATAGTTTTTTTCATAAGATGACATATATAAAAGTCTTATTTTACATTTTCACCACAAATTAGGCTCAAATATTCATAATATTGTGGTAATTGGATGATCTGTCACCTAATTGAGACAATTAGATTCGTTACGTGGTATGTAGCTTCATATATTGCTGTTTAATCTTGCTTTGAATCTTCATTTCCTGTTTCTAACATTGTTTAGACCGTAACCGTGTAACCATTCAAAACGTTGATAACGAGCCTATTTAAGTCATCTAGATTACGAAGAAAATGTACACAATCGTAACTTTCTTATCACTGGGACAATTGTGCCCGAAATAAAATGAGTTACATTACATTTAACATTAGGAAGGGGTCTGCTCTTCAGGTCAGATCCTGGCTGATGACGTAGTTGTCTCCAGTCTGTGATATCACAGCCATGTGGGTGGTACCTTTGACATCATGATGTCTATGTCTTCACGCACCACGTTTCATTCATATTGGAAGAGCTGTGTTTATTGGTGGCTGTGTTTCTTGTCTGAGCCTAAAGAAGCGTGAGATCAATTAGCCTCCTGTTAATTTAAAGCCTCCACTACTGTTGATGAAACTAAAATTCATCTCAGCAGTTGTCAGCCTGCACATCATTAGCTTTAACTGGTGAGCCTGAAAGGAGTGGTTTAAGGATTGTTTGCGTGTTAATGGGGTTTATTTTTTAGGCTTTCAAGGGTGTGGGGGTCTCACTCACTACGTGAGCATGAGGGGTTTGGGGGTTTAGCTCAGCCTATGGTAACGTGTTGTAACAAGTACTTTCAAACATCAAATTTTAGCATATGTTTTCAGAAAATCAAACTGCAATGTCGTGGATATTGTGATTTTTGGATTCTTGACGGTAGAATTAATATTACTGTGGATATTTCTTACATTGTCGTTTCATGCGACTGATTATTGATGTAAAATTTCGTTTCAAGTAGAAACGGCATGCAATAAAGGTGAACGTTAATCATTAAACAATTCCCAACTGTTATTTTATTTGTTGCAGTATTTGACGTCTGCTCGACACAATTTATGATTATTTATTTCATTTCTATAATATTGTAAATGTTACAATAGTTTTATCATAAGATGACATTTAAAAAAGTATAATTTTACATTTTCACCACAAAGTAGGCTCAAATATTCATAATATTTTGGTATTTGGATGTTCTGCCATCTAACTGAGACAATTAGATTCGTTACTTGGTATATCGCTTCATATATTGCTGTTTAATCTTCATTTGAATCTTGATTTGCTGTTTCTAACATTGTTTAGACCGTAACCGTGTAACCATTCAAAACTTGATAACGAGCCTGTTTAAGTCATCTAGATTATGAATACAATGTACACAATCAGAATTTTCTTATCACTGGGACAATTGTGCCCGAAATTAAATTTAAACATTAGGAAGGGGTCTGCTCTTCAGGTCAGATCCTGGCTGATGACGTAGTTGTCTCCAGTCTGTGATGTCACAGCCATGTGGGTGGTACCTTTGACATCATGATGTCTATGTCTTCACGCACCACGTTTCATTCATATTGGAAGAGCTGTGTTTATTGGTGGCTGTGTTTCTTGTCTGAGCCTAAAGAAGCGTGAGATCAATTAGCCTCCTGTTAATTTAAAGCCTCCACTACTGTTGATGAAACTAAAATTCATCTCAGCAGTTGTCAGCCTGCACATCATTAGCTTTAACTGGTGAGCCTGAAAGGAGTGGTTTAAGGATTGTTTGCGTGTTAATGGGGTTTATTTTTTAGGCTTTCAAGGGTGTGGGGGTCTCACTCACTACGTGAGCATGAGGGGTTTGGGGGTTTAGCTCAGCCTATGGTAACGTGTTGTAACAAGTACTTTCAAACATCAAATTTTAGCATATGTTTTCAGAAAATCAAACTGCAATGTCGTGGATATTGTGATTTTTGGATTCTTGACGGTAGAATTAATATTACTGTGGATATTTCTTACATTGTCGTTTCATGCGACTGATTATTGATGTAAAATTTCGTTTCAAGTAGAAACGGCATGCAATAAAGGTGAACGTTAATCATTAAACAATTCCCAACTGTTATTTTATGTGTTGCAGTATTTGACGTCTGCTCGACACAATTTATGATTATTTATTTCATTTCTATAATATTGTAAATGTTACAATAGTTTTATCATAAGATGACATTTAAAAAAGTATAATTTTACATTTTCACCACAAAGTAGGCTCAAATATTCATAATATTTTGGTATTTGGATGTTCTGCCATCTAACTGAGACAATTAGATTCGTTACTTGGTATATCGCTTCATATATTGCTGTTTAATCTTCATTTGAATCTTGATTTGCTGTTTCTAACATTGTTTAGACCGTAACCGTGTAACCATTCAAAACTTGATAACGAGCCTGTTTAAGTCATCTAGATTATGAATACAATGTACACAATCAGAATTTTCTTATCACTGGGACAATTGTGCCCGAAATTAAATTTAAACATTAGGAAGGGGTCTGCTCTTCAGGTCAGATCCTGGCTGATGACGTAGTTGTCTCCAGTCTGTGATGTCACAGCCATGTGGGTGGTACCTTTGACATCATGATGACTATGTCATCATGCACCACGTGTCATTCATATTGGAAGAGCTGTGTTTATTGGTGGCTGTGTTTCTTGTCTCATTTCAAAGAAGCGTGAGATAATTTAGCCTCGTGCTTATTAAAGCCTCCACTACTGTTGATTAAACTAAAATTCATCTCAGCAGTTGTAAGCCTGCACATCATTAGCTTTAACTGGTGAGTGTGAAAGGGGTGGTTTCAGGATTGTTTGCGTATTCATGGGGTTTTTAATTGAGGCTTTCAAGGGTGTGGGGGTCTCACTCACTACATGAGCATGAGGGGTTTGGGGGTTTAGCTCAGCTTATGGAACGTGTTGTAACAAATACTTTTAAACATCAAATTTTAGCATATGTTTTCAGAAACTCAAACTCCAATGTCGTGGATATTGTGTTTTTTGGATTATTGACGGTAGAATTAATATTAATGTGGATATTTCTTACATTGTCGTTTTATGCGACTGATTATTGATGTAAAATTTCGTTTCAAATAGAAACGGTAAGCTAACAAGGTGAACGTTAATCATTAAACTATTCCCAACTGTTTATTTTTTATGTGTTGCAGTGTATGAAGTCTGCTTGACACAATTTAAGATTATTTCTTTCATTTCTATAATATTGTAAATGTTACCATTGTTTTTTTCATAAAATGACATATATAAAAGTATTATTTTACATTTTCAACACAAATTTGGCTCACATATTCATAATATTGTGGTAATTGGATGGTCTGTCATCTAATTGAGACAATTAGATTCGTTACGTGGTATATAGCTTCACATATTGCTGTTTAACTTTGTTTTTAATCTTGATTTGCTGTTTCTAACATTGTTTAGACCGTAACCGTGTAACCATTCAAAACGTTGATAACGAGCCTGTTTAAGTCATCTAGATTACGAATACAATGTACACAATCATAATTTTCTTATCACTGGGACAATTGTGCCCGAAATAAAATGAGTTACATTACATTTAACATTAGGAAGGGGTCTGCTCTTCAGGTCAGATCCTGGCTGATGACGTAGTTGTCTCCAGTCTGTGATGTCACAGTCATGTGGGTGGTACCTTTGACATCATGATGTCTATGTCATCATGCACCACGTTTCATTCATATTGGAAGAGCTGTGTTTATTGGTGTCTGTGTTTCTTGTCTGAGCCTAAAGAAGCGTGAGATCAATTAGCCTCCTGTTAATTTAAAGCCTCCACTACTGTTGATGAAACTAAAATTCATCTCAGCAGTTGTCAGCCTGCACATCATTAGCTTTAACTGGTAAGCCTAAAAGGAGTGGTTTAAGGATTGTTTGCGTGTTAATGGGGTTTATTATTGAGGCTTTCAAGGGTGTGGGGGTCTCACTCACTACGTGAGCATAAGGGGTTTGGGGGTTTAGCTCAGCCTATGGTAACGTGTTGTAACAAGTACTTTCAAACACCACATTTAAGCATATGTTTTCAGAAAATCAAACTGCAATGTCGTGGATATTGTGATTTTTGGATTCTTGACGGTAGAATTAATATTCTTGTGGATATTTCTTACATTGTTGTTACATGCGACTGATTATTGATGTAAAATTTTGTTTCAAATAGAAACGGCATGCAATAAAGGTGAACGTTAATCATTAAACAATTCCCAACTGTTATTTTATGTGTTGCAGTATTTGACGTCTGCTCGACACAATTTATGATTATTTCTTTCATTTCTATAATATTATGAATGTTACAATAGTTTTTTCATAAGATGACATTTAAAAAAGTATAATTTTAAATAATCACCACAAAGTAGGCTCAAATATTCATAATATTGTGGTAATTGGATGTTCTGCCATCTAACTGAGACAATTAGATTCGTTACTTGGTATATCGCTTCATATATTGCTGTTTAATCTTGATTTGAATCTTGATTTGCTGTTTCTAACATTGTTTAGACTGTAACCGTGTAACCATTCAAAACGTTGATAACGAGCCTGTTTAAGTCATTTAGATTACGAATAAAATGTACACAATCATCATTTTCTTATAACTGGGACAATTGTGCCCGAAATAAAATGAGTTACATTACATTTCACATTAGTAAGGGGTCTGCTCTTCAGGTCAGATGCTGGCTGATGACGTAGTTGTCTCCAGTCTGTGATGTCACAGCCATGTGGGTGGTACCTTTGACATCATGATGACTATGTCATCATGCACCACGTGTCATTCATATTGGAAGAGCTGTGTTTATTGGTGGCTGTGTTTCTTGTCTCAGCTAAAAGAAGCGTGAGATTATTTAGCCTCGTGGTTTTTAAAGCCTCCACTACTGTTGATGAAACTAAAATTCATCTCAGCAGTTGTAAGCCTGCACATCATTAGCTTTAATCGTTGAGCCTGAAAGGGGTGGTTTAAGGATTGTTTGTGTGTTAATGGGGTTCATTATTGAGGCTTTCAAGGGTGTGGGGGGGGGGCTCACTCACTACATGAGCATGAGGGGTTTGGGGGTTTAGCTCAGTTTATGGTAACGTGTTGTAACAAATACTTTTAAATATCAAATTTTAGCATATGTTTTCAGAAAATCAAACTGCAATGTCGTGGATAATGTGATTTTTGGATTCTTGACGGCAGAATTAAAATTAATGTGGATATTTCTTACATTGTCGTTTCATGCGACTGATTATTTACTTAAAATTTTGTTTCAAACAGAAACGGCATGCAAAAAAGGTGAACGTTAATCATTAAACAATTCTCAACTGTTATTTTATGTGCCCCAAATAATGTGTTACATTACATTTAACATTAGGAAGGGGACTGCTCTTCAGGTCAGATCCTGGCTGATGACGTATTTGTCTCCAGTCTGTGATGTCACAGTCATGTGGGTGGTACCTTTGACAACATGATGTCTATTACGTCATGCACGATGTGTCATTGATACTGGCAGAGCTGCGTTTATTGGCTGCTGTGTTGCTCGTCTAATCTAACGGAAGCGTGAGATTATTTAGCAATGTGGTTCTTAAAAGCTGCACAGCTGTTGAATAAACTCAAATCCATCTCGGCAGTTGTGAGTCTGCTCATCATCAGCTAACAAAGGTGAGCCTGAAAGTGGTGGGTTAAAGATTGTTTTGATGTTTATGAGGTCTGTTGCTGAGGGTTTCAAGGATGTTGGGGCTTCTCTCAGTACGTGAGAGTGAGGGGTTGCAGGTGTCAGCTCGGGTCATGGTTACAGTTTATAACAAATACTTTTAAACATATCATTTTGGCATATGTTATCAGAAAATCAAACTTAAAGTTCTTGGATATTGTGATGTTTGCATTCCTGACTCCCAAATTAGCAATAATGCAGATACTCCTGCTATTTGTCTTATTAGTCAACAATTATTCAATTGATGGAAAACATCGTTTGTAAAGCAAGATTATGGAAATGCATTTACAATTAAATAAGGTGCAACTGGACGCAAATATTTCGCATTCCAGTTTTTAAAAGATGCACAACCGGTGATAAAAGTAAAGTTTATCTCGTGATTAGTGAGCCTGGCCTTCATCACATCTGAAAAGTGAACCCACCACGGGCGTTTTAAAAATGATCAGGGATTGTTGTTAATGATTAGGGATGAAAAGTTGTGGTTATGGGCTACAGGCTGAGTTTTAGTGTTTGGGGTTATAGTGAAGGGTTAGAGTTCCGAGTTATAATTAGAGGTTGGAGTTTGCCATAGGGGTAAGTGTGATACAGTTACTTTTTTGGAGTTAGAGTTACGGTTGTGTATTAGGGTTTGGGTATTAAGGGTTAGAGTTCGGTATGATGGGTTAGGGTTGCCTATCAGGTGTTCGGGTTATGCTTGAGTTATAGTATTTGGAAGTTTGGGCGAGGGATATTGCTCAGGTTATTCGATTGGTTGACTATGAATAGGTTACCCGTTATGTGCCTGATTTCATCAGGTCTCAGAAGCTAAGCAGGGTTTAGCTTGGGGAGTGATTGGATGTCCTTGCATTGGGTGACCACCACGTGCAATAAATGGTGTAATAGCCATTGTGAGCATTGGAGGGCAGTGCAGAAATATATTTTCTTTTGCAGTCTCCCCAACCTTCACCAACCCACACTGACCAGCATTTTTAAGTATGGTTACATAACTCTCATCATCCATGAGGCATTTGGGAGGCCTTTATCAACCAGTGGAATTATACAAATGGGCTCTACATGAACAGGGTTAAGTCTGACGATTATGTTCAATGGAATAGTGGATTGAAATAAACATGTGTGAGTGGGTGAGTGAATGAGTGAGTGAGCAGATGCACAAGTGAGTGAGTTGGCAATCAGCGAGTAAATGAAGGGGTTTGTAAATCAACATGCACAAGAGTGAGTGAACTGGTACTGTGAGTGGGAAATGGTAATAATTTAGAGGATTAGTGATTAGTTGAGTTGATACATTTGATCCTTGTTCTAACCCCTCCAGGCCGCCACCATCAAACAGACACAACAGCGACACCATGGACAAACAACTTAAGTGGGCTGAGATCTTGGAGCACTATGAGAGTAAGTTACATATACCTACATAAAATGGTTTGTTAGAATGATAATATTTATTTTTTATGGAGGATTCTGATGAGCTATAAACTTACTTTTCACAAATTACTAGGAAATGCAGAGGAGAACTCCCTAATAATGACATTCAGTAGAACTGGCTTGGTGGGTAAGGGATTAGACACTGATCCAGCATGGCAGAGAACGTTGGTTAAGCTCTGGGTTTCAGCAACCTATAATTAAACTAGGGTCTCAAGTTTATGGAATGAATGATCTCAACATGCTCACAAAAATATGGCATGTAAAGTGTTACTGCCATGTGATGAATATTTCTCAATAGCAGGGCCTGTAGTGTGATAAGAGGTAACTAGAGGGATCTCAGAATGAGTTATGTGAAATATCCATGTGCTTCGTTCTCTAATCCATTACTCATCCTTTGAATTAAACGTCTGTGCTCCGTAGCCCGGAAGATGCAGCTCCAGTCGACCACGTGCGGGGACATTATTAACAGAGTTCACCCTTTTCCGAACCAAAGTGACAACAATAGCGACCAAAAGGTGTGTATGTGGTCGGTGAGGGTCAAACACACCTTCTCTACACAATAGCACACTATGCCACCACACGATCAAACTACAACATGACTACATATCACATCACCAAACCATCTCTCCACACCACCTTTCCCATCATACCACCCCAGCACCCAGTCAATAAACCATCATAGAACCTCACCATGTGTCTACACCATCACATGACACGATCTCTCCACAACATTCCAACACATCTCATCTAAATACCACTACAGCATTTCCCGACATCACCCCATCTTTCCACCATGTCATGCCATATCCCACTCATGCATGCACATAAATTGGCCTTTTTCAGGCAGTGACACGACCTCTGTCTGTGAGCTCATTGGAAGGTGCTATTCCAGTTGCCCACGTTGAGCGCTGCAGTTTGATTTTTCCAGATTATGGGCAGCTAGATCCTTACAATGGAACATTATGTTGGCACCTGTTGCCCGTGATGAATGTTGATAACAATCGCCATGAAATTATCGCAGTTGATCAAGGCCTTAATTGGGTTCATGAGGTCTGTGGGGTCGATAGGGGTCTGTGGGAATATATGAGGGTGTAACATGTATCATGAATTTGTAGGGTTTAGGTGAATTAGGGGTTAGGGCTACATTAATGCTGTGTTCAAAAGTACCGATTGGTAAAAGTTTGTTTAACATCAGGTGATTGTGTATATGTATGTGTGTGCTCAGCATATTTGGATGAGTCAAAATGTAGTGGTTGAACTTTACACGAACAACTTTTGTCTTTCTTCAACCACTTCTTTATTTTTATCGTGTAACACGTTCTTCACACTCCACCGTATCCCAGACACCGTGGCTCGCTCGCCGTGCTTCGCCCGTCTCGCTCACCACCTTGGTTCACAGTATCACGTCGCTTTGCTCCGCACACACGTCTTCAACTCTATTCCTACGCTCTCTCCACTGCTGGCTATCCTCCTCAGCTCCTCCGCTATACAGCGTCGTTGCACACAGCGAAACCCAATCTCACTTCTCTGTCTCCACACGCCTCGTCTCCAGCTCCTCTATTACTAAGCTCTCTCCACTGCTAACTGCTCCGTCTTCTTCAGCTTCGCTATCACTATGCTCACTCCACTGCTAACTGCTTCGTCTTGCTTCAGCTTCGCTATCACTATGCTCCAACTCTCTTCTAAACTCTGTTTCCGAACTCCACGTCTTCACCGCACAGCTCCCAACTCCAATCTCCCTCTCTCTCTGTCTCCCCCCAATTTATACCCATTCTCATTATCGCTAATTAATTGGTCCGCGTGCCTCCGCACGCCTCGCGTCTTTAACCACCTGCCTTTTTCCAGACACCTCGACGCCTCCTCGGCCCCAGCAACAGCACCAACCAATCACAGCCCTTCTGGCTTAATTGGCCCGACCGTTACCTCATCACCCCGGCCTCTTCACCTGGCTGTCCTAACACGACCCCACTGTTTCCGCCGTCTCCTCAAGCTGACCCCAGATAAACTCCACACTGTCCGTGTGATCAATACAATCGCGCAGTTTCCCCAGCACACCTTCCTACTCCACTACATCACCCCCCCCCCCCCCGTGATAAAAAAATCTAGCCATCTCGGCTACGACGATATTTTGAACCTGGAGTAGTGGAGTACCACGGATATAACAACGAACAACACAACAACTTTGTACAAGAACCACAACATGCAAACCAACACAACAACTTTGTACAAGAACTGCGACACGCAAAGTCAATGGAAGGTCCGTCCTCGGGAGCGAGTTCCAGCTGCCGGCCCATTTCCCCAACACGGGAAACCGTGGGGCAAGGGCGGGCCTCGCTCCTCCGTTAAGCGAGGGTGCTCCTGGTCCTCGACACACACCCATCCCTGTCCCAGCGACCATCCGCTGGCGGGATTGTCCGTCGTTCATGCTCGGGCTGGACAGCATTTCGAAGTTGCGGCCACTCAACCGGCGTCCAGCCAGCAAACCTGCTCAAACCCCCTCGTCGAGTCAATAGGGATGGTCCTGCAGGCACACGGGGAGCAGATTTCTGAGGCGCGTACACATGCGACCTCCTCACAGGCTCGTCGGACACATCCAATACAGGCCGCTCTGGGATGGGAGATGACGCATCATATGGCAATACAAACTTCTTAAGGCGCGACGGGTGAACATACCATGTCCGATGACCGAATCGAATCCGTACACTTTGATCTCAGAGAACCTCAACAATCTCAACGGGCCCTTGCCAGGGCCAATGGAACTTTGGGGACATTCCCACCAGTACCATGGGGCAATGTAACCACGCTTTATCCCCAACACACCACGGCTCTCGAGGCCGCTGCGTACCATGCAACCGTTCATTGGTGGCTTGTCGTCGCGCCATGTTACTCAACGCGGCCTCCCGAGCCTCTCTCCGCGCACATTCATGGCATGCTTTTACATATCGCTGAATATCGTTATACATTCCTGGCCAATAGAAATATTTTCCCAAAGTCAATGCGGTCTTCTTCTCCCCCAAATGCATCAACTTGTCATGCGTATCACTAATGAGTTTCCCGCGCAACACAATCGGAACAACAATGCAAAACTTCTGTGCTTCAGCATCCCAGCGAACGAGGAGAACATCGATAAGTCTTAGAAAGGGACGATCTTCCGATTCCCTTGAGCGAGAGGCACGCAGCCTCATCCTGGTCAGGGAGGAGTCATCCACCTGCAATCGTTTCCACTGACCCAACGTCGACCCCAGCAAACCCGATTCCACCGCAGGAATCGCTTCTGGCCTAATTGAATCTGCTGCAGCGACCATTGACGGAACGTCCTGCAGCGGCAGACCGCAACGCAGCGAGCCCTCCGGACACCGACAGGAGTCAGTCGGTCGCGGCAATCTCGATAATGCAACAGCGTTAACATGACGCGTCCCCAAAAATTTCATACATTTCCCCGATGGCAATTCCAAACACCCCGTCTCTATCGAAATTTTAAGCGGCATCCTTTGCAAAAAATCCGTGCCCAGCAAACACGGTACCGCCAAGGCCGTAGAAACCAAGACATTCCTCGTAATGCTCACTTCCCCAATTTGAATCGTCGCGACCATACAACCCATAATACCAAGGCTGCCACCGTTTGCCGCTATGCACGGCCCATCTACCGGTTCCAGGGTCCGGGGCAAAGTCGGCAGCGATCAAAAAGTTTGTAACGAAATAAGGGTCGCAGAAGCCCCTGTATCAACAATAACCCTGACCATTACTCCTTGAATACGTGCCATCACATCCGACGACCCCGGCGCGGCGCCCAACACACGATGCACCAACGCGCCCCACATGTCTCGACCTTGCTCATACGAATTTGATGCGAACGGGTGAGATGACGCGGATGGGTGACGTGGAAAGAGCGGCCGTGTATTGAATGTATCGCGACTCACCTGGAATCCTCGGTCCTGGGGAAATCTCCGGTCGTGGCTGGTCGGCGCCCTTGGAGGGCCGCCCCTGTGCCGCCAGCAGTCGCGGGCGAGATGTCCTCTCCGTCCGCACTCATAGCACGTTCGCGCGTGCCACCTACATACACCTCAGGACGACGCAGCACGCTCGCGGGTGGCACCCCGGCCGCAGCTGCAATCGGCGGCGCCTCGTTCACCGCCACCATGCTCTCGGCCACGGCAGCGCTCATCAGCAGCGGCTGCACACCCACCACCGCTGGCTCGTCCCGGAGGTCGACGTTGACTTGGATGTTCTTGGCGATCTGCAGAGACGACATGTCGCCGTCATCGTTGCTGTCCGGGAGCGAAAGGACGATCCTTAGCTCCTTTGCCAACTGCAAAAGTTTATCTTGCAGTAAGGAATCTAGGGCCTCTTGGTCCATCGCCGGGTATGCCACTTGAGCGAGGGCCAACAAGGCGCTTCGGAATGCAAGAGGGGATTCCGTGACCTCCCGCTTCCTTTGCTGAAATCTACGTTTGGCGACCGACCGCGGCTCGTAGACCTTTCTCATTGCCGCGAGTGCCCCGTCCAGTGTTGACCTGACGGCGGCAGGGAGCCCATTAAATGTCGCCAAAGAGTCACCATCGAGGGCCATAGGCAGGCCTACAGCGCGGCACTCTCAGTCCACTCCAGAGATTCATAAGCCGCACGGAATCGTCGTGTAAACGCCGTCCAATCCCCAACTTTGGCCTCGAACCGCTGCACATGAAGTCGCCGGGCCGTTCCCGACAGCTACACTTCCTCGTCGTCGGATTCCTCCAATCGCTCCGATGCCGCGGCAACCTCTGCTGGTCGACTTGACACCGTTGGTTGTATGCGGTTTGATGTCATAAAGTGGTGGAACTCCTCCGCCAGCGTCGCCATCCTGGCCTCCCACTGGGCCATGAGGAATCTCCAATCCCCCGATGGTCCCGGGCCTTCAGCCCCACTCGAACCGCCGTCTCGTTCTGTTGTTTCCCGATTGACCAGACTCGCTGGGGGAGTATCGGCCACTTGGCCGGACACGGGCAGCACGTCCTCATCGTTGCTGTCGTCGCACGAGTCCACCGGCACGTTCTTCCTCTTTGCCGCCTTCTTTGACATCTCGGCGTGGTTCGTAGCTACTCTGACACCAAATGTAGTGGTTGAACTTTACACGAACAACTTTTGTCTTTCTTCAACCACTTCTTTATTTTCATCATTTAACACTTTCTCCACACTCCACCGTATCCCAGACACCGTGGCTCGCTCGCCGTGCTTCCCCCATCTTGCTCACCACCTTGGTTCCCAGTATCACGTCGCTTTGCTCCGCACACACGTCTTCAACTCTATTCCTACGCTCTCTCCACTACTGGCTATCCTCCTCAGCTCCTCCGCTATACAGCATCGTCGCACACAGCGAAACCCAATCTCACTTCTCTGTCTCTACACGCCTCGTCTCCAGTTCCTCTATTACTAAGCTCTCTCCACCGCTAACTGCTCCGTCTTCTTCAGCTTCGCTATCACTATGCTCACTCCACTGCTAACTGCTTCGTCTTGCTTCAGCTTCGCTATCACTATGCTCACTCCACTGCTAACTGCTTCGTCTTGCTTCAGCTTCGCTATCACTATGCTCACTCCACTGCTAACTGTTTCGTCTTGCTTCAGCTTCGCTATCACTATGCTCCAACTCTCTTCTAAACTCTGTTTCCGAACTCCACGTCTTCACCGCACAGCTCCCAACTCCAATCTCCCCCTCTCTCTCTCTCTGTCTCCCCCCAATTTATCCCCATTCTCATTATCGCTAATTAATTGGTCCGCGTGCCTCCGCACGCCTCGCGTCTTCAACCACCTCCCTTTTTCCAGACACCTCGACGCCTCCTCGGCCCCAGCAACAGCACCAACCAATCACAGCCCTTCTGGCTTAATTTGCCTGACCGTTACCTCATCACCCCAGCCTCTTCACCTGGCTGTCCTAACACGACCCCACTGTTTCCGCCGTCTCCTCAAGCTGACCCCAGATAAACCCCACACTGTCCGTGTGATCAATACAATCGCGCAGTTTCCCCAGCACACCTTCCTTCTCCACTACAAATATGAATTTGTTTGCGTCCATGCATAGGTGTGTGAGTATGCAGTTGTGTATGGGTTTATATGCATGTTTGCGTGCGTGTGGGTATGATTTTGTGCATGTCTGAATGTTCCTGTGCTCATCGTTGCGCATATGTATGAATAGAAGCAGCTCAAGTGTAGGCGCCCCAAGAACCAGAGGAGCATTCGGGAGGTGAAGAACCTCGGCGAGGTGAAGCGTCTCGAGGAAGAGAAGCACCTTGCAGAGGAGAAGCACCTTGCAGAGGAGAAGCACCTTGCAGAGGAGAAGCGGCTTGCAGAGGAGAAGCAGCTTGCAGAGGAGAAGCGGCTTGCAGAGGAGAAGCACCTTGCAGAGGAGAAGCACCTTGCAGAGGAGAAGCACCTTGCAGAGGAGAAGCGGCTTGCAGAGGAGAAGCGGCTTGCAGAGGAGAAGCGGCTTGCAGAGGAGAAGCACCTTGCAGAGGAGAAGCGGCTTGCAGAGGACAAGACAAAGGAAGAAGAAACAGTGGTGGGGGAAAAGATGGAGGAGACAGACGAAGGGGAAAAGATAGTGCTGCAGGAGGGTGAGGAGAAGATGGGAGAGGAAGAGATAATGCTAATGGGACAGGAGAAGTTAGAGGAGAAGATATAGATGGAAGGAGAGAAGATTGAGGTAGAGGAGAAGCACCTCGCAGAGTAGCGTCTCATGGAAGTGAAGCGTCTCGAGGAGGAGAAGCGCATCACCAAATTGAAGCACCACTGCCTCCGGACCACGGCCACCAGCACCACCACCAGCACCACCACCAGCACCACCACCAGCACCACCGCCAGCACCACCACCAGCCCTGCCACCAGCACCACCGCCAGCACCACCACCAGCACCACCACCAGCACCACCACCAGCACCGCCGCCAGCACCACCGCCAGCACCACCACCAGCACCACCACCAGCACCACCGCCAGCACCACCACCACCACCAGCACCACCACCAGCACCACCGCCAGCACCACCGCCAGCACCGCCACCAGCACCACCACCAGCACCGCCACCAGCACCACCACCAGCACCACCGCCAGCACCACTGCCAGCACCGCCACCAGCACCACCGCCAGCACCACCACCAGCACCGCCACCAGCACCACCACCAGCACCGCCACCAGCACCACCACCAGCACCGCCACCAGCACCACCACCACCACCACCGCCAGCACCACCACCAGCACCGCCGCCAGCACCGCCGCCACCTCCTCCGCTACCGCTACCACCACCACTACCACTCCTGTGCAGGGCCCAATCACACTGCACATTGGAGAAGAGGTCTTTAGAGAAGGAGCCGCTGAGCCAGGATAAGCAACTCTGCGTGTGTCCTGTGTGTATTTATTATGATTGTTTACGCAGGATAAGCATCACTGAGTCTCAAGACCTTTTTTCAGCAGGGTTCTGCCAAGTTTGTTTGTAATCGGGAACAAAATTGCTGTTGTTTGTGATCCCAATTGAGTGATTTGCATTGCTTATGTGGTTTCAGTTATGGGGAGAAAGCTGCAGAACCCACCCAAAACAAGGGGAGAACACACTCCACACAGAGAAATTGGCCCAAGTTGGGAATCGAACCCAGATCCCTCTAGCTATGAGGCACAGGTGTTCCAGCTATGCCACCCGCACAAACACAGACAATGCAAACCCCACATGTACATTCGGCGATAGAAATGTTCTCCATAATTGGTTTCTGGGTGAGACCATGTAACAATGCGGCCATACATTCACCATGTAACCCTACATCCACTATATTGTTGCCAGACTAATGCCCGTTTCCTGGCCAACTACCAAGTTTATTTGTACTGCACAAGGATAGCTGCCATTGGGAGGAGGGGTGCCCCCTTTCAAATGCATTGAGACGAGAAATGCAAGATGTGAGTGGCTCATCACGTGTAAAGCGCTCTCAGGTACCATCCAAGTCAAAGGGGGCGACTCAGTCGACCACGAACCACCATAGATATTTTTCCACAATCGTGCATGGGTGAAGCGGGCCAGCGATAGCGGGTTCATCACTCACTGCTCACAGTTCCGCTCTGGCGTCCTGCCCTGGGTATTAGTGCTGCTGCGTTAACCACAAAGACACGCACACCCTCTCCTTCGTAGCAGACGTTAAAAATCTCCCCTGATGTCATTGGAAATGAGTAGGCCATTGTGTGCCAGGGATCAATTATAATACACATATACAAATGTCACTGCAAGTGATTCGATTGTATTTACACAGCAATGCCAGCCACTGCTGTGAAACTACAGCAGTCTGTGTTAGATTCAGCAGCATCTTTCTTCGTGCTAGCCTTGCATTGAGAGAATGACAGCTGCAATGCCAAGCGTACTCACTGATCGTGTTGTTTTGTGTGGTTATTAAATTCGAATTAATCCGCCACATGGTCCACCCACAGATTATAAGGAGACGACTGCGATGTCTGCCGTAGCAGGAAGGTTGAACGGTGTCATGCATCTCTCTTCACAGAGCGGAGCCAGCGCAGCAATCCTCACAGGCCGTTGAAGAGAAGAGAGAGGTTGTGGAGAAGAAGATGAAAGAGGAAGTGAAGGAGGAGGTGAAAGAGGAAATGGAGAAGGTGGAGAAGGAGTTGGAGAAGACAAATGAGGAGATAGCGGTGGAGGACGAAGAGAACGACAATGAGTTGGAGGAGAAGGTGGCTGTGGAGGAGGAAAAGGAGAAGATGGTGGTGGAAGAGATGGTGATGCAGGAGGTCGAAAAGACGGAGAAAGAGAAGACGGAGGAGACAGAGGAGGCGACGGGGAAGGAGGCAGAGGAGGAGACAGAGGAGGAGACAGAGGAGGAGACAGAGTGGCAGGAGGCGGTGGTAGTGCAGGAACGAAAGGGCCTGGCTCGTGTGGCGAACGCGATCCGTGCGCTCCTCCGCGGCATGATGCTGTTTGGTTGCGGCCGTTCGACCGCACAGTTGGGGTGATGGATGTGGTTCGGTGCCTACCATGACTGCTATCACCACATGCACCGCACCATCTACCCACCCACCCCGTGATACACACCACTCACACCACACACACCACACACACCACTCACACCACACACACACCACTCACACACCACACACACACCACACACACACCACTCACACACCACACACACACCACACACACGACACATACCACACACACCACACACACCACACGGTTCTCCGGAGAGACGGTGCCACTGGGACCGCAGCCGGGGAAGTAAACTGAGCAGCAAATGCCAGGACTGGACTGGACAACGACTGCTGCCAACAGACATACTCTGTTAAGAGTTAGGATCAATTCAATGCATTATGTAATCATTATCATTGTTGTTTTTATTATAAACTTCATGACATGAACCTATGAGGAAACAATGTAACGTTGCATTGCTTGTGAGTGCTGCCTGGGTTGGTTCAATGTGCCTTGGCTCGTGTCATGAGAGAAGTTTCAGGCAATGGCCCTTCTTCAGAACGTGTACAGGAAGTGGTGGGAAAAGATAATCAGGCGATTCGTCTGACACATCCGCCCCTTCACTGCCTCACTGCCCCACTGCCCCTCTGCCAAGCTGCTTCCGCTGTCCCGCTGCCCCAATGCCCACGGCCCCACTGCCCCACTGCCCCACTGCCCCTCTACCCACTGCCCCATTGCCCCATTGCCTCACTGCCCACTGCCCCACTGCCCACTGCCCCACTGCCCCATTGCCTCACTGCCCACTGCCCCATTGCCGTATTGCCTCACTGCCCACTGCCCCACTGCCCACTGCCCCAGTGCCCCATTGCCTCACTGCCCCACGGCCCACTGCCCCATTGCCTCACTGCCCCACTGCTCTGGTGCCACTCTGCCCTAATGCCCCGCTGTTCCATTGCTCCACTTTCCCACTGCCATCACATCCATCACGAAGCAGCGAGACGTCCACACCACCTCATTCAATATTACCCTGATGTGCACGCAGAGAGAGAGACCCTCGTTTAGCATTGCATACTTGAGGAGGCTGCTGTGATGCAATGGCTCGTAAACTTCACTGGTAATAGAGAGATTGCTGGTTCCACCTTCTGGCACAGCAGTGTGAGTGAGTAGGTGGGTGAGTTGGTGGGTGAGTAGGTGAGTGAGAGTGGGCGGGTGGGTGAGTGGGTAAATTAGTGGGTGAATAAGTGGGTGGATATGGGTGGGTGTGGGTGGGTGTGGGTGGGTGTGTGTGGTCCGGCAAAACAACCCCCTACCTCCTCGCGGTGCCGGACGGGCAACTCTGTCGTGGACAGCGCTGTGGGGGGAGATCCAATTTTGATTGGCTCCTCCCCTCATGGCATATGTGTCCACCACAGGGGCTAAACGGGGGCTCTGGACGGGTGCGAGGGGCTGGTAACCCCTCCACCTTCAATTAATTACCACAAAACCACGAATTAAACTGAAATATGTAACAACTAAGCTTGTGCCGGAGGCCCCGGGGGGCCAGGCGTCTATGACGTCTCCTGGCCAAACCCCAATTGGCGGAGCCAGGAGATTGAATACCTACCCTCGGGGCTACTCCAGAAACAACGAAAAGCCACTACGGGTGGCCACGTGGAATGTTCGAACGCTCACTGCAGAGGAGAGGCTGCCACTCCTCTGTCGGGAGCTGGACCGGTACCGCCTGGATCTATGCGGCATTCAGGAGGTCCAGTGGACCGGCTCTGGCTCCTGCCACCATGAGGGGTGGACAGTCCTCTACTCGGGGCAGCAGACTGCCAAACAACAGGGTGTGGGTCTTCTTTTGAACAAAAGAATGAAGGGGGCGTGGGAGCGTGGCGGTGAGGTGTGGGAAGCTGTAAGCCCCAGGCTACTTTGGGCTCGCCTTCCCATCAACCGGAGGCGAGGAATGGTGGTCGTGGTTACTTATGCCCCCACCGAAGATGAACATCCGTGGAGGGATGCAGGCAAAGCCGATGAGTCAGATGCCTTCTATGACCTCCTGTCACAGGTGCTGGCTAGAGTGGCCCCTCGGGATAGAGTCATCATGTTGGGTGACTTCAATGCCCGAGTTGGTCATGATACTGGCACCTGGTCTGGAGTGATTGGAGGGCATGGGCCAGATCAGCTCAATAACAACGGTAGGAGGCTGCTAGATTTTTGTGCAGCCCATGGGCTTGTAATTACCAACACGCTGTTCCGGCATCGGCGCATCCACACAACATCATGGATGCATGCCGGGTCCAAGCAAGAACATCTGCTGGACTACATAGTGACGGACCAGCGAATGCGAGCCCATGTCCTTGACACCAGGACCTACCGTGGAGCTGATCTGCCCTCTGACCATCGACTAGTCATCTGTAAGATGCGCCTGCCATTCTTCCACTCCGGTGGTGGGTGTACACCCAGGACCCCATTCCAACCTAAAGTGGCCTGGTCTCAGTTATCTGATGAAAGTTGCAAGCGAGAATTTCATCATCGCTTGCGGCTGGGATTGGCATCGTCCCCGACTCCTCCTGATGTCGAGGGTAAATGGGCGAGGTTTAGGACTGTGACTCATGCAGCTGCAATGGCTGCTTTGGGTACGCGGTCCAGACCTCCCCAGACACCCTGGATGACAGAGGAGTTGTTCAGGATGGTTGAGAAAAAGCGACAGGCCCACTGTCATCGGCTACAGAATCCCACGTCAGAGAATGAGGAGGCTTACCGCAGCCTTCGCTCGGAGGTTCGGAGAGCCGTGAGGCGCTGCAAGGATGGGTGGTGGTCGCGGGTTGCTGAAGAGATGGAGTCTGCCTCAGTGGCCCGTGATCACAAATCTCTATTTAACTCCATCAAAAAGGTAACCTGCAGCGCCACACCTATTACTATCATTAGGGGAAAAAACGGTGATCCAATTTCCGACCCCCAGGAACAGGTTCGCAGATTTGCTGAGCATTTCTGTGAGGTCCTGGGGGAGGGAAAATCCCTCAGCCAGGAAAACATCGTGGCACAAAGTGAGGATGACCCTGCTGAGGCTGCGGTGCCTCAAATATTGGATGAAGTCACCCCCTGTGAGTGGCTGGCTGAGGTGCCATCTGCTGAGGAAGTATTGAAGGCGATCCGGAGTCTGAGACCAGGAAAGGCAGCGGGCAGAGATGATCTCCCAAGCGAAATGCTGAGGGAGGGTGGCGTTTGTGCACAGACTGCCCTATATGACATCATAACAACAGTCTGGACCACTGGACGGGTTCCGCAGGATTGGAAGGATGCCCTGGTGGTCCCCCTTTTTAAGAAGGGGGACCGCACAGACTGTAACAACTACAGGGGCATCTCACTCCTCAGTGTGCCGGGAAAGGTCCTGGCAAGGATTATTCAGCATCGCCTTGCCAGGCACGCTGAGGAGAGGCTTGTGGAGCCCCAATGCGGTTTCAGGAAAGGGCGGTCCTGCTCAGATGCCATATTTTCTGTCCGTCTGCTACAGCAGAGGTGTAGGGAATTCCAACAAGACCTACATCTCTGCTTTATTGACCTGGTCAAGGCCTATGATACCATCAGTAGGCCTGGGCTCTAGGTCGTTCTTCGTGCTTTTGGAGTACCTGACCCTCTGCTCACGATCATTAAGGACCTTCATGATGGTGAGCGGGCCCGAATCAGTCGAGCGGCAATATCTTTTCATCGGTTGCGTAACGCTGTGTGGAAGCAACTTGGTCTGTCGCTCCTCACTAAGCTTCAGGTCTTCTCGGCCACGGTCATTCCCTCCCTTCTCTACGCTTGCGAAACGTGGACCCCCCTAATGGAACATCTTCGCCGGTTAGAAACATTTAGGCTGGCCTGCCTACGATCCATCCTGGGTTTAACCAGACTGGATTGCGTGAGGAGCTCACAAATCCTTGAAAGATCTGGGCAGGGTCCCATCGGTGAGCTCCTCCGGCAGGCAAGGCTGCGATGGCTGGGTCATGTAGCCCGCATGCCCAGCCACCGCATGCCGAAACAGCTTTTGTTTGGCCGGATTGAGGGGGCTAAGCGGGCGCGGCACGGGCTAGAGAAGAGATGGAGTGATGTGGTACAGGAGGACGTGGAGCTGAGTGGACTTGCCGATGACTGGTACCAGCGGTGTCAAGATCGGCCTCTGTGGAGGAGGCTCGTGAAGGATGCTACTGGGCAGTTGGAGGCAGTCGCCCTCCAACAACAACGGAGGGCGGAGGAGCGACGCTCACAACAGCGAGCGGAGCGCCGGGTGGCTAAAGCACAGCAGGTTGGCACAGTAGGGGGCACAGGTGGTGCATCAGCCAGTCATCTCAGTCAGTCGACCCGTGGCACCTGGGTCTGCCCCGTGACCTCCTGCCAGCGGGCGTTCGACACTTCACGTGGCCTCAGGGTGCACATAGCCTGGCACAAGCGTCGTGGTGACGTCACCGCCACTTAGTGGTGAATGGCGGTTGTTGTTGTGTGTGTGGGTGGGTGTGGGTGGGTGGGTGAGTAGGTGGGTGTGGGTGGGTGAGTGGGTGGGTGAGTAGGTGGGTGAGTGGGTGAGAGTGGGTTGGTGGGTGGGTGAGAGTGGGTGGGTGAGTGGCTGGGTGGGAGATTGAGTGGGTGGATGAGTGGGTGGGTGAGTGAGCGTATCGATATGTGGTGAGTCTGTCCCTGGTGAGTGTCTCTGGTATGTCTGAGGACCAGACACGGTTCTGACCATTCCGTCCCCTTCGAGCGCCTTGCTGGCCTTCATCGGGGCTCACTACCAACACGAGCTACCCCAGATATGTATAAATAATCAAATCTGAATATGTAATCATACTGGAGGAATCCGATGAGCTATAAAGCTTTTTTCAGAGCTGTCCAGTAGGGACGGGTTTGAACGTTACAGCAACAAACAATAAAAAAAATACGATCGGAGTGCAAGGTATAGGAAAAGTAAACGAATCAGTAAAAAATAAACTAAGCAATTTTTTTATCTCATCAGGTAAAGTCCAATGAGGTATTAGCTTATTTTTCAGAAGCCACTTGACCACAAATGATAACTCATGTCTGGGGGCAGCTATTGAAGGCGGCCTGAGATGAACATGATGTATGCTGAACTTCGTTCGCACCGTACTTAGCCAACCGCGCTAATCCGAGGTGCCGGGGAAGGACAACAAAACTATTAGGTTAGGGGTTAGGGTCAGGGCTATAGGATGTAGGGGCACTGCAGGTTCTCCACAAGTCAAGTGATGCCCTCTAGTGAACAAACGCATAACTACAGCTGCTGCTGCAACGCAAGGAACAAGAAAACCGAGCTGTACAGCCTCCACATCGCCACTTCTCCACGCACACAATGGGAGTGGTGCTACTCAGCCGCACAAGCTTCTGAGAGTGCAACTCATCATCAACATTAACTCAACACAAGCAGCACCCTGAAACAGGCTTCGTCTCTCAGTGTCTCATCAGCAGTCAGGCTCGCTTGAACTGGTGAACTGCCAGATGTTGCTGACAGGGAACCATTGTTAGACTCGCCTTTTGACCGTCCAAGGACGGGTGTATTGCAGTAAATCTGAAACTTGCCAGCGAGAAAGCAGACAACGACGTGATATTCATGCTCTGTACTTTTGAGGCATAAGCAATTGGAAAATAACACTTACTACCCAGGAGCCATTTTTGTTGTTGTTACACAGTGTTATTAATGAGGGGGGCTGTTTGATGTGGAGTTACGTCACCTGCTCATGATTATTAATGAGGGTGGAGGGCGCTCCATGTGGAGTGACGTCACACGCTCATGATTATTAATGAGGGGGGGGGGGGGTCCATGTGGAGGATGTAACCTGTTCGTTATTCTTAATGAGAGGAGCTGGTCGACGTGGAGTGACGTCACGGGCGTTACACACATACATTATTGGCTCATTATAGTAGGTCATAATGGGGGGGGGGGGGTCCATTTGGAGGACGTCACCTGCTCATGATTGTTAATAAGGGGAGCTGTTCGATGTGGAGTGACGTCACTTGTTCATGATTACTTGTGAGGGGGAGAGTACTCCTTCTTGGGTGATGTCACCCGCTCATGATTATGAATGAGGGGGTGGGGGGGGGTCCATTTGGAGGACGTCACCTGCTCATTAATATTAATGATGGGGGCTGGTCGATGTGGAGTGACGTCACGTTAAGGACAGACATTCCTGGGTGATTAGAGTAGCTATATGGGCCCTGCTTCAGCACAGGACTGTGTAGGGCAGTGGCAGGAGCCTGGCCCTGCTGCTGCTGCCACTGCAGTGCACGGACACGCGGGTGCCCTCTCGTGGGCGAGTCTCTCTGGCTGCAGATTATTGGGTGAAGCTGCGTTGGCGGCTGCGCATGAACGCAATTCAAGACAACAAACTCAACACATTGTTCAATAACCCTGTGGCCTGAAGAGAACCTCGACAGGCGGACATGTCTCACCCGCTAAACTTTAACCGATTGTCCACTTCGTGAGGTATCCGAACTCTCTGGTAACTGCAATAGAATAAAAATCAACGGACATTCTGCACGCGTGACGTCATTTGTCCGCCCTCGCTGCTTACTCTTGGAAACCGCATTGCTTACGATCTATGAGTTTAGAAAGGTCTTTTACATAGTTCTAAGTGATCATATGGATTAAACATTTGTCGTGGTTATTTTATATGAGCAGATTCGTACGTAATTATTCACCAGTCTATAGTATAATGTAGAGTATAATTTCACAGATTTATAAATCACCTCCCGCTAAATAACCTAACCAAGATGGACGCGCAGACAAACGAGTGACCTTGTAACGAGTGCGTGGTCTCGGTGCGTGCGTGGCGAAGTCGGCCCGGTAGGTCGGGGCAAAGGGACGCGGCGGGCACAGACGCCTCCGCGTGTCTGGAGAGTCCCTCTCGCGTCTGTGGCCACAGCGAGACAGCCAAGTGAGACCTCGGGTCGGCGCTGTAGCGCCACCGTCTCGCCACGCGGTGATGCTACAGCGCGGCAGTGGCAGCAGTGGCACCGGAGTGATTTTTTTTGGGTCGTAGCACCGAAATAAACTTACTAAAGTAGCTACACGCTGTGTGGGCTCAGTGCGTGGGTGTAGAGGCGTTTGTGTAAACGTGGACCCCCCCCCCCTAATGGAACATCTGCGCCGGTTAGAAACGTTTAGGTTGTACCGCCTACGATCCATCCTGGGTTTAACCAGGCGGGATCGTGTGAGGAGCTCACAAATCCTTGAAAGATCTGGACAAAGTCCCATCGGTGAGCTCCTCCTGCAGGCAAGACTGCGTTGGCTGGGTCATGTAGCCCGCATGCCCAGCCACCGCATGCCCAAGCAGCTTCTGTTTGGCCAGATAGACGGGACTAAATGGGCACGACATGTTCTTTGGGTCTTTCGGTAAAGTCACGTAGATAGGTTCAAAGAAAGAAGCAGTCACGAAAGCTTTAAGTCAAGATTTTGGCACGACATGGGCGAGAGTAGAGATGGATTGATGCTGTACGGGAGAATGTGGAGCTGAGTGGACTTGTCAATGACTGGTACCAGCAGTGTCAAGATCCCGCCTCTATGGAGGAGGCTCGTGAAGGACGCTACTTGGCAGTTGGAGGCAGTCGCCCTTCAACAACAGATGGCAGAGGAGTGATGCTCACAACAACGAATGGAGCTACGGGGGGATAAAATACAGCAAATTGGCACAATAGGGCATACAGTTGGTGCATCTGCCAGTCATCTCAGTGAGTCAACCCATGGCACCTAAGTCTGTTCCATGACCTCCTTTCAGCGAGCCTTCGACACTTCACATGGCCTCAAAGTGCACCTAGCATGGCACCAGCGCTGTGGTAACGTCACCGATATTTAGTGGCGAATAGCGGGTATTGTTGTTATTGCTAGTTTGTTGAAGTGCGTGTGTGTAGATGTATGGAGGAGTAGGTGTGTATGAGTATATAGTGGGGAGCGGGAGTGTCGCGGCTAGCGTGCTGCCCGACGAACCTGGCGAATCAGGTTTGATTCCCACTCACGGCCACACAAGTGACGATTATTTGAATCGGTCCAGGGCCTCCCCTAGGTCGACTCAGCCTCAAATGAGTAGCTGGTGCGATGTGTATACATTGCCATGAGGGAGACAAAGACGGCCGGGGGTGGTGTTGGCCACCCATCCCCTCGTGTGCCGTGCCGGCCTTTAAAGGTGTTCGCTAACAGCACTTGCCCCAACAATCTGTTAAGGCTATGCGGGGGATCTTTGTCTTTTATGAGTAAGTAGAGGTGTGTGTAGGTGTATAGAGGTGTAGGTGTGTGTAGGTGTGTGTATGTGTAGATGCATAGAGGTGTAGGTGTGTGTTTAAGTAGAGGTGTGTGTGTAGGTGTGTGTGTAGGTGTGTGTAATGGAACATCTTCGCCGGTTAGAAACATTTAGGCTGGCCTGCCTACGATCCATCCTGGGTTTAACCAGACTGGATTGTGTGAGGAGCTCACAAATCCTTGAAAGATCTGGGCAGGGTCCCATCGGTGAGCTCCTCCGGCAGGCAAGGCTGCGATGGCTGGGTCATGTAGCCCGCATGCCCAGCCACCGCATGCCGAAACAGCTTTTGTTTGGCCGGATTGAGGGGGCTAAGCGGGCGCGGCACGGGCCAGAGAAGAGATGGAGTGATGTGGTACAGGAGGACGTGGAGCTGAGTGGACTTGCCGATGACTGGTACCAGCGGTGTCAAGATCGGCCTCTGTGGAGGAGGCTCGTGAAGGATGCTACTGGGCAGTTGGAGGCAGTCGCCCTCCAACAACAACGGAGGGCAGAGGAGCGACGCTCACAACAGCGAGCGGAGCGCCGGGTGGCTAAAGCACAGCAGGTTGGCACAGTAGGGGGCACAGGTGGTGCATCAGCCAGTCATCTCAGTCAGTCGACCCGTGGCACCTGGGTCTGCCCTGTGACCTCCTGCCAGCGGGCGTTCGACACTTCACGTGGCCTCAGGGTGCACATAGCCTGGCACAAGCGTCGTGGTGACGTCACCGCCACTTAGTGGCGAATGGCGGTTGTTGTTGTTGTTGTGTGTATATGAGTAAGTAGTGCTGTGTGTGTAGATGTATAGAGGTGTGTGTAGGTGTATAGAGGTGTAGGTGTGTGTGTGTATGTAGAGGTGTGTGTGTAGGTGTATAGAGGTGTAGGTATGTGTGTGTGTATGAGTAAGTAGAGCTGTGTGTGTGTGTAGAAGTATATAAGTGTAGAGGTGTGTGTGTGTGTATGTAGAGGTGTGTGTGCGTAGGTGTATAGAGGTGTAGGTGTGTGTGTGTGTGTATGTAGAGGTGTGTGTGTGTAGGTGTATAGAGGTGTAGGTGTGTGTGTGTATGAGTAAGTAGAGGTGTGTGTATGTAGAGGTGTAGGTGTGTGTGTAAGTAGAGGTATGTGTGTGTAGGTGTGTGTGTATGAGTAAGTAGAAGTGTGTGTGTGTGTGTAGATGTATAGAGGTGTAGGTGTGTGTGTGTGTATAAGTGGGGAGCGATAGTGTAGTGGTTAGCGCGCTGCGCTATGAACCTGGCGACCCGGGTTCGATTCCCACTCACGGCCAACACCAGTGACGATTATCTGAACCGGTCCCTGGCCTCCCCGAGGTCGACTCAGCCTCAAATGAGTACCTGGTGCAGTGTGTAAACATTGCCACTAGGGAGACAAAGGCGGTCGAGCGTGGTGCTGGCCACCCACCCCCTCGTGTACCGATCCGGCCTTCATAGGTGCTCGCTAACAGCACTTGCCCCAACAATCTGTTAAGGCTATGCGGGGGATCTTTGTCTTTTATGAGTAAGTAGAGGTGTGTGTGTAGGTGTATAGAGGTGTAGGGGTGTGTGTGTATGTAGAGGTGTGTGTGTAGGTGTATAGAGGTGTAGGTATGTGTGTGTGTATGAGTAAGTAGAGCTGTGTGTGTGTGTAGAAGTATATAAGTATATAAGTGTAGAGGTGTGTGTGTGTATGTAGAGGTGTGTGTGTGTGTATGTAGAGGTGTGTGCGTAGGTGTATAGAGGTGTAGGTGTGTGTGTGTGTGTATGTAGAGGTGTAGGTGTGTGTGTAAGTAGAGGTATGTGTGTGTAGGTGTGTGTGTGTGTATGAGTAAGTAGAAGTGTGTGTGTGTGTAGATGTATAGAGGTGTAGGTGTGTGTGTGTATAAGTGGGGAGCGATAGTGTAGCGGTTAGCGCGCTGCGCTATGAACCTGGCGACCCGGGTTCGATTCCCACTCACGGCCAACACCAGTGACGATTATCTGAACCGGTCCCGGGCCTCCCCGAGGTCGACTCAGCCTCAAATGAGTACCTGGTGCAGTGTGTAAACATTGCCACTAGGGAGACAAAGGCGGTCGAGCGTGGTGCTGGCCACCCACCCTCTCGTGTACCGATCCGGCCTTCATAGGTGCTCGCTAACAGCACTTGGCCCTACAGTCTGTTAAGGCTATATGGGGGATCTTTGTCTAAGTAGAGGTGTCCAGAGGTGTCCGGGTGAGTAACCTGGCAGTGCAACGCTGCTGGCGTCTCGTGCTGCCGCCTTTACCGCGCCTTGTCCACCAGAGGGCATCGCAAACCCACGGGTTGTGTGGCGTCAGGGTGAGAAGGGGGGGGAGGGGGGGGCTGCTGCAGCGGCTCCGCTTCATCCTCCTCCTCGCGGCACTCGCAGAGCGCGGGGGCCGCCAAACTCGGCTTGGTGCTTTCTGTGTGCACGAGGCACAATGCGCTTAGCAAGGGATCGTGTTTGGTGCAAGGGATCGTGTTTGGTGCACCACTGCCAATGCGGCATCACCAAATACTGTCCTGTGCCACCTTTGTTTTGTTCAGTCGCACTCTGCACCCTTTTGTTCCGCGTCATTCTTTATTGCATCGATCTATCTCATTCTTTGTCTCTGCTTCTATCTCCTTGCGCCCGAGTATGGACCGCTACTTGTGGTACCCTCTCTGTATTCATTGGAGCCACGTCCAAACCACTGTCTTCTCGTTTCTTGTGTGAGGCCCTCTAGAATATTTGATTTGATTATTTCTGCAAAAGGGCTGCTGCCATGACTGTGGAACAGTTAGCACGATTGACTTCAAATGTCGCGGTTCGATCTCCCAGCCTGGCTTTGAAAACATTGACCAGGATTCTTACAATTCTCTGTTTTTGTCCACCCACAGTCCATCGGTGGGTCGCGTGCAGTGGGCTCAATGGTGAGTACTCCCACCTCTTTCAAGACATAGGGTCAGTGTGGAAAAAGTTGGCCAAAAAATACCCACCGGATCAGCACTCTAGACCTCCCTCTAGTGGAGGTTCTTTCACCAGCAGTTGCATGAGCAAGTAATTGTAGGGCTGCACCATTATTAACCTTACGTGTACAATAGTAATATGGTTTACGTGCATTTCAGAACTCCTTGATCCAGACCCCAGCATCCCATTGGTGCAGGCTCAGTGCATCAGTGTCACCATTGCGCCGTTGCTTCTCTGCAACCCTGTGCCACCCGTTGCCGCTGCTCCGCCGGGACACCGGCTTGATGCTGACAATGTCTCAGGAGCAGGCCGTCTGCCTCCTAGCCAACGCCTTCTTCTGCACTTTCCCCCGGAGCAACGCCACCGGGGCCCGGAGCGAGTACTCTGCCTGCCCCGACATCAACTTCAATTGGTGCAGCAGCAGCAGCAGCCCATCACTGTGCATCACACACTGTACACACCGTGTGTCATGCAGTACACACACATATGCCATGCTCTCTCTATGTAGAGTATTTCTTGCTGTATATGTAGCGTCGGAAATACATAGCACACACCGCACGCGTCTATAGGGGGTGCCACTCTGAATTAGAGAGAGAGCCGGACCGTTGAGAGGCCGAATTCACCCCCCCCCCGCCCCCCGGTGAGGGGTTGGGGGGTTATTTCAGAGCCCCCTAGAAGGTTCCAGAAAGGGGGCGGTACCGGGGGTGGAGAGTCCCCGAGTTGTGTATAAAAGACGGACCCCAGGACGGCTCGAGGCAGTGCTCTGAAGACGAAAACAGAAGACCAGCTTTGCTGGGACCCTGGAACCCGACGTTCTTTAAAGGGCCGGGGCCGAGCACGGAATAGTGGTCGAGACCCGCACCTTGGCTGGGTCGGGTCAGCATAGCCTCTCCTAGGCCACCCTTAGCCGGAGGACTCAGAGCCCGTAGCCCCACGTTAGCCCGGAGGCCATACCTCCCCAGGTAGTGGTAGTAAAAGGGGCTTCTGTTATGAGATTTAATAAAGCCGTGTTGCCTCTAAGCTACGTCTCCAGTCTCCGTGGGAACCCACTACATATACACAAGAAATGCTGTTCTACACATAACGGCCATGCTCCAGTGTTTCACACAGGCCACGTTTCAGTTCAAAGTAACGCTGCAGTACGTGCACAGGCTTTGCTCCTTTACACATACTCTGTATTATGCTGCACACACTTTCATGGAGCTGTGTACACGGTATATGATGCGTTACACATAGGCCATGCTGTATTATAAACTCCATGCAATGTATCCGTTTATACGTAGCCAATGCCACTACACATACAAAGATCCCCCTCATAGCCTTAACAGATTTTTTTAGGCGAGTGGTGTTAGTGAGCACTTAATGAGGACTGGCACAGTACACAGGGGAGTGGGTGGCCAACACCACGCCCAGCCGCATTTGTCTCCCTCGTGGTGATGTGTACACACTGCACCAGGTACTCATTTGAGGCTGAGTCGACCAAGGGGAGGCCCAGCACCGGTTCACATATTTTCCAGTTATTGGTCATGAGCGGGACTTGAAGTCAGGTAACTAGGTTAACAGTGCAGCGTGTAAACTGCTGGACCACCACTCCCCACATGCCGCTGTACACACTCACACCCCGGTAACGCTGAAGCTCAGGTTGGAAAAATAAGCAATGAGAGTAAACCTGAAAGCCTTTGTAAATCTCCTTTCACAGAGAAATTCCCATACTGCACTGTCTTACTACTGCACGCCCGCAATTGTTAAAAGGGGAGAAATTGCGCTGATGGTCCATACTCGCGACAAAACCACTTTTAATTTCCTGTGTCACATCGTGACGAAACCACTTTACATTTGCTATGTCACATATAGCTTGGTATATTAAACTTAACGCAACCTCACTGTCAGTTGCTGATTTACCTTATTGTGTAGGTCAGATTGATGGCATATACAAATCTGTTTCAGTTGGGAAAGTCAAATGCCAAAGGTCAATCGATCGGTTTAATTGCCCTGTGACCTACCACTGGTCCTTCCGATTCAAACAAGATTTCATTTGTCAATATTTGCTTGTGTCTGCGAATAATCTGCCGAAGCTTTTGCTTTTTTTTTATAAGTCGTATATTTTATTGATTTTATGGACATGCAAAGGCACATTTGTGAGATTTTCAAAAACATTGCTGCTATCACATTTCCTTGGAACTGGAACAAACGCCCACAACAGTTCGCCACAAAAAAAACAATGGGCAATGCTCCTGAGCCTCAACTGCCAGCCTCACTTTGAATGTGTAGCAGGTGGGGGGAGGGTGGAATGAGGCAGTTGTCGGTGGTGAACGGATGGCTGATAAACGCTACTGCCTTACAAAATTAAATGTTTAATTTCGTGCAGACGTACAAAATTACCCTGACACATCTGTATCTCCAAATAAAAGTCTTATCACAACCCATCAGCTGCACAGCCTTCTGGGAAGTACATACTTTTGTTGCCAGAAAAAAAAGGGGGAAACCCCTATTATTACATTTTGGTACTGGCAAAGGAGGTCTAATGATGTAGATGCTCACCCCGAGCCCTCATTACTTTTTATAGTGCATTGTCTTTGAGCTGTACGCCTTTTGGCGTCATCTGGTCGAGCACCAATTGGGTCGAGGCTCAAAAGAAAGCCGTCCCTTGGTGTGGACCAATCAGTTTCAAGGACAATGCATATATTATCATAGTATGTTTTTTTTGTTTGCATTTTGACTGCAGGTATTGTGGTTAATGCAGACATTAATCCTTGTAAAAAGGTTTTAGTTTTGTTGCTAGAAAAAAAGGGGGAAAACCCCTATTATTACATTCAGTGTCTCATCAGCTGTTGCACTTGCTTGAATCACCCCTCTTTACGTTATGGGGTCTAGTTTGATGCAAAGTTACATAATACATAACTTTTTAGATTGGGGCGAATTCTGTTGACGAATGCCTGTTTAGGTTCGAGCGACATACGAGGGAGTTATGTGGTCAGCATAACATCCAAACGCATTTGTCTCTCCAGTGTTCCCACACTGAAAATACTCAAGAAATTTCCGACACCAGATGACACAAATATAAAAAAAGCCTCAACACATTTGTCAATAACACTGCCTTAAATAGAAAAAGGATGTAATTGGCAACGTTTCGGGCAATGGTCCATTTCCAGAGAGGCAGAGTGCAACTAATGTCACCTCTGGCCGAGAATCAAACTCGGGTCTCTAGGTTTGTAGCACAGCACGGTAACCACTACACTACCGCCCTCCATATACAGACACACACCAGGGGTGGGTCGCCATGGCCCACCGTGCCCGGATGAATATTTAAAAGCTCACACGCATGCTATAATGATGCCACTCTAAGAAGCAGGGCGCTGACATTTGCAAAAAGACGCCAGTTAGGGCCCAAGTCACCAATTTGCCAAATGGAGGAATTTGCTGTTTTATTTGTTGCAATGTGCCGGCCCTTTTTAAAATATGGTATTAAAATGTGAGTGTTTGTATTCAAGCACTGTTGAGAGGCACTGTGGGCAGAACGCTGGACTCGCATGCAGAAACGTGTGAGTTCAACTCCTGGTTAGACAACGACCCATCCCATCGTAATCATCGAGGAACGGTTTCCTTCGGAATTAAACATTTCCCAACGGCGATGGGATTGTACTCGTTTCCATCAGCGTCTGAGAACATCGATGGACATTGCACATTCCTGCGCCGGGTACCAGTCCCTCCATAGGGCTTTCGCTCTTGACGTCTGATAAATCTTTTGAATCGAGATTGGAAACTCAATCTAGATGCGATTAGTTCGTTGTCCTTCCCCCGCACCTCCGACTACCATGGTCGGATATATACAGTGCGAAAGAAGTTCAGCAAACACACATAAAGCGGTGCGTATTTTATGAACCTCGAAACGATAATGGCCGAGTCGACCCCCCCCAGAGCGCCATATTAATTTGGGACTCTTCACTCTGCTCGTCGATCTCTTTGCCGCAACGCCGCGCGAAACGATGCTTAATATATATATCTCGAGTGTTATTATGCTATCCAGTTTGTTTACTTTAACGCAAAAGTTCTGAATTAAAACAATAACTTTGCTTGCATAACAAATGACCAAGTGTGAATGTAATTACTTTTCTAACTAAAATGCAGGCAAGCATACTGATATTAACGTCTAAAAAAAACATGTTTAATTTAATTGTATTATCATAGCTTAAACTTATTGTTTTCTGCAATTTCTTTCACCTTAATTAAAATGTATACTGACATTTTAGTGCATTAATAGTCTGCTTTGTCAATATATCGGTTGTTCCACGGATAGCCTTGCCCCTTTCATTGCAGTGTGGACTCGTCACTACGAGTGCAGCGCCACCATTGGTGATGAGCTCTGCCCTATGCTCGATAAAAGTGAGCATAAAAACACTGACGTTATTTATAGAAATCATTGTTTTTTCAGACATTTAAAAAAACATATTTTTAACATTTAAGGGAGCCGATTTAACTAAAATGTTAAATTTGTATTATACCAGGTAAGGCCTACTGAGCTATATGGCTCTTATTTAGAAGTGACCTGGCCACAAATTATAGCCCAATGAAGTAGCTTATCGAGTGGAAATTTATAGGAGACAAATACTCAAAATGCATGTTTTTAAATGTGGAGGGGAAAACCGGAGGACCTGCAGTAAAATCCATGCGACCATGGCGAGAGAGTCATGCAAACTCCAATATACAGGCATCAGGGTCTGGATCGAACCCACAGTGGGGTCGTCTGGTCGGGCAGCAGAGACACGAGAGGCCAAGCAACGACATTACAGTCGTGGGCTGAGCTCAAGGAGGGCTGGCTCGAGCACCATCCTGCGGCGGGGAAAGGAGGCGGTGCAAGCGGTTCAGCCGAGCCCACAACAGCCAAGAATCTGCTGTCTCTGTCTGGTGGGCGGGCTGTTCAACCCAAGCACATGGGCGAGAAGCCGTGCATGTGTGACGAGTGCAGCAAGACGTTTTCTCGCGCTCGGCCTACAAGTATATATATTTTTTTCTTTTCCGCTTGTGTGTTAATCTGTGTGTACCCCGGATATTTTAAAGATGGCAATTCTCCTGCTGTGTATCCTACTGCTGTCCCTCCTGGCCATATCTAGTGCCACACTCAACTCTACAAACGGCTACCCTCGTTACTTTGTGTCCATACTTGTTGCTCGATTTGCCACTGCACCTGCAAATAAAACAGCTTATAGACACTTCTACACTCCATCATTGTATCATTTTAAACCCTTTCTTTGTCCCATTACTTCACCAGCACTCCTTCCAAACTTCATTCTGCTCTTACAAATAACACCATCTGCGAGCTGCTGCTATTCGTCCAAGGTTCGCCGCTCTTCATCCTTTCACATAAAATACTTGTGCAAACTATTCATTCTACTTTTCTTATTTCTGGGTGGTATTGAGCTTCATCCTGGCCCAAATGTAAAGAACTCGTATAATTCTGTAGATTTTTCTGGCAGAAAAGGTGTTGGTGTTCTACATGTCAACATCAGAGGGCTTGTGATTAAATTGTCAACTAAAACTGGAAGTGGCAAACCTTGACCCGGACATTTCTTGCCTAACAGAAACATTTCTCACTCCTGCCATCAATGACTTGCAGATTACGATTGACTACAACCTTTTTCGGCTTGACAGAGGATCTAAAGGAGGTGGAATTGCCATCTATGTTCGTAATACTATTACATGTTTACCAGCTCACTCTTTGTTTAAACAATGTTGCTTTGAAGGTCTGGCTCTCAGAATAACTCTCCCAAATAATGAACAGATATTGGTAGTGTGCTGTTATAGACCGCCTAGTGGGAAGGATGTTGAAGCTGCATCTGCACTGAGAGAGCGTTTTGGGGGCCTCCCTAAAGGTGAAATAGTTTTAGTGGGTGATCTAAATTGGAATTGGCTAAACCCGCCGGCTGTGGCCACAAATTTTGCAGATGAATAAAACTTGTTTCAATTAATAAATGTACCCACAAGACCCAACCTAAAAAATCCGGGACAGTCATCTCTGCTTGACATCCTATTGACAAATGCCCCTCGCAATTTCACACTGACTGGTGTTCTGGGTAATAACCTTAGTGATCACTAATAATAGGGTTTTTCCCCTTTTTTCTGGCAACAAAACTGAAACCTGTTTACTAGGATTCATGTCTGTATTGTATTAACCACAATACCTGCAGTCAAAATGCAAACAAAAAACATACTATCATAATATATGCATTGTCCTTGAAACTGATTGGTCCACACCAAGGGATGGCTTTCTTTTGAGCCTCGACCGAATTGGTGCTCGACCAGATGACGCCAAAAGGCGTACAGCTCAAAGACAATGCACTATCAAAGAAATGAGGGCTCGGAGTGAGCATCTACATCATTAGACCTCCTTTACAAGTACCAAAATATAATAATAGGGTTTTTCTCCATTTTTCTGGCAACAAAACTGAAACCTTATGAGACCTCCTTTGCCAGAAACAAGATATAGGAATAGGTTTTACCCTTTTAACTGGCACAAAAACTGACACCTTTATTCAAGGCATCATGTTTGCAATAACCACAACACAAGCAGTCAAAATGCAAACAAAAAAGACAACTCTGATAATAATATGCACTGTCCTTGAATTTGATTGGTCCACACCCGAGACAGCTTTTCTTAGAGCCTAGTCTCCATTGGTGTTGGACCAGAAGACGCCAAAAGGCGTACAACTCAAAAACAGCGCACTATCAGAGTATTGAGGGCTCGGGGTGAGCATCACCCCGAGCCCTCAATACTCTGATAATATATGCATTGTCCTTGAAACTGATTGGTCCACACCAAGGGACGGCTTTCTTTTGAGCCTCGACCCAATTGGTGCTCGACCAGATTACGCCAAAAGGTGTACAGCTCAAAGACAATGCACTATCAGAAATGAGGGCTCGGGGTGAGCATCTACATCATTAGACCTCCTTTGCCAGTACCAAAATACAATAATAGGGTTTTTCCCATTTTTTTTCTGGCAACAAAACTGAAACCTTTTTACAAGGATTCATGTCTGCATTAACCACAATACCTGCAGTCAAAATACAAACAAAAAAATACTATGATAATATATGCATTGTCCTTGAAACTGATTGGTCCACACCAAGGGACGGCTTTCTTTTGAGCCTCAACTCAATTAGTGCTCGACCAGATGACACCAAAAGGCGTACAGCTCAAACACAATGCACTATCAAAGGAATGAGGGCTCGGGGTGAGCATCTACATCATTAGACGTCCTTTGCCAGTACAAAAATATAATAATAGGGTTTTCCCCTTTTTTCTGGCAACAAAACTGAAACCTTTTAACAAGGATTCATGTCTGCATTAACCACAATACCTGCAGTCAAAATGGGGTGAGATCATCAGCCAGAATCAAAGCACCCCCTAAATTGGTTGAGAAGCACTCTATTAGGCACTTCAGCACTCAGGCAGTTACTAATGATGTGCTTCACTCGGGTATTGACAAGATCTGTGATATCCCCAACCTGACTACAGCTTGGGAGACCTTCAGGTAAACGTTTCTCCAAATTCTTAACAAACATGATCCGTTGGTTAGATTTAAAACTAAAGGCAACCGCCCACCATGGTTTGACCCTTTGATTACAAAGCTCATGAAAACTAGGGACAAGGCTTGGGCATATGCTCAGAAAAGATATTTGGTCAATGACTGGCTAGAATACAAGATTTTAAGGAATGGATGCGTCAAAAAATGCCTACTTTTCCTCCATGCTCCTGGAATCACGTAGAAATGCCAGGATTTCTGGAAAACAATCAAATATATCGAAAAGGGATCCAAAACAGATCATCTGCCCGTTAAGCTTAACCGAAATGGGGAATCATTTTCAGATCCCAAAAATATAGTTGACAATTTTAACCTTCATTTTTCTGAAGCTGGTAATATTTTTGATAATGTATTGGAAGTCACCCCTGCTCATGCAAATTCCTACACCCCTGTCGAAACATTAAACTAATTTAGTTTCCAGCCAATCCACGAAAGTAATGTTCTGAAACTGTCCTACCTCAAAGGGTCCTCCTCTACCGGAGCAGATAGTATTCCCGTCTTTGTTCTACCAACTGTTGGTCACCTAATATACGTACAAACCTATAGCCCATATTTTCAACCTGTCCATCAAAGAAGCATCAGTTCCTCTAGAATGGAAACATTCCTATGTCCGTCTACTTCACATAGGGGGCCCTAAAGATGATCCAACTAACTACTGACCTATCTCAATTTTGTCCCCGTTGATGAAAATTTTGGAAAAATTATTGAACTATCAAATTAGCCTTTTGATTTAAAGCTATCGTGATTGCAGGGATTCATATTCTTGGTTCTTTCGGTAAAGTCACATAGAAGGGAAACAATAAAATAATAAAAATCTAAAACAAAAAAATTCTCACGATGTTTCGAATACCAAATTAGCAGTTTCCTTTTTAAGGTGGCTTTCAGACCGCATCCATTATTTTTCGTCTCCCCCCTCCTCTTTTCCGAACATAGATGGACTCGTCCATCTGAATAAACTGTCAAATCGCTATCCGTGGTGCTAACGTTAAAAAAACCGCCACTTTTTTCAAATGTTGTTGTTGTGGTTTTCACACCTGATGATGATTGCTTGTGTTGCAGTCGAAACGCCGTGAGAATTTTATTGTTTTATATTTTTTATTATTTTATTGTTTCCCTTCTACGTGACTTTACCGAAAGAACCAATAATATATAGCAGTTTCCTGTCCACCAACAATCTACTACATCTAAACAATCTGGGTTCCGAAAAAAATACAGCACTACATCTGCTGCATTAAACTCTCTGAATCACATTTACAGTATTCTTGATAATAAGCAGTACTGTGCCTGTCTTTTTCTTGACCTGTCCAAAGCTTTTGATACAGTAGACCACAACACCCTGCTTAGTAAACTAAGTTGCCTCGGTTTTTCCGAAAACGCAGTAAAATGGTTAAAAAATTACCTCTTTTCTCGCACCCAAACTGTATTCACAGATGGTTGGAGGTCAAACAGTGTTAAGATAACAAAAGGGGTTCCATAGGGTTCCATCCTCGGCCCCCTCTTGTTCTCTCTATATGTCAATGACTTGGGCACCGACCTGGATCATTCCAGGGTAAATCTTTTTGCAGATGCCACGATACTGATTACTGCTGGCCGCTCTCCAGATGACGTGATTGCTAAGCTCCAGGGTGATTTCAACAAACTACAACATCAGCTAGTTGCTCTTAAACTAGTCCTGAATACCTCCAAAACCTAGGTGCTATGCTTCTCACCGGGACTAAAGCAGGAAGTTATTTTTCCCCAATTACATTCCTTAAATAATTTTCAAATAGAGCAAGTCAAGATCTATAAGTATCATGGGGTCATCCTGGATTCAAAACTGAATTTTGAAGATCACATTGATTATATTTGTAAAAAGACAAAAATAAAAATTGGTTTTCTGTATCGACACAAGCACTGCTTCCTCCCAATGTACCGTTTGGAATATTATAAGCTACCATACTGCCTCTAATTGATTACTGTGACATCGTGTATAAATCAGCCCCAAGTACTGTACTGAAGAAGCTTGATTCCATCTATCACTCGGCCTTAAGATTTGCATTGAACTGCCCATATAGGACTCACCACTGTGATCTCTACATTGGGTCAAACTTAACATCTCTTAATGTTCGACGGCTTGTGCACCAGATCTTATTTATTCACGATGTACTTACAAAAAAATCCGCAGACCACCTGCTGGATCTCCTCTCTGTTTCAAAGAACAAATTTGACCTCAGGTCTTCGCTCATTTACCAGCTTCACATTCCCTATTGGCGTACAAAAACTGGAGGAAGGGCCTTTGCTATTGATGCCCCCAGGGTCTGGAATGCTATTGCCAATAAACTGCAACTTGAATCACTACCTATGAGATCTTCACTCAAAACTGCTCTAGAGGAGTTGTACACCCCTAGCTGCCACTGCTATTCAGTGGCCTACAATAAAATAAAATGTTTCGCTCCGGATGACCGCTGCAAAGTATTATCTGTATTTTGATTTAGTGTTCTGATCTTAAAGGTGCATTGAAAAATTTGCTACTCCGACTGATGCTCCTGTTGTTGTGGAGTGACTCATGCAGCCAGCTATGGCTCTATGGTTTGGTGTTACATTTTATTTATGTAGTTTATTGTAAAAAAATAAGTCACAGTCCCTATGATCACTGTATTGCATTTATGGTTTTATTTTGGTGATTTCGAAAAGTTTTTTGGTTTGCCCATGTTTGTTTGTTGTAGTACGGAGTTAAACTGATGGCCTTAATCTAAGTTGTCTTGTGGTTGTTGTTGTTGTTGTTTGACTTGCATCCCACTGGGATTTTTGCACACAGTGTTGGTGTACGGTGCTTTTTCAGGAATATTTTGCTGTTTGTTCCTGGATTTTCTGTTTGCACAGTCACATAGTCACTTTAATATGTTTTCTTGTTCATGTTTTTGTTTTTTGTGTTTGCACCCGAATCAAGAGCCGAATGGCTCACAGGGCTATACCAAATAAATGAAACTGAAAACTGAAACAGCCTCCTGTATACCGGGCAAAGTATCTAACATCTTGTCACCCTCCTGATTATCATAACCATTATCATACTCTTTGGTTCTTTCGGTAAAGTCACGTAGGTATAAAATATAAGAAATCACAACGTTTTGGGCGCAACACAAGCGTCCGTCATCAGGTGGGAAAGCCTTGGTGTGCTACTGAGGCACACTGTTTCAAAAGGTTAGAAATGCGTGTAGCCCAAGGGTCATAAAGAAGTGGCCAGGGCTAGTGATGTTAATGTGAGAAATTAGCATGTAACTGTAAGATAGGAGAGAATGTAGATATACCTGTACACACAATGTACAATGCACACATGCAAGAGACACATTCACACACGTTGTTGCACGTGCACACACGCATACAGTTACAGAGATCTTGTATGTCGCCTTTCAGAGACTGTTAGTGCAAGTACTGTTGGCGAGCACCAAATGGCAGATGCACCATCTGCATTTGCCATTGTGCCAACTCGCTGTGCTTTAGCCACCTGGTGCTCTGCTTCGCTCCCCTGCCCTCTGTCGTTTTTGGGAACAAACGCCTCCAATGCCCAATAGCATCTTTCATGAGTCTCTTCCACAGGAACCGTCTTGGACAGGTCTACAGAGCTCCCAAGTTCTCCCGCATAACATCAGCCCATCTGTCATCTAGCCCGCGCTGTGCCTGCTTTTCCCACGCTATTCGGCCAAACAGAACTTTCTGGGACATGCGGTGGCCATCCTTAGACCACACACGAACATTGATCAACCCCCCCTATTGGATCTTACTGCCAGATGAAAATTCCAGTGAAACGGAAGGCTTTTCAAACGACGTTAAAAAAAGCATACTTCCATAGGCTAATACAGCCACATGGACATATACAGACATATGAACTCATACATTAACGAGCACCTTTGAAGGCCAGCCGCCTTTGTCTTCCCAGTGGCGATGTTTACACACCGCACCAGGTGCTCATTTGAGGCTGAGTCAACCTTGGGGAGGCCCGGGAACGGTTCAGTTAATCGTCACCTGGTGTTGGTGGCCGTGATCGGGACTCGAACTCGGGTCACCGGGTTCGTAGCGCAGCGTTAACCGCTGCACCATCGCTCCCAACACACGACAGACGCCTCCTCTCTCTCTGCCTGGCCCCCACGAGTGTGAAGCAAAAGTCGGGGGTGCAACTTACAATCCTGTATGTGTGTGTGGGGATACAAAGGCGGCCGGGCGTTGTGCTGACCAACCCAACGCCTCGTGTGCAGTTTCCGGTCTTCATAGGTGCAACTCGCTAACAGCACTTTCCCCAACAGTCTGTTACAGGCTACACGGGGGAGCTTTGTCTTTGTAGAGCGCTGGAGCAGTGGTTAGCGCACTCTACGAACCCGGCGAACCGAGTTCGATTCCCGCTCACGACCACCAACAGCAGGTGACGATTATTTAAACCGGTTGTGGGCCTCCCCTCGGTCAACTCAGCCTCAAGTTAGTTCCCGGTGCGGTGTGCAGTAAACATCGCCGCTGCGGAGACAAAGGCGGCCGGGCGTGGTTGTTGACCACCCGCCCCCTCGTGTGCCCTGCTGGCTTTCATCTTTCATAGGTGCTGCTTACTCGCTCTAACAGCACTTGCCCCAACAGTCTGTTACAGGCTACACGGGGGATCTTTTACTTGTCACCAGATTTGTGCGTCTTACTTTCTGACGCGTCTCATGGGTTTCGGGGAATGTGGCTGTAGGCAACCGTCTCTGTGATTTCTGTGCCTCTGTAGATTCACAAAACTCAAGAGGGAGAGTGCCACCGCGCGTTGCAGTCGGCTCCTGCCATTGTCTCTCCACTGCTGGATGAAGGCATCTTCCACCAGTCGCCCTCACTCACGGTCCATCGCTCCCACCGTCCGTCCATCTCTTGCACGTGAACTCATTCATCGCTTCGTCTCCACAGGGGTCGTCCTTTATGGTATTGTTTTCGGTTTATATTTTGTGTCTGGGTTGTAATGTACTGGAGAGTGGTGTAAAGTGAGTATTGTGTGTGGAGTGTGTCGTGCAGTGTGGTATACAGTGTTGTGTATAGTGTAGTGTCTGTAGTTTGTGGTTTATCGTGTAGTGTCTGTAATTTGTGCTGTATAGTGTGCAATAACGTGGATAGTACAGTCTGTGTCATATATAGTGTTGTGTGAAGTGTCAAGTATAGTATGAATACTGTACTCTTTGGTTATATTCGGTAAAGTCACGTAGGTAAAAAATGAAATAACAAAAATCACGACGTTTCGGCCACAACACAAGTGGCCTTCATCAGGTGAAGGGACCGTGCTGTCATGAGAACAGTGTTGGAGTGAAAACAGCCAAGCCCAGGTCGCGTCCTTTATGCTGTGTGGGAGGAAGCAAAACGCTTTGACAAAGCAATTAGCATAAAAATGAGCATGATGTACGTAGGAGGTGCATGGGCCATGATGGACCAGGAGCGGGTGGGGACCATGATGGACCAGCAGCGGGGGGGGGGGGGGGGGATGTAGAGTGAGTGAGTGGAGTGAGTGAGTGGAGTGAATGAGTGGAGTGAGTGAGTGGAGTGAGTGAGTGAGTGGAGTGAGTGAGTGGAGTGAGTGGGTGGAGTGAGTGGGTGGAGTGAGTGGGTGGAGTGAGTGGGTGGAGTGAGTGGGTGGAGTGAGTGGGTGGAGTGAGTGGGTGGAGATAAATAAGCAGCTGTGAAAGTTTGGGATACCACTACTTGAACAAATTTACTGTACCATTGAAAATTAGTTTAATGTTTGGTTTGATATAGAACATCTTTCCAATGATTGCTTAATTTGAAACCATCCTCTCGGTTGAAGTTGTGTCCGTGTTTGTAAATCTGAATTGCCTCGTGGACAAATCTCTGATAAAAACCCGTGGGTTTTCAGAGAACCTTGGTATCGGAGAAAACTATATCGTGATCACCCACAGCGTTGTAACAGTGGTCAGCTACGGCAGAAGAATTCGTTCTGCCATGTTTCAAATCTGATTTGTGCTCGCGAATTCGGTCAGAGACATGTTGCTTCGTTTCCCCGATATAGCAATCACCACAAGTGCAGCTCAATTTGTAAACCCCGGGGTACTGTAAGTCAGGAACGACATCATTCACGGATGGGATCAGGTCACGGATTCTGTGTACTGTATTGAACCGGACCAGGATCTTGTGTTTGTTTAGAATTTTGGAAATCTTTTGACTAACGCCTGTTATATATGGTTCTGTGATGGTTTTGACCGGAGTATCAAGTGGTTGTTTCTGTATGGAGGGAGAAACAGCTTGGCGGATGGTAAGGTCAGAGTATCTGTTTCTCTTGAGGGCCAGGTGTACATGTTTTAATTCACTGGTCAGGTGGTGTTGGTCGAAAATGCAATTTGCCCTGTGGTAGAACGTTTTGTTGAGATAATTATTTTGAGCTGGGTGGTGGTGGGAATCAGGTTTCAAGTAGGAATCTGTGTGGGTGGGTTTCCTGTAGACAGAATGCCCCAGTGAGCCATCAGGTCTCCTCTCAAACAGAACATCCATGAATGGTAGCTTGCCATCTTTCTCCACTTCCATGGTGAATTTGATGGCGGGATGTCTAGAATTGATGTGGTATAGGAAAAGGTTGAAAGCTGCGAGGCCATGTGGCCAAATGCCGAAAGTGTCATCCACATATCTCTTCCACAGGGAAGTTCTGAGGGTGGACGTCTGGATGGCGTCTGATTCAAATTTCTCCATGAAAACATTGACTATCACTAGTGATAAGGGAGAACCCATGGGGGTACCCTGATTTTGTTTGTAGAAGGAGCCATTCCAAGTAAAGTAGGTATTGGTGAGGCAGTGTCTAATCAGCACAGGTGTATCGGGGTCTAGTCAATGTTGTACCAAATTTTCAATTATTTCAATGGTATCAGGTACCGGGACCTTGGTGAACAGGGAGACCACATCGAAGCTGACAAGGATATTGTCAGGGGACAGTGCAACGTCTTTGACCATAGAGACTAAATGAGCTGAGTTAAGTACTGCTGAGGAGGTCTTGCCAGTGAAAGGTAGCAAGGTATCTGACAGAAAACGTGCTAGCTTATAGGTAGGGGAGTTGATCGTGGATACGATGGGTCGTAGTGGAGTGCCTTCTTTATGAATCTTGGGGAGACCATAGAATCTAGGGAGTCTTGCAGCAGAAGGTTTTAAGGAGGGACGTTTAGTTGGTTTGATTAGGGAGGTCGAACTTGTGATGATCTTGTTGGTTTTTATAGTTAGCCTATTAGTAGGGTCATTTTTAATTTTATGAGTGACTTCCATCGTTGAGTAGGTTCTGGATTTTCTTGTTGTACGAATCTTTATCCATAATTACAGTAGCGTTGCCTTTGTCGGCTGAGAGGATGACTATATCACTTCTACATTATGAGACCTCCTTTGCCAGTAACAAGATATAGGAATAGGTTTTACCCTTTTAACTGGCACAAAAACTGACACCTTTATTCAAGGCATCATGTTTGCAATAACCAAAATGCAAACATTTGACTGCTTGTGTTGTGGTTATTGCAAACATGATGCCTTGAATAAAGGTGTCAGTTTTTGTGCCAGTTAAAAGGGTAAAACCTATTCCTATATATCACTTCTGTTTTTTAAATTCGCGAGTTCAGAGCGTTCATTTTTGCTGATGTTGCTAATGGGTTTCTTAGCATTCTTAAGAATAGTGGCTATTTCAGCTCTCGCAACGTCTGCTTGGATGTGTCCTATGCCTTTAAGGGCCACATCGACCTGAGAGATGATATCATCTACGTTGTACTGTCCCCTGACGATATCCTTGTCAGCTTCGATGTGGTCTCCCTGTTACCAAGGTCCCGGTACCTGATACCATTGAAATAATTGAAAATTTGGTACAACATGGACTAGGCCCCGATACACCTGCGCTGATTAGACACTGCCTCACCAATACCTACTTTACTTGGAATGGCACCTTCTACAAACAAAATGAGGGTACCCCCATGGGTTCTCCCTTATCACCAGTGATAGCCAATGTTTTGATGTAGAAATTTGAATCAGACGCCATCCAGACTTCCACCCTCAGACCTTCCCTGTGGAAGAGATATGTGGATGACACTTTCGTCATTTGGCCACATGGCCTCCCAGCTTTGAACCTTTTCCTACACCACATCAATTCTAGACATCCCACCATCAAGTTCACTATGGAAGTGGAGAAAGATGGCAAGCTACATTTCTTGGATGTTCTGTTTGAGAGGAGACCTGATGGCTCACTGGGGCATTCTGTCTACAGGAAACCCACCCACACAGATTCCTACTTGAAACCTGATTCCCACCACCACCCAGCTCAAAATAATTCTATCATCAAAACGTTATACCACAGGGCACATTGCATTTCGGACCAATACCACCTGACCAGTGAAATAAAACATGTACACCTGGCCCTCAAGAGAAACGGATACTCTGACCGTACCATTCGCCAAGCTGTTTCTCCCTCCATACAGAAACAACCACTTGATACTCCGGTCAAAACCATCACAGAACCACTCCACTCACTCACTCCACTCACTCACTCCACTCACTCACTCACTCCACTGACTCCACTCACTCACTCCACTCACTCTACTCCCCCCCCCCCCCCCCCCCCGCTGCTGGTCCGTCATGGTCCCCACCCGTTCCTGGTCCATCATGGCCCATGCACCTCCTACGTACATCATGCTCATTTTTATGCTAATTGCTTTGTCAAAGCGTTTTGCTTCCCCCCACACAGCATAAAGGATGCGACCTGGGCTTGGCTGTTTTCACTCCAACGCTGTCCTCATGACAGCACGGTCCCTTCACCTCATGAAGGCCACTTGTGTTGTGGCTGAAACGTCGTGATTTTTGTTATTTTATTTTTTACCTACGTGACTTTTCCGAATAGAACCAAAGAGTATGGATCCTTGCAGTCACGAAAGCTTCAAATCTAGAATATGAATAGTGTGTTGTACAGTGTATATTGTGTATTGTGTGTTGTTTAGGTGGTGTTGCATAAAGCGTGTATAATAAATTAAATGTGATGGAAAGTGTAGTGTGGTGTCAAGTGTAGCGTATGTGGTGTGATGTATAGTGTAGTGTGTGGCGAAAAACACATTTCCTAGGAGTTGAGCCATACTTCATCACGCTGGTGAGTGCAGGGTGGTAGGATCGGTTCAGGTATCACGAGCCAGTGATGCTCCCCATAGCTGGCAATTAAATTGAGATTGTAGGCTTCATTGACTCTATCATGGAGCTCTTGTGGTATTGCAGCCACACACCGTTGGTCATTGTATATTTACGTGCGGAATTAATGCATTCAAATGTAGCGGTTGTAATCGAGCTATTTAGTCCATGGGCCAGAGCAGTAATTGGTACAATGTAAGGTAGCATGTTTAATCACACTTTCGGATAAATACGCCTAATGAGTGTGTTACTTGATACACTCGGCTACATATGGTGCGAAATAAATTCAACATGCATACAACACCTCTCATTTCAAATGTTTATCAAATAATTCACTGTTTTTGCCCCTACATTTGGAATTTGCAACCACTGAAGTGATGCCATCTCGTGGATTAAGTGGGTATCTGAACTGCATGGCAAAACAGCCATCAAAATTCACTACTTTATTAAACAGAAATAATGCAGTAGTCATTTCATAAAGTCACGTAGAATGAGAATAAAATAATAAATTGATAAAATAAAATAACACAATAATATTCTCACGACGTTTCGCCCACAACACAAGCGGCCTTCATCAGGTGAAGGGACGAGACTGTCTGGTAGGACAGCGCTGGAGTGAAAGAGCCACGTTCAGATCACGACCTTTAAGCTGTGTGAGAGGAAACAAAGCACCTTAACAAAGGAATTAGCATATAATTTAGCATTGAAATGGCTGAGTGATTAGCTTGTGACTGGTCACAGAAATAGCTATGTTAAAAGTTAAAGCATACACATCCGCAGAGGCACCCCTTGATAAATGAAATAGCATAGAATTTAGCATTGAAATAGCTAAGTTAAAGCATACACATCCGCAGAGGCACCCCTTGACAAAGGAATTAGCATAGAATTTAGCATTGAAATAGCTGAGTGATTAGCTTGTAACTGGTCCCAGAAATAGCTACGTTAAAGTCAGAGCATACACATTCACCGAGGCACTTAGTACAAATCAAACAGGAGAATTTAGCATTGAAATAACTAGGCGAATTTAGCATTTGAATAACTGAGTGATTAGCTAGTGACTGGTCACAGAAATGACTATGTTGAAGTCAAGGCCTACACATCTGAGCTATTCACAGTACTATATAGTGAACCAATAAAAAACTAAAATATAAATTACCTTTATGTTATCAATAAACTATATATTCACCAATCAGCTAAACTACCAACAATAAGTCGTTATATATCACAATGCTATATGGCGAAAAAATGGGTGGATTCTTACCCTCAACTTTAGTACCACGGATAGCTACGGGCCCCGTTCAGACGGACGAGTTCATCCATGGTCGGAACAGAGGAGGGGGAGAGAGACAGCTGCGGGGCGCTATCATACTCCATGTTGTGAACCATACCATTAACCGTGGTGTGAGAGGTATTAAGAGTCAATGCTGGCGAAAGAGCTGCGGTCTGAAGGTCATCGTAAAATACAATTAATTAAGAACAGAAATGATTTAAAACATCTTTCCAATGGTTACTAAGCCAGAATCCATCTTCTCGGTTGAAATTGCCTCTGTGTTTGTATATGTGAATGGCCTCATGAACGAATCTCTCATGGTAGCCGGTTGGTTTGCAAAGAACCTCCGTCTTGGAGAAGTCAATGTCATGTGAGCCCACTGAATTATAACAGTGATCTGCCACGGCAGAGGAGTTCGTCCTACCGTGTTTCAAGTCTGCTTTATGTTCGCGGATGCGGTCCGAGATATGTCGTTTGGTTTCTCCAATGTAGCTACTACCACAGAGGCACTTTAGTTTGTAAACGCCCGGGTACTGTATGTCTGGAACAGCATCTTTTACAGATGGAACTAAATCACGGATTTTATGTACTGTGTTGAATCGGACCTGGATCTTGTGTTTATTCAGGATCTTGGAGATCTTTTTAGTGACCCCTGCAATGTAGGGTAAGGTGATGGTTTTGAGTGGCTCCACAAGAGGATCCTTCTTCATGACTGGAGTGATGGTTTTGCGGATTGTGTAGTCGGAGTAACCATTAGCCCTGAGAGCCTGGTGTACGTGCTTGAGTTCACTGGTAATGTGTTCCTGGTCGGAAATGCATTGGGCTCTATGGTATAGAGTCTTGATGAGGGAGTTCTTCTGGGATGGATGGTGGTGGGAATCCGGTTTCAAGTAAGCATCTGTATGGGTAGCTTTCCTGTAGACAGAGTGGCTCATTGAACCATCATGTCTCCTTTTAATTAGGACATCCAAAAAGGGTAGTTTGCCATCTTTTTCGACCTCCATGGTAAATCTGATGGCTGGGTGTATGGAATTGATGTGGTCGCGGAATTGGTCTAGAGCAGGCTGGCCATGTGGCCAGATGACAAAGGTGTCATCAACGTACCTCTTCCATAAGGTCGGGCGTAGAGTGGCAGTCTGGATGGCGTCAGTTTCAATTTTTTCCATGAATACGTTGGCTACAACCGGAGATAGGGGGGAGCCCATTGGGTGCCCTCAGTTTGTTTGTAGAAAGTTCCATTCCAGGTGAAGTATGTGTTGGTTAAGCAATGTCTCACCAGGGGGGGTACATCAGTATGCAGTCCTTGATGAACCAGGTCTTCAATGATAGCGATGGTGTCAGGTACCGGGACTTTGGTGAACAAGGACACCACATCAAAACTGACAAGCAGGTCGTCTGGGGACAGGGAAATGCCTTTGATTGTCGATACCAGGTGAGTAGAATTTAGTACCGCAGAGGTGGTTTTTCCAGTGAAAGGTCGCAGTATATCAGCAAGAAAACGTGCCAGTTTGTAGGTGGGGGAGTTGATAGTAGAGACGATGGGACGAAGGGGTGTATCTTCTTTGTGTATCTTTGGAAGGCCATATAATCATGGTGGTCTGGCAGCAGAGGGTTTCAACGAGAACTGTTTGATCTCATCAATTAATGCTGTTGAATCAGAGATGATTTTGTTTGTTTTGGTGACCAGGCTGTTGGTGGGATCTCTTTCCACGTGTTGGTGGTATCTCTTTTTATTTTTGTATAGCTGCCATCGTTGTTGTGGCCGAAACGTCGTGAGAATATTATTGTGTTATTTTATTTTATCAATTTATTATTTTATTCTCATTATATGTGACTTTACCGAAAGAACCAAAGAAGATGAATCATTGCAGTCACGAAAGCTTTAAATCGAAATTTAAGTCATTTCATAGGTTCACGTTGCTGTATGGATGTCCCTTGGCTATTAGATCTGGACATGGCCTTACGAACTACATACAGAATCATTCCCAAGAATAAGAAATTGATTCAAACTTTTTTATTTTAAAGTACGTATTGTATTCACAAAATTATAAAATGTACACATTAACAATGGTAATAATCTTCTTTGTGGATGTGGTGCTGGCGCTGCTGGGCTGTGTTGTATCAGCGGTATTCATCAGGACCCGGTGTGCATCGCCCTTGCAGTGGTGGCAGCGGTGGTGGCAGGGGCAGCAACTTGACCACGTCCCTTGTGATATCATCCATCAGTGATGACGGTTGATCGCCGGGGTCGGGGGTCGTCGCTGCCGCCTCTTTTGATGCCATTTCCCATGTCCGCCGTTGATTTGACTGCACACGGGTATGGCCTTCATCTCTGGAGACCTGCACACAGCACATGGAACGACCGCTACGTGAGTTTCATTGGCCCAAAGGGCAACCTGGTGAACTTCCCGTGAGCTCAACAGAGATCGAGCCTTAACAGCAAAGGTGGAAGGCAACCTGCCCAACTTAGGTTAAAGTTATAATGATAACGGCGTGGCTCTCAAATTTCTTGCTCATGCCACTGCTGGCAGAGGATCCTCGAGTAGACAAACTCTGGATGATATTTGGTCTACTCTTCCACATTGACCACACTTGAGTGCATACCCACAAATACAACTCGTGGGTTACTCACCTGACGTAGAAGAGGATGTATGCCTGTTTCTCCATGACCACCCTGGTGTCGACCGGCGTCACCAAGTCGTCGTCCATCCGGAACCATCTCCCATCGCAGATCTGTATGCAAACAACATCGAAAATTAATTACGACGATTATCCAATTGCACCTAAACTCCCCATATATTCGTAAAATGACACATGCGGAACAGAGGTGATCCACTTATTCCACCTATTATTGTGTTGTTTTATAAGTTGAGTAATCAAACCGATAATCCATAAAATAATTGATTACATTTGCAAGTAAAAATCCTGGTTGGGCCTTCATTGGCCCATCATCTATCCAGGGTCAATAAAGTAACTACACATTTTTGGTGAAGTCATCAGTGGTGGTTCTATGCATACGCTCTCCCTCGGTCACAGGAAAGGGCAATTTTCACCACTGGCTGAGGCCTATAAATGGGAGATGAGCACCACCTCATGGCTCATAGGAGCAGGAATCGTTTTGATTTTATTCACTGAATCGAATTATTTAAAGGACCTACGCGTACGAATGATTGGCGTGTGATTGTGTGATAATGAATGCAGTACATCACCTTGTTGTAACAGTAGTAATGTCCCTCTGTGCTGCATTTCCCGGAGTGCACAAGGACTGAGTATAACCTGTACACTACAGGGTCTGCGTCCTCCTGCTGCGACATGAATGGCCGCACGTCCAGGTGCTCTGGGTACGGGCAATGCTGCAGTGGTGGGGAAGGAGGCAGTGATGCAGAAACAGAGATGGTGTTAGGCAGGGAAGAGGGGAAGAATGATGCAGGGTCGAGTTATTGATTATAATTTTTGTTCTATTTTTTTACTTTACCAGGTAATGCTGACTGAACTATATAGCTCTTTCTCAGAAGCGATCTAGCCACAAATGATAGCTCAACAAAGTGGCTTTTCACTGTGAATAGTTTTAGCAGCCAAATATTCTAGAAGCAACTGGAGGACCCGGAGAAAAACCCACGTGAATACAGGGAGAACATGCAAACTCCAAATATACAGGCATTAGGATCGGGATCAAACCCACGACCTGTATGCTTGGGGAGGGAGTTAAGATTTCACCGCCATAGAGCCCAGTTTAGGTAGATTAACCAGGTGGGCGCTCGAGAGAACATGAAAAGTCACATTTGTACGAGTGATCTCGGTTAAAACCGTGGCAAAAGAAATAACGCGAAATAAATCACAGAAATTACTCAAAAAGGAAGCAGCACAAAAACATGCAATGAGAAATTGGAGAAAATGCAGCCACATTTTAGGAGAAATGTAAAAAAAACTTGTATATTAACCAAACATTACCCGATTGATCTTGTTTCCAAACAGGTCATATCTCTTGATGGAGAGGGCCAAGACGTTCGGGAGATGGTGAAGGCTCATCCTCTTCGTGGCCTTCACCTTGCAACAGCACCTGCGCACCAAAAAGCAGCAGCGTCAGTTTAATGACCGAGATGCCCAGTGCAAAACTGTACAAATATGTTGGCGTGACAAAGTAGACAGACTCGCGTGACATTGACGTCGTGCCATACTCACCTTTGGCAAGTGTATTCGTCCAGTGTCTCTGTCTTGGTGAAATCTGCAAAAGCAGTCAGCAGATCTGGCGAATTCTGTCAAATAGAACGATGTGAAGGCAAATGAGTGCTTGAAAAGAACACTGGAAACATTTTGCAGTCGTTAAAACAGTGAGTCCTTATGTTGTACTGGCTGTTGTGTGACATAAGAGGGCATTATCATTAGTTGACAGTAATTAAGGACGTGCTCCCAATTTTCAGATTCATCCAATGTGCAGCATTCCAGACGATGGGCAAACTTAATGTGTTTGAGTGACGCGACTAGTGTAATGTACACGATCCGAAAAAGATCAAAAGTGTTGCTTGAAAATGAGAAAATATTCATCCCAACGTTTAAATTCGAAACTCGTCACGAGCAAAGATACCATTTAATTAAATCAAGAATTCCTCGATTCTCACGTTGATGTGAAGACTGATGTCCAGGCAGTTTTCGAATCTGTCCGAGGTGCAGGAACACTGCGTGCACTCCACTGTGGAACACAAGTAAACGCACGCGCACACATCCACACGTGCAATTAGAGGAAGTTAGCATTCTGATTAGCAGAATCGAATAAAATGTGTTTGTATCTGATCAAATGGGTTGTTGTGTCTGTGTGCTTTTGCATTTTTCTATTGTGCGGGGAGTGGAAACATAGTGGTTAGCGCACTGGTGAACTGAGTTCGATCCTCGCTCACGGTCGATTCAGCCTCAAATTAGTATCTGGTGCATTGTGTAACTTCAGCACTGGTGCTAGCCACCCGAAGGTGGCCGGGCATGGTGCTAGCCACACCACCTTGTCATGTGCCCTGTTGGCCTACATAGGTACTCGCTAATCGCAATTGCTCCAGCATTCTGTTAAGGCTTCAGGGAGATCTCTGTATTTGTGTGTTTTGCTTATGTCCTGCTGGGTACATGCGTATGAGTGCAGGGTTCATCTGCACTGTGCAGCATGCGTCGTCATACTCGGTGTGATTGCTACTTGCAGCGATGATTTTGCACATGGAGCTGGCACACACCTGTCGATTTTAGCTGCCCTGTGAAGATCTGGTGAATCACCGAGGTCTTCTCCACATGTTCTTCTGGCCTGCACGTGGAAATGAATGACATCACACATTCGGTGGCTTCCAGATGCATCATCTTTACCAAGTGCGCTCATGGGAGAGTTATACTCCTTTTTGTTTCGACCCTACGTTACTTTGCAGCCAAGCGCTTATTTAAATAATATTCTATAAACTTTGTTGTGAATTTTTGGTAACAGGTTGGGAACCAGTGGCCTAGGACGTGCACTACTTACTTGTGGTGGTTGATTGGGCAGGAGAGATGCAGAGCTTCTACGATGTAGCAGAAGAACTCATGCACGTCCTCCTGTTTGCCAAACTGCAGGTGTTTGGCGATCCCTGTGGGTAAATGGATGGAGGTCATAAGCGGTTTGAACACAAGGTTACAAGGGAAACGTTTTACCAATGCGCCACTCTGCCACCCAATGAATATGTTCTAAATTCAATGTGCACAATTGTGTTGTACTGAACAGAACTCACGTTTGAGGTTTTGGACGATTTCCAAGGGCTTGATGACCTTGCCCTTGGAGCTGAATGTTGCAATCGTGTGCCTTTCCATTATGCACATCATGCAAAATCCATTATATGTACCTGTGAAATGAGGCAGAGGTGGCACATGCTATCAGTACAACACCGATCAAACAGCTCAGCTGTAGGTGCAGCACACAGCAAGGACATCTTCACAGAACACAATTATTTTCAGCTTGGTATTTCAAAGTGTTCTGGGAACTCACATCTTCCTGAGTGGTGCCTGGAGATCAGGTAGTTTGCCAGTGGTGCGGTGTAAGTGAGGCACTGCAGGGTGGCATTGAGGAAACAGGTGTTCCCCATGTTGTCAAGGCCAGCACCCTCGCATGCGTTCCACTGCCACGTGAGGCTCAGGTTTTCCCCCGATTCTGGCGCGAGTCGTGGAGCTCCATTATCGTTGTTATCTGCGCACAAAACATACACGAAATTTTCTCTTTACACTCGAGGCACTCTGGAGACTGGCTCGAAAGTTGCGTGGTGAAGCCAGAACTTGTGATATTGTTTTAGCGGTGCTCTTTATTAATCCTTTCACAACCATGTATTTTTCAACTCTAGGTGACCTTGCAATGAGCTGTTTTTTCACATAATTTCTGTTAACGTGGTCAGGGTAACAATATTCAACGGATAGGGCATAAACCTGGTCCTTGTCCAATATTTTGACTATGCAAATTTTGCCACGAAATGAACGGTTATCGACGGGCATCGATGGATCCTGGATATCACGTTGATTTTCCTCCATAAATTGTGTCTCATGGCTTCGTGTCACTTTTGCCATCCCGATTATACGTAAGTATATAACACAGTACATTGTGCAAATATCTGACAAACATTTTATCTGGAACTAATCCCTACTGCAGAATTGCTTATGAGATTGCAGTTGCACTACATTGACGTGTTTTTATCCACTGTTTCTGAACGCAGTCCCAAATGCCAAAAACGTCAATTACCCAGCAGGGAAGTTATAGTAGATAAGCGTTAACACCTTTTTGGGATTAAGCAAGGTTATAAGAACTTGGGAGAAGATACCATGAGAGCGAATTCCAAAGTCAAGCTAGTGGTTACAGAGTCACTTTGGTACAAGCTTACCTTCCACGGCAATCTTTTCTGGCACAGGATGGGCAGCTAGCTTCTGGGAGGTGGGCCTGATGATGGCAGACGCTGTCGATGGAATGGCGTCCTTCTGTCTGTCATCCGGCATCCTCCCATGAGCGGTATGCTGGCTGCCCCTCCTTCGGGCAGCTTGGCCACCCCGGCGTCTTGGTCTCCTCACTTGAGCGGCTGCCTGGCCTAACCCGCAATTTGCTGCCTCGCCTTGCCCTTGACCAGCAGACTGAGCACTCCCGCAACCTGGACTGCCCTGGTGGCTTGTAACCTGGCATCCCTTCCATTCAGCAGCCTTGTTGCTAGCAGCACGAATATCTTGGTGGCTTGCCATTGGACTCGCTTTGTCCCCTTCATCTTGGCTCGGCTCCCGATCTACCACAGGGCTTGGCCCATGGTCTGCCACCCGGTTTGAACCGCTGTCCGCTATTGGGTTGGGCCCATAGCTACCCATCTGACTTGCCTCTTGGCTAGGCACCGGGCTCGTCTCAAGGCTAGCCACCAGGTTCATCTCATTGCTAGCCACGAAGCTAATCTCACAATTATCTTCTGGGTCCACCTTGCGGCTTGCTTCTAGGCCCATCTCATGTTTATCTACCAGGCTTGCCTCATGACTTGCCACCTCGGTCTTCTCATGGCTAGCCACCGGGCTCATCTCATAGTTATCCACTGGGTCCAACTTGCAGCTTGGCTCTGGGCTTATCTCATGGCTAGCTACCAGGCTCATCTCACGGTTATCCACTGTGTCCACCTCGCGGCTTGTCTCCAGGCCCATCTCATTGTTAGCCACTGGGCTCGCCTCAAGACTTGCCACCTCGGTCTTCTCATGGCTAGCCACTGGGCTCGTCTCATGGCTTGCTGCAGAGCTCTGAACACAGCTGCTTGGCTCATAAACCTCATCATCTGAAACACTGCAGAAGCAACAGAAGATGTTCTTGAGATGTTTAATGAAGCCCTTTTTCTTGGCCTTCGACATTGTGGCGATGTGGTTGCAAAGTATAAAAATGCATCCAAAAACGTGTCCTCAAGATGATGATGGCTGGATTTGATTTTTTGAAAAATTTGCAACAGAAAACCCAGAACACGTCTGACCCTCACGGTGCCAGATGAGCAACTGAATTTGTGGGCGGATGTGACATCACAGTGATGTCATTGCACTGGAGTCACATGGTTGTCTATGTAATCGTGATATAATGGTGACGTCAGAGTGATGTCATTGCACTGGAGTCACACGGTCTATGTATTCGTGATATAATGGTGACGTCACAGTGATTTCACAGCGCACTGAGGTCACATGGTGCCCCGTGGGAATGTGATTTTCGTTGCCTGTGCAACAAGCACCCTCTATTCATTTTATGTCTGTAATTGAACGAATGTTAATAATGAATTGTTTTTAAAAGTAATTTATCTCAAGATAACATTCGTTGCAGGAAACGTATTTTAGTTTATATTGATCTATGATTGTGCCCTTTTGCATGCTTTGTCTCACGATATATTCAATCGAGATGATTGTTGTACTTTATGTTCTTGTATTTGTAATTTTGGTGACTTAAGTTACTCTTGCAAATGACACCGTCCTTGTCTCTAAGCAAAATAAATTTAAAACTGTCTTCAAATCGCTTCACTTAATGTAATAATCCCCGCAGCACTGGTGTAACGTCTAAGTTTGACTACGCAGCCACTCCCTCTCCTCTCCAGGCTTAACAGAACTCCAACTGCTATTTCTCCCCTATTTGTCTATTATCTCATTCCTGTGTTTAATTGCCCCAACCGGCAGCCTCGTGGCTGCCCGTCGATCACGCCGCACGTCACAGCCACGAGCTGTAGGAGCGTGGCTCCGTCCACTCAGTGGTGCTCTTAACATTCACATTCAGCAGCATGGGTCGGGAGTCTAATCTCTGCAGTTCCCCGTTGTGGTTCCACCTCCCTATGTCATGTAGCCTCTCAATTTCTTTATTCACGAGGATTGTGTTTCATCGTACAAAACGGTACCGGCGACCTTTTTACGAGATTTGGCGGCGACGGCCATCTTGGTAAGGGTAATGCAAAGCGCCAGCTGAACCCGAGACGCCCCAGTGAAGAGGCACTAACGGCCATCTTCGTAATGGAAAACAAGTCCCCTGAGAATTAAAAGGACCTGCCATCTTGGATAGGGCAGTGCAAGGGGCAGCATCACCAAGGGAAACAGGAGCAGGCATCTTCGTAAGGGAAAGTGGCCGTGGCATAGATTGGCGGGAATCGCCATCTTGTCGAGAGCTCGGAGACACGGACATTCTCGGAGATAGGAGCAATCGTGATAATGATTTGTGCCGCGATGAAAGTTACTCAACTTTTGTTCACAGTTATGGTTAACGTTTGCGTGAGTACAAGCGCAGGGAGAGTTGCCACTCGTTGGATTGTTGTCGTTTCTTTGTCACAAATTAATGTTTGCCTCAAATATTTGTTCAGCTGAGGTAAAATAACCACGTGCCCGTGGGCGGCGTGTAGGCACGTGGGAAGGCCTCGCGGCCTCTGTGTCGGTGTCTGCTGAGAGTAGAGATGAGGAACGAGAGACGCCGCGTCGCTCAACAGGGAGAAGAGTGTCGCGCGTCACAGTCGGCTTCTGCCATTGTCTCTCCACTGCTGGATGAAGGCATCTTCCACCGGTCGTCGCTCACGGTCCCTCGCTCCCAGCGTGCGTCCGTCTCTTGCACGTCAAACTCGTTCCGTCTCTCCGTCTCCGCCCCAGTGGAAAGGGCTGAAATCAAAGTGTCGCTTTTTGCGTGCAGGTACGTGAAATAAAGGGTCACTGGGTTGGTTTAATGTATTATACTTGGAGTTAAGTAGCAGTGGGATACGGTCGCCACTTGTACGCATAAGAGTTATTTGATTAAGGGTTTAACGCGTCTGCAAGCGTTCTGAGGTAAATCTTTAATAACATTACAGATTAAAGTTGCTAATGTCAACATTCATAGTAACAGTTATATAGTTGAGGTAATTCTCAAAACGCGGAATTATGACTAGAATTCTATATAAAAAATATTTTTGAAATAAATATAGCATGTATAGCTGTTAAAGTCTATAAAAGCATGTTAAATATGTGATATGTATATTTAAACACTCACAATAACATAGTTCCGTAGCTTACACGATAAAAAAAAAACTCTTTTGCATGTTTGTATATGATTACAATAAAATCGATAGGGAAATATGCTGTAATTAAAGTTTTGAGGCAAATCATTAATTATTTGTCTTAAGGCTTAAATCATAATACTGTAATGGTTTAACAATTTTACAATAATTCTATATTTCAGTTTATTTTGGTATAGCCCTGTGAGCCATCCGGCTCTTGAAGCGGGTGCAACCACAACAAACAAAAAAACAAAAACACGAACAAGAAAAACATCTTAAAGTGACTATGTGACTGTGCAAACAGAAAATCCTTGAAAAAAAAAAAGCACCGTACACCAACGCTGTGTGCAAAAAATCCCAGTGGGATGCAAGTCAAACAAGAAAAACCACAAAAACTTAGATTAAGGCCATCAGTCTAACTCCGTACTGCAACAAAACAAACATGTCCAAGCCAAAAAACGTTTTCCTAATCACCAAAAAATAAAGCTATAATTGCAACGTAACAGTGATCACAAGGGCTGTAACCGAATTTTTACAATAAACTACATAAATTACATGTAACACCAAACCCTAGAAACATAGCTGGCTGCATTAGTTACTCCACAACAACAGAAGCATCGGTCGGAGTCTCAAATTTTTCAATGCACCTTTAAGATCAGCACGCTAAATCAAAATACATAATACTTAGCAGCGTCATCCGGAGCGAAACATTTGATTTTATTTTACGCCAATGAATAGCAGTGGCAGCTAGGGGTGTACAACTCCTCTAGAGCAGTTTTGAGAGAAGATCTCATTGGTAGAGATTCAAGTTGCAGTTTATTGGCAATAGCATTCCAGACTCTGGGGGCATCAATAGCAAAGGCCCTTCCTCGAGTTTTTGTACGGCAATAGGGAAGGTGAAGCTGGCAAATGAGCGAAGACCTGAGGTCAAATTTGTTCTTTGAAACAGAGAGGAGATCCAGCAGGTAGTCTGCGGATTTTTTTGTAAGTTCATCGTGAATAAATAAGATCTGGTGCACAAGCCGTCGAACATTAAGAGATGTTAAGTTTGACCCAATGTAGAGATCACAGTGGTGAGTCCTATATGGGCAGTTCAATGTAAATCTTAAGGCCGAGTGATAGATGGAATCAAGCTTCTTCAGTACAGTGCTTGGGGCTGATTTATACACGATGTCACGGTAGTCAAGTAGAGGCAGAATGGTAGCTTTTATCAATTCCAAACGGAACATTGGGGGGAAGCAGTGCTTGTGTCGATACAGAAAACCAATTTTTATTTTTGTCTTTTTTCCAATATAATCAATGTGATCTTCAAAATTCAGTTTTGAATCCAGATCAGAAAGTAATTTGTTAAATGTTTATTTTATTAAAAGTGACTGCTGTATTAATTTATATGATTACTCGCGACCAATAACAGTGCGGATATTTGAAGTGGTCCTGGGCATCTCCTAGGTCGACTCAGCCTTCGAATGAGTTACCCGGTGCGGTGTGTAAATATCAGCACTGGGGAGACACAGAGGCGGCCGGGTGAAGTTTTGGCCACCCACCCCCTCATATGCCGTATTTGTCTTCATAGGTGCTAGGGAACAGCACTTGCCCCAACAGTCTGTTAAGTTCATGTAGGGGTTTTGTATTGGCCCGCAAAAACTCCTATTCGGTCCTCAGTAAGGAAAATGTTCCCCACCCACTGCTCGCTTCAACGTTGATATATATAAACTTGACTTGAAGAACGACAGACCCATTGGCCTCATCACAAGGATAGAAATTGAAGACAAGCTGGGTTGAAAATGCATTTGCTCAGTTACTATGTAGACAGTCTTTGAGTACTGCAATAATTAAATAAAAATAATGTATAGTTTACAGCGCCTTTATCAGTCCCCTGCTGGATGAAGACCTCCCCCACGCCATGTTGGCGATGGTTGATTTTACTTCCCCCACGGTGTTCAGTGTTGGTGAAGGTGAGCGGGGTGGGGGGAGGGGAAGGAAAAGTGGGTAGGATCGGTTCTAGTATTACTTTCCACTGTTAACCGTGGCCATAAATCAAACTCCGTTCATAACACAGCACGTTAACCACTGCACCACCGCTCCTCTCGCCAGTGAAGCCAGCCACACAGGACTCGTCACGAGAAGAGACGACGACCAGTGGTCGAGACTAACGACGGAGAGACACCAAAAGGGTGTGAACGCGCCCGCGGGGAGGAAATCCAGCGCGGAGATGGAGCGACGACATCAGCTCACGCGCTGGAGATGACATGGATTGTTGCGGCACCAGTTCGTGACAGGTGACGACGGATTTGGAGGAGTCCACCATCCAGCAGTGGATAGATCATAGCGGATTATTCTGATGGGTGGGTTGCCAGCACCTCGTCCGGCCGTCTTTGTCTGCCAAATGCTGGTGTTTACACAGGGAACCAGGTACTCATTTGAGGCTGAGTCGACCTAGGGGGTGCCCAGAACCGGTTAAAATATTCTGGACCCCCCCATGGACCCTTATATCCGCCTATTTTGGGTGCCGCGGTGGCGAGATATTAACTACCTCGCCTGGTGTGCAGGAGGTCGTGGATTCGATCCCGACCCTAACACCTTCTGTATATTTGATGTTTGCATGTCTCTCTCCCCAGGTTCGCGTCGTTTTTCTTCTCCGGGTTCTCCCCTTCACATTTATAAACATGCGTTTAGAGTATTTGGTTGCTATAAATGTCCACATAATAAGCCATTTCGTTGAGCTATCAACTATGGCCAGGTCGCTTCTGAAAAAGAGCTATGTAGCTCAGCGGGCCTTACCTTGCAACGTAAAAACAATAGTCTAGTTTTAGTTTCATTCTGATAATGATTCAGCAGGTGCAGTGAAATTAACCAATGTGGCCACTGGAGGGCGGAGGTTTACGCATCACAGCGAGTCGCGTCGACTCAGCCTGGGGTCAAACGAGATACAAGACACAGACTTCCCGTATTACCTTAACAGACTGTTGAGGGCAATTGCTGTTAACGAGCACCTTTGAAGGCCAGTCGCCTTTGTCTTCCCAGTGGCGATGTTTACACACCGCACCAGGTGCTCATTTGAGGCTGAGTCAACCTTGGGGAGGCCCGGGAACGGTTCAGTTAATCGTCACCTGGTGTTGGTGGCCGTGATCGGGACTCGAACTCGGGTCACCGGGTTCGTAGCGCAGCGTTAACCGCTGCACCATCGCTCCCAACACACGACAGATGCCTCCTCTCTCTCTGCCCGGCCCCCACGAGTATGAAGCAAAAGTCGGGGGTGCAACTTACAATCCTGTATGTGTGTGTGGGGATACAAAGGCGGCCGGGCGTTGTGCTGACCAACCCAAAGCCTCGTGTGCAGTTTCCGGTCTTCATAGGTGCAACTCGCTAACAGCACTTTCCCCAACAGTCTGTTACAGGCTACACGGGGGAGCTTTGTCTTTGTAGAGCGCTGGAGCAGTGGTTAGCGCACTCTACGAACCCGGCGAACCGAGTTCGATTCCCGCTCACGACCACCAACAGCAGGTGACGATTATTTAAACCGGTTGTGGGCCTCCCCTCGGTCAACTCAGCCTCAAGTTAGTTCCCGGTGCGGTGTGCAGTAAACATCGCCGCTGCGGAGACAAAGGCGGCCGGGCGTGGTTATTGACCACCCGCCCCCTCGTGTGCCCTGCTGGCTTTCATCTTTCATAGGTGCTGCTTACTCGCTCTAACAGCACTTGCCCCAACAGTCTGTTACAGGCTACACGGGGGATCTTTTACTTGTCACCAGATTTGTGCGTCTTACTTTCTGACGCGTCTCATGGGTTTCGGGGAATGTGGCTGTAGGCAACCGTCTCTGTGATTTCTGTGCCTCTGTAGATTCACAAAACTCAAGAGGGAGAGTGCCGCCGCGCGTTGCAGTCGGCTCCTGCCATTGTCTCTCCACTGCTGGATGAAGGCATCTTCCACCAGTCGCCCTCACTCACGGTCCATCGCTCCCACCGTCCGTCCATCTCTTGCACGTGAACTCATTCATCGCTTCGTCTCCACAGGGGTCGTCCTTTATGGTATTGTTTTCGGTTTATATTTTGTGTCTGGGTTGTAATGTACTGGAGAGTGGTGTAAAGTGAGTATTGTGTGTGGAGTGTGTCGTGCAGTGTGGTATACAGTGTTGTGTATAGTGTAGTGTCTGTAGTTTGTGGTTTATCGTCTAGTGTCTGTAATTTGTGCTGTATAGTGTGCAATAACGTGGATAGTACAGTCTGTGTCATATATAGTGTTGTGTGAAGTGTCAAGTATAGTATGAATAGTGTACTCTTTGCTTCTATTCGGTAAAGTCACGTAGGTAAAAAATGAAATGACAAAAATCACGGCGTTTCGGCCACAACACAAGTGGCCTTCATCAGGTGAAGGGACCGTGCTGTCATGAGAACAGTGTTGGAGTGAAAACAGCCAAGCCCAGGTCGCGTCCTTTATGCTGTGTGGGAGGAAGCAAAACGCTTTGACAAAGCAATTAGCATAAAAATGAGCATGATGTAAGTAGGAGGTGCATGGGCCATGATGGACCAGGAGCGGGTGGGGACCATGATGGACCAGCAGCGGGGGGGGATGTAGAGTGAGTGAGTGGAGTGAGTGGAGTGAGTGAGTGGAGTGAATGAGTGGAGTGAGTGAGTGGAGTGAGTGAGTGGAGTGAGTGAGTGGAGTGAGTGGGTGGAGTGAGTGGGTGGAGTGAGTGGGTGGAGTGAGTGGGTGGAGTGAGTGAGTGGAGTGAGTGGGTCGAGTGAGTGGGTGGAGTGAGTGGGTGGAGTGAGTGGGTGAAGTGAGTGGGTGAAGTGAGTGGGTGGAGTGAGTGGGTGGAGTGAGTGGGTGGAGTGAGTGAGTGGAGTGAGTGGAGATAAATAAGCAGCTGTGAAAGTTTGGGATACCACTACTTGAACAAATTTACTGTACCATTGAAAATTAGTTTAATGTTTGGTTTGATATAGAACATCTTTCCAATGATTGCTTAATTTGAAACCATCCTCTCGGTTGAAGTTGTGTCCGTGTTTGTAAATCTGAATTGCCTCGTGTACAAATCGCTGATAAAAACCCGTGGGTTTTCAGAGAACCTTGGTGTCGGAGAAAACTATATCGTGATCACCCACAGCGTTGTAACAGTGGTCAGCTACGGCAGAAGAATTCGTTCTGCCGTGTTTCAAATCTGATTTGTGCTCGCGAATTCGGTCAGAGACATGTCGCTTCGTTTCCCCGATATAGCAATCACCACAAGTGCAGCTCAATTTGTAAACCCCGGGGTACTGTAAGTCAGGAACGACATCATTCACGGATGGGATCAGGTCACGGATTCTGTGTACTGTATTGAACCGGACCAGGATCTTGTGTTTGTTTAGAATTTTGGAAATCTTTTGAGTAACGCCTGTTATATATGGTTCTGTGATGGTTTTGACCGGATTATCAAGTGGTTGTTTCTGTATGGAGGGAGAAACAGCTTGGCGGAAGGTAAGGTCAGAGTATCTGTTTCTCTTGAGGGCCAGGTGTACATGTTTTAATTCACTGGTCAGGTGGTGTTGGTCCAAAATGCAATGTGCCCTGTGGTAGAACGTTTTGTTGAGATAATTATTTTGAGCTGGGTGGTGGTGGGTATCAGGTTTCAAGTAGGAGTCTGTGTGGGTGGGTTTCCTGTAGACAGAATACCCCAGTGAGCCATCAGGTCTCCTCTCAAACAGAACATCTAAGAATGGTAGCTTGCCATCTTTCTCCACTTCCATGGTGAATTTGATGGCGGGATGTCTAGAATTGATGTGGTATAGGAAAAGGTTGAAAGCTGGGAGGCCATGTGGCCAAATGCCTAAAGTGTCATCCACATATCTCTTCCACAGCGAAGTTCTGAGGGTGGACGTCTGGATGGCGTCTGATTCAAATTTCTCCATGAAAACATTGACTATCACTAGTGATAAAGGAGAACCCATGGGGGTACCCTGATTTTGTTTGTAGAAGGAGCCATTCCAAGTAAAGTAGGTATTGGTGAGGCAGTGTCTAATCAGCACAGGTGTATCGGGATCTAGTCTATGTTGTACCAAATTTTCAATTATTTCAATGGTATCAGGTACCGGGTTTTGGTGAACAGGGAGACCACATCGAAGCTGACAAGGATATTGTCAGGGGACAGTACAACGTCTTTGACCATAGAGACTAAATGAGCTGAGTTAAGTACTGCTGAGGAGGTCTTGCCAGTGAAAGGTAGCAAGGTATCTGACAGAAAACGTGCTAGCTTATAGGTAGGGGAGTTGATCGTGGATACGATGGGTCGTAGTGGAGTGCCTTCTTTATGAATCTTGGGGAGACCATAGAATCTAGGGGGTCTTGCAGCAGAAGGTTTTAAGGAGGGACGTTTATTTGGTTTGATTAGGGAGGTCGAACTTGTGATGATCTTGTTGGTTTTTATAGTTAGCCTATTAGTAGGGTCATTTTTAATTTTTGAGTGACTTCCATCGTTGAGTAGGTTCTGGATTTTGTTGTTGTACGAATCTTTATCCATGATTACAGTAGCGTTGCCTTTGTCGGCTGAGAGGATGACTATATCACTTCTACATTATGAGACCTCCTTTGCCAGTAACAAGATATAGGAATAGGTTTTACCCTTTTAACTGGCACAAAAACTGACACATTTATTCAAGGCATCATGTTTGTAATAACCAAAATGCACACATTTGACTGCTTGTGTTGTGGTTATTGCAAACATGATGCCTTGAATAAAGGTGTCAGTTTTTGTGCCAGTTAAAAGGGTAAAACCTATTCCTATATATCACTTCTGTTTTTTAAATTCGCGAGTTCAGAGCGTTCATTTTTGCTGATGTTGCTAATGGGTTTCTTAGCATTCTTAAGAATAGTGGCTATTTCAGCTCTCGCAACGTCTGCTTGGATGTGTCCTATGCCTTTAAGGGCCACATCGACCTGAGAGATGATATCATCTACGTTGTACTGTCCCCTGACGATATCCTTGTCAGCTTCGATGTGGTCTCCCTGTTACCAAGGACCCGGTACCTGATACCATTGAAATAATTGAAAATTTGGTACAACATGGACTAGGCCCCGATACACCTGCACTGATTAGACACTGCCTCACCAATACCTACTTTACTTGGAATGGCACCTTCTACAAACAAAATGAGGGTACCCCCATGGGTTCTCCCTTATCACCAGTGATAGCCAATGTTTTGATGTAGAAATTTGAATCAGACGCCATCCAGACTTCCACCCTCAGACCTTCCCTGTGGAAGAGATATGTGGATGACACTTTCGTCATTTGGCCACATGGCCTCCCAGCTTTGAACCTTTTCCTACACCACATCAATTCTAGACATCCCACCATCAAGTTCACCATGGAAGTGGAGAAAGATGGCAAGCTACATTTCTTGGATGTTCTGTTTGAGAGGAGACCTGATGGCTCACTGGGGCATTCTGTCTACAGGAAACCCACCCACACAGATTCCTACTTGAAACCTGATTCCCACCACCACCCAGCTCAAAATAATTATCTCATCAAAACGTTATACCACAGGGCACATTGCATTTCGGACCAATACCACCTGACCAGTGAAATAAAACATGTACACCTGGCCCTCAAGAGAAACGGATACTCTGACCGTACCATCCGCCAAGCTGTTTCTCCCTCCATACAGAAACAACCACTTGATACTCCGGTCAAACCCATCACAGAACCATATATAACAGGCGTTACTAAAAAGATCTACAAAATTCTAAACAAACACAAGATCCTGGTCCGGTTCAATACAGTACACAGAATCCGTGACCTGATCCCATCCGTGAAGGATGTCGTTCCTAACTTTCAGTACCCCGGGGTTTACAAATTGAGCTGCACTTGTGGTGATTGCTATATCGGGGAGACGAAGCAACATGTCTCTGACCGAATTCGCGAGCACAAATTAGATTTGAAACACGGCAGAACGAATTCTTCTGCCGTAGCTGACCACTGTTACAACGCTGTGGGTGATCACGATATAGTTTTCTCCGATACCAAGGTTCTCTGCAAACCCACGGGTTTTTATCAGAGATTTGTCCACGAGGCAATTCAGATTTACAAACACGGACACAATTTCAACCGAGAGGATGGTTTCAATTTAAGTAATCATTGGAAAGATGTTCTAAATCAAACCAAACATTAAACTAATTTTCAATGGTACAGTAAATTTTTTCAAGTATTGGTATCCCAAACTTTCACAGCTGCTTATTTCTCTCCACTCACTCCACTCACTCACTCACACCACTCACTCACTCCACTCACTCCACTCACTCACTCCACTCACTCACTCCACTCACTCACTCCACTCACTCCACTCACTCTACCCCCCCCCCCCCCCCGCTGCTGGTCCGTCATGGTCCCCACCCGTTCCTGGTCCATCATGGCCCATGCACCTCCTACGTACATCATGCTCATTTTTATGCTAATTGCTTTGTCAAAGCGTTTTGCTTCCTCCCACACAGCATAAAGGATGCGACCTGGGCTTGGCTGTTTTCACTCCAACGCTGTCCTCATGACAGCACGGTCCCTTCACCTGATGAAGGCCACTTGTGTTGTAGCTGAAACGTCGTGATTTTTGTTATTTTATTTTTTACCTACGTGACTTTACCGAATAGAACCAAAGAGTATGGATCCTTGCAGTCACGAAAGCTTCAAATCTAGAATATGAATAGTGTGTTGTACAGTGTATATTGTGTACTGTGTGTTGTTTAGGTGGTGTTGCATAAAGCGTGTATAATAAATTAAATGTGATGGAAAGTGTAGTGTGGTGTCAAGTGTAGCGTATGTGGTGTGATGTATAGTATAGTGTGTGGCGAAAAACACATTTCCTAGGAGTTGAGCCATACTTCATCACGCTGGTGAGTGCAGGGTGGTAGGATCGGTTCAGGTATCACGAGCCAGTGATGCTCCCCATAGCTGGCAATTAAATTGAGATTGTAGGCTTCATTGACTCTATCATGGAGCTCTTGTGGTATTGCAGCCACACACCGTTGGTCATTGTATATTTACGTGCGGAATTAATGCATTCAAATGTAGCGGTTGTAATCGAGCTATTTAGTCCATGGGCCAGAGCAGTAATTGGTACAATGTAAGGTAGCATGTTTAATCACACTTTCGGATAAATACGCCTAATGAGTGTGTTACTTGATACACTCGGCTACATATGGTGCGAAATAAATTCAACATGCATACAACACCTCTCATTTCAAATGTTTATCAAATAATTCACTGTTTTTGCCCCTACATTTGGAATTTGCAACCACTGAAGTGATGCCATCTCGTGGATTAAGTGGGTATCTGAACTGCATGGCAAAACAGCCATCAAAATTCACTACTTTATTAAACAGAAATAATGCAGTAGTCATTTCATAAAGTCACGTAGAATGAGAATAAAATAATAAATTGATAAAATAAAATAACACAATAATATTCTCACGACGTTTCGCCCACAACACAAGCGGCCTTCATCAGGTGAAGGGACGAGACTGTCTGGTAGGACAGCGCTGGAGTGAAAGAGCCACGTTCAGATCACGACCTTTAAGCTGTGTGAGAGGAAACAAAGCGCCTTGACAAAGGAATTAGCATATAATTTAGCATTGAAATGGCTGAGTGATTAGCTTGTGACTGGTCACAGAAATAGCTATGTTAAAAGTTAAAGCCTACACATCCGCAGAGGCACCCCTTGATAAAGGAATTAGCATAGAATTTAGCATTGAAATAGCTAAGTTAAAGCATACACATCCGCAGAGGCACCCCTTGACAAAGGAATTAGCATAGAATTTAGCATTGAAATAGCTGAGTGATTAGCTTGTAACTGGTCACAGAAATAGCTACGTTAAAGTCAGAGCATACACATTCACCGAGGCACTTAGTACAAATCAAACAGGAGAATTTAGCATTGAAATAACTAGGCGAATTTAGCATTGAAATAACTGAGTGATTAGCTAGTGACTGGTCACAGAAATGACTATGTTGAAGTCAAGGCCTACACATCTGAGCTATTCACAGTACTATTTAGTCAACCAATAAAAAAAACTAAAATATAAATTACCTTAATGTTATCAATAAACTCTATATTCTCCAATCAGCTAAGCTACCAACAATAAGTCGTTATATATCACAATGCTATATGGCGAAAAAATGGGTGGATTCTTACCCTCAACTTTAGCACCACGTATAGCTACGGGCCCCGTTCAGACGGACGAGTTCATCCATGGTCGGAACAGAGGAGGGGGAGAGAGACAGCTGCGAGGCGCTATCATACTCCATGTTGTAAACCATACCATTAACCGTGGTGTGAGAGGTATTAAGAGTCAATGCTGGCGAAAGAGCTGCGGTCTGAAGGTCATCGTAAAATACAATTAATTAAGAACAGAAATGATTTAAAACATCTTTCCAATGGTTACTAAGCCAGAATCCATCTTCTCGGTTGAAATTGCCTCTGTGTTTGTATATGTGAATGGCCTCATGAACGAATCTCTCATGGTAGCCGGTTGGTTTGCAAAGAACCTCCGTCTTGGAGAAGTCAATGTCATGTGAGCCCACTGAATTATAACAGTGATCTGCCACGGCAGAGGAGTTCGTCCTACCGTGTTTCAAGTCTGCTTTATGTTCGCGGATGCGGTCCGAGATATGTCGTTTGGTTTCTCCAATGTAGATACTACCACAGAGGCACTTTAGTTTGTAAACGCCCGGGTACTGTATGTCTGGAACAGCATCTTTTACAGATGGAACTAAATCACGGATTTTATGTACTGTGTTGAATTGGACCTGGATCTTGTGTTTATTCAGGATTTTGGAGATATTTTTAGTGACCCCTGCAATGTAGGGTAAGGTGATGGTTTTGAGTGGCTCCACAAGAGGATCCTTCTTCATGACTGGAGTGATGGCTTTGCGGATTGTGTAGTCGGAGTAACCATTAGCCCTGAGAGCCTGGTGTACGTGCTTGAGTTCACTGGTAATGTGTTCCTGGTCGGAAATGCATTGGGCTCTATGGTATAGAGTCTTGATCAGGGAGTTCTTCTGGGATAGATGGTGGTGGGAATCCGGTTTCAAGTAAGCATCTGTATGGGTTGCTTTCCTGTAGACAGAGTGGCTCATTGAACCATCATGTCTCCTTTTAATTAAGACATCCAAAAAGGGTAGTTTGCCATCTTTTTCGACCTCCATGGTAAATCTGATGGCTGGGTGTATGGAATTGATGTGGTCGTGGAATTGGTCTAGAGCAGGCTGGCCATGTGGCCAGATGACAAAGGTGTCATCAACGTACCTCTTCCATAAGGTCGGGCGTAGAGTGGCAGTCTGGATGGCGTCAGTTTCAAATTTTTCCATGAATACGTTGGCTACAACCGGAGATAGGGGGGAACCCATTGGGGTGCCCTCAGTTTGTTTGTAGAAAGTTCCATTCCAGGTGAAGTATGTGTTGGTTAAGCAATGTCTCACCAGGGGGGGTACATCAGTATGCAGTCCTTGATGAACCAGGTCTTCAATGATAGCGATGGTGTCAGGTACCGGGACTTTGGTGAACAAGGACACCACATAAAAACTGACAAGCAGGTCGTCTGGGGACAGGGAAATGCCTTTGATTGTCGATACCAGGTGAGTAGAATTTAGTACCGCAGAGGTGGTTTTTCCAGTGAAAGGTCGCAGTATATCAGCAAGAAAACGTGCCAGTTTGTAGGTGGGGGAGTTGATAGTAGAGACGATGGGACGAAGGGGTGTATCTTCTTTGTGTATCTTTGGAAGGCCATATAATCTTGGTGGTCTGGCAGCAGAGGGTTTCAACGAGAACTGTTTGATCTCATCAATTAATGCTGTTGAATCAGAGATGATTTTGTTCGATTTGGTGACCAGGCTGTTGGTGGGATCTCTTTTTATTTTTGTATAGCTGCCATCGTTGTTGTGGCCGAAACGTCGTGAGAATATCATTGTGTTATTTTATTTTATCAATTTATTATTTTATTCTCATTTTACGTGACTTTACCGAAAGAACCAAAGAAGATGAATCATTGCAGTCACGAAAGCTTTAAATCGAAATTTAAGTCATTTCATAGGTTCACGTTGCTGTATGGATGTCCCTTGGCTATTAGATCTGGACATGGCCTTACGAACTACATACAGAATCATTCCCAAGAATAAGAAATTGATTCAAACTTTTTTATTTTAAAGTACGTATTGTATTCACAAAATTATAAAATGTACACATTTACAATGGTAATAATCTTCTTTGTGGATGTGGTGCTGGCGCTGCTGGGCTGTGTTGTATCAGCGGTATTCATCAGGACCCGGTGTGCATCGCCCTTGCAGTGGTGGCAGCGGTGGTGGCAGGGGCAGCAACTTGACCACGTCCCTTGTGATATCATCCATCAGTGATGACGGTTGATCGCCGGGGTCGGGGGTCGTCGCTGCCGCCTCTTTTGATGCCATTTCCCATGTCCGCCGTTGATTTGACTGCACACGGGTATGGCCTTCATCTCTGGAGACCTGCACACAGCACATGGAACGACCGCTACGTGAGTTTCATTGGCCCAAAGGGCAACCTGGTGAACTTCCCGTGAGCTCAACAGAGATCGAGCCTTAACAGCAAAGGTGGAAGGCAACCTGCCCAACTTAGGTTAAAGTTAAAATGATACCGGCGTGGCTCAAATTTCTTGCTCATGCCACTGCTGGCAGAGGATCCTCGAGTAGACAAACTCTGGATGATATTTGGTCTACTCTTCCACATTGACCACACTTGTGTGCATACCCACAAATACAACTCGTGGGTTACTCACCTGACGTAGAAGAGGATGTATGCCTGTTTCTCCATGACCACCCTGGTGTCGACCGGCGTCACCAAGTCGTCGTCCATCCGGAACCATCTCCCATCGCAGATCTGTATGCAAACAACATCGAAGATTAATTACGACGATTATCCAATTGCACCTAAACTCCCCATATATTCGTAAAATGACACATGAGGAACAGAGGTGACCCTCTTATTCCACCTATTATTGTGTTGTCCTATAAGTTGAGTAATCGAACCGATAATCCATAAAAATAATTAATTACATTTGAAAGTTCAAATCCTGGTTGGGACTTCACTTGGTCCATCATCTATCCAGGGTCAATAAAGTAACTACACATTTTTGGTGAAGTCACCAGTGGTTGTTCTATGCATACGCTCTCCCTCAGTCACAGCAAAGGACAATTGTCACCACTGGCTGAGGCCTATAAATGGGAGATGAGCACCACCTCATGGCTCATAGGAGCAGGAATCGTTTTGATTTTATTCACTGAATCGAATTATTTAAAGGATCTACGCGTACGAATGATTGGCGTGTGATTGTGTGATAATGAATGCAGTACATCACCTTGTTGTAACAGTAGTAATGTCCCTCTGTGCTGCATTTCCCGGAGTGCACAAGGACTGAGTATAACCTGTACACTACAGGGTCTGCGTCCTCCTGCTGCGACATGAATGGCCGCACGTCCAGGTGCTCTGGGTACGGGCAATGCTGCAGTGGTGCGGAAGGAGGCAGTGATGCAGAAACAGAGATGGTGTTAGGCAGGGAAGAGGGGAAGAATGATGCAGGGTCGAGTTATTGATTATATTTTTTGTTCTTTTTTTTTACTTTACCAGGTAATGCTGACTGAACTATATAGCTCTTTCTCAGAAGCGATCTAGCCACAAATGATAGCTCAACAAAGTGGCTTTTCACTGTGAATAGTTTTAGCAGCCAAATATTCTAGAAGCAACTGGAGGACCCGGAGAAAAACCCACGTGAATACAGGGAGAACATGCAAACTCCAAATATACAGGCATTAGGATCGGGATCAAACCCACGACCTGTATGCTTGGGGAGGGAGTTAAGATTTCACCGCCATAGAGCCCAGTTTAGGTAGATTAACCAGGTGGGCGCTCGAGAGAACATGAAAAGTCACATTTGTACGAGTGATCTCGGTTAAAACCGTGGCAAAAGAAATAACGCGAAATAAATCACAGAAATTACTCAAAAAGGAAGCAGCACAAAAACATGCAATGAGAAATTGGAGAAAATTCAGCCACATTTTAGGAGAAATGTAAAAAAAACTTGTATATTAACCAAACATTACCCGATTGATCTTGTTTCCAAACAGGTCATATCTCTTGATGGAGAGGGCCAAGACGTTCGGGAGATGGTGAAGGCTCATCCTCTTCGTGGCCTTCACCTTGCAACAGCACCTGCGCACCAAAAAGCAGCAGCGTCAGTTTAATGACCGAGATGCCAGTGAATAACTGTACAAATATGTTGGCGTGACAAAGTAGACAGACTCGCGTGACATTGACGTCGTGCCATACTCACCTTTGGCAAGTGTATTCGTCCAGTGTCTCTGTCTTTGTGAAATCTGCAAAAGCAGTCAGCAGATCTGGCGAATTCTGTCAAATAGAACGATGTGAAGGCAAATGAGTGCTTGAAAAGAACACTGGAAACATTTTGCAGCCGTTAAAACAGTGAGTCCTTATGTTGTACTGGCTGTTGTGTGACATAAGAGGGCATTATCATTAGTTGACAGTAATTAAGGACGTGCTCCCAATTTTCAGATTCATCCAATGTGCAGCATTCCAGACGATGGGCAAACTTAATGTGTTTGAGTGACGCGACTAGTGTAATGTACACGATCCGAAAAAGATCAAAAGTGTTGCTTGAAAATGAGAAAATATTCATCCCAACGTTTAAATTCGAAACTCGTCACGAGCAAAGATACCATTTAATTAAATCAAGAATTCCTCGATTCTCACGTTGATGTGAAGACTGATGTCCAGGCAGTTTTCGAATCTGTCCGAGGTGCAGGAACACTGCGTGCACTCCACTGTGGAACACAAGTAAACGCACGCGCACACATCCACACGTGCAATTAGAGGAAGTTAGCATTCTGATTAGCAGAATCGAATAAAATGTGTTTGTATCTGATCAAATGGGTTGTTGTGTCTGTGTGCTTGTGCATTTTTCTATTGTGCGGGGAGTGGAAACATAGCGGTTAGCGCACTGGTGAACTGAGTTCGATCCTCGCTCACGGTCGATTCAGCCTCAAATTAGTATCTGGTGCATTGTGTAACTTCAGCACTGGTGCTAGCCACCCGAAGGTGGCCGGGCATGGTGCTAGCCACACCACCTTGTCATGTGCCCTGTTGGCCTACATAGGTACTCGCTAATCGCAATTGCTCCAGCATTCTGTTAAGGCTTCAGGGAGATCTCTGTATTTGTGTGTTTTGCTTATGTCCTGCTGGGTACATGCGTATGAGTGCAGGGTTCATCTGCACTGTGCAGCATGCGTCGTCATACTCGGTGTGATTGCTACTTGCAGCGATGATTTTGCACATGGAGCTGGCACACACCTGTCGATTTTAGCTGCCCTGTGAAGATCTGGTGAATCACCGAGGTCTTCTCCACATGTTCTTCTGGCCTGCACGTGGAAATGAATGACATCACACATTCGGTGGCTTCCAGATGCATCATCTTTACCAAGTGCGCTCATGGGAGAGTTATACTCCTTTTTGTTTCGACCCTACGTTACTTTGCAGCCAAGCGCTTATTTAAATAATATTCTATAAACTTTGTTGTGAATTTTTGGTAACAGGTTGGGAACCAGTGGCCTAGGACGTGCACTACTTACTTGTGGTGGTTGATTGGGCAGGAGAGATGCAGAGCTTCTACGATGTAGCAGAAGAACTCATGCACGTCCTCCTGTTTGCCAAACTGCAGGTGTTTGGCGATCCCTGTGGGTAAATGGATGGAGGTCATAAGCGGTTTGAACACAAGGTTACAAGGGAAACGTTTTACCAATGCGCCACTCTGCCACCCAATGAATATGTTCTAAATTCAATGTGCACAATTGTGTTGTACTGAACAGAACTCACGTTTGAGGTTTTCGACGATTTCCAAGGGCTTGATGACCTTGCCCTTGGAGCTGAATGTTGCAATCGTGTGCCTTTCCATTATGCACATCATGCAAAATCCATTATATGTACCTGTGAAATGAGGCAGAGGTGGCACATGCTATCAGTACAACACCGATCAAACAGCTCAGCTGTAGGTGCAGCACACAGCAAGGACATCTTCACAGAACACAATTATTTTCAGCTTGGTATTTCAAAGTGTTCTGGGAACTCACATCTTCCTGAGTGGTGCCTGGAGATCAGGTAGTTTGCCAGTGGTGCGGTGTAAGTAAGGCACTGCAGGGTGGCATTGAGGAAACAGGTGTTCCCCATGTTGTCAAGGCCAGCACCCTCGCATGCGTTCCACTGCCACGTGAGGCTCAGGTTTTCCCCCGATTCTGGCGCGAGTCGTGGAGCTCCATTATCGTTGTTATCTGCGCACAAAACATACACGAAATTTTCTCTTTACACTCGAGGCACTCTGGAGACTGGCTCGAAAGTTGCGTGGTGAAGCCAGAACTTGTGATATTGTTTTAGCGGTGCTCTTCATTAACCCTTTCACAACCATGTATTTTTCAACTCTAGGTGACCTTGCAATGAGCTGTTTTTTCACATAATTTCTGTTAACGTGGTCAGGGTAACAATATTCAACGGATAGGGCATAAACCTGGTCCTTGTCCAATATTTTGACTATGCAAATTTTGCCACGAAATGAACGGTTATCAACGGGCATCGATGGATCCTGGATATCACGTTGATTTTCCTCCATAAATTGTGTCTCATGGCTTCGTGTCACTTTTGCCATCCCGATTATACGTAAGTATATAACACAGTACATTGTGCAAATATCTGACAAACATTTTATCTGGAACTAATCCCTACTGCAGAATTGCTTATGAGATTGCAGTTGCACTACATTGACGTGTTTTTATCCACTGTTTCTGAACGCAGTCCCAAATGCCAAAAACGTCAATTACCCAGCAGGGAAGTTATAGTAGATAAGCGTTAACACCTTTTTGGGATTAAGCAAGGTTATAAGAACTTGGGAGAAGATACCATGAGAGCGAATTCCAAAGTCAAGCTAGTGGTTACAGAGTCACTTTGGTACAAGCTTACCTTCCACGGCAATCTTTTCTGGCACAGGATGGGCAGCTAGCTTCTGGGAGGTGGGCCTGATGATGGCAGACGCTGTCGATGGAATGGCGTCCTTCTGTCTGTCATCCGGCATCCTCCCATGAGCGGTATGCTGGCTGCCCCTCCTTCGGGCAGCTTGGCCACCCCGGCGTCTTGGTCTCCTCACTTGAGCGGCTGCCTGGCCTAACCCGCAATTTGCTGCCTCGCCTTGCCCTTGACCAGCAGACTGAGCACTCCCGCAACCTGGACTGCCCTGGTGGCTTGTAACCTGGCATCCCTTCCATTCAGCAGCCTTGTTGCTAGCAGCACGAATATCTTGGTGGCTTGCCATTGGACTCGCTTTGTCCCCTTCATCTTGGCTCGGCTCCCGATCTACCACAGGGCTTGGCCCATGGTCTGCCACCCGGTTTGAACCGCTGTCCGCTATTGGGTTGGGCCCATAGCTACCCATCTGACTTGCCTCTTGGCTAGGCACCGGGCTCGTCTCAAGGCTAGCCACCAGGCTCATCTCATTACTAGCCACGAAGCTAATCTCACAATTATCTTCTGGGTCCACCTTGCGGCTTGCTTCTAGGCCCATCTCATGTTTATCTACCAGGCTTGCCTCATGACTTGCCACCTCGGTCTTCTCATGGCTAGCCACCGGGCTCATCTCATAGTTATCCACTGGGTCCAACTTGCAGCTTGGCTCTGGGCTTATCTCATGGCTAGCTACCAGGCTCATCTCACGGTTATCCACTGTGTCCACCTCGCGGCTTGTCTCCAGGCCCATCTCATTGTTAGCCACTGGGCTCGCCTCAAGACTTGCCACCTCGGTCTTCTCATGGCTAGCCACTGGGCTCGTCTCATGGCTTGCTGCAGAGCTCTGAACACAGCTGCTTGGCTCATAAACCTCATCATCTGAAACACTGCAGAAGCAACAGAAGATGTTCTTGAGATGTTTAATGAAGCCCTTTTTCTTGGCCTTCGACATTGTGGCGATGTGGTTGCAAAGTATAAAAATGCATCCAAAAACGTGTCCTCAAGATGATGATGGCTGGATTTGATTTGTTGAAAAATTTGCAACAGAAAACCCAGAACACGTCTGACCCTCACGGTGCCAGATGAGCAACTGAATTTGTGGGCGGATGTGACATCACAGTGATGTCATTGCACTGGAGTCACATGGTTGTGTATGTAATCGTGATATAATGGTGACGTCACAGTGATGTCATTGCACTGGAGTCACACGGTCTATGTATTCGTGATATAATGGTGACGTCACAGTGATGTCACAGCGCACTGAGGTCACATGGTGCCCCGTGGGAATGTGATTTTCGTTGCCTGTGCAACAAGCACCCTATATTCATTTTATGTCTGTAATTGAACGAATGTTAATAATGAATTGTTTTTAAAAGTAATTTATCTCAAGATAACATTCGTTGCAGGAAATGTATTTTAGTTTATATTGATCTATGATTGTGCCCTTTTGCATGCTTTGTCTCACGATATATTCAATCGAGATGATTGTTGTACTTTATGTTCTTGTATTTGTAATTTTGGTGACTTAAGTTACTCTTGCAAATGACACCGTCCTTGTCTCTAAGCAAAATAAATTTAAAACTGTCTTCACATCGCTTCACTTAATGTAATAATCCCCGCAGCACTGGTGTAACGTCTAAGTTTGACTAACGCAGCCACTCCCTCTCCAGGTTTAACAGAACTCCAACTGCTATTTCTCCCCTATTTGTCTATTATCTCATTCCTGTGTTTAATTGCCCCAACCGGCAGCCTCGTGGCTGCCCGTCGATCACGCCGCACGTCACAGCCACGAGCTGTAGGAGCGGGGCTCCGTCCACTCAGTGGTGCTCTTAACGTTCACATTCAGCAGCATGGGTCGGGAGTCTAATCTCTGCAGTTCCCCGTTGTGGTTCCACCTCCCTATGTCATGTAGCCTCTCAATTTCTTTATTCACGAGGATTGTGTTTCATCGTACAAAACGGTACCGGCGACCTTTTTACGAGATTTGGCGGCGACGGCCATCTTGGTAAGGGTAATGCAAAGCGCCAGCTGAACCCGAGACGCCCCAGTGAAGAGGCACTAACGGCCATCTTCGTAATGGAAAACAAGTCCCCTGAGAATTAAAAGGACCTGCCATCTTGGATAGGGCAGTGCAAGGGGCAGCATCACCAAGGGAAACAGGAGCAGGCATCTTCGTAAGGGAAAGTGGCCGCGGCATAGATTGGCAGGAATCGCCATCTTGTCGAGAGCTCGGAGACACGGACATTCTCGGAGATAGGAGCAATCGTGATAATGATTTGTGCCGCGATGAAAGTTACTCAACGTTTGTTCACAGTTATGGTTAACGTTTGCGTGAGTACAAGCGCAGGGAGAGTTGCCACTCGTCGGATTGTTGTCGTTTCTTCGTCACAAATTAATGTTTGCCTCAAATATTTGTTCAGCTGAGGTAAAATAACCACGTGCCCGTGGGCGGCGTGTAGGCACGCGGGAAGGCCTCGCGGCCTCTGTGTCGGTGTCTGCTGAGAGTAGAGACGAGGAACGAGAGACGCCGCGTCGCTCAACAGGGAGAAGAGTGTCGCGCGTCACAGTCGGCTTCTGCCATCGTCTCTCCACTGCTGGATGAAGGCATCTTCCACCGGTCGTCGCTCACGGTCCCTCGCTCCCAGCGTGCGTCCGTCTCTTGCACGTCAAACTCGTTCCGTCTCTCCGTCTCCGCCCCAGTGGAAAGGGCTGAAATCAAAGTGTCGCTTTTTGCGTGCAGGTACGTGAAATAAAGGGTCACTGGGTTGGTTTAATGTATTATACTTGGAGTTAAGTAGCAGTGGGATACGGTCACCACTTGTACGCATAGAGTTATTTGATTAAGGATTTAACGCGTCTGCAAGCGTTCTGAGGTAAATCTTTAATAACATTACAGATTAAAGTTGCTAATGTCAACATTCATAGTAACAGTTATATAGTTGAGGTAATTCTCAAAACGCGGAATTATGACTAGAATCAAAAGTCGATATGATTGGTAAGAATTCTGTATAAAAAATATTTTTGAAATAAATATAGCATTTATAGCTGTTAAAGTCTATAAAAGCATGTTAAATATGTGATATGTATATTTAAACACTCACAATAACATAGTTCCGTAGCTTACACGATAAAAAAAAAACTCTTTTGCATGTTTGTATATGATTACAAGAAAATCGATAGGGAAATATGCTGTAATTAAAGTTTCGATGCAAATCATTAATTATTTGTCTTAAGGCTTAAATCATAATATTGTAATGGTTTAACAATTTTACAATAATTCTATATTTCAGTTTATTTTGGTATAGCCCTGTGAGCCATCCGGCTCTTGAAGCGGGTGCAACCACAACAAACAAAAAAACAAGAAAAACATCTTAAAGTGACTATGTGACTGTGCAAACAGAAAATCCTTGAAAAAAAAAGCACCGTACACCAACGCTGTGTGCAAAAAATCCCAGTGGGATGCAAGTCAAACAACAATAACCACAGAAACTTAGATTAAGGCCATCAGTCTAACTCCGTACTGCAACAAAACAAACATGTCCAAGCCAAAAAACGTTTTCCTAATCAACAAAAAATAAAGCTATAATTGCAACGTAACAGTGATCACAAGGGCTGTAACCGAATTTTTACAATAAACTACATAAATAACATGTAACACCAAACCCTAGAAACATAGCTGGCTGCATTAGTTACTCCACAACAACAGAAGCATCGGTCGGAGTATCAAATTTTTCAATGCACCTTTAAGATCAGCACGCTAAATCAAAATACATAATATTTGGCAGCGTCATCCGGAGCGAAACATTTTATTTTATTTTACGCCAATGAATAGCAGTGGCAGCTAGGGGTGTACAACTCCTCTAGAGCAGTTTTGAGAGAAGATCTCATTGGTAGAGATTCAAGTTGCAATTTATTGGCAATAGCATTCCAGACTCTGGGGGCATCAATAGCAAAGGCCCTTCCTCGAGTTTTTGTACGGCAATAGGGAAGGTGAAGCTGGCAAATGAGCGAAGACCTGAGGTCAAATTTGTTCTTTGAAACAGAGAGGAGATCCAGCAGGTAGTCTGCGGATTTTTTTGTAAGTTCATCGTGAATAAATAAGATCTGATGCACAAGCCGTCGAACATTAAGAGATGTTAAGTTTGACCCAATGTAGAGATCACAGTGGTGAGTCCTATATGGGCAGTTCAATGCAAATCTTAAGGCCGAGTGATAGATGAAATCAAGCTTCTTCAGTACAGTGCTTGGGGCTGATTTATACACGATGTCACAGTAGTCAAGTAGAGGCAGAATGGTAGCTTTTATCAATTCCAAACGGAACATTGGGGGGAAGCAGTGCTTGTGTCGATACAGAAAACCAATTTTTATTTTTGTCTTTTTTCCAATATAATTAATGTGATCTTCAAAATTCAGTTTTGAATCCAGATCAGAAAGTAATTTGTTAAATGTTTATTTTATTAAAAGTGACTGCTGTATTAATTTATATGATTACTCGCGACCAATAACAGTGCGGATATTTGAAGCGGTCCTGGGCATCTCCTAGGTCGACACAGCCTTCGAATGAGTTACCCGGTGCGGTGTGTAAATATCAGCACTGGGGAGACACAGAGGCGGCCAGGTGAAGTTTTGGCCACCCACCCCCTCATATGCCGTATTTGTCTTCATAGGTGCTAGGGAACAGCACTTGCCCCAACAGTCTGTTAAGTTCATGTAGGGGTTTTGTATTGGCCCGCAAAAACTCCTATTCGGTCCTCAGTAAGGAAAATGTTCCCCACCCACTGCTCGCTTCAACGTTGATATATATATAAACTTGACTTGAAGAACGACAGACCCATTGGCCTCATCACAAGGATAGAAATTGAAGACAAGCTGGGTTGAAAATGCATTGGCTCAGTTACTATGTAGACAGTCTTTGAGTACTGCAATAATTAAATAAAAATAATGTATAGTTTACAGCGCCTTTGTCAGTCCCCTGCTGGATGAAGACCTCCCCCACGCCATGTTGGCGATGGTTGATTTTACTTCCCCCTCGGTTTTCAGTGTTGGTGAAGGTGAGCGGGGTGGGGGTGGGGGGAAGGAGAAGTGGGCAGGATCGGTTCTAGTATTACTTTCCACTGTTAACCGTGGCCATAAATCAAACTCCGTTCATAACACAGCACGTTAACCACTGCACCACCGCTCCTCTCGCCAGTGAAGCCAGCCACACAGGACTCGTCACGAGAAGAGACGACGACCAGTGGTCGAGACTAACGACAGAGAGACACCAAAAGGGTGTGAACGCGCCCGCGGGGAGGAAATCCAGCGCGGAGATGGAGCGACGACATCAGCTCACGCGCTGGAGATGACATGGATTGTTGCGGCACCAGTTCGTGACAGGTGACGACGGATTTGGAGGAGTCCACCATCCAGCAGTGGATAGATCATAGCCGATTATTCTGATGGGTGGGTTGCCAGCACCTCGTCCGGCTGTCTTTGTCTGCCAAATGCTGGTGTTTACACAGGGAACCAGGTACTCATTTGAGGCTGAGTCGACCTAGGGGGTGCCTAGAACCGGTTAAAATATTCTGGACCCCCCCATGGACTCTTATATCCGCCTATTTTGGGTGCCGCGGTGGCGAGATATTAACTACCTCGCCTGGTGTGCAGGAGGTCGTGGATTCGATCCCGACGCTAACACCTTCTGTATATTTGATGTTTGCATGTCTCTCTCCCCAGGGTCGCGTCGTTTTTCTTCTCCGGGTTCTCCCCTTCACATTTATAAACATGCGTTTAGAGTATTTGGTTGCTATAAATGTCCACATAATAAGCCATTTCGTTGAGCTATCAACTATGGCCAGGTCGCTTCTGAAAAAGAGCTATGTAGCTCAGCGGGCCTTACCTGGCAACGTAAAAACAATAGTCTAGTTTTAGTTTCATTCTGATAATGATTCAGCAGGTGCAGTGAAATTAACCAATGTGGCCACTGGAGGGCGGAGGTTTACGCATCACAGCGAGTCGCGTCCACTCAGCCTGGGGTCAAACGAGATACAAGACACAGACTTCTCGTATTACCTTAACAGACTGTTGAGGGCAATTGCTGTTAACGAGCACCTTTGAAGGCCAGCCGCCTTTGTCTTCCCAGTGGCGATGTTTACACACCGCACCAGGTGCTCATTTGAGGCTGAGTCAACCTTGGGGAGGCCCGGGAACGGTTCAGTTAATTGTCACCTGGTGTTGGTGGCCGTGATTGGGACTCGAACTCGGGTCACCGGGTTCGTAGCGCAGCGTTAACCGCTGCACCATCGCTCCCAACACACGACAGACGCCTCCTCTCTCTCTGCCCGGCCCCCACGAGTGTGAAGCAAAAGTCGGGGGTGCAACTTACAATCCTGTATGTGTGTGTGGGGATACAAAGGCGGCCGGGCGTTGTGCTGACCAACCCAACGCCTCGTGTGCAGTTTCCGGTCTTCATAGGTGCAACTCGCTAACAGCACTTTCCCCAACAGTCTGTTACAGGCTACACGGGGGAGCTTTGTCTTTGTAGAGCGCTGGAGCAGTGGTTAGCGCACTCTACGAACCCGGCGAACCGAGTTCGATTCCCGCTCACGACCACCAACAGCAGGTGACGATTATTTAAACCGGTTGTGGGCCTCCCCTCGGTCAACTCAGCCTCAAGTTAGTTCCCGGTGCGGTGTGCAGTAAACATCGCCGCTGCGGAGACAAAGGCGGCCGGGCGTGGTTGTTGACCACCCGCCCCCTCGTGTGCCCTGCTGGCTTTCATCTTTCATAGGTGCTGCTTACTCGCTCTAACAGCACTTGCCCCAACAGTCTGTTACAGGCTACACGGGGGATCTTTTACTTGTCACCAGATTTGTGCGTCTTACTTTCTGACGCGTCTCATGGGTTTCGGGGAATGTGGCTGTAGGCAACCGTCTCTGTGATTTCTGTGCCTCTGTAGATTCACAAAACTCAAAAGGGAGAGTGCCGCCGCGCGTTGCAGTCGGCTCCTGCCATTGTCTCTCCACTGCTGGATGAAGGCATCTTCCACCAGTCGCCCTCACTCACGGTCCATCGCTCCCACCGTCCGTCCATCTCTTGCACGTGAACTCATTCATCGCTTCGTCTCCACAGGGGTCGTCCTTTACGGTATTGTTTTCGGTTTATATTTTGTGTCTGGGTTGTAATGTACTGGAGAGTGGTGTAAAGTGAGTATTGTGTGTGGAGTGTGTCGTGCAGTGTGGTATACAGTGTTGTGTATAGTGTAGTGTCTGTAGTTTGTGGTTTATCGTATAGTGTCTGTAATGTGTGCTGTATAGTGTGCAATAACGTGGATAGTACAGTCTGTGTCATATATAGTGTTGAGTGAAGTGTCAAGTATAGTATGAATAGTGTACTATTTGGTTCTATTCGGTAAAGTCACGTAGGTAAAAAATGAAATAACAAAAATCACGACGTTTCGGCCACAACACAAGTGGCCTTCATCAGCTGAAGGGACCGTGCTGTCATGAGAACAGTGTTGGAGTGAAAACAGCCAAGCCCAGGTCGCGTCCTTTATGCTGTGTGGGAGGAAGCAAAACGCTTTGACAAAGCAATTAGCATAAAAATGAGCATGATGTACGTAGGAGGTGCATGGGCCATGATGGACCAGGAGCGGGTGGGGACCATGATGGACCAGCAGCGGGGGGGGGGGGGGGGATGTAGAGTGAGTGAGTGGAGTGAGTGAGTGGAGTGAATGAGTGGAGTGAGTGAGTGGAGTGAGTGAGTGAGTGGAGTGAGTGAGTGGAGTGAGTGGGTGGAGTGAGTGGGTGGAGTGAGTGGGTGGAGTGAGTGGGTGGAGTGAGTGGGTGGAGTGAGTGGGTGGAGTGAGTGGGTGGAGATAAATAAGCAGCTGTGAAAGTTTGGGATACCACTACTTGAACAAATTTACTGTACCATTGAAAATTAGTTTAATGTTTGGTTTGATATAGAACATCTTTCCAATGATTGCTTAATTTGAAACCATCCTCTCGGTTGAAGTTGTGTCCGTGTTTGTAAATCTGAATTGCCTCGTGGACAAATCTCTGATAAAAACCCGTGGGTTTTCAGAGAACCTCGGTATCGGAGAAAACTATATCGTGATCACCCACAGCGTTGTAACAGTGGTCAGCTATGGCAGAAGAATTCGTTCTGCCATGTTTCAAATCTGATTTGTGCTCGCGAATTCGGTCAGAGACATGTCGCTTCGTTTCCCCGATATAGCAATCACCACAAGTGCAGCTCAATTTGTAAACCCCGGGGTACTGTAAGTCAGGAACGACATCATTCACGGATGGGATCAGGTCACGGATTCTGTGTACTGTATTGAACCGGACCAGGATCTTGTGTTTGTTTAGAATTTTGGAAATCTTTTGAGTAACGCCTGTTATATATGGTTCTGTGATGGTTTTGACCGGAGTATCAAGTGGTTGTTTCTGTATGGAAGGAGAAACAGCTTGGCGGATGGTAAGGTCAGAGTATCTGTTTCTTTTGAGGGCCAGGTGTACATGTTTTAATTCACTGGTCAGGTGGTGTTGGTCCAAAATGCAATGTGCCCTGTGGTAGAACGTTTTGTTGAGATAATTATTTTGAGCTGGGTGGTGGTGGGAATCAGGTTTCAAGTAGGAATCTGTGTGGGTGGGTTTCCTCTAGACAGAATGCCCCAGTGAGCCATCAGGTCTCCTCTCAAACAGAACATCCAAGAATGGTAGCTTGCCATCTTTCTCCACTTCCATGGTGAATTTGATGGCGGGATGTCTAGAATTGATGTGGTATAGGAAAAGGTTGAAAGCTGGGAGGCCATGTGGCCAAATGCCGAAAGTGTCATCCACATATCTCTTCCACAGGGAAGTTCTGAGGGTGGACGTCTGGATGGCGTCTGATTCAAATTTCTCCATGAAAACATTGACTATCACTAGTGATAAGGGAGAACCCATGGGGGTACCCTGATTTTGTTTGTAGAAGGAGCCATTCCAAGTAAAGTAGGTATTGGTGAGGCAGTGTCTAATCAGCACAGGTGTATCGGGGTCTAGTCCATGTTGTACCAAATTTTCAATTATTTCAATGGTATCAGGTACCGGGACCTTGGTGAACAGGGAGACCACATCGAAGCTGACAAGGATATTGTCAGGGGACAGTGCAACGTCTTTGACCATAGAGACTAAATGAGCTGAGTTAAGTACTGCTGAGGAGGTCTTGCCAGTGAAAGGTAGCAAGGTATCTGACAGAAAACGTGCTAGCTTATAGGTAGGGGAGTTGATCGTGGATACGATGGGTCGTAGTGGAGTGCCTTCTTTATGAATCTTGGGGAGACCATAGAATCTAGGGAGTATTGCAGCAGAAGGTTTTAAGGAGGGACGTTTAGTTGGTTTGATTAGGGAGGTCGAACTTGTGATGATCTTGTTGGTTTTTATAGTTAGCCTATTAGTAGGGTCATTTTTAATTTTATGAGTGACTTCCATCGTTGAGTAGGTTCTGGATTTTCTTGTTGTACGAATCTTTATCCATAATTACAGTAGCGTTGCCTTTGTCGGCTGAGAGGATGACTATATCACTTCTACATTATGAGACCTCCTTTGCCAGTAACAAGATATAGGAATAGGTTTTACCCTTTTAACTGGCACAAAAACTGACACCTTTATTCAAGGCATCATGTTTGCAATAACCAAAATGCAAACATTTGACTGCTTGTGTTGTGGTTATTGCAAACATGATGCCTTGAATAAAGGTGTCAGTTTTTGTGCCAGTTAAAAGGGTAAAACCTATTCCTATATATCACTTCTATTTTTTAAATTCGCGAGTTCAGAGCGTTCATTTTTGCTGATGTTGCTAATGGGTTTCTTAGCATTCTTAAGAATAGTGGCTATTTCAGCTCTCGCAACGTCTGCTTGGATGTCTCCTATGCCTTTAAGGGCCACATCGACCTGAGAGATGATATCATCTACGTTGTACTGTCCCCTGACGATATCCTTGTCAGCTTCGATGTGGTCTCCCTGTTACCAAGGTCCCGGTACCTGATACCATTGAAATAATTGAAAATTTGGTACAACATGGACTAGGCCCCGATACACCTGCGCTGATTAGACACTGCCTCACCAATACCTACTTTACTTGGAATGGCACCTTCTACAAACAAAATGAGGGTACCCCCATGGGTTCTCCCTTATCACCAGTGATAACCAATGTTTTGATGTAGAAATTTGAATCAGACGCCATCCAGACTTCCACCCTCAGACCTTCCCTGTGGAAGAGATATGTGGATGACACTTTCGTCATTTGGCCACATGGCCTCCCAGCTTTGAACCTTTTCCTACACCACATCAATTCTAGACATCCCACCATCAAGTTCACCATGGAAGTGGAGAAAGATGGCAAGCTACATTTCTTGGATGTTCTGTTTGAGAGGAGACCTGATGGCTCACTGGGGCATTCTGTCTACAGGAAACCCACCCACACAGATTCCTACTTGAAACCTGATTCCCACCACCACCCAGCTCAAAATAATTATCTCATCAAAACGTTATACCACAGGGCACATTGCATTTCGGACCAATACCACCTGACCAGTGAAATAAAACATGTACACCTGGCCCTCAAGAGAAACGGATACTCTGACCGTACCATCCACCAAGCTGTTTCTCCCTCCATACAGAAACAACCACTTGATACTCCGGTCAAAACCATCACAGAACCATATATAACAGGCGTTACTAAAAAGATCTACAAAATTCTAAACAAACACAAGATCCTGGTCCGGTTCAATACAGTACACAGAGTCCGTGACCTGATCCCATCCGTGAAGGATGTCGTTCCTGACTTTCAGTACCCCGGGGTTTACAAATTGAGCTGCACTTGTGATGATTGCTATATCGGGGAGACGAAGCAACATGTCTCTGACCGAATTCGCGAGCACAAATTAGATTTGAAACACGGCAGAACGAATTCTTCTGCCGTAGCTGACCACTGTTACAACGCTGTGGGTGATCACGATATAGTTTTCTCTGATACCAAGGTTCTCTGCAAACTCACGGGTTTTTATCAGAGATTTGTCCACGAGGCAATTCAGATTTACAAACACGGACACAATTTCAACCGAGAGGATGGTTTCAAATTAAGTAATCATTGGAAAGATGTTCTAAATCAAACCAAACATTAAACTAATTTTCAATGGTACAGTAAATTTTTTCAAGTATTGGTATCCCAAACTTTCACAGCTGCTTATTTCTCTCCACTCACACCACTCACTCACTCCACTCACTCCACTCACTCACTCCACTCACTCACTCCACTCACTCACTCCACTCACTCCCTCACTCCACTCACTCCACTCACTCACTCCACTCACTCTACTAGACCCCCCCCCCCCCCCCCCGCTGCTGGTCCGTCATGGTCCCCACCTGTTCCTGGTCCATCATGGCCCATGCACCTCCTACGTACATCATGCTCATTTTTATGCTAATTCCTTTGTCAAAGCGTTTTGCTTCCTCCCACACAGCATAAAGGATGCGACCTGGGCTTGGCTGTTTTCACTCCAACGCTGTCCTCATGACAGCACGGTCCCTTCACCTGATGAAGGCCACTTGTGTTGTGGCTGAAACGTCGTGATTTTTGTTATTTTATTTTTTACCTACGTGACTTTTCCGAATAGAACCAAAGAGTATGGATCCTTGCAGTCACGAAAGCTTCAAATCTAGAATATGAATAGTGTGTTGTACAGTGTATATTGTGTACTGTGTGTTGTTTAGGTGGTGTTGCATAAAGCGTGTATAATAAATTAAATGTGATGGAAAGTGTAGTGTGGTGTCAAGTGTAGCGTATGTGGTGTGATGTATAGTGTAGTGTGTGGCGAAAAACACATTTCCTATGAGTTGAGCCATACTTCATCACGCTGGTGAGTGCAGGGTGGTAGGATCGGTTCAGGTATCACGAGCCAGTGATGCTCCCCATAGCTGGCAATTAAATTGAGATTGTAGGCTTCATTGACTCTATCATGGAGCTCTTGTGGTATTGCAGCCACACACCGTTGGTCATTGTATATTTACGTGCGGAATTAATGCATTCAAATGTAGCGGTTGTAATCGAGCTATTTAGTCCATGGGCCTGAGCAGTAATTGGTACAATGTAAGGTAGCATGTTTAATCACACTTTCGGATAAATACGCCTAATGCGTGTGTTACTTGATACACTCGGCTACATATGGTGCGAAATAAATTCAACATGCATACAACACCTCTCATTTCAAATGTTTATCAAATAATTCACTGTTTTTGCCCCTACATTTGGAATTTGCAACCACTGAAGTGATGCCATCTCGTGGATTAAGTGGGTATCTGAACTGCATGGCAAAACAGCCATCAAAATTCACTACTTTATTAAACACAGAAATAATGCAATAGTCATTTCATAAAGTCACATAGAATGAGAATAAAATAATAAATTGATAAAATAAAATAACACAATAATATTCTCACGACGTTTCGCCCACAACACAAGCGGCCTTCATCAGGTGAAGGGACGAGACTGTCTGGTAGGACAGCGCTGGAGTGAAAGAGCCACGTTCAGATCACGACCTTTAAGCTGTGTGAGAGGAAACAAAGCACCTTGACAAAGGAATTAGCATATAATTTAGCATTGAAATGGCTGAGTGATTAGCTTGTGACTGGTCACAGAAATAGCTATGTTAAAAGTTAAAGCATACACATCCGCAGAGGCACCCCTTGATAAATGAATTAGCATAGAATTTAGCATTGAAATAGCTAAGTTAAAGCATACACATCCGCAGAGGCACCCCTTGACAAAGGAATTAGCATAGAATTTAGCATTGAAATAGCTGAGTGATTAGCTTGTAACTGGTCACAGAAATAGCTACGTTAAAGTCAGAGCATACACATTCACCGAGGCACTTAGTACAAATCAAACAGGAGAATTTAGCATTGAAATAACTAGGCGAATTTAGCATTGAAATAACTGAGTGATTAGCTAGTGACTGGTCACAGAAATGACTATGTTGAAGTCAAGGCCTACACATCTGAGCTATTCACAGTACTATATAGTGAACCAATAAAAAACTAAAATATAAATTACCTTAATGTTATCAATAAACTATATATTCACCAATCAGCTAAACTACCAACAATAAGTCGTTATATATCACAATGCTATATGGCGAAAAAATGGGTGGATTCTTACCCTCAACTTTAGCACCACGGATAGCTACGGGCCCCGTTCAGACGGACGAGTTCATCCATGGTCGGAACAGAGGAGGGGGAGAGAGACAGCTGCGAGGCGCTATCATACTCCATGTTGTGAACCATACCATTAACCGTGGTGTGAGAGGTATTAAGAGTCAATGCTGGCGAAAGAGCTGCGGTCTGAAGGTCATCGTAAAATACAATTAATTAAGAACAGAAATGATTTAAAACATCTTTCCAATGGTTACTAAGCCAGAACCCATCTTCTCGGTTGAAATTGCCTCTGTGTTTGTATATGTGAATGGCCTCATGAACGAATCTCTCATGGTAGCCGGTTGGTTTGCAAATAACCTCCGTCTTGGAGAAGTCAATGTCATGTGAGCCCACTGAATTATAACAGTGATCTGCCACGGCAGAGGAGTTCGTCCTACCGTGTTTCAAGTCTGCTTTATGTTCGCGGATGCGGTCCGAGATATGTCGTTTGGATTCTCCAATGTAGCTACTACCACAGAGGCACTTTAGTTTGTAAACGCCCGGGTACTGTATGTATGGAACAGCATCTTTTACAGATGGAACTAAATCACGGATTTTATGTACTGTGTTGAATCGGACCTGGATCTTGTGTTTATTCAGGATCTTGGAGATCTTTTTAGTGACCCCTGCAATGTAGGGTAAGGTGATGGTTTTGAGTGGCTCCACAAGAGGATCCTTCTTCATGACTGGAGTGATGGTTTTGCGGATTGTGTAGTCGGAGTAACCATTAGCCCTGAGAGCCTGGTGTACGTGCTTGAGTTCACTGGTAATGTGTTCCTGGTCGGAAATGCATTGGGCTCTATGGTATAGAGTCTTGATGAGGGAGTTCTTCTGGGATGGATGGTGGTGGGAATCCGGTTTCAAGTAAGCATCTGTATGGGTAGCTTTCCTGTAGACAGAGTGGCTCATTGAACCATCATGTCTCCTTTTAATTACGACATCCAAAAAGGGTAGTTTGCCATCTTTTTCGACCTCCATGGTAAATCTGATGGCTGGGTGTATGGAATTGATGTGGTCGCGGAATTGGTCTAGAGCAGGCTGGCCATGTGGCCAGATGACAAAGGTGTCATCAACGTACCTCTTCCATAAGGTCGGGCGTAGAGTGGCAGTCTGGATGGCGTCAGTTTCAAATTTTTCCATGAATACGTTGGCTACAACCGGAGATAGGGGGGAGCCCATTGGGGTGCCCTCAGTTTGTTTGTAGAAAGTTCCATTCCAGGTGAAGTATGTGTTGGTTAAGCAATGTCTCACCAGGGGGGGTACATCAGTATGCAGTCCTTGATGAACCAGGTTTTCAATGATAGCGATGGTGTCAGGTACCGGGACTTTGGTGAACAAGGACACCACATCAAAACTGACAAGCAGGTCGTCTGGGGACAGGGAAATGCCTTTGATTGTCGATACCAGGTGAGTAGAATTTAGTACCGCAGAGGTGGTTTTTCCAGTGAAAGGTCGCAGTATATCAGCAAGAAAACGTGCCAGTTTGTAGGTGGGGGAGTTGATAGTAGAGACGATGGGACGAAGGGGTGTATCTTCTTTGTGTATCTTTGGAAGGCCATATAATCTTGGTGGTCTGGCAGCAGAGGGTTTCAACGAGAACTGTTTGATCTCATCAATTAATGCTGTTGAATCAGAGATGATTTTGTTCGTTTTGGTGACCAGGCTGTTGGTGGGATCTCTTTCCACGTGTTGGTGGGATCTCTTTTTATTTTTGTATAGCTGCCATCGTTGTTGTGGCCGAAACGTCGTGAGAATATTATTGTGTTATTTTATTTTATCAATTTATTATTTTATTCTCATTTTACGTGACTTTACCGAAAGAACCAAAGAAGATGAATCATTGCAGTCACGAAAGCTTTAAATCGAAATTTAAGTCATTTCATAGGTTCACGTTGCTGTATGGATGTCCCTTGGCTATTAGATCTGGACATGGCCTTACGAACTACATACAGAATCATTCCCAAGAATAAGAAATTGATTCAAACTTTTTTATTTTAAAGTACGTATTGTATTCACAAAATTATAAAATGTACACATTTACAATGGTAATAATCTTCTTTGTGGATGTGGTGCTGGCGCTGCTGGGCTGTGTTGTATCAGCGGTATTCATCAGGACCCGGTGTGCATCGCCCTTGCAGTGGTGGCAGCGGTGGTGGCAGGGGCAGCAACTTGACCACGTCCCTTGTGATATCATCCATCAGTGATGACGGTTGATCGCCGGGGTCGGGGGTCGTCGCTGCCGCCTCTTTTGATGCCATTTCCCATGTCCGCCGTTGATTTGACTGCACACGGGTATGGCCTTCATCTCTGGAGACCTGCACACAGCACATGGAACGACCGCTACGTGAGTTTCATTGGCCCAAAGGGCAACCTGGTGAACTTCCCGTGAGCTCAACAGAGATCGAGCCTTAACAGCAAAGGTGGAAGGCAACCTGCCCAACTTAGGTTAAAGTTATAATGATAACGGCGTGGCTCTCAAATTTCTTGCTCATGCCACTGCTGGCAGAGGATCCTCGAGTAGACAAACTCTGGATGATATTTGGTCTACTCTTCCACATTGACCACACTTGTGTGCATACCCACAAATACAACTCGTGGGTTACTCACCTGACGTAGAAGAGGATGTATGCCTGTTTCTCCATGACCACCCTGGTGTCGACCGGCGTCACCAAGTCGTCGTCCATCCGGAACCATCTCCCATCGCAGATCTGTATGCAAACAACATCGAAAATTAATTACGACGATTATCCAATTGCACCTAAACTCCCCATATATTCGTAAAATGACACATGCGGAACAGAGGTGATCCACTTATTCCACCTATTATTGTGTTGTTTTATAAGTTGAGTAATCAAACCGATAATCCATAAAATAATTGATTACATTTGCAAGTAAAAATCCTGGTTGGGCCTTCATTGGCCCATCATCTATCCAGGGTCAATAAAGTAACTACACATTTTTGGTGAAGTCATCAGTGGTGGTTCTATGCATACGCTCTCCCTCGGTCACAGGAAAGGGCAATTTTCACCACTGGCTGAGGCCTATAAATGGGAGATGAGCACCACCTCATGGCTCATAGGAGCAGGAATCGTTTTGATTTTATTCACTGAATCGAATTATTTAAAGGACCTACGCGTACGAATGATTGGCGTGTGATTGTGTGATAATGAATGCAGTACATCACCTTGTTGTAACAGTAGTAATGTCCCTCTGTGCTGCATTTCCCGGAGTGCACAAGGACTGAGTATAACCTGTACACAACAGGGTCTGCGTCCTCCTGCTGCGACATGAATGGCCGCACGTCCAGGTGCTGTGGGTACGGGCAATGCTGCAGTGGTGAGGGAGGAGGCAGTGATGCAGAAACAGAGATGGTGTTAGGCGGGGAAGAGGAGAAGAATGATGCAGGGTAGAGTTTAGTTCTTTATTATAATTTTTGTTCTATTATTTCTTCACTTTACCAGGTAATGCTGACTGAACTGTATAGCTCTTTCTCAGAAGCGATCTAGCCACTAATGATAGCTCAACGAAGTGGCTTATCACTGTGAATAGTTATAGCAGCCAAATACTCTAGAAGCAACTGGAGGACCCGGAGAAAAACCCACGTGAACACAGGGAGAACATGCAAACTCATAATATACAGGCATTAGGATCGGGATCAAACCCACGACCTCCTGTATGCTAGGGGAGGGAGCTAAGATTTCGCTGCCAAAGAGCCCAGTTTAGGTAGATTAACCAGGTGGGAGCTCGAGAGACCATGAAAAGTCACATTTGTACGAGTGATCTCAGTTAAAACCGTGGCAAAAGAAATAACGCGAAATAAATCACAGAAATTACTCAAAAAGGAAGCAGCACAAAAACATGCAATGAGAAATTGGAGAAAATGCGGCCACATTTTAGGAGAAATGTAAAAAAAACGTGTATATTAACCAAACATTACCCGATTGATCTTGTTTCCAAACAGGTCATATCTCTTGATGGAGAGGGCCAAGACGTTCGGGAGATGGTGAAGGCTCATCCTCTTCGTGGCCTTCACCTTGCAACAGCACCTGCGCACCAAAAAGCAGCAGCGTCAGTTTAATGACCGAGATGCCCAGTGCAAAACTGTACAAATATGTTGGCGTTACAAAGTAGACAGACTCGCGTGACATTGACGTCGTGCCATACTCACCTTTGGCAAGTGTATTCATCCAGAATCTCTGTCTTTGTGAAATCTGCAAAAGCAGCCAGCAGATCTGGCGAATTCTGTGAAATAGAACGACGTGAAGGCAAATGAGTGCTTGAAAAGAACACTGGAAACACATTTTGCAGCCGTTAGAACAGTGAGTCCTTATGTTGTACTGGCTGTGGTGTGACATAAGAGGGCATTATCATTAGTTGACAGTAATTAAGGACGTGCTCCCAATTTTCAGATTCATCGTGTGTACAGTATTCCAGACGATCGGCAAACTTCATGTGTTTGAGTGACGCTACTTGTGTAATGTACACGATCCGAAAAAGATCAAAAGTGTTGCTTGAAAATGAGAAAATATTCATCCCAATGTTTAAATTCGAAACTCGTCAGCAGCAAAGATACCATTTAAGTAAATCAAGAATTCCTCGATTCTTACGTTGATGTGAAGACTGATGTCCAGGCAGTTTTCGAATCTGTCCGAGGTGCAGGAACACTGCGTGCACTCCACTGTGGAACACAAGCAAACGCAGGCGCACACATCCACACGTGCAATTAGAGGAAGTTAGCATTCTGATTAGCAGAATCGAATAAAATGTGTTTGTATCTGATCAAATGGGTTGTTGTGTCTGTGTGCTTGTGCATTTTTCTATTGTGCGGGGAGTGGAAATATAGCGGTTAGCGCACTGGTGAACTGAGTTCGATCCTCGCTCACGGCCAAAACATCTGAACCTCGGCTTTTCCCAGGTCGATTCAGCCTCAAATTAGTATCTGGTGCATTGTGTAACTTCAGCACTGGTGCTAGCCACCCGAAGGTGGCCGGGCATGGTGCTAGCCACACCACCTTGTCATGTGCCCTGTTGGCCTACATAGGTACTCGCTAATTGCAATTGCTCCAGCATTCTGTTAAGGCTTCAGGGAGATCTCTGTATTTGTGTGTTTTGCTTATGTCCTGCTGGGTACATGCGTATGAGTGCAGGGTTCATCTGCACTGTGCAGCATGCGTCGTCATACTCGGTGTGATTGCTACTTGCAGCGATGATTTTGCACATGGAGCTGGCACACACCTGTCGATTTTAGCTGCCCTGTGAAGATCTGGTGAATCACCGAGGTCTTCTCCACATGTTCTTCTGGCCTGCACGTGGAAATGAATGACATCACACATTCGGTGGCTTCCAGATGCATCATCTTTACCAAGTGCGCTCATGGGAGAGTTATACTCCTTTTTGTTTCGACCCTACGTTACTTTGCAGCCAAGCGCTTATTTAAATAATATTCTATAAACTTTGTTGTGAATTTTTGGTAACAGGTTGGGAACCAGTGGCCTAGGACGTGCACTACTTACTTGTGGTGGTTGATTGGGCAGGAGAGATGCAGAGCTTCTACGATGTAGCAGAAGAACTCATGCACGTCCTCCTGTTTGCCAAACTGCAGGTGTTTGGCGATCCCTGTGGGTAAATGGATGGAGGTCATAAGCGGTTTGAACACAAGGTTACAAGGGAAACGTTTTACCAATGCGCCACTCTGCCACCCAATGAATATGTTCTAAATTCAATGTGCACAATTGTGTTGTACTGAACAGAACTTACGTTTGAGGTTTTGGACGATTTCCAAGGGCTTGATGACCTTGCCCTTGGAGCTGAATGTTGCAATCGTGTGCCTTTCCATTATGCACATCATGCAAAATCCATTATATGTACCTGTGAAATGAGGCAGAGGTGGCACATGCTATCAGTACAACACCGATCAAACAGCTCAGCTGTAGGTGCAGCACACAGCAAGGACATCTTCACAGAACACAATTATTTTCAGCTTGGTATTTCAAAGTGTTCTGGGAACTCACATCTTCCTGAGTGGTGCCTGGAGATCAGGTAGTTTGCCAGTGGTGCGGTGTAAGTGAGGCACTGCAGGGTGGCATTGAGGAAACAGGTGTTCCCCATGTTGTCAAGGCCAGCACCCTCGCATGCGTTCCACTGCCACGTGAGGCTCAGGTTTTCCCCCGATTCTGGCGCGAGTCGTGGAGCTCCATTATCGTTGTTATCTGCGCACAAAACATACACGAAATTTTCTCTTTACACTCGAGGCACTCTGGAGACTGGCTCGAAAGTTGCGTGGTGAAGCCAGAACTTGTGATATTGTTTTAGCGGTGCTCTTTATTAACCCTTTCACAACCATGTATTTTTCAACTCTAGGTGACCTTGCAATGAGCTGTTTTTTCACATAATTTCTGTTAACGTGGTCAGGGTAACAATATTCAACGGATAGGGCATAAACCTGGTCCTTGTCCAATATTTTGACTATGCAAATTTTGCCACGAAAGGAACGGTTATCGACGGGCATCGATGGATCCTGGATATCACGTTGATTTTCCTCCATAAATTGTGTCTCATGGCTTCGTGTCACTTTTGCCATCCCGATTATACGTAAGTATATAACACAGTACATTGTGCAAATATCTGACAAACATTTTATCTGGAACTAATCCCTACTGCAGAATTGCTTATGAGATTGCAGTCGCACTACATTGACGTGTTTTTATCCACTGTTTCTGAACGCAGTCCCAAATGCCAAAAACGTCAATTACCCAGCAGGGAAGTTATAGTAGATAAGCGTTAACACCTTTTTGGGATTAAGCAAGGTTATAAGAACTTGGGAGAAGATACCATGAGAGCGAATTCCAAAGTCAAGCTAGTGGTTACAGAGTCACTTTGGTACAAGCTTACCTTCCACGGCAATCTTTTCTGGCACAGGATGGGCAGCTAGCTTCTGGGAGGTGGGCCTGATGATGGCAGACGCTGTCGATGGAATGGCGTCCTTCTGTCTGTCATCCGGCATCCTCCCATGAGCGGTATGCTGGCTGCCCCTCCTTCGGGCAGCTTGGCCACCCCGGCGTCTTGGTCTCCTCACTTGAGCGGCTGCCTGGCCTAACCCGCAATTTGCTGCCTCGCCTTGCCCTTGACCAGCAGACTGAGCACTCCCGCAACCTGGACTGCCCTGGTGGCTTGTAACCTGGCATCCCTTCCATTCAGCAGCCTTGTTGCTAGCAGCACGAATATCTTGGTGGCTTGCCATTGGACTCGCTTTGTCCCCTTCATCTTGGCTCGGCTCCCGATCTACCACAGGGCTTGGCCCATGGTCTGCCACCCGGTTTGAACCGCTGTCCGCTATTGGGTTGGGCCCATAGCTACCCATCTGACTTGCCTCTTGGCTAGGCACCGGGCTCGTCTCAAGGCTAGCCACCAGGCTCATCTCATTGCTAGCCACGAAGCTAATCTCACAATTATCTTCTGGGTCCACCTTGCGGCTTGCTTCTAGGCCCATCTCATGTTTATCTACCAGGCTTGCCTCATGACTTGCCACCTCGGTCTTCTCATGGCTAGCCACCGGGCTCATCTCATAGTTATCCACTGGGTCCAACTTGCAGCTTGGCTCTGGGCTTATCTCATGGCTAGCTACCAGGCTCATCTCACGGTTATCCACTGTGTCCACCTCGCGGCTTGTCTCCAGGCCCATCTCATTGTTAGCCACTGGGCTCGCCTCAAGACTTGCCACCTCGGTCTTCTCATGACTAGCCACTGGGCTCGTCTCATGGCTTGCTGCAGAGCTCTGAACACAGCTGCTTGGCTCATAAACCTCATCATCTGAAACACTGCAGAAGCAACAGAAGATGTTCTTGAGATGTTTAATGAAGCCCTTTTTCTTGGCCTTCGACATTGTGGCGATGTGGTTGCAAAGTATAAAAATGCATCCAAAAACGTGTCCTCAAGATGATGATGGCTGGATTTGATTTGTTGAAAAATTTGCAACAGAAAACCCAGAACACGTCTGACCCTCACGGTGCCAGATGAGCAACTGAATTTGTGGGCGGATGTGACATCACAGTGATGTCATTGCACTGGAGTCACATGGTTGTGTATGTAATCGTGATATAATGGTGACGTCACAGTGATGTCATTGCACTGGAGTCACACGGTCTATGTATTCGTGATATAATGGTGATGTCACAGTGATGTCACAGCGCACTGAGGTCACATGGTGCCCCGTGGGAATGTGATTTTCGTTGCCTGTGCAACAAGCACCCTATATTCATTTTATGTCTGTAATTGAACGAATGTTAATAATGAATTGTTTTTAAAAGTAATTTATCTCAAGATAACATTCGTTGCAGGAAATGTATTTTAGTTTATATTGATCTATGATTGTGCCCTTTTGCATGCTTTGTCTCACGATATATTCAATCGAGATGATTGTTGTACTTTATGTTCTTGTATTTGTAATTTTGGTGACTTAAGTTACTCTTGCAAATGACACCGTCCTTGTCTCTAAGCAAAATAAATTTAAAACTGTCTTCACATCGCTTCACTTAATGTAATAATCCCCGCAGCACTGGTGTAACGTCTAAGTTTGACTAACGCAGCCACTCCCTCTCCTCTCCAGGCTTAACAGAACTCCAACTGCTATTTCTCCCCTATTTGTCTATTATCTCATTCCTGTGTTTAATTGCCCCAACCGGCAGCCTCGTGGCTGCCCGTCGATCACGCCGCACGTCACAGCCACGAGCTGTAGGAGCGGGGCTCCGTCCACTCAGTGGTGCTCTTAACGTTCACATTCAGCAGCATGGGTCGGGAGTCTAATCTCTGCAGTTCCCCGTTGTGGTTCCACCTCCCTATGTCATGTAGCCTCTCAATTTCTTTATTCACGAGGATTGTGTTTCATCGTACAAAACGGTACCGGCGACCTTTTTACGAGATTTGGCGGCGACGGCCATCTTGGTAAGGGTAATGCAAAGCGCCAGCTGAACCCGAGACGCCCCAGTGAAGAGGCAATAACGGCCATCTTCGTAATGGAAAACAAGTCCCCTGAGAATTAAAAGGACCTGCCATCTTGGATAGGGCAGTGCAAGGGGCAGCATCACCAAGGGAAACAGGAGCAGGCATCTTCGTAAGGGAAAGTGGCCGCGGCATAGATTGGCAGGAATCGCCATCTTGTCGAGAGCTCGGAGACACGGACATTCTCGGAGATAGGAGCAATCGTGATAATGATTTGTGCCGCGATGAAAGTTACTCAACGTTTGTTCACAGTTATGGTTAACGTTTGCGTGAGTACAAGCGCAGGGAGAGTTGCCACTCGTCGGATTGTTGTCGTTTCTTCGTCACAAATTAATGTTTGCCTCAAATATTTGTTCAGCTGAGGTAAAATAACCACGTGCCCGTGGGCGGCGTGTAGGCACGCGGGAAGGCCTCGCGGCCTCTGTGTCGGTGTCTGCTGAGAGTAGAGACGAGGAACGAGAGACGCCGCGTCGCTCAACAGGGAGAAGAGTGTCGCGCGTCACAGTCGGCTTCTGCCATTGTCTCTCCACTGCTGGATGAAGGCATCTTCCACCGGTCGTCGCTCACGGTCCCCTCGCTCCCAGCGTGCATCCGTCTCTTGCACGTCAAACTCGTTCCGTCTCTCCGTCTCCGCCCCAGTGGAAAGGGCTGAAATCAAAGTGTCGCTTTTTGCGTGCAGGTACGTGAAATAAAGGGTCACTGGGTTGGTTTAATGTATTATACTTGGAGTTAAGTATCAGTGGGATACGGTCACCACTTGTACGCATAGAGTTATTTGATTAAGGATTTAACGCGTCTGCAAGCGTTCTGAGGTAAATCTTTAATAACATTACAGATTAAAGTTGCTAATGTCAACATTCATAGTAACAGTTATATAGTTGAGGTAATTCTCAAAACGCGGAATTATGACTAGAATCAAAAGTCGATATGATTGGTAAGAATTCTGTATAAAAAATATTTTTGAAATAAATATAGCATTTATAGCTGTTAAAGTCTATAAAAGCATGTTAAATATGTGATATGTATATTTAAACACTCACAATAACATAGTTCCGTAGCTTACACGATAAAAAAAAACTATTTTGCATGTTTGTATATGATTACAATAAAATCGATAGGGAAATATGCTGTAATTAAAGTTGAGGCAAATCATTAATTATTTGTCTTAAGGCTTAAATCATAATACTGTAATGGTTTAACCATTTTACAATAATTCTATATTTCAGTTTATTTTGGTATAGCCCTGTGAGCCATCCGGCTCTTGAAGCGGGTGCAACCACAACAAACAAAAAAACAAAAACACGAACAAGAAAAACATCTTAAAGTGACTATGTGACTGTGCAAACAGAAAATCCTTGAAAAAAAAAGCACCGTACACCAACGCTGTGTGCAAAAAATCCCAGTGGGATGCAAGTCAAACAACAATAACCACAAAAACTTAGATTAAGGCCATCAGTCTAACTCCGTACTGCAACAAAACAAACATGTCCAAGCCAAAAAACGTTTTCCTAATCACCAAAAAATAAAGCTATAATTGCAACGTAACAGTGATCACAAGGGCTGTAACCGAATTTTTACAATAAACTACATAAATAACATGTAACACCAAACCCTAGAAACATAGCTGGCTGCATTAGTTACTCCACAACAACAGAAGCATTGGTCGGAGTATCAAATTTTTCAATGCACCTTTAAGATCAGCACGCTAAATTAAAATACATAATACTTGGCAGCGTCATCCGGAGCGAAACATTTTATTTTATTTTACGCCAATGAATAGTAGTGGCAGCTAGGGGTGTACAACTCCTCTAGAGCAGTTTTGAGAGAAGATCTCATTGGTAAAGATTCAAGTTGCAGTTTATTGGCAATAGCATTCCAGACTCTGGGGGCATCAATAGCAAAGGCCCTTCCTCGAGTTTTTGTACGGCAATATTGAAGGTGAAGCTGGCAAATGAGCGAAGACCTGAGGTCAAATTTGTTCTTTGAAACAGAGAGGAGATCCAGCAGGTAGTCTGCGGATTTTTTTGTAAGTTCATCGTGAATAAATAAGATCTGGTGCACAAGCCGTCGAACATTAAGATATGTTAAGTTTGACCCAATGTAGAGATCACAGTGGTGAGTCCTATATGGGCAGTTCAATGTAAATCTTAAGGCCGAGTGATAGATGGAATCAAGCTTCTTCAGTACAGTGCTTGGGGCTGATTTATACACGATGTCACAGTAGTCAAGTAGAGGCAGAATGGTAGCTTTTATCAATTCCAAACGGAACATTGGGGGGAAGCAGTGCTTGTGTCGATATAGAAAACCAATTTTTATTTTTGTCTTTTTTCCAATATAATCAATGTGATCTTCAAAATTCAGTTTTGAATCCAGATCAGAAAGTAATTTGTTAAATGTTTATTTTATTAAAAGTGACTGCTGTATTAATTTATATGATTACTCGCGACCAATAACAGTGCGGATATTTGAAGCGGTCCTGGGCATCTCCTAGGTCGACTCAGCCTTCGAATGAGTTACCCGGTGCGATGTGTAAATATCAGCACTGGGGAGACACAGAGGCGGCCGGGTGAAGTTTTGGCCACCCACCCCCTCATATGCCGTATTTGTCTTCATAGGTGCTAGGGAACAGCACTTGCCCCAACAGTCTGTTAAGTTCATGTAGGGGTTTTGTATTGGCCCGCAAAAACTCCTATTCGGTCCTCAGTAAGGAAAATGTTCCCCACCCACTGCTCGCTTCAACGTTGATATATATAAACTTGACTTGAAGAACGACAGACCCATTGGCCTCATCACAAGGATAGAAATTGAAGACAAGCTGGGTTGAAAATGCATTGGCTCAGTTACTATGTAGACAGTCTTTGAGTACTGCAATAATTAAATAAAAATAATGTATAGTTTACAGCGCCTTTGTCAGTCCCCTGCTGGATGAAGACCTCCCCCACGCCATGTTGGCGATGGTTGATTTTACTTCCCCCACGGTGTTCAGTGTTGGTGAAGTTGAGCGGGGTGGGGGGAAGGAGAAGTGGGCAGGATCGGTTCTAGTATTACTTTCCACTGTTAACCGTGGCCATAAATCAAACTCCGTTCATAACACAGCACGTTAACCACTGCACCACCGCTCCTCTCGCCAGTGAAGCCAGCCACACAGGACTCGTCACGAGAAGAGACGACGACCAGTGGTCGAGACTAACGACGGAGAGACACCCAAAGGGTGTGAACGCGCCCGCGGGGAGGAAATCCAGCGCGGAGATGGAGCGACGACATCAGCTCACGCGCTGGAGATGACATGGATTGTTGCGGCACCAGTTCGAGACAGGTGACGACGGATTTGGAGGAGTCCACCATCCAGCAGTGGATAGATCATAGCCGATTATTCTGATGGGTGGGTTGCCAGCACCTCGTCCGGCCGTCTTTGTCTGCCAAATGCTGGTGTTTACACAGGGAACCAGGTACTCATTTGAGGCTGAGTCGACCTAGGGGGTGCCCAGAACCGGTTAAAATATTCTGGACCCCCCCATGGACGCTTATATCCGCCTATTTTGGGTGCCCCGGTGGCGAGATATTAACTACCTCGCCTGGTGTGCAGGAGGTCGTGGATTCGATCCCGACCCTAACACCTTCTGTATATTTGATGTTTGCATGTCTCTCTCCCCAGGGTCGCGTCGTTTTTCTTCTCCGGGTTCTCCCCTTCACATTTATAAACATGCGTTTAGAGCAGTGGTTCTTAACCTTGTTGGAGGTACCGAACCCCACCAGTTTCATATGCGCATTCACAGAACCCATCTTTAGTGAAAAATAAAATGTGATTTTTTTCAAATTCAAGACATAGATATGTTTTTTACTGGTACACAAAATGAGCCGTGCATGAACATTACCTTGTTCAAAGAATAAAACCAACACAATGCATAAACTCACAACAAATTACATACCTGGAAATCTATGTGACTTCTGCTGTTGCCTTTGAGAGATCAGTTCAGATATGCGTGGCTTCACCTTGGCAAGTGCCACTCTCATGTCATTTTCACAGCAAAGTCTGTTCCTTTTCTTCGTTTTTATGTCCAGCATCCTCGAAAAGGATTGCTCACAAAGATATGTTGTAACAAATGGTATAAAAAAAATCCAGGGCTTTCTTAGCAATAACTGGATACTTGTTCATTTGTCGACACCAAAACGTTGAGAGCGTTGTTGTTCTGAAGAGTTGCTGTTGAACCTGGCTCTGCTGAATGTCAATGATTTCGTCGAGGAATTCATCATTGACATCTGCTGTTTCAACAGCAAACGTGAACGGCTGTCTCACCCATGCTGGATGACTCTCTTGTAGGGAAATATCCGTCGAGAGACTTTGCAAGCTCATCTAAGTGCGTGGCAATTGTTTGCTTCAGTTCCGTGGATACAGAAATATCTCCGATTCCAGACACATCTTCGATCTTACTTGCACAGTCGTCCAGAAGCGGGAAGTTTGCGAAGTTATTGTTCTCTGTTTGTCGTTTCCATAACGGTAGCTTTTTTTGAAAAGCCTTCAGGTGTTCTTCCGCTTCCATGATATTGACTCCACCACCCTGCATCTGCTGATTGAGATGATTGAGAGCTGCGAATATATCAGCCATGTACGCTAAAATGAGAATGAACTCAGGATTTTTGAAGCAATCTGCATGGCAGTGTTGGTGCTCTTGCAAAAACAGGGCTAATTCCACACGCATGGCAAAAACACGATTCAGCACCTGTCCCCGGGATAACCACCGAATATTAGAATGGAGCAGAAGTACCTCAAATTCAGAGCCCATTTCTTTACACAGCTCACTGAAGATGCGGTGCCTCAGAGCACTTTTTCGCACATAGTTCACACATTCCACCACAGTTTTTAATACTTCTGCCATTTTTGGAGGTAAGGTTTTTGTTGCCAACGCATGCCTGTGCAGAATACAATGCGTCACAATGATGTGTGGTGCATCGGCCTTTACTAGCGCACCAAAACCAGACTTTCTTCCCAGCATGACTGGAGCTCCGTCCGTACAAACTGCAGAAACCATATCCCATGAAAGATTGTTGTCTCTGAAGAAGTCATCCACAAGCTTCTTCACATCGGCTGCCTTCGTTGTTGTTGTAAGAGGCTTACAAAATAAAAACTCTTCTTTTATCATGTCTTCTTTCACATAGTGTACAAAAACAGCAAGCTGGCTTAGATCAGAAACGTCTGTGGTTTCGTCGAGTTGAAGGCTGAATTTTGCCGGGCTTGAAATCAGATCCGCGCTACTTGAGCCAAGATGTCTTTACTCATGTCTTCTATTCTGTCACTGACGGTGTCATTTGAAAGGGGAATTTGGGATAATTTACCTTCGGCCGCTGTTCCGAGTATCAGATTCGCCATCTTTAATGCAGCTGGTTTCACAAGTGTTTCCCACCCAAAACAAGGGGAGAGAACAAACTCCACACAGAGAAATTGGCCCAAGTTGGGAATCGAACCCAGATCCCTCTAGCTATGAGGCACAGGTGTTCCAGCTCTGCCACCCGCACAAACACACAGACAATGCAAACCCCACATG